>NC_133667.1:35553858-36211358 GCF_048934315.1 Petromyzon marinus | reverse complement strand
TGCTTAATTTGTGTTTCGCTGATTTACCTTCTAAAACAAATCTGGCTTCGTCTCGCACCGCCAGAAAGGGCACCTCGCACCCCCAGGGCGTGCGTGCACCCTAGGTGAAGAAGAAGAAGAACCACTGATCTACAACATCATCGTTATCACTTTGGCTATTTCATTCGTTCCCTTCTTGACGATGATGGTAACGATGATGGTGACGCGGTTACAATTTCGCCCACAAAATCAGACCGATAGGCTGTGGGGAGAAACATTAAACACCCCCACCCTCAGCGCCGCCAGGACCGCGTGGATCCTCACGGGAATTCTAAGTCTGCTGATTTCACTTTGCAAGATCAACTTAGCGCGTGCGTCTCACGGGTCGCGAGGCGAGCGCCGTGAACGAGCGAGCAATGGAATGAGCGAGCGAGCGAGCCAGTGAGTGACGGAGTGAGTCGGTGAGTTAGTGAACAATCGAGCGAATTCGCGAGCGGGGCGGGCGAGTGAGTGAGTGAGCGAGCGAGCAAGTGACTGCGTGCCAAAGCGATGAAGCGAGCGAGCGGGGTAGTGAGCGAGCGACTGAGCGAGTGAGCGGGCGAGCAAGCGAGCGAGGCTGGCGATAGCCGAGTCGAGGTCGCGAACGTCTCCTCTCCGATATTCGCAGAAGTCGTCATCGCGCCCCGAGGCAACGCCTGAAATATTTAACGAGCGCCGTGCATAATTCACGCGGTGTCAGCCCGCGTGTTCCGCCACGTCGGGGTTAATCTGACCCGGTCCTCCGTGGTGACGGGAGAAACGCCGTGAGTCTCCGCCGTCTCCTCGGCTTGTCTCGAGTACGGAGGGGTGGGAGTTTGGGGTGCGAGATGGCCATCACGGGCGGGTGGGGTGGTGGGTGGGTTTAAACTGTCACTGAAGAAGGCTTAAACACACACATTAGCTATTTAGTTTTTTTTTGCTTTTAGAAATAAACACACGATCTGCTTTTGCCTCGCCGATTTAATTTCTCTCTAAATGCTTTCCGGGTCACTGGTATAGAACTTGCGATAGGGGGGCACGTGACGGCTAGCAGGCACGGCCAGCCAGAGCGATATGTCGACTGGCTGTGGTGAGCGTGCGGGACACGTGATGTGTTGCACGCATTCTGTCAGAGAAGCCTCGCTGCGTCTGAGCGACATTGTTCAGGAAGGTCCTGAAAAATGTGGAGCTTTGGACCAAGCGTTTTAGCGGTGGTGATTGTGGCGGCGATGATGCTGTTGGCGATGTTTTTGATTCGGAGAGCGATGGTTTTGGTGCGGTGATGGTGATGTTCGCAGTGTGACGTTGTTGGCGTTGTCGCGTTGGTGATGGGTGTCGGGGTGTTGCTGCTGGTGGTGGTGCTGTTCTATGTGAGAGGCTGGGAATGTTGGGTAGGTGGTGGTGGTGACGGTGGTGATGGGTGACGGCATCGTGGTGTATGCCTGTCGTGGTCAGGTGATGCCCTCCGAGGGATCGTGGGCACCAGAGACACGCGGCACCCTGTCGCAGTCGTGGCTGGTCCTCTCCGCGGGGGTTACCCGCGCAGTGCGAGTCCAACTTTCTCTCTCTACATCTACCCTCCTCTCCACCACGCTCACCTCTCCCACTCACTTCGTTAACTCTCTCCGTCTCTCTCTGCCGAGTCCATCACCTCTCTCCCAATCATCACCACCAGCTATCGTTTTCTCTGCCACCATCTAGCTTCGCTCACCCGGGTCAACACGCGCTCACCACTCTCCCCCGTGCACTCGCTTCTCTCTCTCCTGCATTACCAATTATCTCGCTGCGTTCATCTGCCCTCACTCACCGCTCTCCCCCTTTCATCTCTCCCCACTTCACCAACAGCTGTCTCTCGCTTCTTCCACCATCTCGCCCCTCACTCTATCACCATCTCGCCCGACTCCCTCATACTTTCTCCCCTTCACCACCACCACCTTTTTCTTCTTCCTTTGACCCCCCCTCCCCCACGCTATCTTCCGCACAGAAGCCAGCCGCTCCCCCCCACCCACCCACCCACTCCCCTCTGTCTTCCTTCCTCTGCGCCTCTCTCCCGCTCTCCTTATCTCTCCCTGACTCTCACTCTCGCCGTCCGAGTCTCTCCCCCTCGCGTCCTCGGCACGCGGCTCACATCGCGATTTTATCGTCGGCGGATTTTGCTCTGAGCGATCCCCCCCTCTCTTCTGTCTACCCCCCCCCCCCTTCTCGACCCCCCACCGCCCCCCACTCAATATCCGCCTCCAGACGCCCCGGGTTTCTGCTGCCCAAAGATAACTGCGGGCATCCGGGAAAAGTCACCACCGCCACCACCACTACTACCACAACAACTCACACCCACACACACGCGCGCCGCATCACCCCAACAACAACAACAACCGCCACCACAACTCACAACACACGTGCGCGTCCAGTCTCATCCCTGCACGCGAGCCTTATGCCGTAATTGGCTCTCACGCGCATATAAGTAAAGGACACACACGTATGTGTGTGTGTGTAAAGGGCATGTGTGGTGGAGCGGTAGTGTAGCGGTTAGCGCACTGCGCAATGAACCCTGGACACTTGACTTCGATTTCAGCCACGGCTAACACCAGTGGCGAATCATATCCGTCCTCGGACTTCGTCTCTTCACCAATCCCAATGCTGATCAGCGGTGTTTTAAGTACAAAGACAAAGATTTCCCCTATATAGCCTTTAATACTCTTTTGGGGCAAGTGCTGTTAGCGAGCCACCCAATGAAGACCGGCACGGCGCACAATGGACTGTGATTGTCAACACCACGCCCGGCCGCCTTTGTCTCCCTAGTGCTCATGTTCGCACACCCACACCACGTACTCATTTAAGGCAGAGTCGACGTAAGGGAGGCCCAGAAGCGGTTTAAAATATTTCGCTACTTTTGTTGGTTCGTAACGCAGTGCGCTAACCACTCAGCCACCGCTCTCCGCACACGTAGTTATTTACGTGTGAGTCTGTGCATTTAAGCATTGTATGTGCATGCATGTTAAGCCTCACTGTGTGTATACCCTACAGAATTGTGCGTATGCATATTACCGTATTCTCTGCATATGAGACGCACTCTCTCCCCCGGCATGTCAAAGCGAAGATTGTGATGTGTCTATTACTATGGTATGTGTGTGTATATGCTGGATATAAATGGGGAGCGGTAGTGTTGCGGTTAGAGTGCTTCACTACGAAACTCGCGATCCGAGTTCGATTCCCGCTCACGGCCAACATCAGTGACGATTATCTGAACCGGTCCTTGGCCTCCCCTAGGTCGACTCAGCCAAAAATGAGTACCTGGTGCGGTGCGTAAAACATCGCCACTGGGGGAGACAAAGGCGACGGGGCGTGGTGCTGGCCACCCACCCCCTCATGTGCCGTACCGATCTTCATAGGTGCTAACAGCACTTGCCCCAATAGTCTGGTAAAGCTATATGGGGGATCTTTGTTTTATTGCTGTATATGAAACAAAATTTGCATAACTTATTGACAACCGTACACACGTTTAGGAGGTTTGTCTTACTCTATGCAGTGTCTTATAATCCAGATGAAAGGTTACATACGTGTGTTGAATATGTGTAACACATGCACTATATATTTACGTGTGCGTATATATGTGTGCGTGTGATTGTTTAAATTTACACGCGCGATAATTAAATATGAGCGTGTGTGTGTTTAAGCACACACACACTCGCTCTATAATTGAGTGTGTGTGGTGATTACGCGATGTTTGTATGGTGTAAGAACGTACGCACCCTCTAATTCAGAATCAGAATATTTATTTAACGTGTATATGTGCGCGCGCGTCTACGTACACAACACAATTATATAATTGCGCCGCTGTTTTGAGATTTGAGACCACTCATTCTGACGTCTCTCTCTCTGACTTGAGCAACGCAATTAGCCTTGAAATTTTAAATCTTTGCTGTTCGAAAGAAGGCCGAACTTCGCCCGTCCCCTCCCCTCCACCACCCCACCCTGCCCCCCACCTCCACTTAGCTCCCCAGACCCCCCCCCCCCCCCAGACAATAATGGGGGGGAGGGGACGGGGTGGAGTGTTGCTCATCTCCACCATCATCGTCACTCGTGGTCAATCCACTGCTGGATGAAGGATTGTCAATTATAATGCTTCGTAATAATTCACTATGTAACACGATTTTTGTTCCTGGGTCGTAAGTGTTATTTTCTAATTGCTCATGCCTCAAGAGTATAAAAATGGCTATTATAATTCCCCACAAACTTTGCTTTTGTGACCAGAACTTTACGTGAATGAATGACACAAATGCACACCACGTTTTCGCATTGAAAATAGGTCAATTTCTAAATATCACTGTCTTAGTAACAAAAGCAAAGTTTGTGGGGAATAATAATAATAACCATTGTCTGTACTTTTGAGGCATAAGCAAATTAGGAAATAACACTTACTACCCAGGAATTTAAAAAAAATCATTTTTTTTTGTTACACAGTGTGATGTAATGTAATTCAAGGGATTTCATTCATGAGGTCGTGTGAGCGTTTGCGTGCGTGTGTGTCGGGGAGCACAGCGGACCAGAGTTGGATCCGCGCTCACGGCCAACGCCAGTGACGATTATCTGAACCGGTTCTCGGGACCTCCCCTAGGTCGACGCAGCCTCAAATGAGTGCCTGGTGCGATGTGTGACCATCGCAACTCGGAAAACAAAGACGGCCGGGCGTGGTGCTGACCATCAACGCTCTCGTGTGCAGTGGCGGCCCTTATAAGTGCTGCTCGCTGACAGCACTTTCCCCAAAAGTCTTCTCAGGCTATGCGGGGGTCTTCGTTTCACTGTGCTTGAGTAATTTCTCCAACTTCATAAATGGGACATTAAAGACAAACCACGGTTGGTGAGCTTGTGGTCCTGAAACCCAAACTATGGACTATACCGTAAACCTAGATTTGAAGTGTTCGTGACTGCAATGATCCATACTCTTTGGTTCTTTAGGTAAAGTCACGTAAAAAATATATATTTTTTTTACCTACGTGACTTTACCTAAAGAACCAAGGAGTATATATCGTAAACCCATAGAGACAACGCAGAGCTCGAGAGAGACCCGCAGATACGCGTACAGACACCAGACGAGCCACAGTCGGGAGAGAGTGGCAATGCAACACAATCCACGGGTTGCTGGAGTCTCCGCTCCTTCTACGGAACAGCAACATTGCACGAACTCTCTCTCTCTCTCTCTCCACCGAAGCCCTCTGGCGAGCAGCAGACCTCGACATTGGCACGGAGTTCCCGAAGAACACATTGCTGCTGCTGCTGCTGCCATCATTGTGCAGGAAGAGCATTGCCCCAGCAGTCTATATTCGCCCATGGTTTGTGGCGAGGCTGGTGTGGGAGCGAGGCGGGGGGGGGGGTGGGGTCTGTGCGCGTTCATTGACCATCTCTTCATCATTCTCTGGCAGCTCCACACAGCCACGCCGTTTAATTCGCCTTCAGTGTGACGGTTGCGACGCGCGGCGGGCGCTTATCCGACTCGAGTGGGGAGATAACTCGCGCGAGGGTCATTAGCCGTGACGGGAGAGGGAGGGGGTAGGAGGGGGCACCGACGAACTAAGAGACGAGGCGTAATTGTTTGGGGGAGCAGATGGTGGGTTCGGAGGTTAGAAGGGACCTCCGTTTAGCACGGTTTGGCTACGTACAGTGTGAAAGAAGTTTAACATACGCACACACTCACACACACACACAAGGGAGGGAGGATGTGGGGGAGGGTGCAGGTAAGATGAAGAATTTAGTCATGAGCATTGGGGAGAAAGGGAAGATGTGGGATTAATTATGCAATTGGTTTATTGTTGAATTTGGCAGGTGAGGATAGAGGGGCTATAGGGAGGGATGCTGCTGCGAGACGAGACGAGGTGGTGGGGGGGGGGGGGGTAGATTAGTTGTTCATGTGGTGGTCACCTCAGGGGGGGTAGATTGGTTGTTCATGTAGTGGTCACCAAAGGGTTGGTGTGTAGATTGGTTGTTCATGTGGAGGTCACCAAAGGAGTAGTGTGTAGATTGGTTGTTCATGTAGTGGTCACCACAGGGGTGGTGTGTAGATTGGTTGTTCATGTGGAGGTCACTACAGGTGGGGTAGATTGGTTGTTCATGTGGTGGTCACCACAGGAGGGGGTTAGATTGTCTGTTCATGTGGTGGTCACCAATGGGGCGGTGTAGATTGGTTGTTCATGTGATGGTCACCACAGAGGGGGCAGATTGGTTGTTCATGTGGTGGTCACCAATGGGGCGGTGTAGATTGGTTGTTCATGTGGTAGTCACCAATGGGGTGTGTAGATTGGTTGTTCATGTGGTGGTCACCAATGGAGTGTGTAGATTGGTTGTTAATGTGGTAGTCACCAATGGGGGGTGTAGATTGGTTGTTCATGTGGTGGTCACCAATGGGGGGTGTAGATTAGTTGTTCATGTGGTAGTCACCAATGGGGTGTGTAGATTGGCTGTTCATGTGGTGGTCACCAATGGGGTGTGTAGATTGGTTGTTCATGTGGTGGTCACCAATGGGGTGTGTAGATTGGCTGTTCATGTGGTAGTCACCAATGGGGGGTGTAGATTGGCTGTTCATGTGGTAGTCACCAATGGGGGGTGTAGATTGGTTGTTCATGTGGTAGTCACCAATGGGGTGTGTAGATTGGCTGTTCATGTGGTAGTCACCAATGGGGGGTGTAGATTGGCTGTTCATGTGGTGGTCACCAATGGGGTGTGTAGATTGGCTGTTCATGTGGTGGTCACCAATGGGGTGTGTAGATTGGCTGTTCATGTGGTGGTCACCAATGGGGTGTGTAGATTGGCTGTTCATGTGGTGGTCACCAATGGGGTGTGTAGGTTGGCTGTTCATGTGGTGGTCACCAATGGGGGGTGTAGATTGGTTGTTCATGTGGTAGTCACCAATGGGGTGTGTAGATTGGTTGTTCATGTGGTGGTCACCAATGGGGTGTGTAGATTGGCTGTTCATGTGGTGGTCACCAATGGGGTGTGTAGATTGATTGTTCATGTGGTGGTCACCAATGGGGTGTGTAGATTGGCTGTTCACGTGGTGGTCACCAATGGGGGGTGTAGATTGGTTGTTCATGTGGTGGTCACCAATGGGGGGGTGTAGATTGGTTGTTCATGTGGTGGTCACCAATGGGGTGTGTAGGTTGGTTGTTCATGTGGTGGTCACCAATGGGGTGTGTAGGTTGGTTGTTCATGTGGTAGTCACCAATGGGGTGTGTAGGTTGGTTGTTCATGTGGTGGTCACCAATGGGGTGTGTAGGTTGGTTGTTCATGTGGTAGTCACCAATGGGGTGTGTAGGTTGGTTGTTCATGTGGTGGTTACCAATGGGGTGTGTAGGTTGGTTGTTCATGTGGTGGTCACCAATGGGGTGTGTAGGTTGGTTGTTCATGTGGTAGTCACCAATGGGGTGTGTAGGTTGGTTGTTCATGTGGTGGTTACCAATGGGGTGTGTAGGTTGGTTGTTCATGTGGTAGTCACCAATGGGGTGTGTAGATTGGTTGTTCACGTGGTGGTCACCAATGGGGTGTGTAGGTTGGTTGTTCATGTGGTAGTCACCAATGGGGTGTGTAGGTTGGTTGTTCACGTGGTGGTTACCAATGGGGTGTGTAGGTTGGTTGTTCATGTGGTAGTCACCAATGGGGTGTGTAGATTGGTTGTTCACGTGGTGGTCACCAATGGGGTGTGTAGGTTGGTTGTTCATGTGGTAGTCACCAATGGGGTGTGTAGGTTGGTTGTTCACGTGGTGGTCACCAATGGGGTGTGTAGATTGGCTGTTCATGTGGTGGTCACCCATGGGGTGTGTAGATTGGCTGTTCATGTGGTGGTCACCCATGGGGGGTGTAGATTGGCTGTTCATGTGGTGGTCACCAATGGGGGTGTAGATTGGTTGTTCATGTGGTGGTCACCCATGGGGGGTGTAGATTGGCTGTTCATGTGGTGGTCACCAATGGGGTGTGTAGATTGGCTGTTCATGTGGTGGTCACCAATGGGGTGTGTAGATTGGCTGTTCATGTGGTGGTCACCAATGGGGTGTGTAGGTTGGCTGTTCATGTGGTGGTCACCAATGGGGGGTGTAGATTGGTTGTTCATGTGGTAGTCACCAATGGGGTGTGTAGATTGGTTGTTCATGTGGTGGTCACCAATGGGGTGTGTAGATTGGCTGTTCATGTGGTGGTCACCAATGGGGTGTGTAGATTGATTGTTCATGTGGTGGTCACCAATGGGGTGTGTAGATTGGCTGTTCACGTGGTGGTCACCAATGGGGGGTGTAGATTGGTTGTTCATGTGGTGGTCACCAATGGGGGGGTGTAGATTGGTTGTTCATGTGGTGGTCACCAATGGGGTGTGTAGGTTGGTTGTTCATGTGGTGGTCACCAATGGGGTGTGTAGGTTGGTTGTTCATGTGGTAGTCACCAATGGGGTGTGTAGGTTGGTTGTTCATGTGGTGGTCACCAATGGGGTGTGTAGGTTGGTTGTTCATGTGGTAGTCACCAATGGGGTGTGTAGGTTGGTTGTTCATGTGGTGGTTACCAATGGGGTGTGTAGGTTGGTTGTTCATGTGGTGGTCACCAATGGGGTGTGTAGGTTGGTTGTTCATGTGGTAGTCACCAATGGGGTGTGTAGGTTGGTTGTTCATGTGGTGGTTACCAATGGGGTGTGTAGGTTGGTTGTTCATGTGGTAGTCACCAATGGGGTGTGTAGATTGGTTGTTCACGTGGTGGTCACCAATGGGGTGTGTAGGTTGGTTGTTCATGTGGTAGTCACCAATGGGGTGTGTAGGTTGGTTGTTCACGTGGTGGTTACCAATGGGGTGTGTAGGTTGGTTGTTCATGTGGTAGTCACCAATGGGGTGTGTAGATTGGTTGTTCACGTGGTGGTCACCAATGGGGTGTGTAGGTTGGTTGTTCATGTGGTAGTCACCAATGGGGTGTGTAGGTTGGTTGTTCACGTGGTGGTCACCAATGGGGTGTGTAGATTGGCTGTTCATGTGGTGGTCACCCATGGGGTGTGTAGATTGGCTGTTCATGTGGTGGTCACCCATGGGGGGTGTAGATTGGCTGTTCATGTGGTGGTCACCAATGGGGGTGTAGATTGGTTGTTCATGTGGTGGTCACCAATGGGGTGTGTAGATTGGCTGCTCATGTGGTGGTCACCCATGGGGTGTGTAGATTGGCTGTTCATGTAGTGGTCACCCATGGGGGGTGTAGGTTGATTGTTCATGTGGTGGTCACCAATGGGGTGTGTAGATTGGTTGTTCATGTGGTGGTCACCACCACGCTCTGGGTCAGACTGAGACGTGGAACGTGTCGGTGTACCAGCTATGAAAACCAAACTCAACGTAGCTACGAGAGCCCCCCTCGCTGTTTAGAGAGGGGGATGGGGAGAGCGGGGCGAAGGGGTCCGTGGTGGGGGTATGTTTCTGCAGGTCGACTCAGCCTCAAATGAGTACCTGGTGCGGTGTGTAAACGTCACCACTGGGAAGACAAAGGCGGCCTGGCGTGGTTTTAGCCACCCACCCCGTCGTGTGCCGTGCTGACCTTTATAGGTGCTTGCTAACAGCACTTGTTCCAAAAGTCTCTTTCTTACTATACGGGGGATCTTTGCACGTTTCTGTAAGGCTATGTATATTCCTCGAAGGTCATGCACGTTCCCGGAAGGTCGCGTTCGACAGCGGGTCGTGAATGTTCCTGCATGGTAACGAATATCGCCAGGTCACATGTGTGGGTAAGCCCGTACGGTCGCGTTTTGACCCCAGAGCGTTGTGAGGTCGCTCTTGTAAATAAGACTCTATCCCGGGTCTCCTAATGACGCGACATGACCCTGGAACTCGAGCTCACTCTGTCTCTCTCGACCGTCTCGTTGCCAGCTCGCCATGCCGCGTCTCCGCTTCCTGCAGCAGCCGCCGCCGCCGCCGCTGCCGCCGCTGCTGCTGCCGCTGCTGCTGCTCGGCTGCGTGAGCCTCGCGCGAACCTCGTGGAGCCTGGACCCTGAAGACCCCAACGTGTGCAGCCACTGGGAGAGGTCAGAAGGCGCCGGGGAAGGGGGCGGGGCGCAGCGGGGGGCGGTGGGGTTCTCACCATGGTCACGCTCCCCCCACTCCCCCCCCCACTCCCCCCCCCACTTCCCCCCCCCCCACTTCCCCCCCCCACTTCCCCCCCCCCACTTTCTCCCCCCCACTTTCACCCCCCACTTCCCTCCCCACTCCCCCCCCACTTCCCCCCCACTTCCCCCCCACTTCCCCCCCCACTTCCCTCCCCACTCCCCCCCCCACTTCCCCCCCCCACTTCCCTCCCCCACTTCCCCCCACTTCCCCCCCAACTTCCCCCCCCCACTTCCCCCCCCCACTTCCCCCCACTTCCCCCCCACCACACCGTTCGAAATTCACGAACCTTTATTTATTGATTTATCCACGAGAGTCACACCGAGTCGCGGGGCTCCGTTTTATGCGGCTCCTCCAACTGCGTTAAGACGTTTTAGTTAAGATGTGTTCAGCCAATTAACGAGTTCATTTGATTTGTTACACGGATGATGGAGCCCCACTATTTTACACGGCAGATCCGTGGTGAGTGTTTATTAGCACTGTTACACACGTGGCAGGAAAACCGGAGCAGCCGGAGAAACCCTGCGCGCGAGCATTGGGGGCAAGCCGCACACTCTGGCCCCGTACGGATGGGAAATCGATGGCGATTAGTCCACTTGCTGCGTGTGTGTACTACACACTGCGTGTGTGTACTACACACTGCGTGCGTGTACTACACACTGCGTGCGTGTGTGTACTACACACTGCGTGTGTGTGTGTACTACACACTGCGTGCGTGTGTAGTACTACACACTGCGTGCGTGTGTGTACTACACACTGCGTGTGTGTACTACACACTGCGTGTGTGTATTACACACACTGCGTGTGTGTATTACACACATGATGCGTGTGTGTACTACACACTGCGTGTGTGTACTACACACTGCGTGCGTGTGTGTACTACACACTGCGTGTGTGTGTACTACACACTGCGTGTGTAGTACACACTGTGTGTACTACACACTGCGCATGTGTGTGTGTACTACACACTGCGCATGTGTGTGTGTACTACACACTGCGTGCGTGTGTATGCTACACACATGCTGCGTGTGTGTACTACACACACTGCGTGTGTGTAGTACACACTGCATACGTGTATGTGTGTACTACACACTGCGTGCGTGTGTGTACTACACACTGCATACGTGTATGTGTGTACTACACACTGCATGCAGTGTGTAGTACACACTGTGTGTGTACTACACACTGTGTGCGTGTGTGTACTACACACTGCATGCGTGTGTGTGTACTACACACACGCATGCACGCAGCCCACGCGCCGCATTTGCACATTGATGGCTTAATTAGTTTATGGAGAATTAATTCCGTTCTTAACGTCCCCTTTCTCGCGGGCCGCGTTGCTTTCATCGAATGAATCGCCGCGAGTTTACGACCGCGTGCCCGGGGGCCCCAGCGCTCGCGGAGGCGAGGGGCCGGGGAGTGGGCGACGAGCTTGGTGCTCCGCTCGCGCGCGGTCTCGCGGGGCCCGCGAGTTGCCCGGGGAGGGATGGCGGCGGTTTACGGCGAGTGCGTTCGTGAACCCGTCCGTGCGGATCTTTGCGTGTTGGTGTTGGGAGAGAGGGGGCGGGCTGCCTGAGAATACTAGTTGTTATAGGCTGGGGCTGCGAGGTGGCCAGATGATGGGAGTCCGTATAGAAGCGGAGCTTTGAGCATTGATCAGCCCAACCCGCGTATGGTTCCATTGGATTTTCTCCGGGTTATTCACTTCCCTCCCAGATGAAGGTAAAAAAAACCCACTCGAGAATGGAATCGGACAAACATCCCAACGTGGCAGGATCCTCCCGATCACGAGTCTAGAGACTCGTGGGTGGAGTCGGTTGTAAGGTCGACACGTGGATCTGACGCCGCTGTGACTGCTGCGTTCACAGACCCCCTCTCCCTAAGTCCAGTCCATGTTCAAGTCCAGGCTGAAGCGCCTGATCCTCTCCTCTGCCTGTGACCCAATCCCTTGACGGAATCCTTCTTCAACCCTAGATCAACTTCAGGATCACCCGCACCGACTGCCAAATCCTCCAAGGATTCTGCTCCCCACCGTCCTCCGTTTATTTATTAGATTTTTTTTTCTGAACCACAGCCAACGAAGACCATTACTCTTGTTTTACTTCAACACCTATCATCATTATCATCATACGCAATGATCTCTCCACTGCTGGATGAAAGCCCTTGCCCCTTTAAGTCGTCACCATATCTCGCGGTTCAACAATCACTGTAGCTCCCGCACGCCAGCAGCCCTCGCCGTCCAGCCTGCCCATTGGACCACGGCTAACTCGAGCGCCTTCCATCCTTTGGCCGCCACTCCGGAGTTAGCCTCGTCCGTCATTTCTGCCTCCGAAATGTCAGAGGATTTACAACAAAAAACGGAGCTGCTAACGTTAGGGGGGGGGGGGGGTGGTGTGCGGGGGGACGCGTCAACATGCGACCACAATTCAAGGTCATTCAATTCGTTGTAAACCACCAAAGCGGCGGCGGCGGCGGCGCGGAGGCTCACTTGCTTGACCGTAGTGCTCAGCTTGCCTTGTTTGGACGCCGGCCCCCTCGGTCCACGGAGAGGCTGCAGCGGCGAGACAGCAGAGAGAGACGGGGGGGGGGACGAGAGGGAGAGTGTCGCTCTATAGCCAACACCGCTGTTGTTTGAGCAAATTATGGTAATAGCCCGAGATCCCCCCACGGGGCTCGAGGTGACGCTCACTCGGGGTTGAGGGGTGGGGTGCTGGCTGAGTGTGAGCAGCGACTTTTCATCTCACCCCGTGTTCACGGGGCCAGATTTTATTGCCGGAGCCTAAAATTCTCATTTGAAGTCTGGTCCCTCCGTCCGCAGTCTTTTATTCACTTGACTTTATTTATGCTTCACTGTTTACCTCCTCAAAGAGGCTGGTTGGGGTGTAGGGAGGGAGGGGGAGGGTGTACCGGCGGGGAGGATCCTGGGGATACGGGGATGAGGGAGGCGGTGAGAGAGTGGAGCAGGTTTGCAAAATGTGAATTATTAAAAAAGTAATGTTTAGTAATAATGCCAGCTGCAGCAACATAAACATCTATTCGGATGGAATAGGCTCTCTGGAAAGGGTCTCGCGCCACATCCAATGTGAACTTCTCTGCGGTGCTGCGATGTTTAATCTTGTGTCACATCCTGGTGCGGGCAGTAATGATGGTTTACAGAGATTTATTTCTGTTGATAATATATGGGGGGGGGGGGGGGATGGGGGTGTGGGGGGTTGGGGTTCCCCCCGCCCAAGACAGCTTGCAATAATTTGTTGGTGGGAAGACAAATGGGTGTACATTGTTCCACCAAAAGCGTGGTGCAAAACGCCTTGGCCCTGGTGAGTTGTGCTGGTGGGAAAACGAGTCACCGCTGTCAGCAGCCACGGTCTATTCACCGCTGGACGAAGGCCTCCGTATAAACCGTCGCCATCTCTCACGATCCCGAGAATTCAACACTCCATCTCCGCGATGCACGTCCGGCCACGCGCGCGGCTTCCCAGTCTCCCTGGCTGCCACTCACTCAGTCGATAGTCCCGAACGCCACTCGAAGTTATTACCCCGCGAACCTCCCGACTAGCGCGGTTGGCTACGTGCGTTGCAAACGAAGTTCAACGTGCATACATTCACGCTTAAATAGCTCCACCAAAAATGCCGGAGCAAATGCTCGTTCTGCCAGTACTCCGACTGCTTCGAATGGTGGAAAGCAATTACCAGCTTCTTGGTTTCAGTTACAAGCAGCCAAGTTGCGTGAAACAGCTCCGAGAGAATTGTCTACGTGCCACCGCTGATTTTGTTTTGTTAACGGAATCCAATCGCAAAACGTGCAAAATAACTTCCAGCGCCGTGAGAACACGAGGGGGTGTTGAATATAATGTTTGTAAATTGGTTCACACGCGCTCTCAATATTCAAATGCGCATATGCGCCGTCGTATCTAATGAATTGGGGCCGGTCATGGGTGAATTATGCAAATGTGAGCGAATGTTCAAGAGGGGGCGAGAAAAACTGAAGTCTGGCACCGATAATGTTGGCGTACACGCGGCTGCATGCAGATGTACAGACAGCACCTTTGGAAAAATCCACTGCTGGACGAAGGCGCCTCCCCCCAACGTGCATCGATCAAAAATCATGAAACACAAAACCCTCCAAGCTGAGGGGCGCGACCGGCTGCCAGTAAATAAATGAATAGTATCGACAGTCGTGACCGCGATCTCTCTGCCGAGATTCACATCGCGTCCTCTCGAGAACACTTATGTCAGAGACGCGGAGGAGGAGTAGGTGTAAGGAGCAGGGGGAAGAGGGTGGCGGTGGTGTACGGAGGATGATGAGGTGGGGGCGGATGAGGGTAGCGGTGTAACGAGCCGGCGAAGGGGTGGAGGAGGAATGAAGAGAAGGGGAGAGTGGCGGTGAAAGCAGCCGGAGAAGCAGGACGAGGAGAGAGGAGAGAGGTGCCGGTGTAAAGATGATGGCGGGAGAGGGAAGTAAAGCGTCCAGGCAATTTCCTGCTCTCGTGAACATCGAGAATGCCGTCTTCTCCCGAGTGCAGCCGTGAGCCAGTAAAGTTGGCTTCCTCGCAAAATGCTTCTCATCTGTTCGGCCCCCAGAGGGATGATGGACTGAGTCAACCCCCTCCGACCAGGATCTAAGCTCGCAGCCTTCCGATTGCTGCGAGCCGATAACTTCCACCGCTCAACCCACCTGGCCGATCGGAGAGGTCCGAATGGGGGGCCAGGAGGAGGAAGAGGCTGGTGTGGTGTAGGAGGAGGATAATGCTATGAAGAGGTATGAATGGGGGAATAAGAGATGATGATGATGATGAGGAGGGTTCTGGTATCGGTAGGCGATGTGAGATTAATGGGGAGCGGTGGTGCAGCGGTTAGCGCTACGCTGCGCTACGAGCCCGGCGACCCGAGTTCGATTCTTGCTCACGGTCAACACCAGTGACGATTATCTCAGCCGGTCCTGGGGCTCCCCTAGGTCGACTCAGCCTCAAATGAGCACCCAGTGCGGTGTGTAAACATAACCACTCGGGAAAAAACGCCGGTCGAGCGTGGTGCTCACCACCAACCCCTCGTGTGCCACAGTGCCGGCCTTCATGGGTGCTACTCGCTAACGGCACTTGCCCCTACAGAATGCTCAGGCTATACGGGGGAACTTTGTCTTGGGGTGTGGGGGGGGGTTGACTGGAGGGTGACGTCAGTGGGCGAGAGCACGCGGTTGTCGAAGGCAGAGGGAGTGCGGGGGCGTGTGGTCAATGGACGGTGGTGGATGTGGGGGAGGGGCACTCAGCGCTGTGTGTGGGGGGTGGGGGGGGTTGTGGGGCAAGTGCCTCGGTAATTGACGAGACCGATTGACGAACTCGCCGCCTGAGAAGAAGCCACGGCTAATTAATTGCGCGGAAATTTATGGGAGGGCGAAATCGCTTCTCCTCTCTTCTTCTCCTCCTCCTCGCCGCTCGGAGCTCCGCGCGTCACCAGCAGAGCCCCCCTCGATTCCTGGGCTCGGAGCACGGGGGGGGGGGGACTCCCTCTCTCTCTCTCTCCACAACTCTCCCTCCCACGTTCGCTCTCTCGCTCTCTCTCTCTCTCTCTCCCTCCCCACTGTCTCGCTGTAGCTGACGTTGGTGGTAGTTGTTGTTTTTATTGGCGGTATTGTTAAGGGGTAATGATGGATCAGTTGATGATGATTTTCTTGTGTTTGAAGATAATGACGTCGATGTTCGTGCTGTTGCTCAGATTATTGTTGTTGTGGATGTTATTTGTTGTTGTTGTTGTTGCAGCTACGCCCTGACTGTGCAGGAGTCGTACGCACACCCCTATGATCAAGTCTACTACACGCGCTGCACAGACATCCTCAACTGGTTCAAGTGCACGCGACACAGGTGTGTGTGCCCACGTGACCTCGTGAGGGGTGGGGGCTGGTGGGCTTGCTCCTCCCCCATTTAACGTCGGTGTGCCCCCCCCCGCCCTGTTCCAACCCCCCACAGCTACCCGTCCATATAAAATACAGTCTATGCATCAAGATCTATATCTCCCCCATATATAGCCTTGAACAGACTGTTGGGGCAAGTGCTGTGAGCGTGCACCTATGAAGGCCCGCACGCCACACCAGGGGGTGGGTAGCCTTCGTCTCCCCAATGTGTATGTTTCAAACACCGCACCAGGTATTCGTTTAAGGCTGAGTCGACCTAATGGAGGCCCAGGACGCGTTAAAATACTCGCGATTGTTGTTGGTCGCGAGCCTGCATTGAACTCGGGCCGCCGGGCTCGTAGCGCAGTGACACAACCACTACACGCCATCGCTCCCTATTCTCTATCTCACACACAAACAAAATAAAACACTCCAACACACACACACACACCTCTGTCTGTCACACGCACGCAAGCATGCTCCACACATTCACAATCGATGGAACAACACGGGTGATTGGGTGGCGGTGGTGGAGGTGGTGGTGGGGAGAGTCGTTGATGCTGTAGGAGTCGATGCTGTGTCTCGTGCCGCTTTCATGAGTGCTCACAATGGGCATTGATTATCGCGCAATTGCGGGGCCAAATTAGCGCCTCTCCCGAGCGCGGAGCGCCACCACATTCATTACATTTACAGCCTCCGTTGTTAAACCACGCTTCGCGAGCCATAACGAGCCCACGCCTTTGCAGTCGAGGGGGTTGGCGGACCGCTCAGGGATTTACATAATTGTCATCTTCAATATATAATATTCGTTAAAATATATATATACAGGCTTTGCACTTTCCCACAAGAATGCGGGTATTGAGATGGTCAAAAGGGTCTCGTAGGTATTTTATATTATTTTGTTGTTCCCCAACCAGGCGACTGCCCATTCATGTGCTACGTTAATATATACATTATTATTATTATTATAAATTACATTTTATCAATAATACTTTTTTTACCCATGTACTATTAGCATCGTCCGAGATTACGATCGTGGTGTAGATGGAGCGATGAAATTAGTTTGTGTACAGGTGCTGGGCGGATCGATTGTTGTTGCATCGCAATGATCATGATTTGTGGTGGCGGCTTGGGAAGGGAGGCCTTCATCCAGCAGTGGATCGACCGTGGCTGAACGCAGCGATGATGATGACGACGATGTAAAGATCCGCTCGTCCGGCGTTTGAACTTGAGGCTTTGGCGAGTTGAGGCTCCGCTTTACTAACGCCACATTCAAATTCCTGCAATGAACGAAAATCATCGGAATTCAGCCTCCTGGCTTGACATGAGAAGGAAAGTTTGGACGACTTTGTTTGATCCCCGTGAAATGTAAATGCTTTTAAATTACACCCAGTGCCACCGATAATTTTTAAAAAAATTGGAATTGTAGATTCGCGTTTAATTTTATCGTCTATGTATTATTGGTTGTGGGGGTGTTTGGTTTTGTTACGAGGTAGCTGATTCCGGGTCCATTGTGCATGCGATGATATGTGGCTTTCCCGCACTCACTCCACTGCTGTGGAGGTAGAAGCGGGGGTTTGTCGATCACACACGGTTGTTGTGAAACTGCCGAAGAGGCGCCAGGAGAAGTAGGCACAGCAAATTGACGCGCCGCCTTTTTCTTTCCATCTCTACGGGGATAGTGGGTTGCCCCCTCGCGCGTAGGTTTTCTCCCGGTGACTTTCCTAGATGAATGAGTAGTTGTGAATGTACCGAGTGAATGTCAGGTCCCCTTTGAAACCAAACGCACGCAACGCAGAACAATCTTTGAGCGTCGCTGCGCAGATGTTAATGAGTAAAATAACTCCTCCTGCCCGCATTCGTCACTCCACATAGAACATCAACATTCGTCGGGAGGGCATCTTCAATCTTCATCAGCAGCATTGGTTTCGTAAAAGCAAACTCTGCGCCGGTTCGACATTCAGTGTCTCTTCAGCAGCAGAGTCGTGCTTTGCTTGAGTCAATGCTGGTGAACTGCCCAGATGTTCATAGGCAAGGGCCCTCTCTGTTAGGTGTGGCTCCTAGTTCGACGCACGATTAAACAGCACGTGACGCAGAATAATCATAAAGGGTCATTGTAGAGAATACTACGAATAGAATAAATAATGTTCCTTTACCGTATTTGTCTCCACAGATATCGCGTAAAAAACGTTTAGTCTCAATGGGTTTGTGGCCTGGGTTGCATAACGTTGATGGTGTTTTTCACGATGGTGACACCATCAATGTGTTTGTGACCTGTGTTGAATAACGTTGATGGTGATGTCCATGTTGGTGACACCATCGTCTGTGCTCAAATTCACAAGCTCCCGTGGACTGCGAGGCCCTAGCCAGGTGATGGCAGGGCACCCCAAGTGAGTGGAGGGGGTTCTGACCGCTGTGTGTGGATTTTGGAACGGCGATATCTCCACGCTTGAGTGGGGGTTTCTGCCACTTCTCAGGATGTTTCCTGCGCTCATCCACGCGGTCCGAGCTCGCTTGGGAATTGCAGCGAAGAGGGGTGGCGAGGGGGGGCTGATCGGTGTCGTCTGCGGGGGTCATCTGCTCAGTGGACCGCCCCTCTGTTCTGAGCGGCTGCGCGCGGGTTCTGAGCGACCTCCCCTAGGTCGGCTCAGCCTTAAATTAGTACCTGGTGGGGTGTGTAAAACATCGCCACAGGGAAGACAAAGGCGGCCTGGCGTGGTGCTGGCCACCCACCCCCTCGTGTGCCGTTGCGGCCTTCATAGGTGCTCGCTAACAGCACTTGCCTCCAACAATCTGTTAAGCCTACACGGGGGATCTTTGTCCTTGTGTGTATGTGTCCGCGTGTGTGCGTGCCTTTGTAGACACACCTCCGTGTGTCTGCGTGCCCTCCTGCCTGTATGGGGGGGGGGGGGGGGGGCAGCCACGTGGTGACACTCGCCAATCGCGCCCTTCACAGCTCCTGCTGCCCATGCTCTGCGCGCCCGTGGCTCGCGTGTGTCCCTGCGCGTGTGGGGAGCGGTGGCGCAGCGGTTAGCGCTACGCTGCGCTACGAACTCGGCGAGCCGATTTAGATTCCTGTTCAAGGCCACCAGCACCAGTAACGAGTATCTGAACAGGTCCTGGGCCTCTCCTAGGTCGACTCAGCCTCAAATTAGGACCTGATGCGGTGTGTAAACATCACCAACAGGGAGACAAAGGCGACCGGGCGTGGTTGTGAGTCGCTCTGATGCGGAGAGTTCTGCCGTGAGCTGTAGTTTCTGTGTGTGTTCATTCGCATGTGTGTGTGTGTGTTCTAACACTATGTGGGCTGCACTGTCGATGTGTGTATTGTGTTGCGTAACCACGTTTCAGCAGCAGTGGTGGCAGTGCCTTTAGATCGAGTGGCTGGCGTGGGGAGACAAAGGCGGGCGGGACGGTGCTTGCTACACCACCTCCCCGTGTGTGGGCTGAAATTTAAATCGGGGCTACATTAACAGCACTCGGACAAACATTGTATGACCACTTGAGTCATCCTTGACTTTGTGTGTGTGTACGTGTGTGTGTGTGCGTGTGTGTGTGTACGTGTGTGTACGTGTACGTGTGTGTGTGTACGTGTGTGTGTGTACGTGTGTGTGCGCGTGTGTACGTGTGTGTACGTGTGTGTGTACGTGTGTGTGTGTGTACGTGTGTGTGCGTGTGTGTACGTGTGTGTACGTGTGTGTACGTGTGTGTATGTGTACGTGTGTGTGTGTACGTGTGTGTATCCGTGCGTTTGCTGTGACAGGGTCAGCTACCGCACCGCGTACCGGCGCGGAGTCCGCACCATGTACCGCAGGCGCGCGCAGTGCTGCCCCGGACACTACGAGAGCGCCGACGGATGCGTCCGTAAGGCTCAGCAAGGACACACGACAGCACACTCGCACTAAAGACAAAGCTCACCCCGTGTAGCCATAGCTGGCTGCTGTTGGGGCAAGTGCTGTTAGCGAGCAAACTATGAAAGCCGGCACGGCAAACTAGGGGGTGGGTGACCAGCACCACGGACGGCCGCCTTTGTCTCCCTAGTCGCGATGATTCCACTCCGCACTGGGTATTCATTTGAGGCCGAGTCGACCTAGGAGAGGCCCAGGACCGCTTCAGGTTACCGTCACAGGTGTTGGCCGTGAGCGGGAATCGAACCCGGGTCGCCGGGCTCGTCGCGCAGCGTAGCGCCAAGCACTGCGCCACCGCTCCCCACACACGGTCACAACACAGTCACACACGAGCCACTTGTGCATTGGGCCGCCCCGAACAGGTGCTCGCTAACAGGAGGAGGTATTGCTAGTTGACGCGGGCTAAGTGGGCGTCGTGGGGGGTGATGTATTTGCACATTTTGCTCAATTACTCTCGGCCGGGCTCTCTCCCTCCCTCTCTCTCCCTCTCTCTGGCGACTGCGTTTGCTTGCTGGGTATGCGAGTGACTCACCGTGCCGCCGATGGGGACAATACCAAACACATGCAATCAGCGCGCTGATGCTCATGACGGAGTCAACTTGAAACATTATTGTCTCGGGGGGGGGGGGGGGGAAACCAGGCACCCTCATTGTCATCATCGTCATCATGGATCTCGATGATTGTTCATATCGTCAGCAACTCATTAGCACGAGCCATTGTAATGTGAGCGATTCGAGTGTCACTTTGATCATTATATTCATATCAATAATACAATGCCATTGACACCGTGATCATCCGCATCATCAACAACTCATCAGCATCAGTCGTTTTAATATCAGGAGCGTGATCAGCGGTGTCAGCATCAAACGCACACACGCACACACGCACATACACCATGATCAACGCTTCACGCGCACAGTTAACACGCGACCATATATGACCGCAAATGAGCAATGTCGTAACTTTATATGACGTTTTGGGTCATGACCCTCCTCCATCATAGCAGAGGGATCAATGACCAACATCGAGGCATGGTGAAGATAGAAACAAACGTGACCCCTCCTCCTCCTCGTCATCTCCACACCCCCACGTGCGCCGCCTTTGTCTCCCAGCAATGTTGCCGCTGCTGCTTGGTGTAGTGGTGGACGCGCCTCGTCTCCCATTGTTCACGGGTGCCGATGCGGGGGACTCAGGTTGCGAGCCCGGCGATTCACTGCTCAACCCAGAACCTCGGGGCATCCCGAGACACTAAGCATTGTCTGTTGCCAAGGAAACCAACAGAGCGGTGATGGTGGTGATGGGGTGTGATATTTGGGTAGGGGATGTTGTTTATTTGTGTGGTGGTGGCCAGCTGAAGCAGAAGGTTGCTTTTGTTTGGAGCGGTGGGGGGCGAGGGGTTTGTGGAGTCGGTGGTGGCGTAGGGGGTAGAGTAGGGGGGGAATGGCAGAATCGTCGGGGGGGGGGGGGTTAGTCGGCTTTGTTTTCTGTCGCGAGTCGAGGCTGCTGCTGCTGCTGCTCGTGAGAGTTCATCTCGGGAAGCGTTTCAGAAGGCGCGGGGCTCATTTGCCTCATCGTGTGACGCGAAGGCGCGCGTGTTAGGGTGCGTGTGTGTCGGTGTGTATGTTAGAGTGTGTGTGTGTGGTGGGGAGCGATAGTGTAGCGGTTAGCGCGCTGCGCTATGAACCTGGCGAGCCGGGTTCGATTCCCGCTCACGTTCAACACCAGTGACGATTATCTGAACCGGTCCCGGGCCTCCCCTAGGTCGACTCAGCCTCAAATGAGTACCTGGTGCGGTGTGTAAACATTGCCACTAGGGAGACAAAGGCGGTCCGGCGTTGTGCTGGCCACCCACCCCCTCGTGTACCGTTCCGGCCTTCATAGGTGCTCGCTAACAGCACTTCCCCCTACAGTCTGTTAAGGCTATATGGGGGATCTTTGTGTGTCAGGATATGAGTGTTAGGATGCGTGTGTGTCGGTGTGTATGTTAGAGTGTGTGTGTGTCCGGATGTGGCCTTAACGTGCACATAGCCTGGCACGAGCGCCGTGGTGACGAGCGCCGTGGTGACGCCATTCTTCACGGTCGTTGTCGTGTGCGGAGCGGTGGCGTCGTGATTGTCGCGCTGCGCTACGAACCCCGCCACCCGAGTTTAATTCCCGCTCACGGCCACCCAACACCGCTGATGAATAACTGGGCCTCCCCTAGGTCGACTCGGTCTCAAAATGAGCACCGCGATCATCCACTCGTCACAGGACATATGCCCGCGGGTCTCCGCGACGCACCACGCATTGCGAGCGGTGTGGAACCCGTGACTGGATGAATCGCGATTTAACTGAATGCGGAGCATCTCGGCACGCGAGTGCCGCCCCCTCCCTCCCCCAGTGACCACGCGCAGAGTCCCTCGCAAGGTCAGCAACCCGTGGCAGCTCCCGGCGTGGTAATGACCGCTGTAATTACAATAATAATGAGTCCGTGTGGAGAGCGTTAATATTGAGAGACGCGACTGAAGTAGGGATCAGAGTGGGTTTGGGCTGGTGGGCGATGGTGCGAGGAGAGCGAGGGAGTGAGGGAACAGGGGGGGGGGGGGGGGGTGAAGCTGCCCTTACGTTGCCACAACCGCAGAACCAAACACTCCCGAGTTTGAGTCCTCGTCGCGGGGTTTGAGTCGGGTGCCGCAGCATATGACAGGCAGAGTGACTGTCATGTGCCAATCTCATAGCAGTGTGTGGGTAAGTGCGCCCCGTAATGTGTCAATCGTGAAGGGTTGTCTGAATTTTTATTTTATTGGGGGGGGGGGGGGGGGGGGGTGGGGACATTTCTGAGAAGAATCTCTGCCGCAGTCGATCTCTGACACGCGGAGTTCAAGGTTCAAGTCGATTTCGTGCAACGACGCGAGAACTTAGGAGAGTGAGGCAGGTTCTCGTTTGTGCACCAGTGACCTGGGTCACCAATGAAGCACAAAGCAAACGAAAACCAAATAAAATAAGGGACAGCATTGAGGCACGTGAGAAATCAGCACACACACACGAAACAAGCCCTTCGACATGAGAAATAGAACATACATCAACGTTAGATTAAAGATGAATGTTAAATTCCCTGCAGCGCGTATCGACTCGGGCAGATTCTTTTTAGACGGATCATAGCAGAATAGCGAGTTACAGAGACATTAAACATACGTAGGGTGACTATCGTACCAATATGTAAACAGATAAGAATGTCAAAAGCAATTGCAAGTGATCATTTGTCGTAATTATCCTCGACTTAATCACACTGGTCTACAATTTGTTTAGACGTTGTCTGCTTCAGAGATGAAATATGTGCTGTTCATTATGGATTTTGATGTGCTGAACTCAAATATGACAATTAAAACAACTGATTGGCTACTGTTCCCAGGATTTAGATTTTTTTAAACATTTTACGTCTATGTATATTGTGTAGATAGTCGAGTTTTACTCATAAATTGTAAACCGAGGTCTTTTCAGGTGTTTATGGTTGCTTTACATGATAACATGTTACCTGTCCTGTTCATGCAACACTTTAAAAGTCAGTAAAAGGGTTATGTGAGTAAAATGTATTATGAAACAAAAGGCAAAAAAACTATTATTTATCTTCTTTGGTTCTTTCGGTAAAGTCACGTAGAATGAGAATAAAATAATAAATTGATAAAATTAAATAACACAATAATAATATTATTATTTATATAAGTACACCGCGTAGTTTAGTTCTCATTCGGTGTCTACTCGGCGCTTCTTGGCTTGTTTCTTGTGTTCATTCAATTGAGCCATCTCTTGTCACTGTCCAGCCATAGTCTGCAAGCACTGATGGGCTCCATTAGCCCTGAGAGCGTTTCTCCATTGTTGCAATGTCCTGGGTGAAATCACTCGCTATGCTTGTCGCTCACTGCTCCGCAGTTCGGTGGGGAAAAAATCTAGATGACAGTACAAAAAATGCATCTTTAGTGACATGTTGCAACCGAGGCTTTGTGTATGTCGTTGTCTGTCTTGTTTGTTTCCGAGAAAATGCGTTGCCAACAGCTGGAAGTCTTTCCTTGCCACACAGTGCACTGTCAAATGTGTCGTGAGTTCAACTGAGTCGCAGACGTGATTCTTCAGAGGCAACACATTTATTGTAACACGTACATACAAAGGGGTAACTGCACCTTTACCAGATACAGCCTGGGGTGGTGACCACCCAGCCAACTACTCTATATTGAGGAGTTACAGCTACGAAGGGTCGGACCCTCACTCGGGTCCTCGGCCACGTGTTGATGCCTCGAAGGACGTAGAGCTTCCCGTTTGTAGACGTAGAGCTTCCAGCTTGTAGAACCAAGCGACCCCGGTCCCTCTCAGCGACCCACCTTATATCCTCCCGAGTCGGGACCGGCTCCGCCCTCGGCCCCGCCCGCCTTCTCGAGCATTCTAGCCCCCTCTCGATCCCCCTCGAGAGCTCTCCCCGGACACGTGATCACCTCCGAGCCCCCCCCCCCACTTGGGGCCTTCTCTGTGAACACTCCAGATCACGTGTCTACGGGGTCAACCAGAGTGCCATGGCCCGGGGTAACCCTGTCCCTGGGCTGACACTCTCCCGCTCCCCTTGCGTGGTGCCCGCGCTATCCCAGCGCTCACCAAGCGCCGCTAGGGCTGGTACTACACCCGCCTACGGGGTGTACGCGATGACGGTGCATCGCACACCGTGCTGTGCTAGAGCCGGCCCCACACAGCAACCCACCCGGTGCTGTCCGCGATGTAAGAACATCCCGGGCTGGCACCATACAGTGATGTCACTACAAATGCATCATCTCGAAGAAGTTCCCGAATCTGAGGACCAACAAAGACACCTTCCTTTATCTTAGCTTCACTTAACCTTGGAAAATTTCCACGGAGGTGCTTGAAAGCTGCTTGTGTTTTGTCCATGGCTTTGACAAAGGTCTTCATCAGACCCAGCTTGATGTGTAAGGGTGGTAACAAAATATTCCTTGATTCAACAAGTGGTGGATGCTGAACACTTTTCCTCCCAGGCTCCAATGACTGTCGGAGTGGACAATCTATATTGATGTAGTGGGAGTCTCTTGCACGACTATCCCATTCCAAGAGAAAACAGCAGCAGTACTCTGTGTATCCAGTCTGCAGACCAAGCAAGAGAGCAACAACCTTCAAGTCGCCACAAAGCTGCCACTGATGTTGGTCATAGTTTATGCACCTCAAAAGTTGTTTCATGTTACCATAGGTTTCCTTCATGTGGACTGCATGACCAAATGGAATTGATGGCAAAACATTGCTATTATGCAGCAATCAGCTTTAAGACTCATGTTCGATTAATCATTGAACAGTCTCCACTCATCTGGATCATGAACGATGTTGAGGGCTGCCATCATACCATCGATGTTGTTGCAGGCTACAAGATCGCCTTCCATAGTGAAGAATGGGACAAGATCCTTTTGACGGTCACGGAACATGGAAACCCTAACATCACCTGCCCAGAGATTCCACTGCTGCAGTCTGGAGCCCAACAGCTCTGCCTTAATCTTGGGTAGTTCCAAATCCCTGACAAGGTCTTTCAGTTCACCTTGTGTTATGAGGTGTGGTTCAGAGGAGGAAGATGGGACAAAATCTGGGTCATGTGACCTTGATGGTTCAGGACCAGAAGTTTCATCCTCTTCCTCATCTGACTCAATGAGAATGATTCTGGTGCATCAGGAACGGGCAGTCCTTCTCCGTGGGGTACTGGGCGTATAGCTGATGGAATGTTTGCATAATGCACAGTCCACTTTTTCTTCTTTGAGACACCTCTCCCAACCTGAGGCGCCTTGCAGAAGTAACAATTGCTGATATGATCTATTGGCTCTCTCCAAATTTTTGGCACTGCAAAAGGCATTGATTTCCTTTTCCTGTTCAACCACTGTCGAAGATTTGTTGCACAAGTGTTGCAGCATACAGTGAGGGAAAAAAGTATTTGATCCCTTGCTGATTTTGTACGTTTGCCCACTGACAAAGAAATTATGAGTCTATAATTTTAATGGTAGGTTTATTTGGACAGTGAGAGACAGAATAACAACAAAAAAATCCAGAAAAACGCATGTCAAAAATGTTCTTAATTGATTTGCATTTTAATGAGGGAAATAAGTATTTGACCCCTCTGCAAAACATGACTTAGTACTTGGTGGCAAAACCCTTGTTGGCAATCACAGAGGTCAGACGTTTCCTGTAGTTGGCCACCAGGTTTGCACACATCTCAGGAGGGATTTTGTCCCACTCCTCTTTGCAGATCTTCTCCAAGTCATTAAGGTTTCGAGGCTGACGTTTGGCAACTCGAACCTTCAGCTCCCTCCACAGATTTTCTATGGGATTAAGGTCTGGAGACTGGCTAGGACCTTAATGTGCTTCTTCTTGAGCCACTCCTTTGTTGCCTTGGCCGTGTGTTTTGGGTCATTGTCATGCTGGAATACCCATCCACGACCCATTTTCAATGCCCTGGTTGAGGGAAGGAAGTTCTCACCCAAGATTTGACGGTGCATGGCCCCGTCCATCGTCCCTTTGATGCAGTGAAGTTGTCCTGTCCCCTTAGCAGAAAAACACCCCCAAAGCATAATGTTTCCACCTCCATGTTTGACGGTGGGGATGGTGTTCTTGGGGTCATAGGCAGCATTCCTCCTCCTCCAAACACGGCGAGTTGAGTTGATGCAAAAGAGCTCCATTTTGGTCTCATCTGACCACAACACTTTCACCCAGTTGTCCTCTGAATCATTCAGATGTTCATTGGCAAACTTCAGACGGGCATGTATATGTGCTTTCTTGAGCAGGGGGACCCTGCGGGCGCTGCAGGATTTCAGTCCTTCACGGCGTAGTGTGTTACCAATTGTTTTCTTGGTGACTGTGGTCCCAGCTGCCTTGAGATCATTGACAAGATCCTCCCGTGTAGTTCTGGGCTGATTCCTCACCGTTCTCATGATCATTGCAACTCCACGAGGTGAGATCTTGCATGAAGCCCCAGGCCGATGGAGATTGACAGTTCTTTTGTGTTTCTTCCATTTGCGAATAATCGCAACAACTGTTGTCACCTTCTCACCAAGCTGCTTGGCAATGGTCTTGTAGCCCATTCCAGCCTTGTATAGGTCTACAATCTGGTCCCTGACATCCTTGGAGAGCTCTTTGGTCTTGGCCATGGTGGAGAGTTTGGAATCTGATTGATTGCTTCTGTGGACAGGTGTCTTTTATACAGGTAACAAGCTGAGATTAGGAGCACTCCCTTTAAGAGTGTGCTCCTAATCTCAGCTCGTTGCCTGTCTTTTATACAGGTAACAAGCTGAGATTAGGAGCACTCCCTTTAAGAGTGTGCTCCTAATCTCAGCTCGTTGCCTGTATAAAAGACCCCTGGGAGCCAGAAATCTTTCTGATTGAGAGGGGGTCAAATACTTATTTCCCTCATTAAAATGCAAATCAATTTATAACATTTTTGACATGCGTTTTTCTGGATTTTGTTGTTGTTATTCTGTCTCTCACAGATCAAATAAACCTACCATTAAAATTATAGACTGATCATTTATTTGTCAGTGGGCAAACGTACAAAATCAGCAGGGGATCAAATCCTTTTTTCCCTCACTGTATGTGTGGAGCCCACATTTTGTCCTGATCTCCAATTTTGCAGCCAAAATAAAAGGTGATAGGCTTTCTTAACCATAGTGGTTATACTGCACTTTTGTGATGCAAAAGTCACTTCACCACAAACATAGCAAAAGTTAACTGCTTTGTTCACACAAGTAGAAGGCATCTCTGCTCACTTTGGCTCTACAGAAATGTGTCCCTTTGCAAAATCAAACACTGACAAATAAGAGAGCACGACACTATGATTTCTAGAGATGATTTAGGGCAATTTGTTCAGCAAAGGGATGTACGCCTAGTTATGATTGCATCATCCATGTACTCTAGGAATAGCATGATGCAATTCATATCATGTATGACGCAATACCAGGTTCAGATGACATCATTCATTGTTTTGCTCAAAAAACAAAGACTGTCCAAACCAGTCATAGATTTATTCATTGATCCAGTCAAAGATGTATTTTGGTCATTTCTAGTTTATATTGAGATCCCTTCCCTTTATAACTCACTTATCCTCCGCCATTCCCAAGTTAAGGGTCGTAGATATGTTACTGGGTCGTATTTACTGACCCAGTAAAATATATTTAAAACTAAAGCCAATCATTCAGTGACCCAGAATGAGTAAAGTTGGACGACATTTATTTCGGAAGCATTTTGGCTGTAGAGCAGTGTTATCAGTCATCGTCACAGTAATGATTGTAATCATCGTCTTCATCATCTTCATAATCCTGACGATTGTCATCATGGCCAATCATCATAATCCTGATAACCATTGTCATAATAAGCATCGTGATGGTCTTCATTATTATACAACGATATATGTCAAATGCGCAGCCATACGGGACTACTCACGGTAATATTTCCGACAAGATTCGCCGTCTCGTGACATGGTGCCTTAGAGCACAATGGGAACGAATTGGAGAAAATACCAAGCGAATCTAGACAAATACCACTTCCTTCCCACCTACCATACCTACCCTACCAATCCTACCTGCCATGCCTACCCTGCCTACCTGCCGCCTGTCAGCAGGGCTAAAGACAGCGGCTCGCGCTTAGTAGTGGCGGTAGGATGGCTGTGCGTTTGCAGGGTCGTCTTTCAAGGTCACGCGTGGCCGCTGAGGCCGCAGAGGTCGTCCTTGACCCTGGGCCACGTCCATGGAACGTTACCTACCTGGCATAGATGGAAAGAGAAACTTGGATATTTAGTTTGCAAAAAAAAATTACGACTGTTAAACATTTTGTAATGAACGATCCAGCAGCCTCGTGCATGCGCTGCGTGTACGCGTTGCGTGTAGGCACGAGACAAGCGATTGTTGTTGTTGTGTTGCCTCTCCGCGTGATGAAAAAAGGGTTGTGCGTTCTGCCCCCCTCCCCCCGCACACTCCACATCACCAACACGGCAACCCCCCAAACAAACAACATCACTTACTTACACTTTCAACGCCTTCACACACACACCTCACTCTGCACAACTGCCACACATTCTGACACGCACCCTCACGCCTTGCCACATACACTCCACCCACCCTCCTCCCCCGCGTTCACCCCCCCCCCCGCCTCCCCCGCGTTCACTCTCCCACTGACTCCCCCTGCCCCCCCCCCTCCCTCCGCAGCGCTGTGCCGAGGAGAGTGCGTGCACGGGAAGTGCGTGGCACCGGACTCGTGTCTGTGCGAGCCCGGCTGGGGAGGAGGCGACTGCTCCAGCGGTGCGTGCTGAACTTGCACGCACACACGGCCGCCTTTGTCTCCCCAGTGCTGATCGTCTTAAACACCGGTACTGTAGTCACGTTAAGGCTGAGTCGACCTAGGGGGGAGGCAAAGGACCCGGGGTTTGAAACCACTCCGCAGTGCACGGTGTAAGCCGTGGCCGCGAATCGAACTCGGCTGTGCGGATCCGCCAGGGCGGTTCACCACCTCGACCCTCCGCAGAGACACAGACGCAGAGACACCTCCACAGAGACACCGACGCAGAGACACCGACGCAGAGGCACCGACGCAGAGACACCTCCACAGAGACACCGACGCAGAGACACCTCCACAGAGACACCTCCGCAGAGACACCGACGCAGAGACACAGACGCAGAGACACCGACGCAGAGGCACCGACGCAGAGACACAGACGCAGAGGCACCGACGCAGAGACACCGACGCAGAGACACAGACGGAGAGACACCGACGCAGAGACACCGACGCAGAGACAGACGCAGAGACACCGACGCAGAGACACCGACGCAGAGACACAGACGGAGAGACACCGACGCAGAGACACCGACGCAGAGACACCGACGCAGAGACACAGACGCAGAGACAGACGCAGAGACACCGACGCAGAGACACCGACGCAGAGACACCGACGCAGAGACACAGACGCAGAGACACCGACGCAGAGACACCGACGCATTAGCTAGGAGCAGGGGAAGGAAGGGAGGAGAGAGGGGGTCTCTGTGTGAGAGGATAGAGGGATCATGCCTGAATATAGTCCGCCAGAGATCTCCCCCACGCCCCCCATCTAACCTCCTCTCCTCCCCACCCCTTTCACCCCCCCCCACCCCCTCTTTACCCACCCCCTCTCCTCCCTCCCAACGTTGATCCCACCTAAAGCGATTGTCAAAGGAAGATGTAAAATAAATAATAGTGCCGGGTAATTTATAGGCTCAGTGGGCTGTCGCTACAAAGCGATCCGATGCTGAGACTGCCTCGAGAAGGAAGAGCCCTCTCGCTGGATCCCAGTGGATAAACTAGAGGCACATCGCCTTTAACCAGAATAACAACAACAACAAGATGCAAAACCATACTCTTAAGTGAGCCTCCATTTTTGCCAAGGGCTTGGACTGCACAAAGAACTGAAACCCGCAGACGCCCGCCATGAAGCTGGGTCCATTATTCTGCGATCCGGTTGCACGCATTGGTTGCATGCACCTGAATCGCTTATGCGTGGACGTTTATTGCAACCAGTTACGAGGAGTTGCGCAATCAGTTGCTGCTTACGGTAGAGACAACAGACTCGACTTTCAATAGTTGATCTGCTCGACGATTTGTAGCGGCGGCCTTCGTGGCCACGTGCTTGCACGTTTGCGCAACTGTGATTGGCCGTCACAATTCTGAATGCAGCATTGCATTTCCACTTTGTTCGCTACGATGTGGACAAAGCATTTGCAGGCGAGTGAGTTGCATGCGCGCGATGATTTCGAGAGCGATTTGGTTGCTCCGCCGATTGCTCAGGTTCTTCTTGCCGCCGACGTCATCATGCATGTACCTAACCTGGCACGCAGGGACCACGCGAGTGCTCACGTGTCGCTCTTAGTAGCGCCACCGCATGATCGAATGTAGCAGCGAGGGGTGGTGGTGGTATCTGGTGGTGGTGTCTGGTGGTGGTAGTAGCGAGTTGTGGTGGTGGTGGAGTGGTGGTGGTGTCTGGTGGTGGTACAGATATAATGGGAGGCTAATCGATGCCCGGGTGCGGTCAAGGGATGGCTCCCTATTGCTCAACCACGTTACGTATGCTGATGATTTGGTAATAGCTGCTCAGTCAGAGGAGGAGTTGGAGACGCTGCTGCTGAGACTGGAGCGTGCCACTAAGAGGTGGGGCCTTACCATCAGCACCACCAAAACTAAGCACCTGCCTGGGTATTTTGTACCATCGGACACTCCACCCCCACAACTCCCAATCGGTGATGGGGCAGTTGTGGAGGGAGTGGAGAGTTTCCCATACCTGGGCAGTGTGCTTATGACTGACTCCAGTTTAACAGCAGAGGTCTCACTCCGAATCAGTCGAGGGGCAATATCTTTTCATCGGTTGCGTAACGCTGTGTGGAAGCTACCTGGTCTGTCGCTCCGCACTAAGCTTCAGGTCTTCTCGGCCACGGTCATTCCCTCCCTTCTCTACGCTTGCGAAACGTGGACCCCCCTAATGGAACATCTTCGCCGGTTAGAAACATTTAGGCTGGCCTGCCTACGATCCATCCTGGGTTTAACCAGACTGGATTGTGTGAGGAGCTCACAAATCCTTGAAAGATCTGGGCAGGGTCCCATCGGTGAGCTCCTCCGGCAGGCAAGGCTGCGATGACTGGGTCATGTAGCCCGCATGCACAGCCACCGCATGCCGAAACAACTTTTGTTTGGCCGGATTGAGGGGGCCAAGCGGGCGCGGCACGGGCTAGAGAAGAGATGGAGTGATGTGGTACAGGAGGACGTGGAGCTGAGTGGACTTGCCGATGACTGGTACCAGCGGTGTCAAGATCGGCCTCTGTGGAGGAGGCTCGTGAAGGATGCTACTGGGCAGTTGGAGGCAGTCGCCCTCCAACAACAGCGGAGGGCGGAGGAGCGACGCTCAGAACAACGAGCGGAGCGCCGGGTGGCTAAAGCACAGCAGGTTGGCACAGTAGGGGGCACAGGTGGTGCATCAGCCAGTCATCTCAGTCAGTTGACCCGTGGCACCTGGGTCTGCCCCGTGACCTCCTGCCAGCGGGCGTTCGACACTTCACGTGGCCTCAGGGTGCACATAGCCTGGCACAAGCGTCGTGGTGACGTCACCGCCACTTAGTGGCGAATGGCGGTTGTTGTTGTTGTGTCTGGTGGTGGTAGCAGCGAGTTGTGGTGGTGGTGTCTGGTGGTGGTAGTAGCGAGTTGTGGTGGTGGTGGTGGAGTGGTGGTGGTGTCTTGTGGTGGTAGCAGCGAGGGGTGGTGGTGTTTGTTGTCGTGGTGGAAGCAGCGAGTTGTGGTGGTGGTGTTTGTTGTTGTGGTGGAAGCATCAACGGCTTTGGCCACAATGACGTCTTGATCCTGATCGGCATTGACATGTTTCGGCAATTTAATATTAATGCATTAATACGAGAATTAATAATTAACTTCACATTATATTGCGAGGTTATTCATTCAGGAAAGCATCACTGATTGTTTGACGGTGGTGATGGTGTTGATAGTGATTATAATGAAGTTGTGGATGACGACGATGATGGCAGAAACGGTGGTGATGATGATGATATCGATTATGGTGACGAAGGGTAATATGTTGATGGCGACGATGATGATGGGGATCATGTTTGGTGATGAAGGATGGCGATGATGATGATGATCATGTTTGGTGATGAAGGATGGTGATGATGATGGGGATCATGTTTGGTGATGAAGGATGATGATGATGGGGATCATGTTGGGTGATGAAGGATGATGATGATGGACTGAGTCGATCCCCGACTGAGATATGACCTCATGACCCCGCAGACTGTGAGCCGGTGTCCCCCGTGCGGAATAATCGCGAGCCTCTCGCCGCCGTTTACCGCGACGTGACGGGCACGTGATGAGCTCGCCTCCCCGTGTCCCTGATTCCCCCCCCCCCCTCCACCATCACCCCCACCTCCTCTCCTTCACAGCCCCCCACTTGAGGCTTCTCCAACGCCGCCGCCACCCACCTTGACCCCCCTTTCGACCCCCATTTCAAAGAACCGCCCCCCCTCTCCCTCATTCCCCCACCTCCTGCCCCCCCCCCGCTGCCTAAAACTCACCTTGACCCCCATTCCACAGAACCATCTCCCTCCCCCACTTCTTCCCTCCCTCCCCCCATCCGCACTTAGTTTTTGGACATACGGTACGTGCATGCATAGAGACAAAGATAAAGATCCCCCATATAGCCTCAGCAGACTGTTAGGGCAAGTGCTGTTAGCGAGCAGCACCTATGAAGGCCGGCTCGGCACACGACGGGGGTGGGTGGCCGTCACCACGCCCGGGCCGCCTTTGTCTCCCCAGTGGCGATGTTCACGCAACCGCATCGACGACTCATTTGAGGCTGAGTTGACCTAGCGGAGGCCCAGGACCGGTTCAGATAATCGTCGCTGGTGTTGGCTGTGAGCCGGATCACGCCCTGCTCCCCCTCCCCCCCCCAGGCTGCGCCAGCGACCGCTGGGGTCCACACTGCAGCCACCGCTGTCAGTGTCTGAACGGGGCTCGGTGTAACCCCTTGACGGGGGTCTGCGACTGCGCCCCGGGGTTCCGGGGAGCCCAGTGCGGGGAGCCGTGCCCCCCCGGGACGTACGGACCGGGCTGCCTCGCGCCGTGTCGCTGTCACAACGGGGCCACGTGCCACCCCGCCACGGGCCAGTGCGTGTGCCAGCCGGGGTTCACCGCGCCGCTGTGAGGAATCGTCGCTTACAATTGAATCGACGGTGGAACATGAATCGATCGTTCGTTCGTTCGTTTATTTGTATGTTTTGCCGTCTGTTCTTCGTACGGTTGCTTTTCCCAATTGTGCCCATCGTGTTCATCATCCCATCGGTGGATTAAGAACGGCTATGGTTTACCATCGTCGTCGTCATTCTTTTGAGATGCCATCTGAGTGGCCACTTTGTGATGCCATCTTTATGATGCCGTCTTTATGATGCCATCTGAGATGCCATCCGAGGGACCACGTTATGATGCCATCACATTCAAGAACAATCAAGAGGTGATTTGTTCTTGACACCTGATGAAGATCGCTTGCGTTGTGATCGAAACGTCGTGATTGTTTTTTTGTTTTAATATAATTTTATTGTATTTCTACATACGTGACTTTACCGAAAAAAACAATGAGTAACGAATTAACTCTATCCACGCTGCACGCACCCCATGATTGTTAAACACAGCCCGCGTTACGCGCAATGCCATTCACGTTGTCTGCGTCACGCGGAACACGTGAACGCGCGCGCGCACACTGAAATATCAGTATTGGTTTGAATTGGCTCTATGAACGTAGACATGGTTGTTTAGGAGCGGAGTTTTGGAATCGCTGGGTCAGGTCTATGTCGCTATGGATGCCGTGACGGCAGGAATTGCGGCTGGGTCGTCACGCGACCCTTTTCTCTGCCTCTCTCTGCCTCTCTCGCTGCTGTCAGATCCTTGCTCTCATCGTCGATAGCCCGCGACGGGACGTGGAGGGGGGGGGGGGCGCTTTAAGCCTCGCGGCGTTTCCTTTCTCTTGGGAGCGGGTGGGAGATCCCCCGCGAGCATGAGGCGGATGGGTGGGCGTTGATCCGATATCAAATTGGAGCGGGGCGCTTTGAAGGATTCAAAGAAAGCTCCACTCCGCCACCAGAGCCGTCCCTGGGGTACGACGAATCGGGGAGATTGCCCCGGGCCCCACGCTTAGGGGGGGGGGGCGTTTGGACGGCACGTCAGATATAATACTTCCGGTGTGAATTGCCCCGGGCCATGCATCCCCCCTATGGACCTCCCAGCCTGCCACCCCCAGGCGATAGCGCGGCGCCCCGAGGCGAGCGTGATTGGTTGAATGCCTTCCACGTAGAGACGTAAATCACGGCCACCATCATCATCTGGTCGCCGGTTCGATTTCCCGGCGCGGCAGTTGAAACGGTGGGCAAGTTTATTCAATCCCCTGCCCTCCACCCTCTCCCCGCTACTACCCCACCACAGTTCGTCCATGGGCAGGGTCGTGCGTGGTGGGTAAAAGTGTAGGTACACCGACCCCTATAACATTACAAAATTACCCGCAAATTACTCAAATGGGATGATACTCATACACAGCAGCAGCAGCAATGATCGCCCACCTACTGACAGACGAATGCCCAAGGTCACGCTTGCAAATGAGACTCCCTTGGACCGTAGAGTAAACCCACTGTAGTAGTCTGTGAACTTTCAACGGAGGAGGAGGAAAATCAAAAGGACACGAACTCTCTCTCTCTCTCTCTGCTGAAGCCCTCTCCTCGTGGTCAGCAGCAGCATCAGCAGCAGGACCTCGACATTGGCATCGGCATCTTGAACCAAGTTGCTGGCATCATACGCGAGAATAGAACCTCACCTCCCCATTCCTCACATCATGTCCCCCCCTCCACCTCTCCCTCAACTCTCTCTGCCCCCCCACCTCCCCGTGGCTGGCCCGTGGCGCGTGCAGCTGCGACGAGCGATGCGCAGGGGGCGTCTGCGTTGAGGAGGCGAGGTGCCCGTGCCAGAACGGAGGCTCGTGCCCTCAGGGCACGGCAGGACCGTGCGTCTGTGCGCGGGGGTGGACGGTGAGGACGTCCCCGTAGCTCGTTCACATCCTCCACGGGACAGCAGCAGCAACATCATCATCGTCACCCATCATTCATACGGCACCAGCAACCACCATCATCATCATAGCCACCCATCACTCATACGGCACCAGCGGCCAACATCATCATCATCATAGGCACCCATCACTCATACGGCACCAGCGGCCAACATCATCATCATCATAGGCACCCATTACTCATACGGCACCAGCAGTTGCCATCATCGTCGTCGCCATCATTACGAACTCGATACGTCTACCAGATATCACCCCTCACTCTAGATACTCACTGGATATGAGGGTAATCGTGACACCTTCACTCAATATCGCCATCACCGCGAGACCTCCACCGGATACATCCACCCACACCGTCATCTCTACAATACACCAGACTTACAAATCAACTCCATCAGATCTCGTCATCACCATCCATCGCCATCTCTATGTCAGCTCTGTACGTCAACCAAACATCATCATCATCATCATCATCATTTCTACGCTACCACCAGAAGTCATAATCTCCACACCTTCATTATAGATTGGACCATGATATCGACAGCTCCACCATATATCATCATCGAGCATCTCGATATCATCTGTATATGTCTACCAGACATCATCACCACCATTTACACACCTCGACCATCTCTACACTTCGCGTGTCACCTCGATTCCATCCGCGTGTCGAATTTGCAGCAACAAGGCAGTCGTCACAGACACTCGTGGTTTTGTCAATGACACTGGCGAAAAAGATCCAACCCCCAACACCATAACCAGCTTTTCTCTTGTAGCGACGCAGGCAGGAGCTTCTTTTGAAAACTAATTTCTTTAGAACCGCATTTTGTGTTCAGTGTCGTGTCCTCTGACTAGCGCGGCTAGCTACGTACGGTGTGAAAGAAGTTCAACGTACATCCATGAACATGAGCTTGAGTGCCTGTTAATGATAACAACTACATATTTTAGCGTTACGGTCAGGAACCCAGTTGTATCAATATCGTGAGCCATTCCATGCAACTCTTTGCCGAATACCATCATCATCATCAGCCGCAGCAGATGCGGTCCTGTTCAATCCACTGCTGGATGAAGGTAACATCCTAGCCGCTGCCACCTCTGCCGATCATGCGACGCAGCAAACACAGCCAGCAGCTGCATCCCCACGTGGCGTCTGCTGCCCACCCCCACACACAGCGGCCACGATCTCATTTCGGTACAAGCGCCTTCTTCCCTGTGTCTCTCTCCCTCTGTACCCGCAGCCTCTCGCTCCATGCTCCGCTGGGGAGAATGATGAAAATATCCTTCCCCGCCGCGGGAAAGAGTCAAGCAAAAACGTTTACTCTTTAAAATAAGAGGACAGTTGCGTTTAATGCAGAGAAATGTGCCCCCCCCCCCACCCTCTTATGGTGAGGCCTCTGGAAAATAAAACTCATAAACTGTTGACGCGGCGCGAGAGAGCGAGAGGATGCGCGCGCGTGATTGATTGAGAGGCCGTGATGGATCGCGTGCGCGTGAGCGACCCTGCATTGTGATCTCCGTGTCGCGTCTCCCGTTCTCCTTCTCTCTCCGTCTCTCCCATTTTATTTCCTCTCAACTCTCCATCCATCCATCTCATTCTCTCTCCGTGTCTCATTCTTCTCCTCTCCGCTCTCCGTCTCGCTCCTGCGTCAACTCTCCATCTCTCTCCTTCCCTCGATTCCTCCTCTCTGCCTCTCTTACTCTCTCCACTTTGATATTCCCCCCCCCCCCCCCCCTCTGCGTCTCTCGTTTTTTCCTCTCCTTTCTCTGTTTCGCTCCTCTCTCAACTCTCGACCCCTCTCTAAATGTATCTCTCCTCCCTCCGCCTCCTCCTCCTCCTCGCTCTCTCTCTCCTCTTGCCCTTCACCGGGATGCATCTCTCTCTCTCTCACGTTTCAGCCGATCAGACAAAACTTCGGTTATCTTGTTTAAAGTTGATTTTTTTTAATCAAATCAAATTTTGTAAAATATTTTTGTTATTGATTGGTGTCACTGCCAAGTTATTGTCAAGTGGAGCAAAGCGAGTCAAGGAGGCGGACAATGTTCTCCTGGTCTCACCGTCTCCGATGTCCCTCCGATGTCCTTGTCGCATGCTCCCCTCGTCTCTCTGATCTCCTGACCCACCTGTTCTCATTCGCTTATCTCACGGTCTTCTTCACACATCTTCTGATCTCCCGAATACCGTCGCTCCTGGTCACCCCGATATTTCGATCTTCCGATCACCTGATGGTCTGGCGTCCTGATCTGGTCTCCTTATCTTCTGATCTCCTGATTCGATCTCCTAGTTTTCTCCTGATGTGACGTTGTGTTCTCCCTAGTCTCCTTGTCTATCCGGGTCTCATCGTCTCTTCATCTTCCGATCCCATCTCACCACAGCCAACGCAGTATCATCAAATACAATGTTGAATCCTAGTTTCCTGATCTCCTTATCTCTCCGAATCTCAGAGCCTCCCGATCTCTTTCCGATTTCCTGATTCCCTTCCGGTCACTACAATCCCCCTTTTCTCCCCGGTGACCCCAACCCCCCCCCCCCGTACCCCCCGCCCCCTCCAGGGGGCCGCGTGCGCCGTTCCGTGTCCCCCGGGCCGCTTCGGCGACAGCTGCGCCGAGCGGTGCCGCTGTCACAACGGGGCGCAGTGCGACCACGTGACGGGGAGGTGCACGTGCCCGCCAGGGTACACCAGCTCAAGGTACTCACTCGCACGCGCTCAAAGACACCCCCCGGTGTGGCGTCCAGCCAGGCTGTTGTGGGAAGTGCTGGATGGGGTGGTGGGGCCAGAAACACGCCCGGCCTCCTTTGTTTCCCCGTTGACGATGTTTTCATTTTCGCATTGCACGGAGTACGGTACTCATCCAAAGGTCCGCGTACGTTCGTGAATAACTTCCCCGCTGATCGAGTGGCGATTGCTCTGTGTTGTGCATGACCAGCAATTGAACTAAGGTCGCATGGGTTCGTTGCACCAAGTGCGAACCCCGCTCCTCCACCGCATCACAACAACAACCACAACCACCCCACCACCACCACCATCTGCTGTGTCTGGCAAGGCCACCCTCCCTTCTCCTTCCCCTCTAAGCTCCCCCCCCACCCAGATCCCCCCCCGCCCCCCCGCCATCTCTCGCCACGCTCTCTCGAGGCCGTGCGCACGCGTCACCGAGCGCGTGTGAGTATGGGGAGCGGTGGCGCAGCGGTTAGCGCGCCGAGCCACGGATCCGCCGATCAGAGTTCGATTCCCGCTCACGCCCGAAACCGGTGGCGATTATCTGAACCAGTCCTAGGCAATCCTCTAGGTCAACTCAGCCTCAAATGGGTACCTGGTGTGATGTCTACATATAGCCACTGGTGCTGGCCACCCACCCCCTCGTATGCCGTGCCGGTCTTCATTGGTGCTCGCAAACAGCACTTTCCACAAAAGTCTGTTAAAGGCGATAGGACGGTATTGTTTGTCTCTTGTGTGCTACACGTGTGTGTAGGTGTGTGTAAGGGTATGACTGTAGTGTGTGCCTGTGCGTTTGAGGTCAATTTGCGTCCTTTAATCAACCACACGAGGCCCATTGTGCCGTGATGCCCTTACTGCCGAACCACGTGACGAGCGAAGGGCAGATGCCATTAATTAATTTGCTCTTCATGTGACGAAGAGCGAGAGAATGTTTTATGTTTTACTTGGCATTTTGTCTGAGACAGAGACGCGCAAGTGACGAGATGTGGGTGGGCGATTTAATTACACGTGGGGGGGGGCGCCTGTCGTGGAAATCGAGCAGTCGCTTTCGTGCAAAGCGGATCGCCCATAAGGTCGGGGCACCCCGATGTCGGCTGTGCGTACGTGTGTGTGTGTGTATCAGCGGCGTGCGTGTGTGTATGAGCGGCGTGCGTGTGTGTGTATGAGCGGCATGTGTGTGTGTGTATCAGCGGCGTGCGTGTGTGTATGAGCGGCGTGCGTGTGTGTGTATGAGCGGCGTGCGTGTGTGTGTATGAGCGGCGTGCGTGTGTGTATGAGCGGCGTGTGTGTGTGTGTGTATGAGTGGCATGCGTGTGTGTGTATGAGCGGCGTGCGTGTGTGTGTGTATGAGCGGCGTGTGTGTGTGTGTGTATGAGCGGCGTGCGTGTGTGTGTATGAGTGGCGTGTGTGTGTGTGTATGAGCGGCGTGCGTGTGTGTGTATGAGCGACGTACGTGTGTGTGTATGAGCGGCATGCGTGTGTGTGTATGAGCGGCATGCGTGTGTGTGTATGAGCGGCGTGCGTGTGTGTGTGTGTGTATGAGCGGCGTGCGTGTGTGTGTATGAGCGGCATGCGTGTGTGTATGAGCGGCGTGCGTGTGTGTATGAGCGGCGTGCGTGTGTGTGTATGAGCGGCATGCGTGTGTGTGTGTATGAGCGGCATGCGTGTGTGTGTATGAGCGGCATGCGTGTGTGTATATGAGCGGCGTGCGTGTGTGTGTATGAGCGGCATGCGTGTGTGTGTATGAGCGGCGTGTGTGTGTGTGTGTATGAGCGGCGTGCGTGTGTGTGTATGAGCGGCATGCGTGTGTGTGTATGAGCGGCGTACGTGTGTGTATGAGCGGCGTGCGTGTGTGTATGAGCGGCGTGCGTGTGTGTGTATGAGCGGCATGCGTGTGTGTATATATATCTGTACATATTGGGAGCGGTGGTGCAGTGGTGAGCGCACTGCGCTACGAACCCGGCGACTCGAGTTCATTCGCAATGGGGAGACAAAATGCGGGGCCGGGCGTGGTGCAGACCCCCCCCCCCCACCCCTCCTTCTAAATCCACCCCCTCGTGTGCCGTGCCGGCCTTATCCGGGACTCGCCAACAGCCCTTGCCCCAACAGTCTGTTAAGGCTATGTGGGTGATCTCTGTCGTTGTGCGTGCACGCGCGCGTGAGCCTCACTGCGCGCACGTGTGGCGGACCTCGTGGTGTTGTTTGGTATTCAGGCCACATTGACCTTCCTCTGCTCGCCGCGTGAGCAGAGCGCACATGCGCACTCGCTTATTAATTGCGTTCAGAGATCACGTGAGTGCGTTGACAATGTGCGAGCGTGTGCGTGTGTCTAGCCTCAAGTGAGTACCCGGTGCGGTGTGTAAACATCGCCACTGGGGAGACAAAGGCGGCTGGGCGTGTGGCGCTGGCCACCCACCCACTCGCGTGTGTGACATTCCGGCCTTCATAGGCGCTGCTCGCTAACAGCACTTGCCCCAACAGTGTGTTAATGCTATACGGGGGATCTTTGTCTTTTTGTAGTGCTGGCCACCCACCTCCTCGTGTTCCCTGTCGGCTTTTAAATGTGATCGCTAACAGCACTTAGCCAAAACAAAACGTCTGTTGAGGATGTACTGGGGATCTTTGATTTTGTCTTTAATGTGTGGGGGAGTGATGGCGCAGTGGTTAGACGCACTGCGCTGCGAACCCGGCCACCTGCGTTCGATTCTGCGCTCACGACCAATAACGGTGGAAAATATTTGAACTGGTCCTGAGTCGACCTGGGGGGACCTCGCCCAGGTCGACTCAGCCTTAAATGAGTTACGTGGTTCCCCAATTAAATGATGGTGATGAGTCAAATTCTCGACCGGGATTTGGAACTGATCTTATCGCTGCTCCACAGGGTATGCTGACTGAGCATGGGGGGGGGGGGGGGGGGGGGGGGGGTCTGCATTTATTTATATATAAAGTAAAATGCGTACATTTTTAATTGCACTTTCGAAATTATTGAGTCATTTTCACACCCTTTGTGAATTTGAAAAGAAAGAATTTCGGATGATGATCGGAATAACAACCCTTCTTCTAATCCGCATCTGCAACAGTAGCAGTCATTTCACATTCGTGTTTTTTGCCTTTTAATTTGGGAGGCGTTGGGAAGGGGGCGGGGGGGGGGTGGTGCGTGTGGGTGGAGGGGGGGAGGGCAAGGGAGGCGGGGGATTCAAGTCCCGTGCAGCCACTGACGATCGTCAGTTTGTTTAAATTCCCAACACTCGGACATTGAGCGGGGTTCGCGCGAACTCCGTCGTCTCGACCACGGTGTCACCGTCGCCTTCGCTGGGAGAAGGAGGGGTTGGTGGCCGCCGGTCGGGATGGACGTCGCGAGTTGGAGGAGGGAACGCACCGGGTGGGGGAGGGGGGCAAATCCCCCGCGGAGATGGAGCGATGACATGAAAGCGGTGTACGGGGCCCTGGGAGGATTATTACATCGCATGGCCGCGAGAGATAGCGACGGCTTTGGTGAGGCCATCGTCCAGCAGTGGATTGATCACGGTTGTTGATTGAAGATGATGGAAGATATTTAAAACCTCACTTTTCCTGGGGACAATCCCAGCAAGGGAGAATCTGTTCGCTCCTCTTCTCAGCCCCGGACAGCTCCGCTGAAGCGAACGTTGTGCAATATTGTTTCACATTTTAGTTTCGTGTACACAGAGCTCAAAGGGGCCAGGATTAGAGCAAAAGTGAGCTGACTGCATATTCTGTGAGTCTGGGAGATCGTTCCATTAAAGCGATGATGATGATGCCTCCCCACTCTCCCGCCTTGCCCCTCCCCCCAACCCCCACCACCACCAAGGTGCCAGGACGCGTGCCCCCTGGGCAGGCACGGCCAGGACTGTGCCTTGCCGTGCGACTGCGACAACGGCGCGCGCTGCTTCCACGTGAGCGGCGCGTGTCTCTGCGAGTCGGGCTTCGGCGGGGCCCGCTGTGAGCACCGACTCTGCCCCCCAGGGCTCTACGGCCCCAGCTGCGAGCAGGCGTGCCCCTGCGACCCCGACCACACGGCCAGGTGAGTGGTGGGGGCATGGGGGTAGGGGGCGTGGGGGAAGGTGGGGGGTACATCTGTGCACTCGCTTATGCATCCACCTGTGCAGTTACTAAACTGAACAACTTTGAACAAATATTTTACCAGGTAAGGCCCACTGAGCTATGTAGCTCCTTTTCAGAAGCGACATGGCCAACGCATGATAGCTCTGCGAAGTGGCTTGTCACGTGGAAATGTACAGCAGCCAAATACTTTAAACGCGTGATGTTGATTTTAAAAGTTGGAGGAAAAAAACCGGAGCACCCGGAGAAAAATCCACACGACTACTCGGAGAGAAACACGCAAACTCCAAATATACAGGCGTCAGGGTCGGAGATCGAACCCACGTCCTCCTGTATATCAGACAAGGTAGTTAACATCTCGCCAACCTTACATTAGTCACTCACACACGTTATCACCGGTGGGCTCATCTATCTACTCACCTGCGTACTCGCTGATTCACTCACCTGAGTATTCATTTCCGAACGGCCATATCAGGACATTTGTGTTGCACTGAAAATGTCTCACCTGGAGTGGAACTCATTTCGGGTAAGACACTCGGATCTCAACTCATCCTCATCACGAAATAATCCACCACCAACACCACAACCACCACCACTGTCAACACCAGCACTACCACTACCACAACAGAGCCACTCGCTGTCTCTGGCCACCCCGTGACCACACCGCGTCCCCTCCCACCGCGCACCCTTTTGCTGAGTCCCGGCAGAAGTGAGCGAGCTCTCAGCCGAATTGAGCGGGGCATTGTTCGAGTTGGGGATGAGTGGATTAGCGTTAGGGGTAGGGATAGACTCGAGCTCGATGATTGAATGGCCACGCGATTGTCCCCGCGTGACGCCGCGCGTCACCCCCCCCACTCCCCCCCCCCCACTGCCCCACAGCAGTGGCTCTTAATCAGGTCACGCGCTCCGGGGATACAAACTGGGACTATCGCTTGCCCTCCCGTACCCCCTTCATCCCGACTCCCCACCCCCTCCTCCTCGTTCCCCTCCCGCTACCCCCTCTGTTCTGTGGGTTGGGGGAGGACGGGGGGGGGGGGAGTTTGTCCCCGCCGGGGGTATTTGACTCATTCACACAATGTGCGTGTGAATGTGATTGCCTCGAGTCTTGTTTTGAATAATAGCTTTACACGATCATCATCATCATTACTGTTATTGTTATTTAATTGCAGAAGCAAAGATAAACGCGCAGGTCTGCAGTTGCTCGCTCAAGCCACTGCTGGCAGCAAGGCCTCCACCACCACGTTTGGAGGGAGCCCTAGGAGGACCCCTCTACAGAGGCGTACTTATAAAATTAGATTATTATTTTTATATTCTATAATGCTTAAATAATTGTATGGCGGAAGAGTTGCATTGATAGGAGCACAAATTGGTCAGTGTTTTGTGTTCGTTATCCCACCTCTCCGGTGCCGCCGTATCTATTGTTATTATTATTATTATTACGTCTTCGGAACAATTCATTGTTTATTTGTTACACGGAAAATTCCGTTGAGGTTCGGTAGTCACGGCCCGCAGCCAGCGAGCAAAAAGGTTGACAGGAGCCCAGCAAGCAGCCAGCCAGCCAGGAAACTCGAGGCATACGTTCAACAAAATGTACTAGTCGTCGTGCGATGATTGTTTGCAGCCAGAGAGATGATTAGCTCGCCAGGAAACACACGCGCACGTGCGTGTGCGCGGACAGCACCCGGTGCTTTAAGGGCCGTGGCTGCGAGGCGCTAAATCTTCCTGGCCGCGCTCTCAGCATTATTACCATAATACACTGTGTTAAGAGCGGCGGAGGTTCCAAATAATTCCGGGTTAATGTGTTCTAAGAAAAAAAAAACCCATCAATTTAATATTGCACACACACGTGGGCGCACACACACGCACGTGGGAACACACACACACGTGGGCGCACACACACACACACACGCGTGGGCACACACACGCGCGTGGGAACACACACACGTACGTGGGCGCACACACACACACACACGCGTGGGCACACACACGCGCGTGGGAACACACACACGTACGTGGGCGCACACACACACGCGTGGGCACACACACACACACGTGGGCGCACACACACACACACACGCGTGGGCACACACACGCGCGTGGGCGCAGACACACACACACGCGCGTGGGCACACACACACACACGTGCGCGCATAGAGTGAGGGAAAAAAGTATTTGATCCCCTGCTGATTTTGTACGTTTGCCCACTGACAAAGAAATTATCAGTCTATAATTTTAATGGTAGGTTTATTTGAACAGTGAGAGACTGAATAACAACAAAAAAATCCAGAAAAACGCATGTCAAAAATGTAATAAATTGGTTTGCATTTTGATGAGGGAAATAAGTATTTGCCCCCCTCTCAATCAGAAGGCTTTCTGGCTCCCAGGTGTCTTTTATACAGGTAACGAGCTGAGATTAGGAGCACACTCTTAAAGGGAGTGCTCCTAATCTCAGCTTCTTACCTGTATAAAAGACACCTGTCCACAAGCAATCAATTAATCAGATTACAAACTCTCCACCATGGCCAAGACCAAAGAGCTCTCCAAGGATGTCAGGGACAAGAATGTAGACCTACACAAGGCTGGAATGGGCTACAAGACCATTGCCAAGCAGCTTGGTGAGAAGGTGACAACAGTTGGTGCGATTATTCGCAAATGGAAGAAACACAAAAGAACTGTCAATCTCCCTCGGCCTGGGGCTCCATGCAAGATTTCACCTCGTGGAGTTGCAATGATCATGAGAACGGTGAGGAATCAGCCCAGAACTACACGGGAGGATCTTGTCAATGATCTCAAGGCAGCTGGGACCACAGTCACCAAGAAAACAATTAATAACACACTACGCCGTGAAGGACTGAAATCCTGCAGCGCCCGCAAGGCCCCCCTGCTCAAGAAAGCACATATACATGCCCGTCTGTAGTTTGCCAATGAACATCTGAATGATTCAGAGGACAAGTGGGTGAAAGTGTTGTGGTCAGATGAGACCAAAATGGAGCTCTTTGGCATCAACTCAACTCGCCGTGTTTGGAGGAGGAGAAATGCTGCCTATGACCCCAAGAACACCATCCCCACCGTCAAACATGGAGGTGGGAACATTATGCTTTGGGGGTGTTTTTCTGCTCAGGGGACAGGACAACTTCACCGCATCAAAGGGACGATGGACGGGGCCATGTACCGTCAAATCTTGGGTGAGAACCTCTTCCCTCAAAGAAGGCAATTTCTAACATTTTTGACATGCGTTTTTCTGGATTTTGTTGTTATCCTGTCTCTCACTGTTCAAATAAACCTAACCTTAAAATTATAGACTGATCATGTCTTAGTCAGTGGGCAAAAGTAACAAAATCAGCAGGGGATCAAATACTTTTTCCCTCACTGTAAGCATGCACGAGCGCACGAGACACGCACAAAAACAAAGATTGCCCGTATAACCTTTAACAGGCTGTTGGGGCAAGTGCTGCTGGCGAGCACCTATGGAATCCGGCACGGTACACGAGCGGGTGGGTGACCACCATAACCACCGGTCGCCTTTGTCTCCCTCGTGCTGACGCTTACACACCGCAGCGGGATTACTCAATTGCAAGGCCGGAGTCTACCTATGGTAGGTCCAGGATCGGTTCAAATATTCGCCGCCATTATTGGCCGTGAATGTGAAATGAACTCGGGACGCCAATCATCGTTCACACGAACGCCGATGCGCGCACCGCACGCGCACGCACCGAGTCTCTGCGCTGGAAATGTAATGTCGTGGGCGAACTCGGCACGTGGAATATGGATTCGCACATTCATGCGGACAGTATTCCGGCTGGGGATGAGCGTCGCCGCACAGATAGGTCACGAAAGCTTTCGCTCTTGAATAAAACATCTGGTCTCGCACGGAGATGATAGAGGTGGGAGGCGGTGCAATGCCCGCCCAACATAAACCATCCCGCCCTCGACGCCACCCCCCGCAGCCGCCCCCACCCCGCCTGCCCACCCCCCCACCCACGGAGTTGACAGAATACTAACGGAGTGGCAGTCGCTGAATTGACCGAGTCCGCAGCTGTAGACGGAGCGATGGACGCGGGTTCGCGTGCAGGTGCGGGGTGGATTGTTGCGTGGCAGGGTCGCGAGATGCGGCGGTGACTTAGAGAGGAAATATTCAGCGATAAACAACGCAATCCTGATCAACAACGCAATCCTGATCAACATCATCAGCATCATCGGCTCGTGTGCATTGGGGCCAGGTGCTACTCCGTAGCTCGTTACGTAGCTGAACCGCAGGACGTGGCAGCGGTTTATCGACGCCTCCATCCAGCAGCGGATTGATCATGGCTGATGGTGACGAGTGGGGCGCCGTGCCCTGCTCTGAGCAGGGCTGGCTGCGTGTGAATATTTATCAATGTAATTGACACGGAATGGCTTCTCATATGAAATATGACAACTTCATTTTCCAGAGATCCCTTCCCCGCCCCCGGCACCAGAAAAGGGAAAGAAATTAATGTTTGTGGAATTTCGAAACGTCCCGTTAGCGGAATTTCCTGCCGTCTGGCATAAGTATAATACATCTTCTATTCCTCTTGCTCTCTCCCCCTCCTCTCTGTCGTGTGTGTGTGAGAGAGAGAGTGAGTGCGCGTGTGTCTCACTGCTGTCACCGTTAGCGGCTGTAATTCCTCGTAAAAGCTCGTGGCTGTAAAGTTGATGTGGGTTTAATTTACTTTGCCCGTGGCGCTGGGAAGAGAACTTCACCGCCCTGCTCCCCCCTCCCTCCCTGCATTCAACGTTACGCAAGCAAAAAAATAGGGGTGCGTGTTAGGGCTAGAGATAGCGTTTAGGGGTTCGTGTTAAGGCTAGATATAGCGTTTAGTGGTTCGTGTTAGGGCTAGAGATAGGGTTTAGGGGTTCGTGTTAGGGCTAGAGATAGGGTTTAGGGGTTCGTGTTAGGACTGGAGGTAGGGTTTAGGGGTTCGTGTTAGGGCTAGAGATAGGGTTTAGGGGTTCGTGTTTGGGCTAGAGATAGGGTTTAGGGGTTTGTGTTAGGGTTAGAGATAGGGTTTAGGGGTTCGTGTTAGGGCTAGAGATAGCGTTTAGGGGTTCGTGTTAGGGCTAGAGATAGGGTTTAGGGGTTCGTGTTAGGGCTAGAGAAAGTGTTTAGGGGTTCGTGTTAGGGCTAGAGATAGGGTTTAGGGGTTCGTGTTAGGGTTAGAGGTAGGGTTTAGGGGTTCGTGTTAGGGTTAGAGATAGGGTTTAGGGGTTCGTGTTAGGGATAGCGTTTAGGGGTTCGTGTTAGGGCTAGAGATAGGGATTAGGGGTTCGTGTTAGGGTTAGAGGTAGGGTTTAGGGGTTCGTGTTAGGGTTAGAGATAGGGTTTAGGGGTTTGTGTTAGGGTTAGAGGTAGGGTTTAGGGGTTCGTGTTAGGGCTAGAGATAGGGTTTAGGGGTTCGTATTAGGGTTAAAGGTAGGGTTTAGGGGTTCGTGTTATAGCTAGAGATAAGGTTTAGGGATTCTTGTTAGGGCTAGAGATAGGGTTTAGGGGTTCATGTTAGGGCTAGAGATAGGGTTTAGGGTTCAGGTTAGGGCTGGAGGTAGGGTTTAGGGGTTCGTGTTTGGGCTATAGAGAGGGTTTAGGGGTTCGTGTTAGGGTTAGAGGTAGGGTTTAGGGGTTCGTGTTAGGGCTAGAGATAGGGTTTAGGGGTTCGTGTTAGGGTTAGAGGTGGGGTTTAGGGGTTCGTGTTAGGGCTAGAGATAGGGTTTAGGGGTTCGTGTTAGGGCTAGAGATAGGGTTTAGGGGTTCGTGTTAGGGCTAGAGATAGGGTTTAAGGGTTCGTGTTAGGGCTAGAGATAGGGTTTAGGGGTTTGTGTTAGGGCTAGAGATAGCGTTTAGGGGTTCGTGTTAGGGCAAGAGATAGGGTTTAGGGGTTCGTGTTAGGGCTAGAGATAGGGTTTAGGGGTTCGTGTTAGGGCTAGAGATAGGGTTTAGGGGTTCGTGTTAAGGCTAGAGATAGGGTTTCGGGGTTCGTGTTAGGGCTAGAGATAGGGTTTAGGGGTTCGTGTTAGGGCTAGAGATAGGGTTTAGGGGTTCGTGTTAGGGTTAGAAATAGGGTTTAGGGCTTCGTGTTAGGGCTAGAGATAGGGTTTAGGGGTTCGTGTTAGGACTAGAGATAGGGTTTAGGGGTTCATGTTAGGGCTAGAGGTAGGGTTTAGGGGTTCGTGTTAGGGCTAGAGATACGGTTTAGGGGTTCGTGTTAGGGCTGGAGATAGTGTTTAGGGGTTCGTGTTAGGGTTAGAGATAGGGTTTAAGGGTTCGTGTTAGGGCTAGAGATAGGGTTTAGGGGTTCGTGTTTGGGCTAGAGATAGGGTTTAGGGGTTCGTGTTAGGGCTAGAGATAGCGTTTAGGGGTTCGTGTTAATGCTAGAGATAGCGTTTAGGGGTTCGTGTTAGGGCTAGAGATAGGGTTTAGGGGTTCGTGTTAGGGCTAGAGAAAGCGTTTAGGGGTTCGTGTTAGGGCTAGAGATAGCGTTTAAGGGTTCGTGTTAGGGCTAGAGATAGCGTTTAGGGGTTCGTGTTAGGGCTAGAGAGAGGGTTTAGTGGTTCGTGTTAGGGTTAGAGGTAGGGTTTAGGGGTTCGTGTTAGGGTTAGAGATAGGGTTAAGGGGTTCGTGTGAGGGCTAGAGATAAGGTGTAGGAGTTCGTGTTAGGGCTAGAGATAGGGTTTAGGGGTTCGTGTTAGGGCTAGAGATAGGGTTTAGGGGTTCGTGTTAGGGCTAGAGATAGGGTTTAGGGGTTCGTGTTAGGGCTAGAGATAGGGTTTAGGGGTTCGTGTTAGGGATAGAGATAGGGTTTAGGGGTTCGAGTTAGGGTTAGAGATAGGGTTTAGGGGTTCGTGTTAGGGCTAGAGATAGGGTTAAGGGGTTTGTGTTAGGGCTAGAGATAGGGTTTAGCGGTTCGTGTTAGGGCTAGAGATAGGGATTAGGGGTTCGTGTTAGGGCTAGAGATAGGGTTTAGGGGTTCGTGTTAGGGCTAGAGATAGGGTTTAGGGGTTCGTGTTACGGCTAGAGATAGGGTTTAGGAGTTCGTGTTAGGGCTAGAGGTAGGGTTTAGGGGTTCGTGTTAGGGTAGGAGATAGGCTTTACGGGTTCGTGTAAGGGTTAGAGGTAGGATTTAGGGGTTCGTGTTAGGGCTAGAGATTGGGTTTAGGGGTTCGTGTTAGGGCTAGAGAAAGGGTTTAGGGGTACGTGTTAGGGCTAGAGATAGGGTTTAGGGGTTCGTGTTAGGGTTAGAGGTAGGGTTTAGGGGTTCGTGTTATAGCTAGAGAGAGAGTTTAGGGGTTCCTGTTACGGCTAGAGATAGGGTTTATGGGTTCGTCTTAGGGCTAGAGATAGGGTTTAGGGTTCGTGTTAGGGCTGGAGGTAGGGTTTAGGGGTTCGTGTTAGGGCTAGAGATAGCATTAAGGGGTTCGTGTTAGGGCTGGAGATAGCGTTTAGGGGTTCGTGTTAGGGCTAGAGATAGGGTTTAGGGGTTCGTGTTAGGGCTAGAGAAAGCGTTTAGGGGTTCGTGTTAGGGCTAGAGATAGCGTTTAAGGGTTCGTGTTAGGGCTAGAGATAGCGTTTAGGGGTTCGTGTTAGGGCTAGACAGAGGGTTTAGGGGTTCGTGTTAGGGTTAGAGGTAGGGTTTAGGGGTTCGTGTTAGGGTTAGAGATAGGGTTTAGGGGTTCGTGTTAGGGCTAGAGATAACGTTTAGGGGTTCGTGTTAGGGCTAGAGATAGGGTTTAGGGGTTCGTGTTAGGGCTAGAGATAGGGTTTAGGGGTTCGTGTTAGGGCTAGAGATAGGGTTTAGGGGTTCGTGTTAGGGCTAGAGATAGGGTTTAGGGGTTCGTGTTAGGGCTAGAGATAGGGTTTAGGGGTACGAGTTAGGGCTAGAGATAGGGTTTAGGGGTTAATGTTAGGGCTAGAGATAGTGTTTAGGGGTTCGTGTTAGGGTTAGAGATAGAGTTTAGGGGTTCGTGTTAGGGCTGGAGGTAGGGTTTAGGGGGTCGTGTTAGGGCTGGTGGTAGTGTTTAGGGGTTCGTTTTAGGGCTAGAGATAGGGTTTAGGGGTTCGTGTTAGGGCTAGAGATAGGGTTTAGCGGTTCGTGTTAGCGCTAGAGATAGGGTTTAGGGGTTCGTGTTAGGGCTAGAGATAGGGATTAGGGGTTCGTGTTAGGGCTAGAGATAGGGTTTAGGGGTTCGTGTTACGGCTAGAGATAGGTTTAGGAGTTCGTGTTAGGGCTAGAGGTAGGGTTTAGGGGTTCGTGTTAGGGCTAGAGATAGGGTTTAGGGGTTCGTGTTAGGGCTAGAGATAGGGTTTAGGGGTTCGTGTTACGGCTGGAGATAGGGGTTAGGGGTTCGTGTTAGGGCTAGAGGTAGGGTTTAGGGGTTCGTGTTAGGGCTAGAGATAGGGTTTAGGGGGTAGTGTTAGTGCTAGAGTTAGCGTTTAGGGGTTTGTGTTAGGGCTATAGATAGGGTTCAGGGGTTCGTGTTAGGGTTAGAGGTAGGGTTTGGGGGTTCGTGTTAGGGTTAGAGATAGGATTTAAGGGGTTCGTGTTCGGGTTAGAGGTAGGGTTTAGGGGTTCGTGTTAGGGTTAGAGATAGGCTTTAGGGGTTCGTGTAAGGGTTAGAGGTAGGGTTTAGGGGTTCGTGTTAGGGCTAGAGATAGGGTTAAGGGGTTCGTGTTAGGGCTAGAGATAGGGTTTAGGGGTTCGTGTTAGGGCTAGAGATAGGGTGTAGGGGTTCGTGTTAGGGCTAGAGATAGGGTTTAGGGGTTCGTGTTAGGGCTAGAGATAGGGTTTAGTGGTTCGTGTTAGGGCTAGAGATAGGGTTTAGGGGTTCGTGTTAGGGCTAGAGATAGGGTTTAGGGGTTCGTGTTAGGGCTAGAGATAAGGTTTAGGGGTTCGTGTTAGGGCTAGAGATAGGGTTTAGGGGTCGTGTTAGGGCTAGAGATAGCGTTTAGGGGTTCGTGCTAGGGCTAGAGATTGCGTTTAGGGGTTCGTGTTAGGGCTAAAGATAGGGTTTAGGGGTTCGTGATAGGGCTAGAGAAAGCGTATAGGGGTTCGTGTTAGGGCTAGAGATAGGGTTTAGGGGTTCGTGTTAGGGTTAGAGGTAGGGTTTAGGGGTTCGTGTTAGGGTTAGAGATAGCGTTTAGGGGTTCGTGTTAGGGCTAGAGATAGCGTGTAGGGGTTCGTGTTAGGGCTAGAGATAGGGTTTAGGGGATCGTGTTAGGGTTAGAGATAGGGTTTAGGGGTTCGTGTTAGGGTTAGAGATAGGGTTTAGCGGTTCGTGTTTGGGCTAGAGATAGGGTTTAGGGGTTCGTGTTAGGGCTAGAGATAGCATTAAGGGGTTCGTGTTAGGGCTAGAGATAGCGTTTAGGGGTTCGTGTTAGGGCTAGAGATAGGGTTTAGGGGTTCGTGTTAGGGCTAGAGAAAGCGTTTAGGGGTTCGTGTTAGGGCTAGAGATAGCGTTTAAGGGTTCCTGTTAGGGCTAGAGATAGCGTTTAGGGGTTCGTGTTAGGGCTAGAGAGAGGGTTTAGGGGTTCGTGTTAGGGCTAGAGATATGGTTTAGGGGTTTGTGTTAGTGCTAGAGTTAGCGTTTAGAGGTTCGTGTTAGGGTTATAGATAGGGTTTAGGGGTTCGTGTTAGGGTTAGAGGTAGGGTTTGGGGGTTCGTGTTAGGGTTAGAGATAGGATTTAAGGGGTTCGTGTTAGGGTTAGAGGTAGGGTTTAGGGGTTCGTGTTAGGGTTAGAGATAGGCTTTAGGGGTTCGTGTAAGGGTTAGAGGTAGGGTTTAGGGGTTCGTGTTAGGGCTAGAGATTGGGTTTAGGGGTTCGTTTTAGGGCTAGAGATAGGGTTTAGGGGTTCGTGTTAGGGCTAGAGATAGGGTTTAGGGTTCGTGTTAGGGCTGGAGGTAGGGTTTAGGGGTTCGTGTTAGGGCTAGAGATAGCATTAAGGGGTTCGTGTTAGGGCTGGAGATAGCGTTTAGGGGTTCGTGTTAGGGCTAGAGATAGGGTTTAGGGGTTCGTGTTAGGGCTAGAGAAAGCGTTTAGGGGTTCGTGTTAGGGCTAGAGATAGCGTTTAAGGGTTCGTGTTAGGGCTAGAGATAGCGTTTAGGGGTTCGTGTTAGGGCTAGACAGAGGGTTTAGGGGTTCGTGTTAGGGTTAGAGGTAGGGTTTAGGGGTTCGTGTTAGGGTTAGAGATAGGGTTTAGGGGTTCGTGTTAGGGCTAGAGATAACGTTTAGGGGTTCGTGTTAGGGCTAGAGATAGGGTTTAGGGGTTCGTGTTAGGGCTAGAGATAGGGTTTAGGGGTTCGTGTTAGGGCTAGAGATAGGGTTTAGGGGTTCGTGTTAGGGCTAGAGATAGGGTTTAGGGGTTCGTGTTAGGGCTAGAGATAGGGTTTAGGGGTACGAGTTAGGGCTAGAGATAGGGTTTAGGGGTTAATGTTAGGGCTAGAGATAGTGTTTAGGGGTTCGTGTTAGGGTTAGAGATAGAGTTTAGGGGTTCGTGTTAGGGCTGGAGGTAGGGTTTAGGGGGTCGTGTTAGGGCTGGTGGTAGTGTTTAGGGGTTCGTTTTAGGGCTAGAGATAGGGTTTAGGGGTTCGTGTTAGGGCTAGAGATAGGGTTTAGCGGTTCGTGTTAGCGCTAGAGATAGGGTTTAGGGGTTCGTGTTAGGGCTAGAGATAGGGATTAGGGGTTCGTGTTAGGGCTAGAGATAGGGTTTAGGGGTTCGTGTTACGGCTAGAGATAGGTTTAGGAGTTCGTGTTAGGGCTAGAGGTAGGGTTTAGGGGTTCGTGTTAGGGCTAGAGATAGGGTTTAGGGGTTCGTGTTAGGGCTAGAGATAGGGTTTAGGGGTTCGTGTTACGGCTGGAGATAGGGGTTAGGGGTTCGTGTTAGGGCTAGAGGTAGGGTTTAGGGGTTCGTGTTAGGGCTAGAGATAGGGTTTAGGGGGTAGTGTTAGTGCTAGAGTTAGCGTTTAGGGGTTTGTGTTAGGGCTATAGATAGGGTTCAGGGGTTCGTGTTAGGGTTAGAGGTAGGGTTTGGGGGTTCGTGTTAGGGTTAGAGATAGGATTTAAGGGGTTCGTGTTCGGGTTAGAGGTAGGGTTTAGGGGTTCGTGTTAGGGTTAGAGATAGGCTTTAGGGGTTCGTGTAAGGGTTAGAGGTAGGGTTTAGGGGTTCGTGTTAGGGCTAGAGATAGGGTTAAGGGGTTCGTGTTAGGGCTAGAGATAGGGTTTAGGGGTTCGTGTTAGGGCTAGAGATAGGGTGTAGGGGTTCGTGTTAGGGCTAGAGATAGGGTTTAGGGGTTCGTGTTAGGGCTAGAGATAGGGTTTAGTGGTTCGTGTTAGGGCTAGAGATAGGGTTTAGGGGTTCGTGTTAGGGCTAGAGATAGGGTTTAGGGGTTCGTGTTAGGGCTAGAGATAAGGTTTAGGGGTTCGTGTTAGGGCTAGAGATAGGGTTTAGGGGTCGTGTTAGGGCTAGAGATAGCGTTTAGGGGTTCGTGCTAGGGCTAGAGATTGCGTTTAGGGGTTCGTGTTAGGGCTAAAGATAGGGTTTAGGGGTTCGTGATAGGGCTAGAGAAAGCGTATAGGGGTTCGTGTTAGGGCTAGAGATAGGGTTTAGGGGTTCGTGTTAGGGTTAGAGGTAGGGTTTAGGGGTTCGTGTTAGGGTTAGAGATAGCGTTTAGGGGTTCGTGTTAGGGCTAGAGATAGCGTGTAGGGGTTCGTGTTAGGGCTAGAGATAGGGTTTAGGGGATCGTGTTAGGGTTAGAGATAGGGTTTAGGGGTTCGTGTTAGGGTTAGAGATAGGGTTTAGCGGTTCGTGTTTGGGCTAGAGATAGGGTTTAGGGGTTCGTGTTAGGGCTAGAGATAGCATTAAGGGGTTCGTGTTAGGGCTAGAGATAGCGTTTAGGGGTTCGTGTTAGGGCTAGAGATAGGGTTTAGGGGTTCGTGTTAGGGCTAGAGAAAGCGTTTAGGGGTTCGTGTTAGGGCTAGAGATAGCGTTTAAGGGTTCCTGTTAGGGCTAGAGATAGCGTTTAGGGGTTCGTGTTAGGGCTAGAGAGAGGGTTTAGGGGTTCGTGTTAGGGCTAGAGATATGGTTTAGGGGTTTGTGTTAGTGCTAGAGTTAGCGTTTAGAGGTTCGTGTTAGGGTTATAGATAGGGTTTAGGGGTTCGTGTTAGGGTTAGAGGTAGGGTTTGGGGGTTCGTGTTAGGGTTAGAGATAGGATTTAAGGGGTTCGTGTTAGGGTTAGAGGTAGGGTTTAGGGGTTCGTGTTAGGGTTAGAGATAGGCTTTAGGGGTTCGTGTAAGGGTTAGAGGTAGGGTTTAGGGGTTCGTGTTAGGGCTAGAGATTGGGTTTAGGGGTTCGTGTTAGGGCTAGAGATAGGGTTTAGGGGTTCGTGTTAGGGCTAGAGATAGGGTTTAGGGGGTCGTGTTAGGGCTAGAGATAGGGTTTAGTGGTTCGTGTTAGGGCTAGAGATAGGGTTTAGGGGTTCGTGTTAGGGCTAGAGATAGGGTTTAGGGGTTCGTGTTAGGGCTAGAGATAAGGTTTAGGGGTTCGTGTTAGGGCTATAGATAGGGTTTAGGGGACGTGTTAGGGCTAGAGAGAGCGGTTAGGGGTTCGTGCTAGGGATAGAGATTGCGTTTAGGGGTTCGTGTTAGGGCTAGAGATAGGGTTTAGGGGTTCGTGTTAGGGCTAGAGATAGGGTTTACGGGTTCGTGTTAGGGTTAGAGGTAGGGTTTAGGGGTTCGTGTTAGGGCTAGAGATAGGGTTTAGGGGTTCGTGATAAGGTTAGAGGTGGGGTTTAGGAGTTGGTGTTAGGGTTAGAGATAGGGTTTAGGGGTTCGTGTTAGGGTTAGAGGTAGGGTTTAGGGGTTCGTGTTAGGGCTAGAGATAGGGTTAGGGGGTTCGTGTTAGGGCTAGAGATAGGGTTTAGGGGTTCGTGTTAGGGCTAGAGATAGGGTTTTGGGGTTCATGTTAGGGCTAGAGATAGGGTTTAGGGTTTCGTGTTAGGGCTACAGATAGGGTTTAGGGGTTCGATTTAGGGCTAGAGATAGGGTTTAGGGGTTCGTGTTAGGGCTAGAGATAGGGTTTAGGGGTTCGTGTTAGGGCTCGAGATAAGGTTTATGGGTTTGTGTTAGGGCTAGAGATAGGGTTTAGGGGTTCGTGTTAGGGCTAGAGATAGGGCTTAGGGGTTCGTGTTAGGGCTAGAGATAGGGTTTAGGGGTTCGTGTTAGGGCTAGAGATAGGGTTTAGGGGTTCGTGTTAGGGCTAGAGATAGGGTTTAGGGGTTCGTGTTAGGGCTAGAGATAGGGTTTAGGGGTTTGTGTTAGGGCTAGAGATAGGGTTTAGGGGTTCGTGTTAGGGCTATAGATAGGGTTTAGGGGTTCGTGTTAGGGCTAGAGATAGGGTTTAGGGGTTCGTGTTAGGGTTAGAGATAGGGTTTAGGGGTTCGTGTTATTGCTGGAGGTAGGGTTTAGGGGTTCGTGTTAGGGCTGGTGGTAGGGTATAGGGGTTTGTGTTAGGGCTATAGATAGCGGTTAGGGGTTCGTGTTAGGGCTAGAAGTAGGGTTTAGGGGTTCGTGTTAGGGCTAGAGATAGGGTTTAGGGGTTCGTGTTAGGGCTAGAGAGAGGGTTTAGGGGTTCGTGTTAGGTCTAGAGGTTGCGTTTAGGGGTTCGTGTTAGGGCTAGAGATAGGGTTTAGGGGTTCGTGTTAGGGTTAGAGGTAGGGTTTAGGGGTTCGTGTTAGGATTAGAGATAGGGTTTAGGGGTTCATGTTAGGGTTAGAGGTAGGGTTTAGGGGTTCGTGTTAGGGCTAGAGATAGGGTTTAGGGGTTCGTGTTAGGGCTATAGATAGGGTTAAGGGGTTCGTGTTAGGGCTAGAGATAGGGTTTAGGGTTCGTGTTGGGACTGGAGGTAGGGTTTAGGAGTTCGTGTTAGGGCTAGAAATAGCGTGTAGGGGTTCGTGTTAGGGCTAGAGATAGGGTTTAGGGGTTCATGTTAGGGTTAGAGGTAGGGTTTAGTGGTTGGTGTTAGGGTTAGAGATCGGGTTTAGGGGTTCCTATTAGGGCTAGAGTTAGGGTTTAGGGGTTCGTGTTAGGGCTAGAGATAGGGTTTAGGGGATCGTGTTATTGCTGGAGGTAGGGTTTAGGGGTTCGTGTTAGGGCTAGAGATAGGGTTAAGGGGTTCGTGGTAGTTTTAGAGAGAGGGTTTAGGGGTTCGTGTTACGGCTAGAGATAGGGTTTAGGGGTTCGTGTTAGGGCTAGAGGTAGTGTTTAGGGGTTCGTGTTAGGGCTAGAGATAGGGTTTAGGGGTTCGTGTTAGTGCTAGAGATAGGGTTTAGGGGTTCGTGTTAGGGCTAGAGAAAGGGTTTAGGGGTTCGTGTTAGGTCTAGAGATAGGGTTTAGGGGTTTGTGTTAGGGCTAGAGATAGGGTTTAGGGGTTCGTGTTAGGGTTAGAGGCAGGGTTTAGGGGTTCGTGTTAGGGTTAGAGATAGGGTTTAGGGGTTCGTGTTAGGGCTAGAGAAAGGGTTTAGGGGTTCGTGTTAGGGCTAGAGATAGGGTTTAGGGGTTTGTGTTAGGGCTAGAGATAGGGTTTAGGGGTTCGTGTTAGGGCTATAGATAGGGTTTAGGGGTTCGTGTTACGGCTAGAGATAGGGTTTAGGGGTTCGTGTTAGGGTTAGAGATAGGGTTTAGGGGTTCGTGTTATTGCTGGAGGTAGGGTTTAGGGGTTCGTGTTAGGGCTGGTGGTAGGGTATAGGGGTTTGTGTTAGGGCTAGAGATAGCGGTTAGGGGTTCGTGTTAGGGCTAGAAGTAGGGTTTAGGGGTTCGTGTTAGGGCTAGAGATAGGGTTTAGGGGTTCGTGTTAGGGCTAGAGATAGGGTTTAGGGGTTCGTGTTAGGTCTAGAGGTTGCGTTTAGGGGTTCGTGTTAGGGCTAGAGATAGGGTTTAGGGGTTCGTGTTAGGGTTAGAGGTAGGGTTTAGGGGTTCGTGTTAGGATTAGAGATAGGGTTTAGGGGTTCATGTTAGGGTTAGAGGTAGGGTTTAGGGGTTCGTGTTAGGGCTAGAGATAGGGTTTAGGGGTTCGTGTTAGGGCTATAGATAGGGTTAAGGGGTTCGTGTTAGGGCTAGAGATAGGGTTTAGGGTTCGTGTTGGGACTGGAGGTAGGGTTTAGGAGTTCGTGTTAGGGCTAGAAATAGCGTGTAGGGGTTCGTGTTAGGGCTAGAGATAGGGTTTAGGGGTTCATGTTAGGGTTAGAGGTAGGGTTTAGTGGTTGGTGTTAGGGTTAGAGATCGGGTTTAGGGGTTCCTATTAGGGCTAGAGTTAGGGTTTAGGGGTTCGTGTTAGGGCTAGAGATAGGGTTTAGGGGATCGTGTTATCGCTGGAGGTAGGGTTTAGGGGTTCGTGTTAGGGCTAGAGATAGGGTTAAGGGGTTCATGGTAGTTTTAGAGAGAGGGTTTAGGCGTTCGTGGTACGGCTAGAGATAGGGTTTAGGGGTTCGTGTTAGGGCTAGAGGTAGTGTTTAGGGGTTCGTGTTAGGGCTAGAGATAGGGTTTAGGGGTTCGTGTTAGCGCTAGAGATAGGGTTTAGGGGTTCGTGTTAGGGCTAGAGAAAGGGTTTAGGGGTTCGTGTTAGGTCTAGAGATAGGGTTTAGGGGTTTGTGTTAGGGCTAGAGATAGGGTTTAGGGGTTCGTGTTAGGGTTAGAGGCAGGGTTTAGGGGTTCGTGTTAGGGTTAGAGATAGGGTTTAGGGGTTCGTGTTAGGGCTAGAGAAAGGGTTTAGGGGTTCGTGTTAGGTCTAGAGATAGGGTTTAGGGGTTCGTGTTAGGGCTACAGGTAGGGTTTAGGGGTTCGTGTTAGGGTTAGAGATAGGGTTTAGGGGTTCGTGTTAGGTCTAGAGATAGGGTTTAGTGGTTCGTGTTAGGGTTATAGGTAGGGTTTAGGGGTTCGTGTTAGTGCTAGAGATTGGGTTTTGGGGTTCGTGTTAGGGCTAGAGATAGGGTTTAGGGGTTCGTGTTAGGGCTGGAGATAGGGTTTAGGGGTTCGTGTTAAGGCTAGAGATAGGGTTTAGGGGTTCGTGTTAGGGTTAGAGGTAGGGTTTAGGGGTTCTTGTTAGGGCTAGAGATAGGGTTTAGGGGTTCTTGTTAGGGTTATAGGTAGGGTTTAGCGGTTCGTGTTAGGGTTAGAGGTAAGAGTTTAGGGGTTCGTGTTAGGGCTAGAGATGGGGTTTAGGGGTTCGTGTTAGGGCTCGAGATAGGGTTTAGGGGTTCGTGTTCGGGCTGGAGGTAGGGTTTAGGGGTTCGTGTTAGGGCTAGACGTAGGGTATAGGGGTTCGTGTTAGGGTTGGAGGTAGGGTTTAATCCTTCAGGGTTAGTGTCAGAACTATGGTTTCGAATCTTTAGACCGTGTGGGGTTAGAACAATTTTCTCGATGAGGCTCACGTTAGGAAACACGACCCAAGCCACCGAAGCTGTCGTGAGCCGTGCAAATTGTTGGGTAATTTTCTCACGCTCAGCTTTGGATTTTGTTTCTCCAACTCATCTCCCCAAGGCTCGCGAGGCTGGAGGCGGTGGCGATAGGTAATTCTCGACGCGCTGCTGAATATTAAATAAGAACGAGTCCCTGCGTGGCCGTGCAGATGCTGGGCATTTCACCATGGCTAGCGGATTAATTAGGCGCCGTCACGTGGCGGAGTGGCGTGGGGAGGGAGGGAGGAGGTTATCCCGCCACTGAGCAGAAGGAAACATCCATAAAGGTTTCGATCAAAGTCGCGTTTTGTAAAAGAGCGCCAGGTTAATGAATATTTTACAAATGTTCCCACGGCTACAGACGGGATTCCTGAGTGGGACTATAATTTTACTGTCGTATTACATTATATTGGGGGAGGGAGTGGTGGCGCAGTGGTTAGCGCACTGCGCCATGAACCCCGTGACCTTCATTAGCAGCAGACCGCCGTCCCAGGTCCATCCTGCTGCGGAGACTCATCCGGGTCTCTGGCCTTCTCACCTGCTGGCTGCATCAGTGACACGTGATATCTGAACCCAGCCTGCCCTCTATCCAGCAGCATCCCCACCAACCCGTGCTGACCAGAGTGGTGAAGTATGGTCAAACATCCCCCCCTCCCCCCGGCACGGTGTGGTGGAGGCGGACTTCATTCAGCAAGGGATTAACAAAGGTCTGTAAATTATGAATCGTGGTCTTCAGCTGTGATCAATCCACCGCTGGATGAAGCAACCTCATCCGTCACGGTGCAGCGCTGCTACGTTCCATCATATCACTCGCGAACCGATCTCTATGCTCCGTCTCTCACGAGGTGGAACAGTGTCGTGGAAACGTCCCTTGCACCGCCTCGGCCAACGCCAGCCGGAAAGACGCCTTACGAACGATGAACGCATTAATTCGTTCATCAGCGGACGAATGAAGTAATGAAGGTTCGCAGTCGCAGATGAATAAATTAGCGAAACAAATTGATGGATGGGCGAGAAGGATGAAGGAATGAAGCAGCGCGTGAATGACTCATCACCTGACACTCCCCCTGCCCATTCTCACCCTCCCCCGGCTCCACGCTTTGACGGGGGGGGGGGGGGGGTGGCCGAGGGGGAGCGAGAGTGAGACCGGTGGATAAGCCTCGCTATTAGCACATTAATTGGTGGGATTTTTATATTTTTTGCTGCGTAATGAGAGATGGCGATGGGAGACGCCAGCCTGGGAGGGTGGGATGGGGTTGGGGGGGAGGCAAAGTCGGTTGTGGGGGGTGCGGGAGGGGAGGGGCAGAAGGTTGAGAGGGCGAGAGACATCAGCCCGTGCGTGCATGAAGTTGGGGGTGGCGGTGGATGTACGGGGGGAGGAGGGGAGACAAAGAGGGGGCGGATGTGCGTGTGGGAGAGGGGGGCGGGGGTGATGGGGGACGATGCCGATTTTCACGCTTGGGTGGAAATGAGATGGGCGGTTTGTTAATTACAATTTGTCTTCGCCGGAATGTATCATCCTTGAGATTGTGGAGGCTCAGGAATTCACATCCTCGTCATTTTTACCACCACCACGATCATCACCATCATCGCCGTCATCATTAAAAAAACATTGATAGTGCTTTGTCAATCCACTGCTGGATGAAGAGATCCCCACGCCGTGTCGGTCATGGGTGAATGGTGTGACCATACTTCACCAGGCTGGTCAGTGCGGGTTGGTGAATGTTTGGGGGTACTAGAAGCATTTCAGATATCACTCGCCACTGATGAAAGCCGTGGCCGGGAATCGAACTCGGATTGCCGGCTCCAGAGTGCACAGCGCCAACCACCGTCATCAGCACAATTCATCGTCGTGTTTCATTGGTGAGTAGGCGCTGTATAGGTAGGCGGTACGAGGGTGGTTAGGCACAAGAGCATCTACAATGTGGATGTATATCGCGTGTAATTGTGACTCTAGAGTTACTTTAGAGAGGGAGGCAGTCTATCCTAGGCAGACTGGACTTGACAAGGGACAGGGCGTCCACAGCACCGATGACTGGGGGAAGGGAGTTCCAGACAACGGGAGCAGCATAGGAATGAGTTGGGTAGGTATATATATTAGCCAGTATGTCTTCATAATCGGGTAAGACCATTTGCATTTGTGATAGTTGTATAGCAGCAGGTCAGTTATCTTAATCATCGTGATCGTCTTTGTCATCATCAGCCCCGTGAGTCTGCAGTACGACTGTGTGACAGACCACCTCGACAGCCCCTCTTTGTGATGGCCTACGGATGGACCGTCCTCGTCACACGAGCGTGGAATTTCCACGCACAATTAAAAAAAATGGTGGTCCAACGCTACCAATTGTTCAATTGGGCACGGGGAGTCCTTGAACGGTGATTTGGCTTCCCTTGCCATTTAGCGAGTTTGTCAAGGGACAACATCGCGCGGATGTTTTTAATAAAATTGGATCCGTATTTGCTCCCCCACCTCCCTCGCACATCGCGGGGGGCGGCTTTGCGGGGATATCGCGAAGGTCGCGTGACATGTGCGGTTGTCAGAGTGGCTTTTCCCTCTGATTATCTTCTCACGGTGGCCTAACCCCTGTCGATCCTTCCTCTCCCAGCCAGGGTCTCCCATCATCTCCACACGATTTCCTCTCAAACTACCCCTTCCCCCTCCACCATTGCTACTGATCCCCCGTAATCCGTCGCTACATCGACATTATCCTCTCTGTGCCTGCGCGCAGTCCTAGCCCATCGGTTGCCATCACCGCCATCGCCACGACCATCGCCGTGGTGAACGCAATCATCACTAGCATCACCATCGCCACCATCACCACTAACGACCACATTCGCCGCCACGGCCACCAACAGAACCATCACCGTCATTAGCGCCATAACCAGCACCACTATCACCCCACCACCAAAGTGCAAAGATACCAGACTGTTGGGGCAAGTGCTGTGAGCGAGCACCTATGAAGGCCGGCACGGCACACCCTCACCGACAATCATAACGACTATCACTCTCACCAGAATTATTACTACCACCCGACACTCCCATCTACCATCACCAGCATCACCACCACCATGACCACCACCATCACTGCCATCAGTGCAACCATCACCTCGATCAACACCACCACCACCGTGAACAGCGGTGGTTGAGGGGTAAGCCGCGGTGTGGGGATATTTTCTCCAGGTTTTATGAATTCGTCACAAACAAAGCAACGTTTGATGCTCATGATGCGATGGTGATCATGACTACAACGATGATAATGACTCGGGTGATGTTGAAGACGGTGACATTCATGACAATGATGATGATGATAACCATGATGACAATGATGATGACATCAATTCTGACAATCACAATAATTATGATAACAATGGTTATGATGATGATGATGGCGATGACGTGAATGATTATGGTCATGGCGATGACAATGATAATGAAGTCAAAGAAGATCATGACATTGATTGATGATAGCTTCACATGTAATTGCACTTCACTCATATCCGTGTTTGTTAATATTAGTACAGTAGACGCCCCCGATATCTGTTGAATGTTTAATGTTTCTGTCGCTTTAGTTCTGTAATTTGTGCTGTGTTCAATTTGGAGGTTAATCTGCCCCGAGCCAATTCGCGCTGCAGGGAATTTGATATTTCGCTTTGACTTCACGTTGATTTATGTTTGTGCAATATTTCCAAATCCTCATGCAATGCAGCTATTTTGCATGTGATATTGTATTTAATTTCGTCACTATAGTGACCCAGGTCACCCTTGCAAATTATATTCTATCCTTTTCGCTTGAGTTATCTATAAACTAAAACGATTAAACTAGGTTTTATTTTTTACCAGGTAATGCCCACTGAGCTCTAACTATATATCTTGCGCAGAAGCGACTTGGCTACCAATGATAGCCCAATGAAATAGCTTATCGCGGGGAAATGTACAGCAGACAAGAACTCTAAACGCATGTTGATTCAAAATATGGAAGGAAAAAGCGGAGGAGCAGCAGAAATATCCACGAGATCATGGAAACTCCAAATATACAGCAGCAGGCGTCAGGGTCGGGATCGAACCCACGACCTCCTGTATACCAGGCGATGTAGTTAACATCTTCTAGCCACCGCGGCGACCCTGGTTACACAAGATAATGTTGACTTCGCTTGACAGTGATGATCGTAATAATCATGGTCAAGATCTACCACTCCTGACGATGATCATGACTATGACAATAATGACGACGGTGACGACGATGATGACTATGATAATGATGACACTGATGATGACGACTATGATGATGATGACACTGATGATGACTATGATGATGATGACGACGATGATGACGATGATGATTATGACGATAACACTGATGATGACGATGATGATGATGATTATGACACTGATGATGACTATGATGATGACGACGGTGACGACGATGATGATGACGATGGCGACACTGATGATTACTATAACGATGATGAGAGATGTTGACGATGATGATGACGATGACACTTATGATGACTATATGACTATAACGATGATGACGACGACGTTGACGACGACGATGACGACTTTGATGACGACCGTGACGATGATGACAATGATGACGACGATGCCGATTCCCCTTGCCCCCCCCCCCGCCCCCCACAGCTGCCACCCCGTCTCGGGCGAGTGCGCGTGCCTGCGTGGCTGGACGGGCGCGCGCTGCGACGCCGCCTGCACCGCGCCGCTCTTCGGCGAGGGCTGCGCGCAGCCGTGCGCGTGCCCCGGGGCCGCGCTCTGCCACCACGAGACCGGCGCCTGCTCCTGCCCCCCGGGACTCGCCGTGAGTTCCTCTCCGGGCCGTGGAGGGGGAGGGGGGAGAGGGGCGCGGGGTGGGGGAGATCACCAAAGTGTTGAGTAGGTTAGCGTGGTGGTGGTTGTCATTGCGGTGGTCGTGATGGGGATAGTCGTGGTTCTGACGGTGGTTAATGTTGCTTGGCGCGATCGTGGTGGTGATGGAGGTTGTTGTTGTTGTTGGTCTGAGTGGTTGCTGTGTCGGTGGTTGTAATGGTTATCGCTATAGGCATTCTGATAGCAATGCTTTTCGATGGTGGTTATCTTGGTAGTTGCTAGTCAGTGGTGATGGTGCCTTGTGTGACCTTGGTTGTGGAGTTCGTGGTGGTGTTTGCTGTTGTTGTTGTTGTTTGTGGTCGTATTTATGGTGGGGGTCTCACTCGCCCCCCCCCCCCCCCCGTCTGTGGACAGGGCCCCGACTGCTCCACGCCGTGCCCACTCGGCACGTTCGGCACGAACTGCTCGGCCTCCTGCGCCTGCCTCAACGGCGCCAGCTGCAGCCCCCTTGACGGGAGCTGTTCGTGCCTGGCGGGTACGGGCAGCCCCTCCCCTCTCCCCCCCCATCCCCCCCACACCCACCCCCAACTCCCCACTCCCTCGCCTTCCTTCCTCGACCCATTCCTCGCGTCCCCTCTCCCCTGTCTCAGTGACCTCTCGTTTCTCTCCTTCCGTCCCACCTCCTCCATCATCTTGCTCCCTCTCCTGTGCCGTGCTCTTATTGCTGCTTGCCACCGTCTTCCCTATCCTCGATGTTTTTCGTGTTCGTGTTTTTTGTTTGTTGTGGTTGCACCCGATTCAAGAGCCGAATGGCTCACAGGGTTATACCAAAATAAATCAACGGAAACTGAAAACTGAAACTGTCTCCCCTCTTCTCCTGCACTCTCTCTCTCCTCCCGTTATCGAGCCATCTGCTCCCCTCCCTGCTCACCGCTCCACTCCTTTCTCTTCCTCTCTCCTCCCATTGTCCCCTCATCCATTCCCCTATAACCCCACCTGCCCTGAAACTCGACCATCAGGTCAACTTCTCTCCCAATCCGGACCTATTCAATCTTTTTCGCTCCCCACTCACCCCCCCCTCCCCCGGTTCCCCTCCTCGCCCATGTAATCCCCACTCCACCTCCCAGCTTCTCTGCCCCTTCCTAATCATCCCTCATCCATTTCGCACTTCTTGCTCCCCCATTCGGTCGCTGTTCGTAATCATTCGCGGCAGAACGGGACTCGCGGCTTAGCCACAATAACCCAATTTGGCAGCATGCGAACGCGTTCGGATTCATCCACATGATGATAAGTGATTCGAGGCAGCTGAAGCTGAACATGCGAGCCTCTATCAGACACACACAAACAATCAGACACACACAAATAATCAGACACACACACAAATAATCAGACACACACACAAACAATCAGATACGCACACAAATAATCAGACACACACACAAACAATCAGATACGCACACAAATAATCAGATACGCACACAAAAAATCAGACACACGCTCAAACAAAACAACAACTAGGGAGTGATTTTAGATTGGAGCGAATGAAGAAATCACGATTTAGAGAGGGAAACCAAATAGCCACCAGATTGTTTCATTTCCCCTGAATCGTTCTTCACCGAGCAAAGTTCTCCATTTAATACGATGACGTTGTTCGTTAAATCGAATAACCATCACTACCCACACCACCACCCACACCACCACCACCCCCACCCCCAACCCCACCACCACCCCATCACGCCCACAACCCCACCACCATCACCCCCACCACCACCCCAACCACCACCACCCTCCACCACCACGACCAGCCCCCCCCCCCCCCCACATTATTAAAACGCTTAACAGTTTTACAGCAGTCTCTACATTTGATTGAAGTGACAGATGATTACATTGAGTCTGCTTCTTTACCCCCAGATACGCGTCGCCTCTCCTTCCTCATATCTGTCACTCGACTTTAACAATTTCCCATCGCAAGTTTTGCAAGAGGATTTTACTTTTCATACACATGTATACAATTATAGCAGCACTTCGCTCAGATGGTGCTGTCACATCCACATCACCGATGTCGTAAGACGAGAAATTCCCATCCGGTGACATCCCGATGTTCATCTTCGCTGCCATTGTTGCTATTCTCGTCGTCATCATCATTGTCTTCGTCATCATCGCCGTTGTCATCATAATTATCGAGCAGCACGTTGTGTCGAGGAACCATGTACTGACTGCACCTCGGAAGTCACCGAAATCTTTCAACGGAAATATTCCCCCCCGCCCAATTGCATCACGAGCGCGAAATCGGCGTCACGTCGCCGCGAGACGACGAGTCCGTGTGGAACTCGCTCGTCATGAAGGGCCCGCGGAAGCGGATATCACGGAGCTCCCTCTAAGATCCTTCAAGTGCCCTCCGATCCGCACAGTGAGGAGCAGCACTCTGCCACTCGTCCTGTCACAGAAGCGCACGTGACAGTAAATGTCGATGTTTACGTTTCCAGAGCTGGAATTCAGCCGACTTCGGAGCAGAATCAAACGTAAAGTGATTTTTGCGCAATGAATGACCAGGCTGAGACCATGGATTAAATTGCAGTATTCACAATTTAGTCTATATGAGTCTATGGGTCTTTGTGTGGGTATGTCGATTTCTATATGAGTCTATGGGTCTCTAGTGGGTTTGTAGGTCTGTATGTGAGTCTTTTGGTCTCTATGTGAGTATGTAGGCTTCGATATGAGTCTGTGGGTCTATGTGTGAGTATGTAGGTAGGATTCTGTATGAGTGTATGGGTCTCGATATAAGTGAGTCATTGGTGACCGGACTGAAACCACGAACTCGCTACTCCGAGTTTTGTTGTTGTTGTTGTTGCTGCGTGTACTCGCGTCTCCAACGCGGACAAACAAAATCCTCCGTCAGCTCACACAAGTACACACGCCACGCGCGCTACCTGTAATGCTAGCCTAATACATTATTATTATGATTTCCCGTCGCCGCTAAAAGGTCGCCCGTTTAATAACGCCGAGGTCGGCGCTGGCGCGGAGCGACGCTGGGTAATGACCCGGGCCCCCAGTTTATTATCGAGAGCGCACGTAACCTGTCGCCACCCGTCTCGCACGCTGATTCCGCCGTGCCGGCCCACGGTCACCGGGCAGGTGAATTAAATGCGTAAATAAATAAATAATGCGCACATTTATTTCCCCATCCCCCCCCCCCCCTTTGCACCGGGCTGGCTTTCTGTTCCGCGTTTTCTCTCTCTGGCCTCCTCCTTTACCCCCACCACCGGTTTGACCGAGTGCAAGAAAGAGTCCCACCTTAATTGGTTCCACATCTTTAAGTCCTTTGCTCCGTGTCCTGACCTCACCTCCTCAAGTAGTAGGAATAGTAATAATAATAACAGCGATGTATAAGCAAAGGGTTCGACAATGAACAGTAACGTCGTGTTCCTTATTAAAAAACAACAAAAAAAAACACCCCAGGCTCGTAACTCACATTTCCCCAAGATCTCTCCCCTTACCGTGTAGCCTTAAAGACACCGCGCGCTCAGCGCTAAGAACGCGATGCGAGGGAGCCAGCGGCGGGATCGAGGCCGGCACGGGCGGCACTCGTGATGGATGGGGTGGTTGGAGACGGCCGCCTCCTCCACAGCCGCGTGATCCGAACCGCCCTTTGTCTGCCCCGGTGTAGAGGTTCTTGCGTGACATCGGCAAAGCTCCCCCGTGAAGGCTGAACAGAATGTTGGGGTGCAAGCGCGTTTCGCGAGCACCCTACAAAGGCCAGCACGGGGCACTATTGGGGGAGGGGGGCAGAGTCAGTGTTGATGTTTACACACTGCATCAGGTACTAATTTGAGGCTGAGTATATCCAGGGTTAAGATAAATTGTCACTGGTGATGAACATGAGCGTAAATTGAACTCGGGTGGCCGTGTTCGTAGCGCAGCGCGTTAACCGCTGCGCCACCGCTCCCCGCAACAACAACAACAACCGCCTTTCGCCACAATGTGGTGGTGACGTCACCACGGCGCTTGTGCCAGGCTATGTGCACGTTAAGGCCACGTGAAACGTCGAACGCCCGCTGTCAGGAGGTCACGGGACAGACCCAGGTGCTCCCCGCACAGACACACAGACGCATGCTCGCCTCCCCGTGTAAGGCCGGTCCGATGGAGCAGCCTGTTTCTGCAGAAGTCCCCTTTGTGAGATGGAGAACGCAAACAATAACACAACGCTTCTTTGTTTACGTTTCTCGCGCGGCGCGGAATTCGCCTAATTGTGCGGCGTGAGACGACTTCCAGCTGCTGACGATTGTTTTTGTTGTCGAAACGGTGAAGTGGCGAGGCCCGCTGGCGAATCGTGAAGTGCGAAGAGTCGTTCATTTAGCACGGAGAGAGGTGTTGGACACATGCTCTTTGCCGATGTTATCGCCGTGCGCGTGTGTATGGATTTAACTAAGGTCCATGAAAGCTTTCTTGTCGCGCCATTATCGTTGTTGTTATCATGAAAGTGTTCTTTTAGTTTGAGTTTTGAAAGCGAGGCGGGTTGGGTTAGGGTGGGGGACGGTCCAGACGGAGACGGACAAATCGGTTGTGGGAATTCAAAGTTTCGACTTTAATTAGCGACGAATTCGGTGAACTCTGGGAGATATCAACACGGATAAGCAGACAATACATCTCCCCCGCAAGCCCCGTACCTCGACAAAAGTACTTTTTTTACACGACCCCATCGGCCCCATGGCCTTCTGGGAGTGCACAATCTCAGCAGCGTTGCGATTCAGTGCAGGCGCACTCGGAACCTCTATCGACACACAGCAAATACAAAGACCCTCCCCCCCCCCCCAGTATAGCCTTGACGGACTGTTGGGCCAGGTGCTGTTAGCGAGCAGCACCTATGAAGGCCGTAAAGGCACACGAGGGGGAACCGGCCGCTTTTGACTTCCCAGCGATGATGTTTACACATGCACCAGGTAGACATTTTAGGCAGAGTAGATCTATGGGAGATGCGGGAGCAGTTCAATAATGCTGCCACTGTTATTGATCGTGAGTGGGAATGGAACTTGGGTCGCCGGGTTTGTAGCGCAGTGCGCTAACCACTGCCCAACCGCTTCCCACTTCTCGTAATCACGGAGAGCTGGGCCGTGTATGTTACTGTACCTTGAACTTATTTCGCACCGTACGTAGACAACTGTGCTAATTGGCTATCCTACTCCCATGGGGGGGTAGGATAGCCACCTTGTCCACTCTAGACTAGGCTATCAAAACCGTGCAGTGTTCTGCGATCCCGTTCATCACGGAGGTCGGTACAAATCAATTCCTGCCACCCCCGAACGCAGAGATGCCACTCCCCGTGACTGCCCGGGTCAAAGCTCGGGCAGCGTTAGTCGTGCGGCGAGTCGTGAGCACCGGACGTCCGTGTGATTGGAGTCTTCCCCGCTGTTGGCGGTGCTCAGGATGGCACGGCCCCGACTGCTCGCTGCCGTGCGCCCAGGGCAGCTGGGGCCTCGGCTGTAACCGCTCGTGCCGCTGCCGCCCACCCGCCTTCTGCGACCCCGCGTCGGGGGACTGCGCGTGCCCCCCAGGGTGGAGGGGTCACGCGTGCGAGCTCGCGTGTCAGGTGAGAGAGTGAGAGAAGTGGAGACAGAGAGTGCATGCACGTGTGTGTGTGTGAGAGAGAGAGAGAGAGGGAGTGTGTATGTATGTTAATGTGTAAGGCTGATATATAATATGTGCGTGGGGGTGGGGGGGGGGAGTGCCGTAGATTCGCCGCTAACAGCACTTGCCCCAACAGTCTGTTGAGGCTAAACGGGGAATCTTTCTCTTTGGGGAGCGATAGTGTGTCGGTTTTGCGCTCTGCACTACGAACCCGGTGATCCGTGTTCGATTCCCGCTCACGGACAACACCAGTGACGATTATCTGAACCGGTCCTAGGCCTCCCCTAGGTCGACTCAGCCTGAAATGCACTGGGGAAACAAAGGCCGACAAGGTGCGGTGTTGGCCACCCACCCTCTTGTGTGCCGTGCCGGCCTTCATGAGTACTCGCTAAAAGCACTTGCCCCCCAGCGGTGAAGTTGAGGCTATACGGGTGGTCTTTGTCTCTTCTTTGTATGTGTGGGTCTGCTGCTCGCAGCCCGGCTCGTTCGGACTCGGCTGCCGGGAGCTCTGCGACTGCGGCCACGCGGAGCGGTGCGACCGCGTCACAGGGCGCTGCCTCTGCCACTCCGGATGGACCGGTTCGTTCCGTCCGCCTGTCCGTCCGTTCTTTTTTTTTTTACGATCAGAGTAAACAAGAAGGTGCTCGGTTTAGTCGGCACTTTGCTTCGTTCATCATTTCGGGGGGTTTTTTTTATTTTTTTCATTGTTTTGCTTTATGTGCTATCCCTCTCTCTATATATATTTTTAGTCCGTCCGTTCACCCATCCTCTGTCTGTCCGTCTGTCACTCCACGTATCCATCTACCGTTTCACTCGCCCATTTATATTTTCACTCATTTGTCGTATCTGTCCGCCCTTACGCTCTGTCCATCTTTCATCTCTGTCCATTTGTCCACTTATTTTTTCGTCCACCTGTCCATCCATCTATCGAGCCGTCTGCTCTTTTGCCCAGAGTTACGTCCTTCCTTATGCTAAATCTCTTTGTCCCATCCCTCCTGCGTCTCTCCCACCTGCATCGCCGTCCGTCCGTCCACCCGAGACCCGCCACGTCGCCCCCCCCCCCCTGCTTCGGCGTCCACTCTGTCTCGCTCCGCCACTCGCGTTTTATTTTTATTTTTATTTTCTGTTCCTCTCGTCGAAGTGGCAGCAGAAGCGACACGCGTCTCGCCGCGTCCCTAATTATCTCCCCCTGTCACACGCCGACCCCGTCAGCCCGCGTCGCTCCTCACCAAACCCCGTCACTCCGCCGGAGAGAGGAAGGTAGCCAACTCCCTGGAGGAAGATAGCCATGCCCCCCATGCTCCCCATGCCCCCCATGCCCCCCATGCTCTCTTTACTCGTGTTCCGCGGTGAGCGTAGAACACACCTCACATTCACGAGGAGACACGACTCGTACGAGGCACAAAACTCGAACAATCTCACGTGAAGTCCTGACAACCACACTGACAGAAGCAATTGTTCAGTACTCTTTGGTTCTTTCGGTAAAGTCACGCTAGGTATAAAATAAATCACGACGTTTCGGGCGCAACACAAGCGACCATCATCAGGTGGCTGATGACGGACGCTTGTGTTGCGCCCGAAACGTCGTGATTTATTTTATTTTCTACCTACGTGACTTTACCGAAAGAACCAAAGAGTATGGATTCCTGCAGTCACGAAAGCTTCAAATCAACGATTGTTCAGTGTTGAGGGTTATCACTGCGTTCAGTGCAACTCGTGACCGTGCGGTTTGGCGATCGCTATGGGAGACCTTCATCCAGTAGTAGAGTGGCCACGGATGATGATGACTACATCATCATTACAGCGCTATAATGGCATGCGCAAAGATAACTTTAACATTTGGGGTTTTTTTCATTAATCAAGCATCAAGCTCATAGTTCGACTGTCCGGGTAACGCACGTGCCCCATGCCCTGTACCGACACGGCATGTGCGTTCTCGTGTTGTGCCACGTGTTCATCCGTTTCGTGAAGACCAGCTTGGAGAGCAATATCATCAGCAGCAGTGGCTCAACATGAGCACTACTTTGAGACCGGTTCCAACCTTCAGTACCTCTCATCAGCAGGGTCAGGCTTGCTTAAATCAATTTTGTTGAACTGCGATTTCCCGTCCTGAAGGTAAATGGTTCCTCGTTCAACACAAAACCATACAGAAAATATCCTTTGAATGCTTTGTGTGTGCATGAACAGACCTATGGGGGGGGGGGGGATGAGCGACAGTTATTTTGTCATTAACATTCTCCACAACGACGCTTCACGGTGTAATTTGTCGTGCATTGCGAAGACGCCTTTCGACTTCAGATCCCGTAGAAGCTCGCAGCGCCAGAAACGTCGGTACATCGTGGCCGCGAACCACCCCACGGCTGATACCGAAAATAACTGTTTGTAGATGCACTCGGCACAGACCGCAATGTTATATGAGTTGTTTTTTTTGTTTAATCATGCTGCGTTCATCCTCCTACAAACGCGCACGCACAAAATTAAAGTTCCACCCTCTGTGCACCCTTAAACCTGGAGGCGGTTGAATCTCAGAATACTAATCGTCTCTCCATGTCCACGGGTGATGATGGCTGGCTGGCCAGCCCACGGTCGCGGTGTGAAGTTGCCGGGTTACAGGAAGAGTAGGATTGTTAAGTCGGAATTTTTTTTGTCGCTGTCAGGGGGGGTAGTGGAGCCCGCAGAGAGATGGGGGGGGAGGTGACGGCAGTTGGAGGAGGAGGAAGAGGAGGAGAGCTCTGGGGGGGGGGGGGGTGACTGCAGTTGGAGGAGGAGGAAGAGGAGGAGAGCTCTGGGGGGGGGGGGGGGGTGACTGCAGTTGGAGGAGGAGGAAGAGAGCCCTGGGGGGTGGGGGGGTGACTGCAGTTGGAGGAGGAGGAAGAGGAGGAAGAGAGCTCTGGGGGGGGGGGGGGGTGACGGCAGTTGGAGGAGGAGGAAGAGGAGGAAGAGCCCTGGGGGGTGGGGGGGTGACTGCAGTTGGAGGAGGAGGAAGAGGAGGAAGAGAGCTCTGGGGGGGGGGGGGGTGACGGCAGTTGGAGGAGGAGGAAGAGGAGGAAGAGAGCTCTGGGGGGGGGGGGGGGTGACTGCAGTTGGAGGAGGAGGAAGAGGAGGAAGAGGAGGAAGAGGAGGAGAGCTCTGGGGGGGGGGGGGGGTGACTGCAGTTGGAGGAGGAGGAAGAGGAGGAAGAGCCCTGGGGGGTGGGGGGGGTGACTGCAGTTGGAGGAGGAAGAAGAGGAGGAGAGCTCTGGGGGGTGGGGGGGTGACTGCAGTTGGAGGAGGAGGAAGAGGAGGAAGAGCCCTGGGGGGGGGGGGGGTGACGGCAGTTGGAGGAGAGCTCTGGGGGGGGGGGGGGTGGTGAAGGAGGGGAGGGAGGAGGCGGCGGATGGGTTCAATCCTCGCTGGTATTTTCTCAGCCCGCGATGAGCAAAGCGCCCCACTTGTTGCCGTTGGGTTATTATTACTATCGCTGCTTTCGCACGTAGGCCTGGTGGATCGTCATAATCTGGATCAGCCGTGTATTATCCACTGTTCGATATCATTAATCTCCAAGCTGTCGCCATCTCTCACAGTTCTGCAACATTCCATCGGGCACTACTGCAAAAGAGCCGATTTTGTTGTCCGTGTGTTGAAATAATAACAGATCAAGGCTACTAATGATGAGATTAGGATTCATATTCTTAGTTCTTTCGGAAAAGTCACGTTGAAGGGAAACAATAAAATAATAAATATATATAAAACAATAAAAATTCTCACGACGTTTCGACCATAACACAAACGGTCGTCATCAGGTGTGTCGGTTTGCATAAAAATAAATACATTTAAGCAAACCGACAAACCTGATGACGACCGTTTGTGTTATGGTCGAAACGTCGTGAGAATTTTTATTGTTTTATATATTTTATTATTTTATTGTTTCCCTTCAACGTGACTTTACTGAAAGAACTAAGAAATGAATTACTGCAGTCACGAAAGCTTTAAATCAAAGAGATTAGGATTGTTAATATTTGAATAATATAACGTGTTTTTTCTTAGTAATCGAGATTTTTCTTAACCCACTGCTGGATAGAGGCCTCCCCACGCCGTGTCAAGCATGAGTGCTCGTGTGACCATACTTCACCACGCTGGTCAAGGCGTGGAGGTAGTTTGGCTTTTTACGATTTGGCTCTGTCGCTGGGAGTTGAGCATCTGGAAAGGTCAACCTCTTAACGCGCGACTTGGATGCTCTGCGCGTTGCATAATTCAATGCGGCAAAACGGGGCATGTATATCTTGTTTTGCTGATGCGCTGTGGGTGTGTGTGTATTTCTGTGCGGTGGTGTAGCGGCTAGCGCGCCGCGCTACGAACCCAGCGAACCGAGTTCGATTCCCGCTCACGACCAACATCGGTGACAAATGTGTGAACCGGTCGTGGGCCTCCCCTAGGTCGACTCAGAGTCAAATGCGCACCCGGTGCGGTGTTTAAACGACGCCACTCGGGAGACAGAGACGGCCCGGCCTTCACAGGTGCTCGCTAACAGCACTTGTCCCAGCAGTCTGTTGACGCTATATGGGGCATCTTTGCTTTGTGTGTGCGGTGTGCACCCGTGCCCTCCGGTAGGGGTGCGCTGTGACAGCGCCTGTGCCCCGGGTCGCTGGGGGCCCAACTGCTCGCGCACGTGCGGATGCCACAACGGCGCGTCCTGCCGCCCCGCGGACGGGGCGTGCGAGTGTGCGGCGGGATACAGGGGCACGACGTGCCAGAGAGGTGGCCGGAAAACGCTACACCGCGTCACATCACAGCACACTACGCACGCCGCTACACCACGGCGCCCCATGCAACGCCACACGACGCGACCCCATGCCACTCCACGCCACGTCGGTAACACCAAACCCGCATAGGACCCCACGTCGCTCACCACGGAGCGCGGTTGATGCGTCTCAATGAATTAATTTCCCCGCTGTTAAGTGTGAGATTGCGTTATCGATGTGTTCCGCAGCCTTCGCCGACTCAGCAAATGCATTTTTGGTTTAATTATATTTGTTGAAAATCAGACAAGCTGCGTTAAGCCACTCGACGCCAGTACGCTTAAATATAACCTCGTATCGTAAATTGCATTTCATAAATTACATGGACTTTGAGAATACTGTATTGGGGTTTGAATCAGACGTACATCTCTTCTAAATATTTCATATTTCAACTTAAACAAGTTGCACAAATAAATGGAAACACTTAGCGTCCATTACGTTTTAAAATTAGACATTTTAATCCATTAATATCTCAAATGATGAATTTACGTTTTATGATGGAAAAAAATGGGGTGCAATTGTGCAGCGGTTAACGCTGCAATACTCAAAACACGAGTTGAGAGTATTTGGATGCTCTACATGAGCTATAAATGAGCTATCATTTGTGGCGAGGTCGCTTCTGAAAAAGAGCTACATAGCTCAGTGGGCCTTACCTGGTAAAATAAAAATAAATAGTTAGTTTCGCATCAAGCCACGAACCCGCTTATCTGAGTTCGATTCCCCAACCACGACTACCATCATCAGTGGCGAGTGATGTCTGAACAACCGGCCCTGGGCCTCCTCCGCCCTTCGCCAACCCGCACTGACCAGCGTGGTGAAGTATGGTCAAACAACCCCCCCCCCCGTAAGTGATACAGCGTTGGAAGAAGGCGTTCATCCATCATTGGATTGACAAGGGGGCTGCAAATTGTTATCGTTGCCGTTGTTGATCATTAACATATCATCAAATGTCATCACCGGATACATGGAACACACACGTCCGCAGCCCCTCGTCACAGACGCACACGCGCGCATGCACCGCAGCATCGAGTGCGTACCGTACGTACTTGGGCAAGATGGATTTTAATAACCTGCATAGGATTAATGTTGTTTTGTTTTCCACTAAAGCTCGCGTAAATGCTATTATCATTACATGAGCAATCGGCCCGCACTGCATTAATATCAAGTGAAGTCTGTGATGGATTACGGGACATTACTACACGGGGCCACGTGGAATGACGCTGCCCTCGTCTTGCAATCCAAAACAATCCCCACACAGAGCAGCTCTTATAACACAACCATGCATATTTAGAGATATTTGGCCAATCCACTGCTGGATGAGCCACCCCCCCCCCCTGGCCCCGCCCCTCGCACCACCCCGCCCCCACCGTTGTTAGGTACCCAGGTAGGCAGGCAGGTTAGCATAAGTCTCAGTTTTCAGTTTCATTTATTTGGTATAGCCCTGTGAGCCATTCGGCTCTTGAATCGGGTGCAACCGCAACAAACAAAAAACAAAAAACATGAACAAGAAAACATCTTAAAGTGACTATGTGACTGTGCAAACAGAAAATACAGGAAAAAACAGCAAAAATATTCCTGAAAAAGCACCGTACACCAACGCTGTGGGCAAAAATCCCAGTGGGATGCAAGTCAAACAACAACAACAACCACAAGACAACTTAGATTAAGATGTTAAGTTTGACCCAATGTGGAGATCACAGTGGTGAGTCCTATATGGGCAGTTCAATGGAAATCTTAAGGCCGAGTGATAGATGGAATCAAGCTTCTTCAGTGCAGTATTTGGGGCTGATTTATACACGATGTAACAGTAATCAAGTAGAGGCAGTATGGTAGCTTTTATCAATTCCAAACGGAACATTGGGGGGAAGCAGTGCTTGTGTCGATACAGAAAACCAATTTTTATTTTTGTCTTTTTACCAATATAATCAATGTGATCTTCAAAATTCAGTTTTGAATCCAGGATGACAACAATATACTTATAGATCTTGACTTGCTCTATTTGATAATTATTTAAGGAATGTAATTGGGGAAAAATAACTTCCTGCTTTAGACCTGGTGAGAAGCATAGCACCATGGTTTTGGAGGTATTCAGGACTAGTTTAAGAGAAACTAGCTGATGTTGTAGTTTGTTGAAATCACCCTGGAGCTTAGCAATCACGTCATCCGGAGAGCGGCCAGCAGTAATCAGTATCGTGTCATCTACTCGGTAGGTAATGTCACGTAATCAGACGAGAGAGCACGTAGGTATACCTGTGATTTACAAATATGTATTAAGCCTATTTTAATAATCACATTCATAATTATGATTGCACGTTGAACTTCTTTCGCACCGTACGTAGCCAACCGCGCTAACCAGGCGGTGCGACGGGAAGGACAACAAATAACGATCATCAATTATTGACTGTCGTTCCGAATCATGACCATCTTATCATCACGATAATAATCACCATTGTAATGACTGATCATCATCCTCATCGTGCCCACCCCGGACCCCACAGTGTGCCCTCCAGGCACCTTCGGCCTCGGCTGTGCCCAGGCCTGCCCCCAGTGTCTACACGGCAACGGGCCGTGCCACCACGTGACGGGGGAGTGCCGCTGCCTGCCCGGGTTCACGGGGCAGCTCTGCGACCAGGGTGCGCCCAACGCACAAACTCGTCAATTACTCGTCGATTAACCCAATAGATCATCGGTTTTTGTTTCCATTGCACAGGCTCTCGATAAGGATAGAGGTTAATCCGCCCTCGGCTTTGAGCCTCGTGGGTTTTCTCGGCGTCCTCCCGATGGCCTGCCACTTGTGTAAGCCACTCGTGAATGGAATTGGCCAAACATCCCAATAAAGGATCACAGAGCTTTGGCAATTGTTGGCGCCGGTTCTGGCTGCCTCCGAATCGCGTCTCTGCTTTTCCCGAGCCTCTGTGCAAAAGCTGTGCGCGTTGCATATTCTGTAGCATTTTAAGATGCAATTTGCATGAACGACGCCTTTAAATACAAATAAAACGACACATTATTAATATTTTTACTATAGCATCCTTGACCATTTTGGTAACCCAGGTCACGCTTGCAAACGAGACTTCCCTCATTTAGAATCATATTGGTCGTGAAATCCTACAAACGACGCCCTGGTCGCTCGCCTTCTCAGCCGGTTAAACAAATACATTTAGACTGCTATGCAAAAGGTCAATTTCCTGAAACGTTGCCTATAAAGTATTTCATCCTTTAAGGCCTGATTTTATTGAGCTTAATCATTTGATTAACCCAGTGGCCACCAACCCAAAATAACAATGAAAGCCGTTTATCATTCGAATTCGGTCAAACAAAACCTCAATATTTCAAGATCCGCAATGCACGTGGCGAAAACGTCACGAAGCGGTCCTTAAAGAGCCACGTGTTTCCTACCCCTGGATTAACCCCCCCCCCCCCCCTCTCGACCCCCCAGCGTGTCCCCCAGGCAGGTACGGGCGCGGGTGCCGGGAGGAGTGTGCGTGTGCCAACAACAGCTCCTGCAGCCACGTGGACGGCACGTGTCACTGCACGCCGGGGTGGCTCGGCCGGGACTGCTCGCAGGGTGAGGAGGAGGAGGAGGCGTCCTGTCGCCACGCAGCGGTCACGCGACGCTGGGTGCCGAGTGCAGTGCGCGCGAACCACTGTCCCACCGCTCCACCCCCATGCACATGCGCGTGTGTGTGTGCTTGTATCCGTGAGCGGGGCCGGGTAAAACTACGTGGCCGAGAGTCAGAGCAATTCCCTGTACACCTTGGGGTGCGACAGGGATGTCCTCTGGCTCCCACATTATTTAACATCTATTTTGACCACGTAGTTCGTGAAGCCTTCAATAGCTGTACCGGGGGAATCTCCATTTGGTACAGATATAATGGGAGGCTGATTGATGCCCGGGTGCGGTCAAGGGATGGCTCCCTATCGCTCAACCACGTTATGTATGCCGATGATTTGGTAATAGCTGCTCATTCAGAGGAGGAGTTGGAGACGCTGCTGCTGAGACTGGAGCGTGCCACTAAGAGATGGGGCTTTACCATCAGCCCCACCAAAACTAAGCACCTGCCTAGGTCTTTTGTACCATCGGACACTCCACCCCCACAACTCCCAATCAGTGATGGGGCAGTTGTGGAGAGAGTGGAGAGTTTCCCATACCTGGGCAGTATGCTTATGACCGGCTCCAGTTTAACAGCAGAGGTCTCACTCCGAATCAGTCGAGCGGCAATATCTTTTCATCGTTTGCGCAACGCTGTGTGGAAACTACCTGGTCTGTCGCTCCGCACGAAGCTTCAGGTCTTCTCGGCCACGGTCATTCCCTCCCTTATCTGCGCTTGCGAAACGTGGACCCCCTAATGGAACATCTTTGCCGGTTAGAAACTTTTTTGGCTGGCCTGCCTACGATCCATCCTGGGTTTAACCAGGCTGAATTGTGTGAGGAGCTCACAAATCATTGAAAGATCTGGGCAAGGTCCCTTCGGTGAGCTCCTCCGGCAGGCAAGGCTGCGTTGGCTGGGTCATGTAGCCCGCATGCCCTGCCACTACATACCGAAACAGCTTTTGTTCAGCCGGATCGAGGGGGCTAAATGGGCGCGGCACGGGCTAGAGAAGAGATAGAGTGATGTGGTACAGGAGGACGTGGAGCTGAGTGGACTTGCCGATGACTGGTACCAGCGGTGTCAGGATCGGCCTCTGTGGAGGAGGTTCGTGAAGGACGCTACTGGGCAGTTGGAGGCAGTCGCCCTCCAACAACAACGGAGGGCGGAGGAGCGACGCTCACAACAACGAGCGGAGCGCCGGGTGGCTAAAGTTCAGCAGATTGGCACATTAGGGGGCACAGGTGGTGCATCAGCCAGTCATCTCAGTTAGTCGACCCGTGGCACCTGGGTCTGCCCCGTAACCTCCTGCCAGCGGGCGTTCGACACTTCACGTGGCCTCAAGGTGCACATGGCCTGGCACAAGCGTCGTGGTGACGTCACCGCCACTTAGTGGCGAATGGCGATTGTTGTTGTTGTGTCTGTGCGGCCTGTTGGGGGAGCGAAGAACCCGAGTTCGATTGCGACGAATACCAGGGGGCGAATATTTAAACATCCTCGAGTTTGACTCCACCTTAAACGAAGACCTGGCGTGGTGTGGTACACGTCAGCGCTGGGGGGAGACAAAGGCAGCAGGGCGTGGTTCTGACTACAACGCTTACCCTCGCGCAGCCGTGCCAGCCTTCATAGGACTTGCCCCCACAGCCTATTAATGCTATACGGGGGTCCTTTGTCTTTGTGTGCGTGCAGCCTGCCCGCCGGGCCTGTGGGGGGCTAACTGCCTGCACACGTGCAGCTGCCACAACGGCGGGGGGTGCAGCGCGCGCGACGGGAGCTGCACGTGCTCGGCCGGGTGGATGGGAGCGCACTGCACGCGGCGTACGGACCGCGCGCTAAGACACACGTACACACACACACGTACACACACACACGTACACGTACACACGTACACACACGTACACACACACACGTACACACACGTGTACACACACACGTGTACACACACACGTACACACACGTGTACACACACACACGTGTACACACACACGTACACACACGTGTACACACACACGTACACACACACGTGTACACACAACAACAACAACAACAACCGCCATTCGCCACTAAGTGGCGGTGACGTCACCACGACGCTTGTGCCAGGCTATGTGCACCCTGAGGCCACGTGAAGTGTCGAACGCCCGCTGGCAGGAGGTCACGGGGCAGACCCAGGTGCCACGGGTCGACTGACTGAGATGACTGGCTGATGCACCACCTGTGCCCCCTACTGTGCCAACCTGCTGTGCTTTAGCCACCCGGCGCTCCGCTCGCTGTTGTGAGCGTCGCTCCTCCGCCCTCCGTTGTTGTTGGAGGGCGACTGCCTCCAACTGCCCAGTAGCATCCTTCACGAGCCTCCTCCACAGAGGCCGATCTTGACACCGCTGGTACCAGTCATCGGCAAGTCCACTCAGCTCCACGTCCTCCTGTACCACATCACTCCATCTCTTCTCTAGCCCGTGCCGCGCCCGCTTAGCCCCCTCAATCCGGCCAAACAAAAGCTGTTTCGGCATGCGGTGGCTGGACATGCGGGCTACATGACCCAGCCATCGCAGCCTTGCCTGGCGGAGGAGCTCACCGATGGGACCCTGCCCAGATCTTTCAAGGATTTGTGAGCTCCTCACACAATCCAGTCTGGTTAAACCCAGGATGGATCGTAGGCAGGCCAGCCTAAATGTTTCTAACCGGCGAAGATGTTCCATTAGGGGGGTCCACGTTTCGCAAGCGTAGAGAAGGGAGGGAATGACCGTGGCCGAGAAGACACACACACGTGTACACACACACGTGTACACACACGTACGCACACACGTGTACACACACGTACACACACGTACACACACATACGTACACACACACGTACACACACGTACACACACGTACACACACACGTGCACACACACACGTACACACACACACGTACACACACGTACACACACACATGTACACACACACGTACACACACACACGTACACACACGTGTACACACACACGTACACACACGTGTACACACACACGTACACACACGTGTACACACACACGTACACACACACGTGTACACACACACACGTGTACACACACACGTGTACACACACACGTGTACACACACGTACACACACACGTGTACACACACGTACACACACGTACACACACATACGTACACACACACGTACACACACGTACACACACGTACACACACACACGTACACACACGTACACACACACACGTACACACACACATGTACACACACACACGTACACACACACACGTACACACACGTGTACACACACACACGTACACACACGTGTACACACACACGTACACACACGTGTACACACACACGTACACACACACGTGTACACACACACACGTGTACACACACGTGTACACACACGTACACACACACACGTGTACACACACGTACACACACGTACACACACACGTACACACACACACGTACACACACACACGTACACACACATACGTACAACGCTGTCCTCCGGACAGGTTGGTCCCTTCACCTGATTTTTTGTTATTTTATTTTTTACCTACGTGACTTTACCCAATAGAACCAAAGAGTAAAGACAAAGATCCCCTATATAGCCTGTAACAGACTGTAAGGGCAAGTGCTGTTAGCACCTATGAAGGCCGGAACGGTACAGGAGGGGGTGGGTGGGTGGCCAGCACCACGCCCGACCGCCTTTGTCTCCCTAGTGGCAATGTTTACACACCGCACCAGGTACTCATTTGAGGCTGAGTCGACCTAGGGGAGGCCCGAGACCGGTTCAGATAATCGTCACTGGTGTTGGCCGTGAGCGGGAATCGAACCCGTGTGGATTCATAGCGCAGCGCGCTAACCTCTACACCACCACTCCCCCCAAAGATCTCCCGTATAGCCTCACGGGCAAGTGCTGATGGCGAGTACTGTAGCAACTTTTACGAATGCCGGCATGGTACACACAAAGGGGTGGTGTGCCCGTACACCACGCCCGGCCGCCTTTGTCTCCCCGAGTGCTGATGCGTTTAGACATCGCCCCAGGTGTTGTTTGTGAGTTGGAATCGAGCTCGGGACACGGGGTTCACAGCGCATTGCATGACACGGACGCGCCGCTGTTCATTAAAGGTGTAACGATTTCACCCTTTCCAACCTCCCGTAGAGGTTGACCTAGAGGAGACCCCGGGAACGATTCAAATATCACGGCTCGCGTCAGCCCGCGAATTCAATTCGGTTCGCGGGGTTCGCAGCGCGGTGCACAATACACGGCACCGCTGCCCGCCGTGCACACGTGGTCCAACACACATCGCGATCGTCATCGATCAGAGTGGCCCACGTGCCACCGATCAGCACGGTTGGCTACGTACGGTGCGAAAGAAGTTCAACGTGCATACATAGGAGGATCATCCCCGCGCCCCCCCCCCTCACCCTTCCCACTGCCCCCGCTGCCCAGGCTGCCCGGTCGGCCTCTTCGGCGCTGGCTGCAAGGAGCGCTGCGCGTGCGAGAACGGCGCCGACTGCGAGTCCGCGACGGGGCGCTGCTCGTGCCCCGCGGGCTTCACGGGCGCGCGCTGCCAGCTCGGTAGGTGGCGCCAGTCCGCGGGCGCCCGTTGAGTCCGGCGGGGCAGGGGGCGCCGCGTGTCGGGGTCGAGCGCGAGCGGCGTGGCGAGGACGTCGCCGGGATTCGGCATCGGCGGCTGAACGTCGGTGGCGAGCGGTGGATGCGAGCCGGTTGCGGGGTTTCCCTCGCTCAGCGGTGCTTCGCCTTTCGTTGCAGCCTTGCGCCACTTTGGTTCTCAATCGGAACACAACTTATCATCTTCTTGGTCCTTTCGGTAAAGTCACGTAGAATGAGAATAAAACAATAAAACAAAATGAGACAATAAAATTCTCACGACGTTTCGGCCACAGCACAAGTAGCCTTCTTCAGGTGAAGGAACAGAACTGTCGGGACGACAGCGCTTCAATGAACGCTGCTAAGATTCGCAGCGTCGTTTAAGTTAGGTTGAAGAAGTGAAGCGCCTTGACAAAGGAGTTTACATATGTTTACATATAGCTTAAAAGACGCTGCGAATCTTAGCAGCGTTCATTGAAGCGCTGTCGTCCCGACAGTTCTGTTCCTTCACCTGAAGAAGGCTACTTGTGTTGTGGCCGAAACGTCGTGAGAATTTTATTGTCTTATTTTGTTTTATTGCTTTATTCTCATTCTACGTGACTTTAACGAAAGATCCAAGAAGATGAATCCTTGCAGTCACGAAAGCTTTAAATCGACAACTTATCATGTGAATACAAACATAGGTTTGAGGAAACAAAGTTGTACTTACGAGCCCGTGCTTGATTGGTGTTTCGATTATTTACCTTCTAAATAATCTGGCCATGCCTCGCTCCCCCCAGAAAGGGCATCTCGCACCCCCCAGGTTAAGAGCCACTCTCCTAGGTCGACTCGACCATAAATGAGTAGCTGGTGCGGTACGGAAAATATCAGCGTTGGAGAGCTTACATCCGCACCTCTGATGGCTACGTGCGGTGCGAGAGAAGCTCAACATAAAATGCCCGTGCGTGGTCCTGACCACACCACTCTGTCGTGACCTTAATAGGTGCTCGCTAACAGCACTTGTCCCAAAAGCCTGCGGGTTCCAAATCAAATGCTCACCAAATGAACTGTTGGAGGGACGCAGCTTTGTGCTGCCTGTGTGTTGTGTGATTTTACACCCTCGACACCATAGCAAACGAGATGTTCCATCTGAATGTCTTAACGTGGAACGTTGGTTGGGAAAACTTTTGCTCAACGGCAACAACCACACGCAGACGTTGAACCGACGTAGGGATGTTTACTCGCGTAAAACAAAACAAAACTGTGAGAATATATTGGCCGCGGGGCCAGTGTCTGCAGAATGTGTATAGCGCTGATGAAATCGTTGCAAACGAGAGCGAGACGGAGAAGTTTTGAAAAGAGAGGGGAAAAAAACCGACTAAAACTTGATAACGAAAAGCGACGTGCTGATATGCCCGAAGAAGTTTGCGATCAATGCAAAGTGTCAGCTCCGAGGTATGGATCAGAAACGCGGGACACTCACAAAGGAAATTGAACAAAGGCTGGAAAGTGCGCAGAGAAGCGTGGAGAGCTGCGTGCTTTGACTTATTCCGAGAAGCAAAAATAGGAGCACACGGATCAGGAAACGACAACAAATCAGACGACGCATCGCGTTGACCGCGAAGCGAAGTCAGCGCTCTTGGGCAGGACACGCCACGACGAGGAAGACCGGTGACGGAATGGCGGCCGACGGAGGGAGCGGATGAGAGCGTCCGTGCGTAGGAGCGAGACGTAAGAGCGAGACGTAAGAGCGAGACGCGGATTTGTCGCAGGACCGCGGGGCGTGGGGGTTCGGTGCGGTCAGCCACGGTGTCTGTACCAGTCCTGTGTTCGGCTTTGTGCGGCTGTGTATGTACGGGGGAGCGGTGGGGCAGTGGTTAACGCAGCGCGCGACGAAACCGGCGACCCAGGTTCGATTCCTCGCCATGGTTAACGTCAGCGACGAATAATATCGGAACACCGTATCCGGGCCTCCGCTAGGTCGACTCTGCCTTAACTGAAAACCAAGCTGCGGTGTGTCACTGGGGAAACAAAGGCGGCAGGGCGCGGTTCTAACGACCCCACTACTACTTCGTTGTGCGGTGGGAGCCTTCAACCGGTGCTCGCTAACATCACTTGCCCCAACAGTCTGCTCAAGGCTTACACGGGAGATGGGAGAGGGAATCCTTGCATTCGCGTGTGCGTTGTGTGCACACAGCGTGTCCCCAGGGCTCGTACGGCCTGCGGTGCCAGCTGGCGTGTGGCTGCACCAACAACAGCACGTGTGAGCCCGTGAGCGGGGCCTGCTCCTGCGCCAGCGGGTGGACGGGGCTGAGTTGTGACTCCGGTACGGCGCTCTCTGCACTGCCCATTGCCGCGCGTTCAGGGCCACGTTAACATCGCGAACAGAAGGAAGCACAAGCAGTGGAATGATGATACGTCAACCAATTAGTTGACGACATGAGACCCGCGGGTGACACGTGGTGCTGGTATCAGGTTGGCTCTGCTGTGCATCTTGAGTGACTTGCACGATGTAAACATTCAAACTCCCCATTTGTTTTATTGATTAATTATTGATTAAGTTGGTCGAGCCAGATGGGCCGGGATTGGGCAAAACCGAGCTCCACTGCTGTTCACCCAGCACAGACTCAGTGTTACTCACCGACATTACAACTAACACGAACATATTTATAAGTAACTAGGGGTTGTTCGGGAAAGTCACGAAAAAAATGGCACACGAACGACGCATTCACGCAAGCACGCGATGCTCCGTTTTGAAGTTTTAAAATGAAACATCATTTAATTGTTTAATGTTTTGAATTAGATATTTTATTTCTTCATTAAAGGCCTATGTCATTTTACATCTGGAAGACTTAATTGAAAAGGACATTTCGTTAAGTAGATGGCCTTGCTGGGGGTTCGGTTCGATGCGGACTTCCACCTGGTTGGGATTGCGGGATCGAGATAAGGCGACGTGGAGCTGCTGGCCGTGCGAGAAGACCGCCGTCTGCAGATCGATTCCAACGTGATCGAGCGTCTGTCCCTGCCCCTCGGTCGTTCATGCAGGGGGCGCGTGTAGGTTTGCAGCGCCCCCTGCATGGAAACTACGGAAAGTGCAGCCTTCATCACAGATAGATAAAGTTGTCCGCTTATATAACATTTAAGAATCACGATTAAGATACACGCGACATATATGCTTTGTAAAATAAGAATTAAAATTTCAAACAATTACATTTAAAAATCTCGTTCATGGTCCCTTCCCTTAGCTGATCTCAACAACCGTCGTTTCACGCCACCCACAACAACAACAAAGACCACTCTGCTCTCTCTCTGCGGTCCTAAAGCCGTAGCTGCCACCCCACCGAGTGGAGACCCGCGCATACGCAGACGCAGCGCGACCTCCCAGACACAGGAACATACGCGGCGCCACTCTCAACTCGTTACGTTCCCAATTAAAACTCGCTCGAACAACGTCTGCAAACCCGTCACGGCTCGAGAGGACATCCTCCGTGAGCGGATCGGTGAGCGCCACTTAATTAGTCGTGTGTTTGCGCATTTACGTTACGCGTTTTGACTGCGTGTGATGCTCACCGTATGAATTCTGTACGGGGGTATAGATTTTAAAACGCGCGGCGCTCCTTCTCGCGGGACTCTTCCAACGTGAAAGTACTTTCATGCAAAGACATACAGAACTGGAGAAGCGGGGAGAAATTACAACACCAACAAATGTGTTGAGACTCAATCGACACATTAACTTGTTTATTTCTCTCGAGGTTCACGCACACGAGTGATGGGAATTCACGTGGGCACCTGCCCTGTACGGCAGGGTAACGATACGGTCTAAATGTTAGGCACTTAAAACGCATCTCTGTAAAAAGTGAATGGTGGATGAGACGGCAAGGGAGAGAGGTAAGAACGTGCGTGGAGGGGAGTAGAGTGAGACGAGAGGGGAGAGGTAGGAGAGTGCGTGGAGAGGAGTAGAGTGAGATGAGAGGGGAGAGGTAGGAGAGTGCGTGGAGGGGAGTAGAGTGAGATGAGAGGGGAACGAGAGTGCGTGGAGGGGAGTCGAGTCAGACGAAATGTGTTGTTATTGTGCGGACATTGCCACGCGCGGTGCTGAATAGGCCCCGTCTCGTCTCCCTGTGCCAGTGCCCGTCGTGACTTCTATTTACCCGCTTTAGTTGCCATCTGCGAGATTATTTCAGTAGCGCGTGTAAAACGACACGGTCTTATTTATGCTCGGTTTTTTTTTCGAAGGCTGGAAATGTTTATTTTGGTGATGTTTTTGCTGTTAATATTATTTTTGCCTGTGAACTTTAAATATGTAAGCGTCCATGCATATTTCGCCACCTAAATTAGTTGCATTTTCATTTTCATTATTTTAGCATAATTTGTGTGTGTGTGTTTGTGTTTTTGTGTTTTCTGATGGACTCATCCACTCACCCACTCACTCACCCTCTCGCACATTCACCCCCTCACACACTCGCCCTTTCATACACTCACCCTCTCACACACTCACTCACTCACCCTCTCACACACTCACTCACCCTCTCACACACTCACTCACCCTCTCACACACTCACTCACCGTCTCACCCACTCACTCACCCTCTCACACACTCACTCACTTACCCACTCACCCTCTCACACACTCACTCACCCACTCACACCCTCACACACTCACTCACTCACCTTCTCACCCACTCACTCACTCACTCACCCTCTCACACACTCACTCACTCACCCTCTCACTCACTCACCCTCTCACTCACTCACTCACCCTCTCACACACTCACTCACCCACTCACCCACTCACTCACCCTCTCACACACTCACTCACCCACCCTCTCACACACTCACTCACACACTCACTCACCCACTCACTCACCCTCTCACACACTCACCCTCTCACACACTCACTCACCCTCTCACACACACACTCACCCTCTCAAACGCCCTCGCACACACCCTCTCACTCACCCTCTCACACACTCACCCTCTCACACACTCACTCACTCACTCGCCCACTCACCCACTCACTCACCCACTCACTCACCCACTCACTCACTCACCCTCTCAAACACCCATCTCACACACCCACTCACTCACTCAACCCCTCACACACTCTCACCCACTCACTCACTCACCATGTGCCCCCTCCCTGACATCAGCGTGTCAGCCCAGCCACTATGGTCCTCAGTGCCAGTTCCGCTGTGATTGCTTCTCATATCAGATGTGCCACCCGGTGCAGGGCTGTGTCAGCAGTAAGATACACAGCTACGCCAACACAGACACACACACATGCATGCAAGCATACGCACTAACACACACAAATACACACGACAAACCCATACAGACATCACACATACAAAACTCATATACTTACAAAGACGGACACGCACATACAAAGACAAAGATTCCTCGTATAGCCTGAGCAGGATTTTGGGGCAAATGCTGTTAGCGAGCAGCAACCTACGAAGGGCGCACGGCACGCGAAGGGGGTGAGTGGACAGAACCACGCCCGGCCGCCTTTGTCTCCCTCGTGGCGATGTTTACACACCGCATCAAGTACTCATTTGAGGCTAAGTCAACCGAGGAAATGCCCGGAACCGGTTCAGATAATCATCATTGGTGTTGGGCCATGTGCGGGACTCGAACTCAGGTCGCCGAGTTTGTAGCGCAATGCGCTAACCGCTGCACAACCGCTCCCCGCAGCACTCATACATACACAGTTACACACATACATAGATAGACATATACATGAGGTTGCAGGTTCATTAGAACCAACAACAAAGTTGTTATTCAGAAAAAAATTTTGTCGCTGAGAAAATTTTTTATATGTCAACGATCCGATTCACTGACCATCGTCAGGAAATACTGCTCTTCACAGAGGGAGGCAGTCTTGCATTCGTGTTGGTAGGGAAGGTTGGAGTGGCAGGCGCTGTCGGTGTCACCGGCGTTTGTAACATGAGTGAAGGCACTCGCCTTTTGCCCGTCCGAGGACGGGTGTATTGCAGTAAATCTGAAACTTGCAAGCGTAAAGCACAGACCGCGACGTGATATATTCATTGCATCAATTTGTGTGCAATTAGTAAGGGCGCGGTGACACAGACTTATTTCATTTAAATGTTATAATCCCTTGTTCATCATGACCTCCTTTTTACGTCTATGTCTCAATAGCCTTACGGAGAACCAAAGAATATGAACTCCTGCGGTTACGAAAGCTTTAAGGCAGCACGTAACCTGTTCATGTTTATTAATGACCGAGGCTGGCCGACGTGGAGCGACGTCACGCGCGGGACACACTGACATTCTTGGCTCATTATCGTCGTAAATTCCATGAGTTAATGTGCTGATCGTCTGTCTGAATCCATCCTGGTGGTTTATTAACAGTCGGGGCGAGTGCGCCTCTTTAATTAAGAGAAATGCGACCACTAATAGGCCTTTTGAACGCATTTCGCCCGCACAGTAAATGACCCTGCATTCCTGCGTGGACCAATGAGACCGCAGCATTGCTAATTGATGGCATTGCTTCATGCTACGATACCAAACATGTGGACACGTGTGTGGACACGCGCACACACACCATCAATCCTCACATGCCCTGCGTGTAAGACCCACAGCAAAGATTACACGGCACATACAGCACCACACTGCACAGTCACACGCGCGCACAAAACAAAGATCCCCCATATAGCCTGTAACAGACTGTAGGGGCAAGTGCTGTTAGCGAGCACCTATGAAGGCCGGAACGGTACACGAGGGGGTGGGTGGCCAGCACCACGCACGCACACACACAGAAACACAGACAAAGATCCCCCGTGTAGCCCTATCAGACCGTTGGGACAAGTGGCGTTCGCGAGCACGCACGGCCACGCCACGCAGCAGAGCGCCACCGACACACACAAGCGTGTCCATGCGCACAAAGCCACATGGCACACACAGTCGTACCGACGCACACACGCGCGACCGCACAGACTCGCACACACAACCGCACGCACGAACACACCACACAAAGACAACCACACCAACACACACACACACACGCCGCACACACACAACAGCACAACCACACCACGCCGCACTGCTCACCAAGCTCATTTAGTTTGATGAGCGGTTTAACAAAAAAAGGAAACGTGCAAGTTAAATTAATGTGCAAACTATATTGGCACAAATTGCACCCTGCCCAATAAAACACGATACATTTGCTCCACACAAAAAAAAGATAATTACACACAATGAGACGACGAGCAGCGACCGCTTCGGAGCGTTTCGTGTCCACCCGCGTGGCAGTGAGCCCAGAGCTCACCCCACAAGTGGGAACGTCCCAGTTTAAGTCCCGGTCAGGGTGAGGTTACCCAGCCAGTCTCCAACATCATCATCACCACCACCAGCAGCATTTTCATCATCACAATCACCATGGCCACCAGCATTATCATCATTATAATGACCACGTGGCCACATGGTGATTAACAATTATCACCATTATTAAAATCACAATCACGGTCATAATCATCATCATCCCACCAGTGTCGATACAATGATCATCATCATGACTTCGTGGGCACTCAACAGTGGTCGTCGTGCGGAGAGACTGCTCCCCGCCGTATGATGTGAAGTTCCCACCATTGGCTCAGCACCAGTGATAATGTTCATGCAACACTTAAACTCGACTTTGACTGATTGTAATCACGTTAATCATTGTCTTCTCTCTCTCTCTCTCCACGTGCGCCTGTGGGTGTGTGTCTCTCCTCTGCTCCCCTTGGGGGTGGCGCGCTTCAGGGGGCATGGGGATGGGAGTGGAGGGATTTGGTGCCCTCGTTCCTCTCGTGCCCGTGGGACTGCCGTCCTCCCCGGCCTTGGCCCCATCGGCCGGGGCGGGCGGGCCGCCCGAGGAGGCAGCGGGCGGGGAGTCGCTGGGCGCGGTGGTCGGGGTGGTGTTGGTGCTGCTGCTGCTGCTCTTGCTGCTACTGTCGCTGCTGCTGCTCGCGGTGTTCTACCGGCGGAGACGGCGGCGGCTGCGCGGCCTCGCCCGCGGCGGGCGGCGCGAACCGGGAGCCGGGGCGGCGGCGGCGGCCGCGGCCTCGTTCAGCGCCGGCGCGGCGCGGTCCGTGGCGTCGGAGTGCGCGCACGCAGGCACGTGCACGCGCGCGCAGAGGACGAGAGAGATACCACACACACACGCACGTGCACGCGCGCGCAGAGGACGAGAGAGATACCACACACACACGCACGTGCACGCGCGCGCAGAGGACGAGAGTGATACCACACACGCACGTGCACGCGCGCGCAGAGGACGAGAGAGATACCACACACACGCACGCGCGAGCAGAGAACGAGAGAGATACCACACACACGCACGTGCACGCGCGGGCAGAGGACGAGAGAGATACCACACACGCGCACGCGCGCGCAAAGAACGAAAGAGACACCACACACACGTGCACGCGCGCGCAGAGAACGAGAGAGATACCACACACACACGTGCACGCGCGCGCAGAGAACGAGAGAGACGCACACACACACGTTGTACGCGCGCGCGCACAGGGAGACAGACATAAATGGGCAGAGAAACGAATGCGTGCACGTGCAGCGAGAGAGGAAATAATACACGAAATGTGCACGCGCAGGGAGATACGCAGAGACACGTGCACGCGCGCCGAGACACGTGCACGCGCGGAGAGACACGGACACAGGGAGAGAGATGCAGGCGCCCACATGCGGTGCTATCATGGGTGGATCCTCACGTGCATGCACAGACGCACGTACATACGTACGTGCTAATGAGCACGTTGGTGGCTAACACACGCAGTTCGATGGCACGTACCGTGATTTGGGACGATCAATGTCAACCGATGCACGGTGACTCCTCTAACCGCACGCGCCCGAGTGTTCACGCCAAGCTGGAGAGCTCCCTCCCGTGGTAGAGATTTTAATGTCCGGACTACGTGTATGCTGTTGTTGTTGTTGCGTTGGCAGCGGTGCAACAGGCACAGATAACAAAATAACAAACAAGCAAAACTCAACGCATTCGTCAATAACAGAAAATAAGTACATGAAAGGCGACGTTTCTGGATTTGGCCCTTCACTTGGGTGCCACTCAATATGCACACGGTTAAGGGAAGTCTCAGTGTCTCGATGTGTTACTTTTTATGTAAAAGTTCAACCTCTGAGAATCTCATTGTCCTCTCTGGGGGGCTCAAGATCCACCCTCCTCTTCTCTCTCTCTCTCTCCGTTTATGCGTCTTCTACGACTTTGTGTGTGTATGTTGAACTTTTTTTGCACCGTACGTAACCAATTGTTCTAATCGTAGGCGAGTGGCACTCTGCTCCTGACCTACTCACCTACCCACTCATTAATCCACTCACTCACCTACTCACCTAGTCTACTAACTCATGAACCAACCCCTCCTTCTTCTTGTTCTAAACGTCTCTGTCTCTACTACCACGACTCTACGTGCATTCACCGTGACATATGTCTCAACTCCTTTGAGCACACGGTAAATACCAAGGGATTATTTTTAAACCGGCAGGACCTTCAGTTTAACGGGCAAATGAATATAGCCGGGAGACGTGTGACTCTGATCATTAATAAAACACTTTCATGTTGAGTGGCGCACTCATATCGGTTGGCCGATATGAGTGCGCCTACATGCGTGAATAACCTGTGTTGTTGCTGTTGGTTGTTGTTGTTGTTGTTTGTGCTGAGACAGAACACCCGGTGCAGTGCGGCTGCCACAGCCTGTATGTGAACCCAGGCTACCAAACCCTGAGCCAGGGCCACAGTGCGCAGGGCATCGCCAACAACAACTTGGAGCTGCGCTGCACGGGCAGGGTGCGGCGAGCACTGCCATCCCCGACACCCGAGTTCGATTCCCGCTCACGGCCAATACAAGTGGGAGATGTTTTTTTTTTTTACCGGGTCCTGGGTCTCCTCTAGGTCGACTCGGCCTCAAATGAGTGCCTGGTGCAATATGTATTAAACGCCACGGCTGGGCGTGGTGTTGGCCACCCACGCCCTCGCGCGCCGTTTTGACCTTCATATGTACTACTCGCCAACAGCACTTGCCCTGACAGTTTGGGGATCTTTGTTTTTGTGTACCAGCCCAACAATGCCCGCGTCCCCGCGATGAAGAACCTGGAGCGGGAGAAGCTGGCAGCGCGCTGCGCGGAGGGCAGTGCCACTCTGCCCGTGCTCTGGAAGCGATCCACCAACCCCTACCACCTGGGTACGTGAAAGGATCGTGGGAGACGGCGACAGCTTTGGGAGGGGTGGGGGAGGGGGGGGCAGGCCTTCATCCAGCAGTGTATTGATCATGGCTGAATATGATGATGGGAGGGAGTTCCAAAGTGGAGCAGGCGAGAGGAGGAGCGCTGTGTGTCCCTGGCTTCAGTGGCCGACCGCCTGTCCCGTACCTCCGCAGGCGCCTGTGGCGTGGAGAGAGCCTATAACACCTGCAAGTCGCACAAAGGTACGCGGCTACCCCCCTCCCCCCCTCTCACCCCCACTCCCTCCACAACTGCATTGCCGCCCTTCACTCGCAAGCCGCGGGTTTAAACCCGGGCAGAGCGAAAGAGAGCGCGCACCGTAGAGCGAGCGGCACGGCCCGTCCTGCCAGGAGGGCTCCACCTGCCAGGAGGGCTCCACCTGCCAGGAGGGCTCCACCTGCCAGGAGGGCCCTCCCAGGCGGCCGGCGGGTCGGTTCGGGCGGGCACGCTCCGTGCTGCTGCTGCTGCTGGCAGTGGCACACGAGCACAGGTCGCAAATACATTGACAACAAAAACTCAACGCATTCGTCAAAAAGACCGTGTGGCATTACGATAAATATATCGGCGACGTTTCGGGCAATGGCCCTTCTTCGTATCACATGAACATAAGAATCGATACATTATATATTCTTGGTACTTTCGGTAAAGTCACGTAGAAGGGAAACAACAAAATAATAAAAATATAAAAAAATAAAATTTTCACGACGTTTCGACTGCAACACAAGCAATCATCATCAGGTGTGAAAACCACAGCAAGAAATTTTCAAATTTCAGCAAGAAAATTTCACACCTGATGATGATTGCTTGTGTTGCAGTCGAAACGTCGTGAGAATTTTGTTTTATATTTTTTATTATCTCCCTTCTACGTGACTTTACCGAAAGAACCAAGAATATGAATAACTGCAGTCACGAAAGCTTTAAATCAAAATTTAATCGATACATTATTATAAGCATATAGTGTCGATTCCGTTTGTAGCGTGTGGCATGATTGTGTCTTGTTTGACTCATCTCATTCGTTACATTAGTCTGCAAGTTAACGCTTGGTTATGAATATCATTAGCAGCAGTAGCCGTGGTCTATCCACTGCTGGATGAATGCCTCCCCACGTCGCCATCTCTCGTGGCCCTGCGGCACAGGTCTCGTGCGCCTCCTGCCTGTTGTGAAAATCAATCATGGGTGGAGTGGTGGTGCAGTTGTTGGCGCACTGCGCTACAAACGCGCCGACCCGAGTTGGAGATTTCCATTGGCGGCCGCGGCTGATATCAGTGGCGATTGATATGTGACCCGTTCCTGCGTTGACCGGCGTGGTGAAGTATGGTCTAGCCGCGTGACCATCGTGACACGGGGCGACCTTCAACCCAGCGGTGGATTGACGAAAGTGCTGCAGATTTGAAGATGTTACAAAACGGCACGGTGTCTCTCTCTCTCTCTCGCTCCATCCGTGCCTCCTCGAATGCATCTGTGCAGAGTACAGCAAGGGCAGCAGGGGCAGCTCTGGCTCGGTGGGCAGCGAGAGCCCCTACGCCACGATCCGGGAGACCCCCGCGCTCCCCGCTTCCCCCGCGCCCGCGAGGTCGCCCCCCCCGCCGGCTGGGGGGGGCCCCGTGTCGCCCCCCCGGGGCTCCGAGGCGGCCGGCTACGTGGAGATGAAGGCGCCGGGGGGGCCGGGGGGGCCGGGGGGGCCGGGGGGGCCGCGGGAGTCGACCTACGCGGAGATCGTCTGCTCGCCGGCGCACGGCCTCGCCGGCCACGTCGCCACCGGCAGCACCAGGAACGTCTACGAGATGGGTGAGGGGTGTGCGGTGTGTGGATAGTGTGTGTGTGTGGATAGTGTATGTGGATAGTGTATGTGTGGGTAGTGTGTGTGTGGATAGTGTGTGTGTGGATAGTGTGTGTCTGTGGATAGTGTGTGTGTGGATAGTGTGTGTGTGGATAGTGTGTGTCTGTGGATAGTGTGTGTGTGGGTAGTGTGTGTGTGGATAGTGTGTGTATGTAGATAGTGTGTGTGTATAGTGTGTGTTTGGGTAGTGTGTGTGTGGATAGTGTGTGTCTGTGGATAGTGTGTGTGTGGGTAGTGTGTGTGTGGATAGTGTGTGTATGTGGATAGTATGTGTGTGTGTGGATAGTGTGTGTGTGTAGTGTATGTGTGGGTAGTGTATGTGTGTGTGGATAGTATGTGTGTGTGAGTGGATAGTGTGTGTGTGTGGTATAGTGTATGTGTGTGGGTAGTGTGTGTGTGTGGATAGTGTGTGTGTGGATAGTGTGTGTGTGTGGATAGTGTGTGTGTGTGGGTAGTGTGTGTGTGGATAGTATATGTGTGTGTGGATAGTATATGTGTGTGTATGTGGATAATATGTGTGTGTGGATAGTGTATGTGTGTGTGTGGATAGTGTATGTGTGTGTGGATAGTGTATGTGTGTGTGTGGATAGTGTATGTGTGTGTGTGGATAGTATGTGTGTGTGTGTGTGGATAGTATGTGTGTGTGTGGATAGTGTATGTGTGTGTGGATAGTGTATGTGTGTGTGTGGATAGTGTATGTGTGTGTGTGGATAGTATGTGTGTGTGGATAGTATGTGTGTGTGTGGATAGTGTATGTGTGTGTGTGGATAGTGTATGTGTGTGGGTAGTGTGTGTATGTGGATAGTATGTGTGTGTGTGGATAGTATATGTGTGTGTATGTGGATAGTGTGTGTGTGTGGATAGTGTTTGTGTGTGGGTAGTGTGTGTGTGGATAGTGTGTGTGTGTGGATAGTGTGTGTGTGTGGATAGTATGTGTGTGTGTGGATAGTATGTGTGTATGTGGATAGTATGTGTGTGTGTGGATAGTATGTGTGTGTGTGGGTAGTGTGTGTGTTGATAGTATGCGTGTGTGTGGATAGTATGTGTGTGTGTGTGGGTAGTGTGTGTGTGGATAGTATGTGTGTGTGTGTGGGTAGTGTGTGTGGATAGTGTGTGTGTGTGGATAGTGTGTGTGTGTGGGTAGTGTGTGTGTGGATAGTGTGTGTGTGTGGACATGAGGTGTGTTGAACTTCTTTCGCGCCGTATGTCGCCAATCCGTGCTAAACTGAGGTGTGCGGGGGAAGGACAACAAACTGAACACAAACATCGGTGCTGAACAAATGAGTTTTACATCTAGATGATGATTTGAAAGTGCACAGCTCCAGTGGCATCCGTATGTCGGAAGGAAGAGCGTTCCAGACGGCCGTAGAAGCGGAGTCGGAAATCGCGCGATGCGGTGACTGTCGTCTTTGTTCGGTGGCTGAGCCACAAGCTGCTGCGAGGATGTCCGGAGTCCTCGTGATGAAGTGTCGTGCCCCTTGACGAGATCAGCGAGGCACTGTGGCTCATTTGCGGCAAGCACTGCGCGGGTGTGATGGGTGTGGCGGTGGCGGGGAGACAGCAGGGGCTGAGCTGCGGCGGCGGCGGCTGCGGTGGCTACGCTGCTGCACGTGGCTGCCTGCAATGCGGCCACTGTGCAGGAGGCAGCAGCGGCGAGGGTTGGTGGGTCACCGCACGGACGGGCGATGAAGACCCCTTCCCGTGGGTGTGCGTAGAGGAGCTGCCTTCCCCTGGCTGGCCAGGAGACGGCAGTGCAGCGGTGATTACTCATCGCCAAAAGGGTTGCCCCATTTCACGCGTGGGGATCTCCAAGTGTTCCGGCCTCCTCATTAATCGCCGTTGCTTTGCTGAATAAATAAGTTAATGATTATAATTTTTGTAATAAATAAGAGTGGGGAGTGCTCGCTCGAGAGAGATGAATGTTGGGGAGTGCGTAGATGAGAGTGGAGTTGTGGATGAGAAGGGCAGCGTCGCTATCGAGTGTACAGGCGGTGCAACTGCACCGACTCCCATCGCTGCCTCTCACCTCCGCAGAACCCACGGTGAGCGTGGTGCACGGCGGTGGTGCGGGCGACACAAACGCGCCGGCACAGCTTCACCACCGCCGCCACCACCACCACCACCCGCAGCAGCACCACCGCCACGCTCAGTTGCTACGGCGTCAGCAGCAGCAGCAGCAGATGGAGCACGGCTTGTACGACCTCCCCAAGAACAGCCACATACCCGGCCACTACGACCTGCTGCCCGTCCACGCGCACCCACAGACGGCCGCCCTGGACAAGGAGCCTCGCCTCACCTCCTGCTCCACCTCCTCCTCCTCCTCGGCGGCGGCGGCGTCGCAGCGTCATCACACTCAGCAGCTGGAGGTGACGGCCATTTGATTCTCTCGCTCGCTCTGCGATAGAGGTCGTCCATTCTCTTCTGTCTCCCCCCCCCCCTCCACCTCGTGTATTCTGGGATCCCCCCCCCCCCCCCCACGGGAAAGAATAATCACTGTGTGATATCGGCCGATAAATCAGAACCAGAACGAGCCAAGCAAATTGATCGCCAATGTCCACGACGAGGCTCCAGACCTGACTCTTCGCCTCTTCTCTAAGCTATCGGCAGAGTGAGTGGGCGCCTCCGTGAGCCCCCGCCTTCACTGTGGTGAGACGAGGCACCTTGAGACGCGGTGGTGCTGAACGGACGCCCCGGGTAAACAGGCGACGGCACAGCGCGCGACGCAGTCCCACATGCCCGCACTGCACGCGTGTGACTCCCTTGCCACCTGTCGGATTTTTGCTGCCGTGAATTTGCAGGGGCAGTTTTAAGTTGCCGCTGTTTATCGGTGCCGTGGGCTGCCTCCTCATCCCGTCCATCCCTCTCGCCGTGAGGAGGAAGACGAAGAGGGAGGATGATAAGGAAGAGGGGCAGGACAATTAGAAGGAGTAACGGAGAGAAGGGGGGAGGAGAGTGCGACACTCTCCGTCCAGCACCAGCTACCTTCCTCAACTCACAGAACAACAACGACACCAACAACAACAACGACGACACCACCGCGCAACAACCGTAGCGTGCACGCGGGCAGCCGCGTGAACATTCTCTCTGCGTCGTTGGGAAGCGGCGAAGCCAACGGAATCGACCGATCGACGAAACTCTCCCCCTCTCTCTCCCCTCTCTCTCCTCTCTCCCCTCTCTCTCCCCTCTCTCCCCTCTCTCTCTCTCCTCTCTCTCCCCTCCCTCTCTCCTCTCTCTCCCCTCCCTCTCTCCTCTCTCTTCCCTCTCTCTCCCCTCTCTCTCCTCTCTCTCTCCCCTCTCTCTCCTCTCTCTCCCCTCTCTCTCCTCTCTCTCTCTCCCCTCTCTCTCCCCTCCCTCTCTCCTCTCTCTCTCTCCCCTCTCTCTCTCCTCTCTCTCTCCTCTCTCTCCCCTCTCCTCTCTCTCTCCTCTCTCTCCCCTCTCCTCTCTCTCTCCTCTCTCTCTCCCCTCTCTCTCCTCTCTCTCTCCCTCCTCTCTCTCCCCTCTCTCTCTCTCCCGTGAGTCGTCCGCGCCTCGGCGGTTGACCACGGAGGGGATGGGCGAGGGTGGTGGTGGTGATGGCGGTGGTGGTGGCGGTGGTGGTGGTGGCGGTGGTGGTGGTGGCGGTGGTTCGCGCGCTTGGCCGTGGTGGCGGGCGAGCGGTTGGGCGGTTACTGAAGCCACCGCATCCTCATCGCCGTCATCGTCATCGCCGTCGTCACCGAGACAGCCGTGAGACGTGGCGATCACTGCTCGACCACGAGTTGTATGATCACTTGGAGGGACGAACGGTTCCGCCGCCGAAACGGGGTGGTGGCGTAATTCGGCAAAAATGGGGGTGGAGCGGGGGGGTTGGTGGATCTCGCAGAGACGGAGACTCGCCCGCACCCGCACGTATCGGGCCGATGCGGTGGTGCCTGTATGGGGAGACGGTGCAGCAAGTAGGTTGCTCGACGGCTCGCAGTTGCGGAACTCTGAGCGGTCTCTTTCTTTCGTACGGAATAACTTTTTTTCTCTTTCCGAGCCTGCCCACGACTCGCGAAATGAACACTCGCTGATGAATTGGCCACCACACCCTGGGCAGACCCCCCCCCACCGTCCTCCTGCACGAGAAATGTTGAGGACTCTTTGAGTGCAGAGTCGAACATTCTGTTTGCTATCACGTGCCGGTCAGGGATGGGGCAGCATACGTCGTTGCTTCGATGACTCGGTGGCCGGTGGGCGAAACAAGCCACTCCGTGGAAGTCCAGGGGAGGGAAAGCGACCCAAGAGGGGACGTACAGCGCGGAGACGGAGCGGTGGCGATGGACTCGGCTCGCGCGCTGCGTGCACCGAGCGGATCGTTGCCTCGCGGTGACCGTAAAGGATGGCGGGTGACTTGGAGAGGCCTTTCATGCAGCAGTGGATAGACCTTGGCTTGACGGTGGTGACGACGACGACGGTGATGTTGGTGACCGTCCGGCGTGGCGTGTTGCGGGACACTCGCGTGCGGCCGCACGGAACCCAGACGAGCGACAGCTGCAGGGTTGATCGGTTCGAACCCCAGCACGGGATCCATGCCCTCCGAAGTGTGGGCAAGGATTGGACCCCGGGGTTATCGGGGAGACGCGGGGCCACGGTGGCGGTGCTGAGCGCGGCGTCTCTCCCTGAGACAGATGTCGCGGTCGCGTCTCTGTTCTGTCTCCTTGAGCTAAAGAGCGTCAGTGCGGAAAAATGAAACTCCTGTTCGTGTCCGTGTGATTCTGTTCCGAGCGTTGTGCTGTAGCGATGGTCACGATGCAGAAAGTCGAAGCGAGTTCCGGCTCAGATCATCTCCTGCTTACAGCCCTGCAGAGCCGGTGCTGGAAATCCCACATTAATATCGCGGAGAACAATCGTACAACCACTGTTTAACTTCCCCAAGAAGTGGTTTTATATTTTATCGACCCAGAAGGATGATGGGGGGCTGAGTGAACCCCCAACAAGGATTTGAACTCGCGACTTTCCGCTCGCTCTCCCGCCGAGCCACGTGACCGATGCTGACTCGCCAGTAATCTATATATATAAAAGGGAAATTTGTGAATGTGTGTCTGTTCGAAATGTTTAGCATACTTCCCGACATGCATCAAACTTAAAATTTGGCATGTGGGTAGCTTCCAGACTGTACACAATGCAAAAAGTATAAAAATAGACTTTTGTATTTTGGGGGGGGGGGGGGGGTGCAATAATGCATATATAGTGCACGGCAAGTGAGCGGTGACCTCTGTGATGTCACCCGCATGCGGAAGCGTCACGCAGTGTGCCTGCCGACGTCACGCCCCACCCTCCGCGTAGGCCGTGTATCCCGCACAAAAGCGCGGCATAGGTGTCGCGTTCTTCAATATAAAGCAGAAAATCCACCTGTTTGTGTGAAGCAGCAACAACTCTCGAACGCTGACATCTGACGTCATGAAATTTGCACAACTGACGCGGTCTGGAATTTCTAAGGGAACGCGACAATTTTCAGTTCGCCACGTCATTCCTTTCCCGAGTTGCCTGAATCGACCTCGCGTAGAAGTGGGTTAAGGTTTAATTTCCTTCAGTGAAAAACATCCCATTTTGTTAAATTGATTTGTTTCGGATTTTTTTCTTTCTTGCAAGCATCAATTTTTTTCAGGGTTTTCTAGTGAATTATAAGGTCATATGAAATTAATCCAAGACGAATTCCAAGTCCCGGGCGAAGCCGGGTAGTAAAGCTAATTATCTATATTTTTCTAAATGTATGTTGAATCCATAATAGAGGTTTTTTTTGGGGTTAGATCGCGTAAATATATAAATGTATCGTTAAACCCGCCACCACCCGACACAGCCAACTAGTAAGGGTTGTCACGTAAAAAGAACGTGCCAATTCGCCACTAGTACAGCACACCGGTGTGTTAGAGAGCCAAGCCATAACATTTACAATCTGAATTCCGACGTTTCGCCAGTAATTACAGCTGGCTTCATTAGGCGACAGCCAGATTTGTGGAGAAGCCCATCTGTTTCGTTGGTCGCGGAAGCCTACGCGTTGAACTGTATGTTGAACGCAGTAAGATCACGTGACCCGTTCAGCCACAAGAGACCACTAAATTCACCACAATGTGTAAAATAAATACTTAATTATTTAATTTAACTGCGACCCTTAATCGTGACAATCCACACAGTCGCGAGGGGTTGAAATCTCTTCGCCGCTGTTGACAACGCAAGGCGGTTGTGTGTCTGTGGCACGCGCTCCGCTATGATCCCAGCCACCTGGGTTCGAGTCCCATCCACGGTTGACATCAGCAGCACGTGAGATCTCAACCAGTCCTAGGCCTCTCCGCTAGGCCGACCGCGAGCTTTCAGATGCGTTTCTGCGGCCGTCTGGAACGCTCTTCCTTCCGATATTGGGAAGCGACTTGGAGCGATGCACTTTTAAGTCGTCTCGATTGAAAACTCATTTGTTTTTAAACAGATTTTTGTGTTTAGTTTGTTGTCCCTCCCCCGCACCTCCGATTAGCACGAGTCGGCTACGTACGGTGCGAAAGAAGTTCAACGTACATGCGTACGGTCGAGTTTAAAAATCCAGCGTGTTCACATCAGCGCTGGGAAGACCTAGGATACGCGGAGATCCCAAGGTAGAACACGAGAGGGCACCATCACCACGCTCCGGCACCGGCGGATTGTGAGCTAGTTTCCACACGCACCACCTTCGTCACCGTCACACGATTCGGTTCTGCTGCTGTTGTTGCGTTGGCAGTGGTGCACAAGAACATCGAACAACACCGACTCAGCGCATTCGTCAACAACTCTGTGGCCTTAAAAGGAAACAAATATATGATTGGTGGCGTTTCAGGCAATGGCCTTCTTTGCGCTATCAAAAAAGGGCCATTCCCCGAAACGTCACCTATTATATGTATTTGATTTTCCCTTTGAAGGCCACAGTCATATTGACGAACCGTGTTCAGTTTGTTTCATCACCATCACTGCCCTATGAAGGAACAGTGGCGGAGCGGTGGCACAGTGGTTAGCGCACTGCGCGATGAACCCGGTGACCCGAGCCCAATGAGCTTCGCCCAGGTAAGTGGAGCGTGGGCAGGACACCTCGTTGTGCCGGAGGACGGCCCGGGGGGGGGTGGCGGTTTGAGACTCACCACGGGAGGGAACGCGCACAGGAGAGGGCGTCCGCACGCGGAGATGGAGGGATTACAAAAAAAAATCCCAGCGTGCTCCACCTGGAGCCACGACCCGCCAATGATCTCACGGCACAGGTGACCACCTCCACACGAACTGGGGGACCGGCTACCTGCTCGGACCCCCCACACGGAGCACGCGAGCTGGATCAACTATGGACCACGTTGAACCACGCTTGGGACCACGTGTGCGACCAACACAGAACTGTCCACTTGACCCTATCCCTGACCCTATAACAACGGTAACCCTATAGCTCTAAGCCTAAAAGTAGTGGGAACCACAATGACTCACATTCTATCAACTGTGGATCCACACGTCGTGCCACAAGTGAGATCAACAGAGGCGGCAGCTACTTGGCCGTAACCCTGACCCTAACCCCATCCCAACTTATAAGCTGCGGGGATTCGCCGCTCGCGCGGACTAAATCCCTTTCCCCGCGGCGGCGTTTGACCCTCGGGGGCCCCACCGTGACCCCGGTGTCGAACCCAGCTCCCAGGAATAGAGACGGCTGCGGGCGGGATTTAGCCCTGATCAATAGCGAGGGATTGAGGGCGCTCAAAGGCTTAGAGAGGAATATAGTCATTTAATGTGTAAGTGTTTGTTGTATGTATTGGTCTGTGTGGTGGGGAGCGGTGGTGCTGCGGTTAGCGCGCTGCTCTACGAACCTGGCCACCCGAGTTGACATTCCCGCTCACGGGCAACACCAGTTTCGATTATATTATTTTAACCGGTCCAGGGCTTCTCCTAGGTCGACTCAGCCTCAAACAAGTACCTGGCGAGACAAAGGCGGTCGACCGTGGTGTTGGCCTTGCGTACCGTGCCGGCCTTCATAGGTGCTGGTGATAGTGGTTGTTAATGATGATGATGATGGTGAGTTAGACGATGTCGTGAACGATGATGGTGGCTGTTGATGATTTTTAATTCCTAGTTAAAATGGTTTGTTACTATTCCGTTTGTTTATCCAGGAAGGCCACACTCAGCCTCAGGACTCTTCTTCAGGAGGGTGCTGCCACGTGTTTGCGGCAGGGGGCCGATGTTGCTGCTGTGCGTGATCACAGCTGGGTACATTTGTAGGCAATTTTTCAACAATGGGATGTTTGTTTGGCCAATACCAGTTAAAAAAACACAATGTTCTAAACTATCGGATGAAACCGGAGGAAACTCATGGGGAAGAAGGCTAGGGGGGGGGAGCTTACAAAGTCCACGCAGGGAGACGCCCGAGTCGGGCATCAAACCCAGGCCCTTCTTGCTGTGTGGCACGAGTTGGTACCACTGCGCCATACTGATTGCTGCTGCTGATAATGATTATGATGCGTGTGTGTTGTTGTTGTTAATAATGATGATGATGCGTGTGTGTGTGTTGTTGCTGCTACTGATAATGATGATGATGCGTGTGTGTGTGTTGCTGCTGCTGATAATGATGATGATGCGTGTGTGTGTTGTTGCTGCTGCTACTGATGATGATGATGCGTGTGTGTGTTGCTGCTGCTACTGATAATGATGATGATGCGTGTGTGTGTTGTTGCTGCTACTGATAATGATGATGATGCGTGTGTGTTGTTGATGCTACTGATAATGATGATGATGCGTGTGTGTGTTGTTGATGCTACTGATAATGATAATGTATCTGCGTGTTGTTGCTGCTGATAACGATGATGCCTGTGTGTGTTGTTGCTGCTGCTGATAATGATGATGATGATGCGTGTGTGTGTGTTGTTGCTGCTGATAACGATGATGCGTGTGTGTGTTGTTGCTGCTACTGATAATGATGATGATTCGTGTGTGTGTTGCTGCTGCTGATAATGATGATAATGTATCTGCGTGTTGTTGCTGCTGATAATGATGATGATGCGTGTGTGTGTTGTTGCTGCTGATAATGATGATGCGTGTGTGTTGTTGCTGCTGCTGCTGATAATGATGATGATGTGTGTGTGTGTTGTTGATGCTACTGATAATGATGATGATGCGTGTGTGTGTTGTTGTTGCTGCTGATAACGATGATGCGTGTGTGTGTTGTTGCTGCTGCTGATAATGATGATGCGTGTGTGTGTTGTTGCTGCTGATAATGATGATGCGTGTGTGTGTTGTTGCTGCTGATAATGATGATGATGATGCGTGTGTGTTGTTGCTACTGATAATGATGATGATGCGTGTGTGTGTTGCTGCTGCTGATAATGATGATGTGTGTGTGTGTGTTGTTGCTACTGATAATGATGATGCGTGTGTGTGTGTTGTTGCTGCTGCTGATAATGATGATGTGTGTGTTGTTGCTGCTGCTGCTGATAATGATGATGATGTGTGTTGTTGCTGCTGCTGCATCTGTGGCCGCGTCACGCAATGATTCTCATCTTCGATGCTCGCGTCTGCTGAGGGGCGGGGCACTGGGGAGGGGGGGGGGCAGAGGAGTGGGGGAGGGGGTAGGGAACAGAGGGGGCATCGCTAATGGCTTTAGGGGGCACGGGGAGCGACGGGGACGTGGGTGGGGGGGCACGCCGTGTTGCCTTCTTCAGAAGACAGGAGGGGTAGACTGCGCCGGTCTCTAGGGGGAACAGGAGGGAGGGGGAGGCGGGGATGGGAGCAGGAGGTAGGGAGGGCAGGAACATGCCGAGTCTACGGACCTCCTCTTCTGTCCCGCGCTCGTCAATATTTTGACTCGTGCCGTTTGACGCTGGATCCTGGAGTGGGTGGTGGTGGGGGGGGGGGTGTTTTTTTCCTTTTCACGAGCAACTGGAGCCGATCAAGGATGGCAGGAGGGGGCGGGGGAGGGGGGGTCATAGGGGGTGGGGACGGTGGGTGTAGGCTGCCGAGTGGTTAATAATGGACCTTGATTTATTCATCCATTTCGACCTTAGCCCATCATCTCGTCGCGAGACGGGACGATCGCTGTGGTCGAGACTAACGACGGAGTGGTGACCATGGCAGGGAGGGAGGGCACAGGCCCGAGAGAGACGTCCATCGCGGAGACGGAACGATGGAATCAGCTCGCGTGCAAGTGCCGGGTGGATCGTTACATCGCAGGAAGCCGCAGTGGGTTGATCATGGCTCACGATAATGATCACAATGGCAATCACTATTATTATTTAGGCAGGTAAGTGGAGCGATGACGAACTGTTTAGTGGTGTTGTGAAACAGACTCGGGTCATACTCTGATCTCTGTGTGATCCACCAACCCCACCGGGCATAGCCAAGGTTGTTGTGCGAGTGGGAGCGGTGAGGTCGAGCAGATGGGTGCAGTTCTGTTCTGGGATTGGAGGAGTTGGACGAATGGTTAGGCTGGTGCGTCGAGTTTAATCATCCAAACAAGTTCACGCGATCTCTAAACAATAATTAAACAAACGACGTTCATCAGCTGATCAGCTTCGGACCAAGTTTAGATTTTCTCATCGGCAGAGATCAAGGATTGTTTAAAAAAAAAAGACTGCTGGGGTTGCCAGATGCTATTGGCCAGGGCCCCGCCGTTACCCTGACGAGACCACCGCTCAATGCAGCAGCAGCAGCACAGAAGCCGTCCCCACCACGCTCATTACGCGGCGCTGTCGCTTTAATAGCAGCCGGCTCGTAATGGCCGTGGCGCGCGCGGCTAGGAAGCCGCGTAATTGTACAGAGCCACGCTGCAAGATTAAATAAGACTTGCCATCGCTCATTACCGAGGCAAAGTTATCATAATGATGATGGTGATGATGGTGAGGTTGTCCTTTATTCAACCGGGGAAGCCTCCAATGGGTCTCGAGGCTCGACCGGCAGCAAGAGGGTCCCGCTCCATTGGGATGTCTGGCCAATGCCATGCGTGTCAGGCTGTGTGTAGGGTAAGCGGATTATTTGTACGTGTGTGTGTTTTTGTGTGTGGGTAGCGGTAAGTGTAGTGGCTAGCGCGCTGTGCTACGACCCGGGATCGATTCACGCTCACGACCAACACCAGTAACGATTATCTGTACCGATCCTGGGCATCCCTGAGGTCGACTCAGCCTCAAATAAGTAACTGGTGCGATGTGAAAACATCGTCACTGGTGAAACAAAGGCGGCCGGGCGTGGTGCTGACCACACCCCCCCCCCCTCTTCGCGTGCCGTTCCGGCCTTCATAGGTGCTACTTGCTAACAGCGCTTGCCCCAACAGTCTGTCAAGGCTATCGGGGGCACCTTTGTCTCTGTGTGTGCAGCGTGTGAGCGCGCAGAGGGAGAGGTGCTCCGGGCTAGGAGAGCGCGAGAATAAATCCCCGCGTGCATCAGGCAGGGCCTAATTTACGGCCTCCAATTCACTCCGCTCGCCCATTAACTTAATTAGCGACCCGCAGACCCAGAGGCATCGAAAGCAAGTGACGAGTCGCGGGGTTTCCTCCGATGCGATCCCTGGTCGTGGTGTGGCCTCGAAGTGCACCTAGCCTGGCACGAGCGCGGTGGTGACGTCATAGTGGCGAATGACGGTCGTTTACTTGAACACGTCGGCTTGTGCCGACCGCTATGATTCACCTCCTCTTCCACCGCACCTCCGATTAGCACGGTTGCTAAAGAAGTTCAACACGCAGTACATATGTACATACTTTGATCAGAATGCGAATGTAAACTGTGCGTCGTGCGTCCTCCTCCACCCGACACATGTTCACGATTCTGGCAACTTCCTGATTGCTGCTTCTGGTGGTAGCTACCAGCGGAGCGTCGGCACCTCGCCGTGAAATGCGTGTGGATCGCTCTCCGATATGCCGGGGGTGCTGCTGAAGTCGCAATACATCGGCGGCTTTGTTCATCGCGTGTCAACTTTATTTAATTGACTGGGTCGGATGGAGGAGGGTGTACGACACACGATGTCCGATCTGATCCCCAAAAAAAACATCATGAATGAATTGGGATGACAGTTGTAGTTGGTGTGAGTTTGTGAGTGGTGGTGTTGTTGGTGGTGTTGGTGGTGGTGTTGGTGGTGGTTGTGATTTGTGTTGGTGATGCAGTGAGTGGTGGTGTTGATTGCGATGGTGTGATTGGTGATGATGCTGTGAGTGGTGGTGTTGTTTGTGGTGGTGGTGAAAGTGGTGGTTGTGATTAGCGTTGGTGATGCAGTGAGTGGTGGTGTTGATTGCGATGGTTGTGATTGGTGATGGTGGTACTGCTACCGCGAGTGGTGTTGGGGTGGCACAAAGTGATGGCGCTCGTGACATCACGTGGAGAGTGATGGTGCCGTGATGTCACGCTGAGTGTTGGTGATGGTGTCATGCGGAGTGATGGTTTGTGGGAAGCACTCGCCCTGTGTAATCTGCTAATGACCGGGCGCTGATTGGGAGAGAGAGAGCCTCGTGAATTATTGAGCGTGGCGAGGATTGATGGGCAGGAGCCTGGGTGACAGGGGGCGCTGGGGGCCGGGGGGGGGCGCTGGGGGCCGGGGGGCGCGGGGGGTCGATGTTCGACAGATTGTGGGGCATCGTGGTATGGGGGGGGGGGGGGGCACGGGGCATTTGGGCATTCGACCACGGCGCATTTGGGCATTCGAGACGCATCTTCTTTGAAGTCGCAACCAGAGCGTGGGTCTGGAACTCGCGTTGTCAGCGGACCCCATGTGCGTATAGCCTTAAGGCACTGTCGGGGCAAGTGCTGTTAGCCAGCAGCACCGATGAATGCCGGCATGGCACACGAGGGGCTGGTTGGCCGGAATTCCGCCCGACCGCCTTTGTCTCCCCAATGGCGATGTTTATGCACTGCGCCAAATTCTCATTTGTGACTGAGTTGACCAAACGCAAACCCAGGACCGGTTCAGATAATCGTCACCGGTGCTGTCCACGAGCGGGAATCGAACTCACGCAAACCACATGCACACAGGCAACACCTGTGCACAATGTTTGTGAGGATGCGGATGGCAGCTGTCTCCCTCCCTCACATGTCTCAACATTAATATACCTCGTGAACTCTACGTACACATTGTACACACACACACACACGAGACAGAGATCCCGCGTATAAACTTTGCGGGCGACTGCACCCGGGCCCAGGGGTCGGAAGGGGTCATGTGGGGGGCCTCTGTAGGAGGAGGGAACAATGAACAGCGAGGCCCCAAATTCATGCCTCGTACCTGGGCCCGTGCCAACCACGCAACTGCGCCACTGAACAAACATATTTTGCGATAGGGCACGATCGCAAGTGATTTGCTTTTATGCCGATTGCACAATGAAAGGGAACGTGAAGCTACATCTGGCAAAGTAACAAAACATGGAGGAGGAGAATGATAATTCGGCTCGAGAATAAGCACATTACGATAGATCACATACAAAAGACAAATATTCCCCCCACCCGTGTAGCCTTTAACAGACTGCGGGGCAAGTGCTGTTAAGCGAGGGCGTGAGTGACTAAAACCACGCCCGGCCGCCTTTGTCTCCCCAGTGCTTGTTGGTTTACACTCCTCACCAGGCACTCATTTAACGCTGAGTCGACGTAGGGGAGGCTCAGCACCTGTTAAATAATTAGCCAATCTTATAGGTCGTGAGCGGAATTGGATTCCTCGGGTCGCTGGGTTCGTAGTGCTGTGCGCTAATCACACCGCACCCCTATCACGCGCACGCGCACGTGCACACTCGCGAACACTGACAACCAATACCCCGCCATTCGCCACTCAGTGACGGTGACGTCACCATAGCGCCCGTGCCAGGCCAGGTGCACTTTGAGGCCACGTGAAGTGTCGACGGCTCACTCGCTAACCCTCACTCACACTCAAACTCACGCTTTCTCTCTTACGAATGCTCCACCCAGGCGCCAAGGGCGCTTCCTTCTCAGATCCGTCGTTCAGTTCAAATGGGGGCAGCAATGGGGAGACAAAGGCGGCCGGAATTGTTCCAGCCATACCACGCGCTCGTGTGTCGTGACGAACTGCATAGTCCTGAATTAGCACTCATCCACCAGTCTATGTTAGGCTATACAGAGGATAGTTGTCTTGGGACGAGCCTATGTGTACCCGTGTGGACGCAGCGATTCTGTCTGCGATGCCGTGCACGTGTGAATGTTCAGTCCTTTTATCAATCCACTGCTGGATGAAAGTGCTCCCATCCCCGTGGGGGTCGCGGGGGCTATTTGGCCATACCTGGCCAGTGCGAATTGGTGAAGGCGGGGAGCATGGGACGTGGGAGCCTAGACGTGGGAGCATAACAATTGATTCTACTGCACTGCACTTTGCTCTCCGTGCCCGTGTCCTGGGGTTGGTTACCCTTACAACCACTGCCCAGGCTCAAACCCCTGCTTGGCTTTTTGAGATCCGACGAGACGGGGCTACTGCTGATGCCAACACAGAGTCCAAATATATCCATAAAGCCCCGGGTAATTGAAACTCAGAAATTAATTTGCGGAATATTCGATGGTTCCGCGACTCCTCTCCGTAATCCGCGACACACCCGCGCTGGATTTGATGAACCCAGCCTTTGTTGAAAAATAAGAAATAGTTTTTAATAAACTGCGATACCACCCACGGCCCGGCTACCGCGGATAACCCCATGGTCTTCCACCCGTCTCCTTTACTGCAAAAGACAAAACACATCTCGAGCGGGCCGCTGGGCGCTGTCACACGGGAGGACTCATTTTTTTTCCAGCTGAGGCAAATTGATAATCGATTGAAGGCATTAACGTGGGATGGCTGGCTCGGGCTCGGCTGCCAATCACGGTGGGGGGCGGGGGGGGGGGTGTCAGAACTTCACTCCAAGTAAAGCCCCTGTCGGGTTAAGGGCTTTTGGGAATGGGTAATATTTAACTGTTACCTTTTAACAGGACAATGTGTTTTTTTTATGCATCGCCCGAGAGGAAACATTAGGCTAGAGATGATATCTGTCGAGTTCCACGTGGAGGAAATCGGTTCGGAGGTGCGGGGGTTGTGGGTGGGTGGGGGTGGTGGTTGAGGAGGCAGCAATCATCATTAAGATCGTAATCTCACTCGTGAGCTTCAGAAGTCAGATTGACATTATGTCGCTGTTGTTGATGTTGTTGAGAAGTGTTTGCAAACCCGCTGAGTTCGAACCCCGGACGCGGCTAACGTCAGCAGCAAGGGCGTGGCCAGTTAAGCGAATGTTTGTGTGCGTGCGTGTACGTTGAACTTCTTTCGCACCGTACGTAGCCATCCCTGCTAAGGACATCACATGCCAGGGCCTGTGTGGTGAATAAACAAGAGCGTTCTACCAGCACTGTGGGTCCAGTTCAGTGCAGTACAGCAACTTGGTTCTCACTTATTTCACTATCTATTTATCTCTCGCCTCTCTCTGTATCTCGTCTCCTCCCTCCATCGCTCTCACCTAGTCGCCTTTTACTCTCTCACTCTCCCTTGACTCTCCTTCCCCCCGCCTCTCTGTCTGACCTCTCTCTTGCCCCTCTCTTTCTCTCTTCTTTCTTCTTAACATCTCCCCCGCCCCCTCTCTCTTCTCTCTCCCCGCACACAGCTTCCCCTCCATCCCTTCTTCTCAACTCTTGCTCTGTCTCTCTCTCCCCTCCTAACACGCACACACACAGAGGGGGATGGAGCATGTGCTGTGGGGGTTGCATTGCAAGTCGCGGTAATGGGAAACGCTCATTGATCTGCGTTAATAAGCTCAAACGAGCTGTCACAACAACAACAACGACGACGACAACCACATCAACAACAGCCACATCATGCACAACAACAACGACTCCGTTCCCCATTACTGCGGACATGTCCGCCCGCGTCTCCGCCTCCCTCCTCCACCTCCACCGCTCCATCAGCGAGCTCCGACTCTGTGCGGGCATTAGCCAGTGGTGCTGTGGTCAGCACAATGCAGGGGTCGCCGGTTCGATCTCCCTGCGCGCCTGTTGATATAATGGTGCATGTTAATTCACCCTCCCCACCGCCGCCCCACAGCTTCTGTGCAGCCAGCGATATGAGTAACACCAGGGGGAAGGTCGCGTGTGGTGGGGTCCAATCTCTTCCAACCCGTCTGGCCAGCGTGCAGGAGGAGGAGGAGGCCACAAATACCGTTCACGCTCTCGATGTGAAGGCGCCCTTGAAGGCCATTCCGTCAGCAGCGGCGTCAGCAGGACATTGCAGGGCTGCACACTGGCGGAGCCAGTGGGGGGGGGGGGGGGTGACACGTGCCCCCCCCCCAATGATCCGATCGAAATCCCTAGTATCGATCGGATCATTGGGGTTTATTAGTAATAAATTGGCATTTTGCGACCCCCCCACTGCCACTGTGCAGCATATTACTACGTGCCAGGGACTCTATGAGATGATAGGACAATAGTCTGAGTCCATAATTGGCAATAAGTAACGGCAAAGCAGTTATAAATGACTCACATCATTGTGCGCAGTTGCGTCTACAGTACACGACTTCCCCGAAGGCAAACACCTTCAGCGAGCGCGATGCCGATCACACAACGCGGTTCCAATTCGACCCTCGATCGATGGCTGCCCCATCGCCACACACGCGTCGAATAAAACGCAAGGAACAACTCCTTACTTACTAACAACTCCTTACTAACTAACAACTCCTTACATACTAACAACTCCTTACATACTAACTCCTTACTAACAACTCCTTACTTACTATCAACTCCTCTATCATTTCTCATTGCTGGAGGGGTTGCTCCCCACTACCTGCAAATTCTGGCTCCGCCATTGGGACTCCACCTTTACCATTGCAGCGAAAAAATTTACGATAATTGACGACCCTTTGCTAATCCGCGTCTGGACGAGGGCCTCCACGCGCCGTGTTGGTCGTGTAAGTTGTTTGAAGATATTTCATCATCATTAGCAGCAGCAGCGCCAAACAGACAAAATAAATTACAGCGCCTTCGCCACTTCTTGTTGGAGAGGTTCGCGGTTCGATTCTAGCGACTCATACCGCGAGTGTAAAAAAAAGAGCAATAATTTAATAACTTTCACTTATAAAGCGCGTAGTTCAATTCAGTTTATTTTGGTATAGCCCTGTGAGCCATTCGGCTCTTGAATCGGGTGCAACCACAACAAACAAACAAAAAAACACGAACAAGAAAACCATCCTAAAGCGCCGTATCGCCCAGAGGTCGCAAGGGCGCTGGGCAGAGCCAAAAGCGATTAAGTAAATAACCAAACGCGATTCTAACACCTGATATAAGCACGTGGGCTCACGATTGGACACATCGTGACACTCATGCGCCGTCTGCTTCGTGACGTTCTTCGCAAGAGGAGCGGCCGCCCCCCCCATCCACCACTGCGCGCCCGCGTTACGGTCCAAATTTGCCCCACATCCGAAGAAGTAATCTCACCATGGTCCTGCACGCAGCGAACATCGCCCGCGACTGCGCGGACACAACGGGCACGACCCTCCTGAGAACAAGCCGTGAGACTCAGCGAGGCTCCCATGGGTAAACAAGTGCGCGGTGCTTCAAGAAAATGTGAACACTGCCGAGAATTTGCAACAACGCCACGAGAAGTGTGCGGCCTGCGAGCTCTGTAAACCGCCTGTGGAAGATTTTGACGTGACGTTTGTTATCATGTTACCGTGCATTGTCCGTTCTTGTCCCATTAAAAACGATAGCTCCATGTAAGTGTTGAAGCACCCTGGATAATCCAGATTTTTTTGTTTCTCTCAAAAAAAATAAACCACAGCACCCAGCGAAGCAGCGTTCACGATGCTTTTATTTGGCGTTTCGCAGGCACACGACGATGACACGCGTGTCATACGTGCGTCATATGAGTACATACACCATACACATAAGTACATACATGATACATACATGTAAGTACACGAGTGCTGTACAGACACGCGCCGAGGAGCCGCGGTCACTTGTGCTTGGGGTAGCGACACGGGGAGGGGGTGGGGGAGGAGGGGGAAGAAGAGGAGGGGGAGGAGGGGGAGGAGGGTGGGGAAGGAGGAGGGGAGAGGGAGGAGGGGTGAGCGAGGGGAGGGGTGAGCGAGGGGAGGGGTGAGGGAGGGGCGAGGGAGGGGAGGGGCGAGGGAGGGGAGGGGTGAGGGAGGGGAGGGGCGAGGGAGGGGAGGGGTGAGGGAGGGGTGAGGGAGGGTAGGGGTGAGCGAGGGGTGAGGGAGGGGAGGGGTGAGTGAGGGGAGGGGTGAGCGAGGGGAGGGGTGAGGGAGGGGTGAGGGAAGGGTGAGCGAGGGGAGGAGTGAGGGAGGGGTGAGGGAGGGGAGGGGTGAGGGAGGGGAGGGGTTAGGGAGGGGAGGGGTGAGGGAGGGGTGAGGGAGGGGAGGGGTGAGCGAGGGGAGGGGTGAGCGAGGGGAGGGGTGAGGGAGGGGCGGGGTGAGGGAGGGGAGGGGCGAGGGAGGGGAGGGGTGAGGGAGGGGTGAGGGAGGGGAGGGGTGAGCGAGGGGAGGGGTGAGCGAGGGGAGGGGTGAGCGAGGGGAGGGGTCGTGAGCGACTGTCCGCTCACAGAGGGACTCGGGATGATCAGGGTGCACACAGGGTGGCGTACGTGGCGGTGATTACGATGATGATGATGATGGTGGTGATGGCTATCATCGTCGAACTTTGAGAGATAGATGTGATGGTGATTTAGTACGATTTCTATTCATGAATGATGACTATGATGATGAAGCTGGATTGATATCGATGATGATGACGATGACTATGATGATTGCATTGATCATAACACGATTGGTGGATGGTAACTATAATAATCATGACGATGATCTTGGTGATGGATGATTGAGACGATGATCATGATGGTCATAATTGGTTAATAATGTTGACTACGATTATTGATGATGAGTGAGAGGATGATTGTGGATGAAGTCAATCAATACAATAGGTTCATGGTGATGACGAAGACAATGGTGTGATGTAAGATTATGATGGTATCTACAGCGCTGATCGATGGATGATGACGATTGGATGATGATGAGTTATGATCATGATCACCGATAGATGATTATTTTGATGGTGACGACAATGACGGCGATGATGACGATTATCATTGATTAGAATAATGACGACGATGCCATTTCTGATTGACGAGTGGCGATCTGATGGATCCAGCGATGACGGGGATGCTCCACATGACGCAGAGCGTGCTTCGTTGAGGCTGAGCCGAACTATTCAAACAGGTAAGCCCCCCTCCCCTCCCTCCCCCCACCCGATTGTCAGTGTTCGTCTCGAGACTATGATCATTACAATTTACTCACTCACACGAAGCGTTAAACATTCATCTGTGAAAGAAGCGATTGATACGTCTGGTTATAATTTACACTTATTTATACTCGTGTGTAATATTTATATATTCGCGCGCGTGTGTGTGTGTATGTACGCGTTCCTTCAGGCCGCTCAATGAAGATGATTACACCCATCGCCCCGTAGACAAGACGGCGTGATGCTCCACAGCTTGGCCTTCTCAAAAAAATGTAAAGTTCTCGCGACCCACACCGCGTCGACCAAATATATTGATATTTTTGTTTAATAAAAATTCTATACACGCTGCACGCGCCTGATGATTGGTACGCACGTGTCACGTACGCGCGCGCGCGCGATTGCGTTACGTTATAGTGTGACGCACACGTACAGACACGTTTATTTGTTGAACCAGGTGAGACCTCAAGGGAGCAGGATAGGAGTCTCATTTGCAAGCGTGAGCGGGGCTATTCGCCTGCTGCCAGGAGCGGCCGATGCTCGCTACACACAGTCCCGATTCAGTCACGTGCGGTGTCATTTTCGAATTGGGCGAATTCGGACCCTGACACCTAACTCCCGCGAATGACGTCAAGAGATCCGTAATAGATGGGGCGTAGTATCGGTGTGGGTTGTTACACAACGCAGTATTAACCAGGGCGGCCAACCCGATTCAAACCGTGACACCTCTGCAGCAAGCGGCGAACGACGCCACCGCAACGAGACCACGTCACCCCCCCCTGCCCCCCCCCCCCCCGTCTCGCACGATCTCCGACTTGTTGGAGTTGTATATCAATCATCAGGTGCGTGCAGCGTGTAATGACGCACATTGTGGATTTCCCCCTCCACGTTGAGAAACGTGCCTTTAAGAGTGTTCAGCTGCTGTAAATGTCCACGTGACGACGAGCCATCTTCGTTGAGCTATCATTGGTGATCGCCAGGCCGCTTCTGAAAAATGGAGCAATATTTTGCTCAGTGGGGCCTTACCTGGTAAAATAGTTGAATAGTTGTCATCGTTTGTCTTTGGAACGGTAAGACAGTACACTGTGTGTATATATATATATTTTAAGATAACGCGTTAACGTGTGGCCCGTGGCAGGTCGTGAGGAGTGGAGTTGCGGGACACAAAGAGCGGTGCTGAGGTGCAGAGCAGCACGAAACGAAGCCGACCTCGGCACACTGCGCCCGACAAATCAGCGACAGAGATTTGCCTCGCGTTTCTCACCGCGCGCGAGATTCGTGAGATGTAGAGGAGTTGGTGGTGATGGTGATGGTGGAGCCGTCGTGAGAGTGTGAGACGTTGTCAATCCGCTGCTGGATGAGGTGTGCGCTCGCGATGCGTCGCCACGACGAGGTTTGTGTCCGCACAGGTGAAGCGATGAAGCGATTGTCAGCGTGCAGATCGGAGTCATTTCTCAGCAGTAGCAGCGTCTTTCTCGTGTTGGTATGTAAGTTAATAAATAATAAATATCCTCCGGCCCGCCGAGACTTCGTAAGTTGATACACCGGTGGCGACCATACGAGAATTACTACCACCACTACGACTGGCATTAGCCACGATAATACTTTAGGGTATACAGCAACTGCAGTGTGTGTTCCGGGGTAGTGGTTCCAAACATCATCATCATCACAATCATCACCTTCATCACCACCATCACACGGTCCCACTCTAATCCTCTTGGGACCTCCACACATCATCCGTCACTCTCTAGACCCTTCCACGAGGTCCCTACTGGCGAATGACCCTGGTGATGTCACAAGCAATTGACGCGAAGGCCAATTCATCTCTCGTAGTGAGAACTCACCACCTCTACCTGGTGGTGATGCAGCAGGTGATGACCCAGGTGATGGCTTAAGTGAAACCTCAGACGACAATGTCTCAAGAGAGACATCACCCGTCCTTGGTGATGTCCCCAGTGATGTCTCACGTGATTACTAGGTGATGTCCCCAGTCACGTGATTACCAGGTGATGTCCCCAGTGATGTCTCACGTGATTACCAGGTGATGTCCCCAGTGATGTCTCACGTGATTACCAGGTGATGTCCCCAGTCACGTGATTACCAGGTGATGTCCCCAGTGATGTCTCATGTGATTACCAGGTGATGTCCCCAGTGATGTCTCACGTGATTACCAGGTGATGTCCCCAGTGATGTCTCACGTGATTACCAGGTGATGTCCCCAGTCACGTGATTACCAGGTGATGTCCCCAGTGATGTCTCACGTGATTACCAGGTGATGTCCCCAGTCACGTGATTACCAGGTGATGTCCCCAGTGATGTCTCACGTGATTACCAGGTGATATCCCCAGTGATGTCACAGGTAAGTAGCCAGGTGACATCGCAAGCGATGACGAGGCGATCTCTCGCGTGAGCCATCGTCAGCCATCGCCCGTCCCATCGCACGGTGTCTCACGCGATGACCCAGGCGGCGGCTTCGGCGATGCCCCGAGCGATCTTTCATGCAAGGCGTCACCCGACCCCCAGGTGACCCAGGTGACGTCACGCAAGAGCGACGCACCACGTGGTCCCCAAAAGCGAGACCACGTCGCCCGCCCCCCCCCCCCCCACAGGTAACACTCCCAAAGCGAGCCACGGCGCGGCCGGCGCCGTCCCTCACGCGATCACGTGCACGTAGGGCGGCGACGACTTGGCGAGCGCCAGCAGCTGCTCCTCGATGGCCCCGATCTTGAGTCGCTGCTGCGGCTCGCGGCGCCAGCAGCCCATCATGAGCTCGTAGACGAGCGTGGGGCAGGTGCGAGGGCGCTCCAGCACGCGGCCCTGCGTGATGCACTCCACCACCTGCGTGGAGAGGGGAGCGTGGGGCGTGGGGGGTAGCGGAGCGGAAGGAGGAGCTGTAGCCGAGGGGATTGACTGGGTGCCGAGCGGTTATCTTGAACGTGCGGAAGGCGCTGGGTTCGAATCCCCCCCCCCGGCTAACATTGCATCGTCGTCGTCATCACCACGTGGCCACGCGCTATCCGTGGATGGGTGACGGATGCGCCAAAAGCCTGCACGCGAGTTGCTCTCATCTCATATTCTTGGTTCTTTCGGTAAAGTCACCACGTAGAAGGGAAACAATAAAATAATACAAATATAAAACAATATTGTTTTAAAAATATAAAAAAATATAAAACAATATTGTTTTATAAAAATATAAAAATATAAAACAATATTGTTTTATATTTTTATTATTTTATTGTTTCCCTTCTACGTGACTTTACCGAAAGAACCAAGAATATGAATCCCTGCAGTCACGAAAGCTTTAAATCAAAATTTGCTCTCATCTCGTTACTATAAACCACCCCCCCTCGGCTGCAGCGTCGCCGGGAAGTGGCGGTGACGTCACCACAGCGCCTGTGCCAGGCTAAGTGCAACTTGAGGCCGTCACGTGAAGTGTGGAAGGCTTGCTGTTGACAGGTCACGGGACAGACCCAGGTGCGATGGGTTGCCTGACTGAGATGACTGCTCCCCACAGCGCTAACTCGCCATATTTCATCCGCCGGGCGCTCCGCTCGTTTTTGTGAGCATCGATCCTCCGCCTTCCGTTGCTGTTGAAGGGCGACCGCCTCCAACTGCCAAAGTGGTGTCCTCTACTACCAGACTCACTCACACTCTCTCACACACTCTCTCTCTCTCACACTCTCTCACTCAAACTCTCACACTCTCTCACTCTCTCTCACTCACTCACACCCTCTTTCACACTCTCTCACTCTCTCACTCTCTCACACTCTCTCACTCTCTCACTCACACGCTCTCACACTCTCTCAATCTCTCACACTCACTCACACCCTCTCTCACACTCTCTCACTCTCTCACACTCTCTCTCTCTCACACTCTCTCACTCACACTCTCACTCTCTCTCAATCTCTCTCACACTCTCTCACACTCTCTCTCACTCTCTCTCTCACACTCACTCACACTCTCTCTCACTCTCTCACACTCTCTCACACTCTCACACACTCTCTCACACTCTCTCTCACACACTCTCTTACACCCTCTCGCAACACATCTCTCACACTCTCCGCCCACACGCTCACCTCGTTGTTGGAGAGCTGGTACCAGGGCTGCTTGCCGAAAGTGAAGATCTCCCAGAGCACGACCCCGAGGCTCCACACGTCACTCTCCGTCGTGAACTTGCGGTACATGATGCTCTCGGGGGGCATCCAACGAATGGGCAGCATCGTGTGGCCCCCGACCTGTGCCCCACGTGCACACGCGCGTGTCACGTGACCCCGGGTGGACAGCACGACGCCTCGCGCACACGCGCTACGTGCGCACGATGGGGACGGGCGGCGGCGGTGGCTACGGCGCAATCGGCCTGTGAACCGGCGCTGCGGGGGCAGTGGCGAGGGTTGGTGGATTGCCGCACAGATCACTGCCGTGACACTCCCTTGCCGTGGGCGTCGAGGAGGAGCAGTCTACCATGACTCGCCAGGTCAAGGCGGTACGGCAAAAACGTAGACTCCGCCTGTTCTGTCTGTACGGGATAGAGTGTTTCCCCCTCGCACGCGTTTTTCTCCGGGTGCTCCAGTTTCCTCCCACGTGTTAATACTCATTAATTGGCTGAATAAACCATCATACAGATATAGAGAGAGGACCGCAGAGCTTGGGCAATTGTTGGGGCGGGCTCACCACGTGGCTTCCTTCCCACTCGTCTGCAGTTCCTCCTCTCTTCCCAAGCAAGAGCGGATACCGTGTGGCGACACGTTACAAGTTGAGATCACCGTGCAGACACGGGGACGTCAACAAAACGTCGTCATCGCCAGCATCCACCTCTACGGGCACCGCACTAACCCAAATGCCCTGCCGCAGAGAGTCAAGTCCGTCGCGTCGCAGTCGAATTTGTAATATTGAGAACTGTGAAAACCCATTTTCATGTCTAGTCCATCAACTCGCCCGTGGTTAAACCGCGGCACTTGAGAGCCCCGGTTTAACCACGGGCAGCGGCTGAAGGCCGGATTGGAACCCAGGATAGTGGCGGTCGCCGGCACGGCGCTCCCACCTCTGTGCCACCCGCCTGTTAAGTGAACACGTCTGGTCATCAGCGAGTCTGCACCGTGGGGACTGAGGAGCCACTTTGGCACCTGCCCCCCCCCCCCCACACCCCCACATCTCCATCCCACACACAAAGACAAAGATCCCCCGTGTAACCTGTAGAGGCAAGTGTTGCGAGCGAACATCTATAAGGAGATGGTGTGGCTAGCACCACCACCACTGTCTCCCCAGTGCTGATGATGACCTAGACACGGCACCCAACCTGGTTCAAATATTCGTCACTGGTATTGACTGTGCTAACCACTACTCTACCACTCCCACTACACACTCAAACGAAGATCCCTCGTATAGCCTTAACAGACTGTAGGGGCAAGTGCTGTTAGCGAGCACCTACGAAGGCCGGAACGGCACACGAGGGGGTGGGTGGCCAGCACCACGCCCGGCTTCCTTTGCCTCCCCAGTGGCGATGTTTACACACCGCACCAGGTACTCATTTGAGGCTGAGCCGACCTAGGGGAGGCCCAGGACCGGTTCAGATAATCGTCACTGGTGTTGGCCATGAGCGGGAATCGAACTTAGAATGCCGGCACAGTGTGCTATCCACCACACTCTCACTACACACAGACGTACACACAGACAGGCATACACAGCGACGCCATCTCTCTCTGCACCCCCCAGACGCCTCCCTCCATTATCCATCTCGTCAATGAGGCAGGTGTGGGTGGATGCTGTGTGAGCTTGTGCGTGGCAGCCCAGTGAGCGGGTTCGTGAACCCATCTGTGCGGATCTGTGAGTGTCACCCCCTCCGTATAAGGTGGGGTTGGGTTTTCTCCGGGCTCTCTCTCCGGTTTCCTCCTACGTGCATTTGAATTCTCACCACTCTTGGAATTCATGGCAAAATATCCCAGAGTGGGCAGCATCCTCTTTGAAATAGAGTCTTGGGATTCGGTGAGGCTTATTATTATTATTACCAGGCCACTGTGCCTATGGCGAGTCTTTCGTGTTACTGTTGGTGGTGTTGCTGGCGTAGTTCGTGTTGTTGTTGTTGTTGATGTCGTTGTTGCTGTTGTTGTTTTTTGTTGTTGGTGGTGGTGGTGATGTTCTCCCTCTTATTGATTTATTTTTGTAATTTTTCTCTCGCTCGTCGAAGAAGCATTAGCGTCAAGTGAGGGGTCGTGACCCCGTGACCCCGTGACCCCGACTGCCAAAGGATGACCTCCTCTTGACAAATCAAATCGCAATGAAAGTGACGACCCGCTCGCGCAAGACTACACGGGCGCCCGGTGAGATAAGCACTCAAAAGCCAGTGGTGGAAATTCTACATTCCAATGGCAGGGGACAAGCCTCACCATTGCACCACGAGAGTTAAATGCTTCCAATGTGGTTGCACTTCTTGTAGGGATTATAATGGCAATGATGGTGTTGAAGATTTAGAATAGCTATGACATTGATCATCATGACAATGATGACGATGATGACTAATAAGGTGACAATAATGACCATGACAACAACAACAACCATGATGATGATCCTGATGACAATGATGATAATGACAAGGATGACGATGACGACGACGATAACGATGATGACGATCCTGATGACGATGACGATCCTGACGATGATCCTGACGACGATGACAATGATGACAACGACGAGGCTGGGGTCGTACTCGGTAGTAGTCGGTGCTGTAGACGTCGCGGGACATGCCGAAGTCTCCGATCTTGACGAGCAGGTGCTCGCCGACGAGGCAGTTGCGAGTTGCGAGGTCGCGGTGCACGAAGTGCTGCGATGCCAGGTAGGCCACTCCGGCCGCCACCTGGCGGCCCAGGTGCAACATCTGGCCCGAGGAGAGGCGCTCGCCCGCCCGCTCCGACAGGAACGCGGCGTCCGGCCCGTGAGCCCTGCGTCATCACGGTCACCGTCGCGGTCATCATCATCATCAGCTTCAGTACGATTAGCAGCAGCAGCAGCAGCGTTGTTGGCTTCATCATCAGCATCAACATCATCATCATCACAGTCACAACCAAACAGCATCACGACAGTCAGTTTAAATGCTCAAGAGCAAGCAGCGGTAGCTCGGAGTGCAGGGCGCTGAGTGCAGGGTGCTGAGTGCAGGGTGCTGGGTGCACGGTGCTGAGTGCAGGGTGCTGAGTGCAGGGTGCTAGGTGCAGGGTGCTGAGTGCTGAGTGCAGGGTGCTGAGTGTAGGGTTCAGCCGTGCAGGGCGTCGTTGAATGCAGGGTGTTAAGTGCAGGGTGTTGTTGAGTGCAGGGTGTTGTTGAGTGCAGGGTGTTGTTGAGTGCAGGGTGTCGTCGAGCGCCGGGCGGCGCGGCTCGCCTGAGGAACTTGTTGAGGTCTCCGTGCCGCATGTACTCGAACACCATGCCGAGCGGCTCCCCGTCCACGCACACGCCGTGGAAGCGCACGATGTGCTCGTGCCGCAGGTTGGTCAGCAGCTCCGCCTCGCGCTGGAAGTCCTTCCTCGCCGCGTCGCTGCCGTCCTTCAGGGTCTGCTCGCACGCACGCACGCACCCTCGTCACCGTCGGCGTCGGCATCGTCGCCATCCTTTCCGTTGTCGCCATCGTTATAATCATCTCTGTCGTCATCGTTATCATCAGCGTTGTCGTCGTCAGTCAGGATCAATCCACTGCTGGATAAAGGATTTTTAAATCAATGACCATCTTTAGCAATTACGACAAAGGCAAAGATCCCTCCGCGTTGGCCTTCAACAGACTCGCGGCGCAAGTGCTGTTCGCGAGCACTTATCGCGTTTTAAGAGTTGCTCCGGTCAGGCGAGTCGCACGTGCGACTGGTAGACTGAGAGACACGGACGAGCAGGAGCCGGGTGATCGCGGTGGCCGTGCGAGGCAGGGTGAGGCGAGTCGCTAATGGCCATCGGGGCACGGGGCCAGCGCCGTCGCGCGCGCGCTCCCGCAGTCGAGAGCCGCGCGTGACGTCTATATTTTTTGGAGTCACTTCTGCTTAGGGTCGTCACGACGCGCGGCACAGATCGAAGGAGAAATCAACGGAAGTACAAAGTAACGAGGGGGGGGAGTGGAACAAAAAAAAATTCAACTTTTTTTTTGTTTAAGTGAATTTATTTTTATTTTCTGGGAGAAGCATTTTTAGTTTCTTTTTTTTTTAATAAAACGTCGGGTCGGAGCGGCGAGCTCAAGTCGCGGCGAGCCGAGTTCAAGGTCTGCAATTCATTACAGCGGCGGCGGCGGCGGCGTCGCGAGAAATCTCTCGGCTCGTCTCGGCGGACCGCGGCCGGCGGTGGGGGTGGGGGGAGCTCGCGGGCAACGGCAAAACAACAACCCGTCCCCAGCTGCCTTCGGAACAATAATAACGTGGATTTATTTATCCTGCAAAGCCTCACCGAGCCTCAAGTCTCTTAGTATCTCTCTCTCGGGCCTACATTGCCACATTTGTCCGATTCCACTTCGCATCGTTGCCGCCGTTGCTCCGGGAGCGTGTCGCTGTCTCCCGGCCGGCCGCAAAGTGTTATTGCCTCGTTCCGCAATTTTTCTTCGAGTAAAAAGAGCGGTCACAAAATCTAAAAAAAAAAACTTGGGGCACGGCCCGAAACGGTTCGGACGCAGAACGCGGTGGAAAGTTTCCGCCACTTCCTCGCGGCGCCAGGGGCAGGGGGCAGGGCCTTCGGGAAGGATCCGCGGGAAAGCGTAACACCTGCACCGCCGTTCCATCGTCAGACAGAGGCCGAACGGTGGCCGGCTGAGGATCGTTACGGAAACGAAACCGTGAAGCTCGCCCGCCCGCCCGCCCGCCCGCTCGCTCGCTCCTCGCTGTGCCAGAGGGAGCGCAGAGTCTGCAAGCCACTGTCGGATTGTGGATGGGGCACGGCTGACGACGGCGGTGATGGTGATGATGGCGTTGACGGCGCTCGCACCGTTTGTTGGGGTGATTTCGGCCACCGACTCAAAAGGGTTGAGAAGAATGTGGCCATCCCAACGGGCAGCAGTGAAACAAAGATGGAGTGCTGGCAATCGTGCGGCGTGTCGGCCTTCAGAGGCGCTCGCGAACAGCACTTAGCCCGAACAGTTTGTTAAAGGCTATACGGGGGGATCTGTGTTTTGTGTTGCCAAATCTATTTGTTTGCTGGCAGCCCGTGAGCCTTTGTCCTGTTGCGATGGGGCCTCACTCCAACGGTAGGCGTAACGCTTTGGCGCGGTGTTCGTGTTGGCGGGGTGTTCGTGTTGGCGGGGTGTTCGTGTTGGCGGGGTGTTCGTGTTGGCGGGGTGTTCGTGTTGGCGCGGGGTTCGTGTTGGCGCGGCACCTTGACGGCCACCAGGATGCTCTCCTTCTCAGCGCTCAGATTGAAACACTCGGCCAGGAAGACTTTCCCAAAGGCTCCCTCCCCCAGCTCGCTCTTCAGCACGATGTCCCTCCGCGTGATGTGCTGCACGACTGCGGTGGGGGGACGCGGAGTGGGGGGAGCAGGAGAGGAGGGGGAACAGGGGTGGGGGTGGATACGGGGGGGGGGGGGGGGGGACGTGGCACGTGTCGGGATGAGGCAGCGAGGATGTCAACAATACGCTCGGTGACGCCGCTGCGTTGGCAGTGGTGGCGCGCAAGCGAAAAAAAACACAAAACAGCTCAACGCGTTCCGTGTCTAGAACACCGCGTGTGGCCTTAAAAAGGGAACGTCTATAATAGGCGACGTTTCGGGCAATGGGCCTTCTTCATGGCGCACGTGCTCGTGCACGGCTCGATTCACGCGTGCGCAAACGGTTACTGCCGTCCGAATTTTCGTCGCAAAAATCGAAACCAACCTCCCCGGTTCGCAGACACCGAAATCAAAAGTAGAGAAAGCCATCCCGACGAAGCAAGACCCTCCTGAAAACAAACCTCGAGACTCAGGCGAGGCCTTGCCGTGTAGATCCGTGACATTCTAACCGTGCGATGTTTCCGTGTTTGCGAGCTTGGCAACGCGGCCCACCCACCCGCGCGGTCCCACCGAGGATTCGCCACGCTTGCAATTACGAAATTGGCTCAAATACGTGCGTGCGTGCGTGCGCGTTTGTGCACGTGTACGTGTAAGCATGGGGAGAGCGGTCGTGTCGTGGTTTGCGCGCTGCACTACGAACCCGAATATCTGAACCGGTCCGGGATCTCCCCATAGGTCGACTCGGCCTTAAACGAGTACCTTGTGTGGTGGGTAAACAATGCCACCGGGGAGACAAAGGCGGCCGGCCGGGCGTGGCGTTGGACAACACCGTCCGCCTCGTGCGCCGTGCTGGCCTGTGTTGAGGCTCTCGCTTATAGCACTTGCCCCCACAGCCTGCGTAGGCTATATCGTGGGGGAGGGGGGGGGGCGGGGAATCTTTGTCTTTGTACCGCACACGTGGGCGTGCGAAAACATCGGCGCTGGCGCGACGAGGGCCTCGCCACTTCCCTCCCGTGCCGGTGCCAGCCTCAATAGGCGCTCGCAAAAATAATGGCGCTGGCAGGAAATTGAAAACCTGTGGCTTTGTATGTTTTCGTTTTTGTAACGCCGGCTGCTGTTCGTAATCGTTTTGGCCGTTGCTTGTTGCTGTTTTTGTCGAGAAGTCACCTCGCACGATCGCTCGCCACTGACGCCATGAATATTTCATCATTCGTCTCTCGCGTCTTGCCGCAGAGTACATCAGCAACGCAGAGTGCGGAGAGCGCGTCGGGTGGGTGGTTGGTGGGGAGGGTGGCGGGGGGGGGGGCAGGAGGATGTGGGGGGGGGTGGGTGACGGCTGCGTGGAGTATTTTTATCAGCGTTGTTTATGTTGGCGTAGCAAAGTAATGAAATGGTCCTGGCTCTCGTTAATAAAAGTTGATAATTGCATCTCCCAGAGGCTCCGTGCTCTCCCGTGGCTATGCAGCAGAGTCTGGTGGGGGGGGGGGGAGAGTGGGGGGGGGTCTCTGCCCCCATCCCTGCACCTAGCGACGATGATTCCATGGGGAAGTTGGGAAAGGAATGGGGGGGACATGCCCCCCAGTTTCCTTCTATGTGCTTGCCCCTCTGACACCCCCTTCCCGGTTTTAAATTCGCTCAGCCAACCGACCACTGCCCCTCCGATTGGTACGGTTGGCTATGTACGGTGCGAAAGAAGTTCAACGTGCTGTACGTACACTGCGATAGCTCTCTCTTGCCACGACCGTCGGTCAGACTGCTCGGTCATGTGGGGTAGGGCTGAGTGGTGGCAGCGATAGAGAAGAGACGACACGGTCAGCCTGCTAGACCAAGCGGGGCCGGGGACACGGGGACGTTGTGACGGTGGTGGTGGTGGTGGTGAGGGAGCTCTCACAGGTGTCGCTGGCCTTGAGGAGGGGGTCGGTCTGGCGGAAGTACTGGGGGTTCTCGATGACGGGAATCCGCGTCATGCCGATCACCACTGCGTCCGACGCCCCGTCCAGGGAGAGCGAGCGCGACATCACGACCTGCCGCACGCGGACACAGACAAAAGACAAAGATCCCCCGTGTAGCTTTCAAGAGACTGTTGGGGGGGCAAGTGCTGCTCGCGAGCATCTATTGAAGGCCTGCACGGCACACGAAGGGGCGGTTGGCCAGGACCACGTCCGGCCGCTTTGTCTCCGCAGTGGCGATGTTTACACACCGCACCAGGTACTCATTTGAGGCTGAGTCGACCTAGGGGAGGCCCAGGACCGGTTCAGATAATCGTCACAGGTGTTAGCAGTGAGCGGAAATCGAACTCGGGTCGCCGGGTTCGTAGAGCAGCGTAGCGCTAATCGCAACGCCACCGCTCCCCACACACACGCAGACATACACACACGCAGACATACACACACGCAGACATACACACACGCAGACATACACACACACACGTACGAGTAGCGTCAACGTGGAGCGGGCCACACCACCATCTCCTCCCGTCCCGCGGTGTGAACATTCACTCCCTTCCGCCCCCCTGCATCACCACCGCCCCCACCTCCTCGAAACAATTAATTAAGACGGCATCTAAAGAGATGCGGTCACACTTACTCGCTCGCTCCGCGAATCCACATCACATCATGCTGGAATTGGCGACAACTCCGCTCGGCCAATCGGAACGGGGCTCTCGTTTCGTATCGACGGCGGCTCACAGGTGAGGTGGTCAGCGGAGCTCGTGGTCGGCTGGGCGCGGGGTCACGCTGAGGGGTCATCAGAGTGCGGGTTGGTAAGCGAGGGGTCGCTGAGGTGAGCATTGAGGCGAGGATGTGGGCGAGGAGGTCGCTGCTGACCACAGGGTTGTGTGGTTGGGGTTGACAGGCTTGGCGCTCGCCGGCTTTGGTGGGGCCAGGCCTCGTCCTATCAAGTACAATCGCTGTGGCCCAGGATGCAGCGTGTTTTTGTCGTGGCTGGATATCGGTGTGGCCTGCCTTCCGTGTGGCTGTGACGACTGTTTGGCCATTGATCGGTGAGGTCACTACTCAGTGTGGCCAGGACCTACGGTGTGGTCGAACCCGGGTGTGGCGTAGACTCTGTCCGGTTCAACCCTGGGTGCGACACTTGAATTGGGCATCGCTCAGTGGAGCCGGCGATCGGCAAAGTTAGCCGGTGGTGTGGCCGGAGTCCCGTGTGGCCAGAGTCCCGTGTGGCCGGAGGTGCGTGCCCTCACCTGCGAAGGGGGGTGAGTGGCGGCGTGCGGAGCAGGGTGGTGGAGGGGACTCGCCGAGTCTTCGTCAGAGAGCATCTTACAGCCGCCTGCAATCAGCCACAACAACAGCAGCAACAGCAGCAGCAACAACAGCAGCAACAACCACAGTAGCCACGTCAACAACACCGCCGTCGGTCCGTTGAGGCACGGACAACATTCGCGGATTGCAAATATCATGAAGGAGAGGAAACCGACATTTTATTCTAGAGGTTACATTCTAAGGGTTTGACACTCGTTGTAGAGGTTCGGGATTATAATTGCGGCAGGCAGCCCTGGTGAATACCGCGGTGTATTCGCCAAAAAGCACGTGTCGTACCGCTCCACAATGAACGTTAAAGATCCCGTGACGTCATTCAGAGAAGGGGAGGCCATTGTGAAAAACAGTCTTGAGACTCGGTGAGGCTTTCCTGGGTGAACAACTTGAAACAAAAACAGAAAAGCAGAGGTGCCGAGTTTAGCTGGACCATCAGCTGCTCGTCGATCAGCCCAGGGCTCTCGGTCAAACTAATTTCTCCTTGCTAGACGTGCGGTTATACCATTACGGACGGCCGTTTCTAACAATTCAAAGACGCGGACACGCGTTTAGGAGAATAATGCAGCGGCCGCTTTGCCTGGGCACACAATGTGTCAACCAATCAGGGCTGTAGCCTTCGGTCAAGAATTACAACGTGGGTGGAGTCACGTTGCTCTGCCATAATAAAATCAGCACTCAGAAGAGTCCGGGGTGGCTCAGGGGTAAGAGACGCGGGGCCCGCACAGCTGAGACCCTGGGTTTGAAGCTGGATCTCAGCCGCCAAAACTCAGACTTGCAAACGATGAGAAGACCCATCACAATCACGGAATAATCGTGACAGCCAGATATAAAAAAAACCCAGCAGTTTCAGCCGCCCGTGATTAACGTCAAGTGTAGCGAGCGAGTTGATACACAAACATTTTTTACAATCGTAATGCATTTGAATTCTCAATTAATTTGGCAAAGGTCCAGGTCACAGAATAAAAATATCGGTTTGACTGCTGCTACAGCTGCTGCTGCTGATATGATGAACGTTTCTCTGTCACGGGGAGTGCACCACGGTACATCATCTTCATCACGATCCATGGGCAGAGAGCCCATGGGTGTCCACTGCAAATTTCGCCATTCGTTTCCACTTTCCTCTGTCGTGGGCCATCACGCTCAAGTCGTGCCACATCTCTCTGGCACCAATCTCTCGTGTCGGCGTCAAGTGCACTGGATCGCTTTCGTCTTTTTCCTTCACGGGCTGAAGTATCAGCGCCCTTCCGCGCGACGGCGCAGCAACCGCCGATGAAAACGAGGTCCCCTCAAGGGACCTCCAGAAGTAGTTCCATGATAGCCGCTTCTACGAGCAGTGCTCCTAACGCGAGGGTGGGGGGGGGGAGCGTCGTGCCCCCCCCGCCCCCCCTATCCCGGCTCGCTTGCGACAGTTCCCACGGGCGCACCTCACCTCGTGGCGCCGAATCGCGCGATCGGAATAAAGCGGGTTGGAAAGAGGCACGGAAATCAACGAAGCGAGCACTTGCACTCCGTGAATTCCGTGTTTTAAAAATAAATATTCCATCAGGGCCGGCCGGCCGGCCGCCACCCTCCCACCCCCCACCCCCCAACCCCCCTCCGCCCCACCAACCCGAAGCGCTCCGCCGAGCCCCACGCGGCCGTGCGGATGAAGTCGCGCGAGTTGAGTCGAGGAGCCGGCGGCTCCGTAACGAGCCCCGGCGGCAGGAATGTGCTGAAGCGGAGGTTATTTATTTGCGCAGATGACATCTCGTGAAAAAAAAATTTTGGGGGGGGGGACGGGGTGAGGGAGAATAGGGGAGCCGGTCGACAGAAACGCAAGACGCTTCTTGGAACAAATCCGCGCGTCCCCTGCCACACTCCACCACCTCCACTCGCTATCCCTCCGCTCCCCTCCGTTGAGCTGGAACTCAAAGCGAGTCCGGCGCAAGGGAATCGGTTCAGCGGGCAACCCATGAAGGCCACCATCGCGAGAGCGAGTGGGGTTGATAAGGGGGCCTCGCTCGCCATGGCGCCAGCGTTAGTCTTGTACACGCAACTTGTGCCCGGGTTACGTATTTAAGGCCGAGTTGACCTAGGGGACGCCCACAATCGGGTCAGATGTCACTCGCCGCTGCTCGTAGGCTGCGTCCGAGCATTGAATTAAACGTTGCTAAAGTATGCGTACTGTACCCATACAAAGATCCCCCGTGTCGCCTTCACAGACTAATGGGGCAAGTGCTGTTAGCGAGCACCTATGAAAGCCGGCACGGCACATGAGGGGGTGGGTGGCCAGCACCACTCAAGGCCGCCTTTGTCTCCCCCCGTGCTTAGGTTTACACACCACACCCCGTATTTATTTATGAGGCTGAGTCGACCTAGGGGAGGCACAGGACCGGTTCAGATAATCGTCACTGGTGTTGGTGGCCGTGAGCACCAATCGAACTCGGCTCGCTAACCGCTCGGGCACCGCTCCCCACACACACAGGGGCACACAGAGACATGCGCTTGCGTGTCTGTGAACCCAGTCACCTTTCTCCTTGACTCCAGAACAATCGGACGGAGAAAGGCAGGGGTGGGAGGAGGGGTGGGGGCCGGGGGAGGGGTTGGGGGGGACAGGGGGAGAGGTTGGGGGGGGGAACCTCCAGCCCCAAGCGGGAGACAGAGACTCGTCCAAGCAATAAGGACCGATGGTCGGGCTAAGTGCAACAACGGCAGGACAAGCCTCCCCGACATAATGCAAAAAAAACTCACAAAATGTAAAAAAAGAAGGCGAACAAGAGGGGCGACGGTCGCGGTGGTAATCCGGAAGGGGGCCGTCGAGGCGTGGCGGCGTCCCCACGTGCCATCGATCGCCCCACGGAGGGCGCGGTGACCTCCCTCGCTCCTCCTCGCGGCGCACGCTCGCCCCCTTCGATCGCCGCTCGACTCGCTCTCGTCCAGGAGAGCTCCCCCAACAAAAAGCGCCGTCGATGCGTTGGGTTAGCCCGCCCGCCCGCCTGCCCGTCTGTCTGTCTGTCTGCCTGCCTGTCTCTACCCGGACAAGTTGAATCCATGTCTGGGGCGTGGAGCGACACCAGCAATGGTAAAGATCTTCGTTTGAAGCTTTCGTATCAGCAGGAATCCATTCTCTCTGGTTCTTTCGGTAAAGTCACGTAGGTACAACAACAAAAAGAAACACGACGTTTCGGTCGCAACACAAGCGTCAACCTGATGACGGACGCTTGTGTTGCGACCGAAGCGTCGTGTTTCTATTATTATTATCATTTTCTATCTACTTGACTTTACCGAAAGAACCAGAGAGAATGGTAAAGATGATCAAATGCGAATGAAACTTAAGCAGAGTCGCCTGTGTCGCCACGGAGTGACCCGAGGGAGAAATCCAGCCACGCTGATCAGAGCGTTGGCCCAAACTTGGGAGAAAAATAAAATAAAACCAGCGCTCAAATTATTGACCCCGTGTCATGCAATCTCGTTGCGCGGCTCCGAACGAAATGCAATTATCCCTCATTCATTGTTGCCCGGAAACAAAACGCGCGGTGGGAGGCATGACAGAATCCATCATGCGTATGCATGATTGTTGATCCTTGTGTGTGGTTTTTTTAATAGAGCCTCATTTATAAGTTAGACCTCGGTCACCTAAAGTAGCATATCTGACCTCTGAGTCACCCGGAACACATATTTATCCCAAATTAAATTTTCGTAATGACGACATTAACCCGCTGTGTGATGCAGCGGTTAGTGCACCGAACACGCAGTTGGATATGTTGCGAGTTCAAATCCTGGTCGGAGGTCACCTCAGGGCATTATGATCATCACGATCATCATCACCATCTCTCAGTGGTCGACAAAATAACTACTCATTTGTGGCGAGTCAGCAGTCGATATAGCCACAATTCAAGACGAGTCCAACTTACAATTGGTCTCGACGTGACCGCGCCTCTCATCGTGACTCGAGACGCGCTGTAAACATATTTTTTACTCAACAGCGTTGTCAATAACACTGCGGCCTTAAAGGAGAAGAAGAAAAAACATTTAATTGGGGCGACGTTTCTGGCAATGGCCCTTCTTCAGAGCACGTCGAGAACAAGAGGCACTGGCCAAAATGTCGCCTGTTGTATATTTTTCCCTTTAATGCCACACACACGCACACGACGGATGTGCTGAGTTGTTGTTGGTGGTGTTCCTGCACTAACGCCAACGCAACGGAAGCAGCAGCAGCGGCAGCGTTGCCAAATGAATTCGTTTGTGTAAGAGTAAAGATGTTGCGCACCGTGAGATCGGAGGGAAGAGGAGGGATCATTTTTGCCGAAGGTAAAAAGGAAAGTGCCAGGGAGGGAGATTGGTCAGGGCTTCATCCCGATTAAGACTCATCAGCGAATGCAGGGCGGTGAGTATTGGTTCATTTTGAACCCGAGTTGCGTGGTCCTGGCCACGGAAGTGGGTGTACACGTGGCAGTACGTGTACAGCCCCTTTGTCAATCCACTGCTGGATGAGGGCCTCTCCGCGCCGTGCGGGCCGTGGGGGTTATTTGACCATACTTCACCACGCTGGTTGGTGCGGGTAGGTGATGTGCACAGCGTATCCACGCGGGCATATGAATACAGTACAGCAACAGATTTTACTGCACTATCCTCTGCTGCCCCCCACGTAGCATACAACACCTGTTGTGCATGGCGGTCACCCATCCGAGCACTGTCCAGGCTCAACCTTTGTTTAACCACAGAGATCCGGTGACACACGTGCAGCCCGTCAGGAACCTTCTTGCTGTACTGCCTCCCTTAGAGGCACCTCGGTATCCACCCTGAGAGCGAGTTTCAGGCTCGCGTTGTCTCGCGTGGCAGCTGAGCGAGCGGTGGAGTTGCGCGGTCGATAGCGCGCTCGTGTCGGGTAATTATTGTCGATAATTAGGAGGGCCAGAGCCACTCTCGTTTCCTTGTTACGTTTCCCCCCCCCCCCCAAGCTCTCTCCCTCGATGGCAATTACTCTCCCTCCACTCTCACTCGCGCTCTCTCTCCTCTCTCCTTCCCCGACCCAGTAGAGATTTTCCCATTAAAACGCACGCCGCTAAATGGTTTGAGCCCTTAAATTACTCGTCTCGCCGTTTGAAGCTGCCGGCTGTGGATTTAGCCAACACCTATCAGAGCCATTTATTAACTCGCGCGCTCGGGGCTGCAAATTGCACGGAGCCTCTCGGTTCATAAATAATGCACGCGTCTCCTCTCTGCCGAGCGAACGACGGCAAGCGAGCGAACGCCCGAGCCTTTGAGAACGTCTCCCGCGTCGCCGTTCATTTCAGAGAATCGTTCCAACCAGGAAGTGAGGAACCTTCCAAGAGGTGGGACCGAGGTTTTCCTTTGTCACTCGACGTTGATCCCAGGTCGCCGGTAAGACTGGAGTAGGTGTGCTTTACTCATCGTAGGGTACAGTGCAAAGCGAGAGGTTTGTAACGTATGCGATGTGCCGCAGTTTGGAAAGGTTTATTTCTGGACGTCCGCGTTTGTTCCACTCTGTGGTGCTTCGTCGTCTTGCGTGTGGCAATGTTCAGCAGCTAAATGCCAATGTCGAGGTCTGGAGCCATGGCAGGTTGAAACCCGTGGCAGTTGTGAGCCGTGGCAGTTGGGGGCCGTGGTAGTTGAGGGCAGTGGCAGTTAAGAGCCGTGGCAGTTGGGGGCCGTGGCAGTTGGGGGCCGTGGCAGTTTGGGACTTTGGCAGTTTGGGACCTTGGCAGTTGGAAGCCGTGGCAATTGGGGGCCATGGTAGTTTGGGATCTTGGAATTTTGGGACCTTGGCAGTTAGGGGCCGTAGCAGTTGAGGGCCTTGGCAGTTGGGGGTCGTGGCAGTTGGGGGCAGTGGCAGTTGAGGGCCTTGGCAGTTGGGGGCCGTGGCAGTTGGGGGCCGTGGCAGTTTGGGACCTTGGCAGTTGGAAGCCGTGGCAATTGGGGGCCATGGTAGTTTGGGATCTTGGCATTTTGGGACCTTGGCAGTTAGGGGCCGTAGCAGTTGAGGGCCTTGGCAGTTGGGGGCCGTGGCAGTTGGGGGCCGTGGCAGTTGAGGCCCTTGGCAGTTGGGGGCCGTGGCAGTTGGGGGTCTTGGCAGTTGGGGGCCGTTGCAGTTGGGGGCCTAGGCAGTTGGAGGCCATTGCAGTTGGGGGACTTGGCAGTTGGGGGCTGTAGCAGTTGGGGGCCGTTGCAGTTGGGTGACTTGGCAGTTGGGGGGCTGTAGCAGTTGGGGGCAGTAGCAGTTTGGGGCCGTGGCAGTTGGGGGCAGTGGCAGTTGGGAGCCGTGGCAGTTGAGGGCCGTGGCAGTTGGGGGCCGTTGCAGTTGGGGGCCGTGGCAGTTTGGAGCCGTGGCAGTTGGGGGCTGTAGCAGTTGGGGGCCGTTGGAGTTTGGGGCCGTGGCAGTTGGGGGCCATGGCAGTTGGGAGCCGTGGCAGTTGAGGGCCGTGGCAGTTGGGGGCCGTGACAGTTGGGGGCCGTGACAGTTGGGGGCCGTGGCAGTTGGGGGCTGTGGAAGTTGGGAGCCGTGGCAGTTGGGAGCCGTGGCGCTTCCAACCACAGAGACAGGAGCCACTGCTGCCAACGGTGGGGGTCCAAAAGAGGGACAGTTATGCCGAAATGTCGTATTTTATTGATAGTTGTCATCGAAAATACATTTAATATTAATTTTTATTGAAATTATGAATGTAGGGTCATATCTACATATCTTTAAATGATGGGACCCCCTTAAATGATGTGATGGACCCCCTCCTTAAGAGATGATGGTGATGATGGTCTAGGACAGGTGGGTGGAGAGAGGGGAACACAGACCCCACGTGAGTGGGAACGCCAGGGAGAGGTAGAAGGCAGTTAATGGCCATGGCAACCAGTAGCCTTGGCAGCGAGTTGCCATGACAATTACTGGTCCTTGCAAATTAATAGTCATGGCAGGCAGAAGCTGTAACGGTTGTAACCTCCGGGATCCTGCAGGGAGCTGTAAGACTCGGAGAGACCCATGGACCCCTGTACTGAGTGTGTGGTTCCGCCTGATGTCTCACACGTGGCAGCCGGGTCATGTACGGAAAGGGGGGGGGGGTTGGTAGGGTTTGGGAGGCGGTAGAAGGGGTGGGGGGGGGTTGATCCTTAATAGAAGGAGAGGAGTTGGCCCAGACTCCAGCTGCTTAGGTCACGCACGCACATGTTCATGTCGAAAATAAAATAAAACCTCAGAATCTTCAGCCGAGCTAAAGAGCTTTTACCTTCGCTGCCAGTGTACATATATTTTGTTACCCTCTTTTCTTCTTCACGGCCTTTTCATTCGACTCTTTGTTAAATAAAAGCCGCTCTATCGATGAAACTCTCCAATTGATGAGACGGATAGAATTCCTGAAATTAAATTTCCACTTCAGAGCCAAGCCCCCTCCCCGTTAGATGTCAGGGCCACGCGCACCAACAATCGTGCCGCCCGTCAGTACGTCCGTTTGTCCGTGCGTGCGTCTGTCCATGGGTCCGTCCGTGAAGACGAGCGTGCGTCTGTCCTTGCGTCCGTCCGTGCGTCCGGCTTCACTCGAAATACAAAAAAAAAACCCTACCCTATTAATTCGCAGCCACTTTGCCGAAAGCCAATCACTTTGGGCGCGACTTGGCAAATGCAATTAGCCGTTTCATTAGGGATTAAAGTCAGAGCAAATTTAGCGTCACCGGAGCAGAGCGCCACGTTACACGATGCGGGGGGGGGGGGGGCGTTCGAGACGGGGGGCCGTGGGGTCGCGTTAATGATCGACCGCTCGCAAATACCTATCGGCTAACGGGCGGCACGGCACGGCACGCGCGCGCCCGGCGTCCCGTCGCCATCCTTCTCGGGAAATTGGTGGTGATTGATTTAACTCGCTCCGCTCTCCATTTAGCCGTCAACCCACCCTCCCTCCCGCGGCCCACAGCTGCCTCCACACCCTCGGCCCGTCGGCCGTAACCGCCGTCGTCTTCCCCCCATGCCACCCGCTCGGCAAAGAACCCGGCCTGTCCATACCCAGGCGCCTCCTCGCACGGCTCCACGATGGCTGCAGGTTCTTGAGCGACGTGTCGTGTTCATTTTCCTCTCGAGTTTTTTCAATGACCGTGATTATTTACCTCCGGAATAACATCCCCATTGTGCCGCTGTCGGGAGTCACGTCGCGATGCAAAAGAGGAGACGTCCGCCCACTCGTTGCGAGTCCGGAAGTTGCCACCACCACCATCACCACCACTGCCGCCATCACGGAGCGATTTGTGTAAATATGCACGAGTAAAGGAAATGTTCGCCGCATGCCAATCATGGTGCACAAAGGCTTTAGAAACTCTCTAGCCCTCCCAGCCGCAATGTGCCGGAAAAAGGTGAAAAGCTTCAACATAATTTGATGATGGTGACCAGGCTGAGACCATCAACTAATGACGCACGCAGCTGCTTTATATCACAGGTGGCGGAAGCCTGGAATCGAACCTAGACTCTCAGCCACGCTGGCTCGCCGTCTATGACACTTGCGGGGAAGACGACGCTGCTCTTCGACCTGCCGCTTGCCGTTGAGAACCGACTTGGCCCGGGTCTCGCTCGCGAGAGACGCTGCTTCCGTCGCCGATTCTCCCCCCCACCCCCAGCGCTGAACTGAGGTCCCCCGGCCCTAAATGGAGGCCACAGCGCGATCCGTCGGTCCATCGGCCGATCGGCAAAATCTGGGAGCGCCGTGCTGCCAACCGCCCCGTTCATCGGCGGCACGGCGCTTCTCCCCGCACTGCCTCCCGGCCAGCGGCAGGGTTGCGGGTTGGAGGTCAGGGGTGAGGGTTACTGTTAGGGTTTGCATTTATATTAGGGTTATGGTTGTATGTACGTATATTGAACTTATTTCGCACAATACGTAGCCAACTGCTAATTGGAGGTGCAGGGGAAGGACAACAAACTGAACACAAAAAACTGTTCTAAAGAACGTTCTAAAAACTGCTTTTTGAGTTCGGGTTAATGGTTAGGGTTAGCATTAGAAGTTAAGGCTAGCGGCTGGGCTACAGCTAGGGCACGCATTTTGCTTAGGGTTAAAACAAGCATTCGGGTTAGAGTAAGAGGTTAGGGATGGGTTAGAGAGCTAGGGATGGGGCTAGAGCTCAGGGTTCGGGTTGGGGTTAGCACTATGGGCAGCATTAGCGCCAAGGTTAGGGCCCACGGGAGATTTTCTGCCCCCCGTCTGCTGCTGGAGGATGCTCTGGACCCCACCCCGCACGGCTGGCCCCCATCACAGCCATGAAATCTCCATTAGAGACACTCTGCGCTGATGTCCGTCGGTTTAAAGGGCCAGCCAACCACTGCCCAAACGCACGCTGACGGCTCGTATCTTGTAGCTACACACCGAACCCCGAGAGTCACGATTGCTCGCAACTAAGCCGTCAAATGTCAAAAAGTTAAAATTTGTGCGAATATCATTGCTGTTGCACTCCCTTAAAAAAAAATTAAATCCTAAAGAAAGAGTGTCTCCCCTCTAATGGTCAACCCTGAGCCAACAGTGGAAACTCCACCTTCCCATGGCAGGAGACACTTTTCAACACAGAGCAGCCACCGGTTGATGTCTCACGAATCAGTAACTTATCTTAGCGATGCCATAGAATTGATGATGATCATGAAATCAGCTCATGTTCCCCGAACGTGTCATACTAACGTGTCATATAAACCCAGTCCAACGAAGGACGCCACTCGAACCAGAGCCGAGACTAAAAGACGAACGGACGCAAGGAACCGCCCCGTGCGGAGGCATTGGCGACCTTCGCCCGCAATTCGCGACGGTCCGAAACGGGCGGAGCACAGGCGGGCGGGCGGGCGGGTCCCACCGCTCGTATGCGCTCCGTACAAATCTGTACAAACCGCTTGGCACGCCAGAACCCGCTCGTTCATTTAAGCGCCTCTAATGGCTCGAGTAAATCGCTGAGTCGTTTCGGTGACGGCGCTTAATTGCCCCGTCACCGCGAGAACGATCCCCCCCCCCCCTCCCCAGGCGCGAGCGACTGCCAGCGGCGGGGTCGAAATTGGCGCAGCGATAGATTTTGCCCCCCCGCCCCCCACTCCTCGATCCAGGAGAGAGAGAAAATTGTTTGGCCCCGGATCAAAACAATTCAAAAAGTGTTTAGCTCGTTTCGTCCGATACGCTGGTTGGCGGTGCGCTACGTCCATCATCTCTCGCTCGCTCGCTCCCTTCCACCGGCAGAAGAAAAGAACAAACACGTAGATTTATTTTAAGTAAATGCTTTGTGATAGGCGCGCGTCAGTGTTTTGGTAACTGAAGCGGAATTGATTTATTTATTTGTAAGAGAACTATTATTTATTTTGACCGCCAGAGCCGGCGTCCGAGGAGTCGCGGCAGCACGCGACACGGAGCACAACTGCTGGCGTGGGGTGCAGCCGCGCCGGGCTTCGATTTCCGCCCCCCACTCAGCCATCCCCCCACTCAGCCCCCCCCCCACTCAGCCATCCCCCCACTCAGCCATCCCCCCACTCAGCCATCCCCCCACTCAGCCCCCCCCCACTCAGCCATCCCCCCACTCAGCCATCCCCCCACTCAGCCATCCCCCCACTCAGCCCCCCCCCACTCAGCCATCCCCCCACTCAGCCCCCCCCCCCACTCAGCCATCCCCCCACTCAGCCATCCCCCCACTCAGCCATCCCCCCCCACTCAGCCATCTCCCCTCTCAGCCGCCCCCCCACTCAGCCCCGCCCCTCCACTCAGCCATCCCCCCACTCAGCCCCCCCCACTCAGCCCCCCCCCACTCAGCCGCCCCCCCACTCAGCCGCCCCCTACTCAGCCCCCCCCCCCCCCCCACTCAGCCGCCCCCCACCCCCCCTGACGGATTCCCCCAGTGTGCTAACTGGCGGGCAGTTTTTATGAAGCGATTGACACTTTACACAAAGTCAACAGTGGGAATTATTATGCTTGGACTGCTCCCTGTCATAGGAATGTGGACTTTCCACTAATGGCTCGGGTCCACTGGCGAACGTCCCCTTTGGCTTGAGCAGGGAGGTGTGCATTTTGACTGGTTTCGTGAAATAACAATGCGACCCTTAGTTCCCTTACAGACAACAAGGTAATCTCCCCTACAGACAGACACATCAAACAAAATACCACGGCACACAAAAGACAGTGAACAAAACAATATCACAAATTATTTTAAAAAATATATACATTCTACGATCCCGCGCTGTACAACAACGTGGAGTCTGAAATCACAAAGGAAGTTACTGCAGCCACCAAAAATAACTGCCTCGGATACAGCGATCACCATCACCACCACCACAACCACAACGAAAGCAACAGGCGCATCGCGCATTCTGACAACGAGCAAGCGGTAATGACGGACGACAAACAACATCGTCATCATCATCATCGATGTCCACAGCAGAAATTACGACTCAACTTGGCTCCCGCCGAGCTCGCGTTTCATCGCCATCAGCGGAAACTCAAGAGGCATTATGGGAATATTATCCATAATTAATTTAATCCGGTCCCGTGCGTCTTTACTTTAGACGCGAGCCGCTGCCGACGCTGATGCGGCCTCCCGGGCCGGGTAATTTGGGCTTCAGGACGGCGCCTTAAAGAGCTTTGCTTGCGGTTTGCGAAACGAGAGACTCCCTCGCTGGCTCCCTCGCTGCTCCCCCCCCCCCCAACGCACTGGCTCCCTCACTGGCTCGCTCGCTGCTCCCCCAACGCACTCGCTCCCTCGCTGGCTCGCTGCTCCCTTTGCAAGCCAAGCGACGGCAATCCCACGGGGGAGGGGGGGGGGGAGCCGCCACTCATTCCCGAGCCGCCGCTGCGCCAGCATTCGACAAAACCCGGCGGGGGGGAAGGGGGGGAACGAGCGCAGAGTTTGTTGGTCCGCATTGGGGGAGGCCACCACCGAGGTGGTCTAACGGCGGGCAGCTGCCGGTTCGACTTCATCTCCCGGTCGTGGCAGACGAAACACGGGCGCGAGTTTTGGTCACTCCCTACACCCCCTCCCCCCACTCCTCACCAACGCCTCCGTCTACCCAGTAGCGTTACATGAGTTAGGCCAGTTTGCCGGTCGGCGGGTGTGCGGGGTAAAGTGCGCGTGCTTCCATCTCTTGCAAGACGTACCGGCCAGCGTTGAATAAAAGTAGGCCAAATACGCTGGAGAACGACTCTCCAGAGTTCTGTTAAGTTGGAGGGCCTTCCGCCAAGCAGCGAGGTGAGCGAGACATTGCAGCGTCAAGCCTCCACCTCTGGTTAAGTGGGCGAAGGTTTTCCGATGGACCACTTGGGGCATAATCACGAAAAGCCATTTCCCGAGTCGCTAGCGCTGCGGTTGCTGCGTTAGGGACGTACAGGATGAGAATGGATTTTATTCATTTGATGGATAGCGCCGCTGGGTTTTACGTATTATTTTTTCACGGTGATATTTTGATTAAGGGGAAATGCCGCTCAGACCGAATATTAATTCCTGGGAGACGTTTGGGGAGTTTGGCCCCTCTTGAAGTGTCAGCAGCTGCTCGATCGCTCGAGGGGTTCCGAGTCGCGGGAGATTAATTTTGACATTCGGTCCGGACTAATGACACCGTGCCACGGACGGCAGGGTGAGCGGTCGTCCCGGAGAGACCACGGAAAATCTCGCTTGACATCAGCGGTGCCAACCATTCTGCCACTCGGCTAAACCGGAAATCACGACCGACGAATCACACACCGCACCGCTGAAAGAGAGACAGTTAAACTAAACATTTTATTTTATTTTTCCAGGTAAGGCCCACACTGAGCTACGTAGCTCTTTTTTCAGAAGCGACCTGGCTATCACAAATGACAGCTCAACGAAGTGGCTTATCGCGTGGACATTTATAGCAGCCAAATACTCTAAACGCGCGTTTCTAAATGTGGAGGAAAAAACTGGAGGACCCAGAGAAAAATCCACACGACCACGGAGAGAAAGAGACACGCAAACTCCACATACAGCAGGCGTCATGGTCGGGATCGTACCTACGACCTCCTCCACATCAGGCGAGGTAGTTAACATCTCCCCACTACGGCACCACCAGCTCGCCCTCCTCGGCTCCAGAGAGTCAGAGAATCGTCACAACTCGCTGAGCGCGAAGCGGCCAGGCCGACTGATGATCCAGCGCTCACGAATTCACTCTGGTCACTCGCTCACTTGTCGGCAATCAATCGCCTCCATATCACTCTTCTATCGCTACTGTTACTATCAAACCCAGATGGAAGATCAAACCCAGATCCACTACTATGGTTACTGTTCCCGTATAAACGCTGCTCGTTCATTCCTCCTCCACCACCCGTGCTGAGGACTGTGCCTGCCAGAAGCTGACTGCGTCGTCTCATCCACCACACGGTGTTCAACCACCACATTGCAGGTCACAACAACTCACTCACTCACTCACCCATTCACTAACCCACCTACCCACTCATTTACCCACCCACTCGCCACAATGCACGTCACCTCACTTCTCTCTCTCTCTGCTTCTTCCCTTGCACTGCTGCAGTCTGTGGAGTTCCCTCTCCCATCACCGGCATCTCTTCTCCCCACCCAAGCTCTTGCAACGAGAACCTTGCTCAATCCAAGAAATGCGCTGCGACACTCCTACCCATCACAACTTCGCCACTAGATATATATCTATCTCTAAAATAGAGATAGATATATATCTAGAATAGACATATCGAGAACAGAGATATATTGTTGGCGACCTCTCGACGTTTTGGGCCGAGTGGGGGCCGTGCTCAGCAACCGCGCTGAGAGAACAAAATCACGGCCGCGGTGTTTTGATCCACGAATCGATTTTTTTTTTGCTTTTGTAAATCTCGTTGGCAATGCTTTGTCCCCCCCCTCCCCCGCATATCATTTACATAAATCTCAGAGTAATCAATAACGCACACGCGTGATTGGACGCACGCGGCATCATTGCGCAGACCTATTGTAATCAAAACCATAGTTCATACCTTGGGGCCGTTCCTAGGGAGAGAGGGAGGATTGGTGGGGGTCACATCCAGGGGTCAAGGGAGAGGCACTGGACAGATGGACGGGGAGGCAAGGCTTTCTCCATGCCTCCCACTCCCCGCTCCCTCTGTCTCACTCCACCCCCCACCCACCATAATATTTAGCGATAAAAAGCTGTGAGACACGGAGATGCCGTGGGTGATGATGATTACAATGGTGGGTGATGTTGATGAGTGGTGATGGTGGGTGATGGTGATGGGTGGTGATGGTGATGGGTGGTGATGGTGGGTTACGGTGGCTGATGATGAAGGGCGATGGCAGGAGAGTGAATGCAGGTGGTGACAGAGGCAATTTAGCTCAACCTGCGTGCCGCGTGCCCACTCACCCTGCATGTTGAACTTGGAGCGCCGCGCGTATTTGCTGCTGAAGACGCAGAGCAGAGTGAGCATCGCGCACGCAAACGCAGCCACCCCGACCGCCACGTACGCCTGGGGTCCCGGGCAGGGGTATGAGTCCAGGGGTAGAGGGGTAGACATGCAGGGGTAGAGATCCAGTGATAGAAATCCAGGGGTAGGGTTAGAGACAGGGGTACGGTTAGAGACAGCGGTAGGGTTAGAGACAGGGGTAAGGGACAGGGGTAAGAGGCAGAGATCCGGGGATAGGAATCCACAAGGGGTCCAGTGGGGATCAGTGGCATCAGGGGAGGAGGAGCAGCAGCAGGAGGAGGTAGCGAGACAGAAGGTGGTGGAGATCAGAATAAAATAAATGACTCGGATCAATGAACACAATTTACGCTTTAATGACTGTGGGCGGTGTCCATGTGTTTTGCTGGCCCGGACACAGTGGTGGAAATTCCACATTCCCATTACAGGGGTCAGTCTAACTGCGAGTAACTTCCCACAAATGATGATGATCAAGATTGAAACATAATTACGATGATGATCAAGATGATGTTTGATGGGCCAGCAGAATTCTAACTTTCAAACGTTTCATTAACCCAGTCAAACGAGTATCTCTACAGTGCGTCATAGCTTAGGCCATTGTGTGCCAACACCACGGTGAAAATTTGCCAAATGTGAGACGGACTCACCGCCACGCTGTCGACCACACGCCCCGTCACCGCCGGGGGTCCCGTGCTGTTGCTGTCGGGGCCCTCTGCGGAGGCAGGGTCAGAGTTAGAGTCCGCACCCAGATATGTCGTGCATCATGCAGTATGTGCGTCTGGTGCATATCGTCGCTCGCAAGTCACGGTGGTGAGATGTTAAATACCTCGCCCGATATACAGGAGGTCGATGGTTCTATTACAACCATGATGCCTGCTGTATATTTAGATTTTGCATGTTCTCCCTGTGGTCGCGTGGATTTTTCTACGGGGTCCTCCGCGTTTTCCCTCCGCATTCAGAATCACCGTGCTTTTCGAGTATTTTGGCTGCGATACATTTCCACACGATAAGGCACCTCGTTGAACTATCATTTGTGATAGCCAGGTCGCTTCTGAAAATCAGCTGTATAGCTCAGTCGGCCTTCCCTTGTGAAGTAAAAATAGGTAAGAGTTTGTAGTTTAGTCACCCGGCGAGTGAGCGATATAAATCCATGACGCTGGTTCACTTCTAGAAGGACTGCAGAGCGCCGATGCAGTTCCAACAAGGTCGAGTCGAGCTGTGTACCAGGCGTGTACCAGGCGTGTACCAGGCATGTACCAGGTCGTGTCCTGCAGTGTACCAGAAGTGTACCAGGCGTGGACCAGGTCGTGTTCAGAAGTGTACCAGCAATGTACCAGGTGGAGTCTAGGAGTGTACCAGGTGGAGTCTAGGAGTGTACCAGGTTGAGTCTAGGAGTGTACCAGGTGGAGTCTGGGAGTGTACTAGCAGTGTACCAGGTGGAGTCTAGGAGTGTACCAGGTGGAGTCTAGGAGTGTACCAGGTGGAGTCTAGGAGTGTACCAGGTTGAGTCTAGGAGTGTCCCAGGACAATATGAGAAGCCACTCTTTGGATTTCGGCCTCTAAACAAAATTAAAAAAAGAGGCGGAAAAACTTTCGTCGCAAAAGAAAAGCTCAACTTGTTTGTTGATAGCAACGCGTGTGTATGGTCTGAACGGGGAAATGTGAATAATGGGCGACGTTTTGGACAGAGAGCTAGGGTGAGGGCCTCTCTATTCATGTGCCATGAAAAAGAGCCATTGCCCGAAACGTCGCCTATCGTAAATATGTTTAATTTATTTTAAGGCCATACAGTCTTATTGATTAACGTTGTTGTTTGGCCTTCGTGCTTGTTCAGCGCAACCAACGACCCAGCCCAGCTCGTTGCCCACGTTAGATTCTTGCACTTTGTTGGGAAGAGCGTGACCCTACAGGGCATGACCCCATAGAGTGTGACCCCATAGAGTGTGATCCCATAGAGTGTGACCCCATAGAGTGTGACCCTACAGGGCATGACCCCATAGAGTGTGACCCTAAAGAGTGTGGGAGGGGTGATGGTAATACAGGGGGGGGGGGGGTGATGGTAACACGGGGGGGACGGGGGGGGGGAATGGTAACATACAGGGGGGACGGGGCTGTGAGCAGGCGCCCACCTGGGTAAGGGTCGTAGAAGTGTTCGTCTTCCTCGGGACCTGCGGGAGGCAGAGCAGTGAAGGTTTTCTCAGCGATGATGATGATGACAATAACCACGATGGTGGTGGCGATGATGTTGATGATGGTGGTGGTGATGATGAAGTTGGCACAGTAGGGGGTATAGGTGGTGCATCGTCCAGTCATCTCACTCAGTCGACCCATGGCACCTGCAGGCTCTGCCCCGTGACCTCCTGCCGGCGGGCGTTCGACACTTCACATGGCCTCTACGTGCACCTAGCCTGGCACAAGCGCCGTGGCCACGTCACCGCCACTTAGTGGCGACTGGCACTCGTTGTTGTTGGTGGTGATGATAGTGGTGATTACGGTGATTGACGCTCGCAATCTCAACGAGTGCTCGGCAACCTCCAGCCCTGGAGCCGCACGCTCTTCTACTTCTACTACTACTTCTTCTTTCAGGAACCACCGTATCGTAGTCACCACGCTGCATTGCGCGGCTCTTCAAATATCGAAGTTTTTTATGTTTCACCAAATTAAAAAAAAAACGGCTCCTCCTTGTTAATAACAACCACAACAACAACCACAACAACAACAAGCACAACAACCACAACAAGAACCACATCAACAACAACAACCACAACAACAACCACAACAACAACAACCACATCAACAACAACTACAACAACTACAACCACAACAACCACAACAACCACATCAACAACCACAACAACAACAACAACCACATCAACAACAACTACAACAACTACAACCACAACAACCACAACAACCACATCAACAACAACAACCACAACAACCACATCAACAACCACAACAACAACCACAACAACAACCAAATCAACAACCACGTGGTCACGCGGCCACTCGCCCGCCCGCCCGCCCGCTCGCCCGGCGATCACCTATCCCGTGGGGGCGATCCTGGAAGTGGCAGGCGACGGTGCGCTCGTCCCAGCCCAGCTCGCTGCTGACCCTCAGCGTGTAGTTGCCGTTGTCGATGTGCGTCGCCGCGTCCAGGTGGAGGCAGCCGGGCCGCCGCGAGGCCCCCGCGTGGCCCAGGAGGCGCGTGAAGACGAGCGGCGACTCGGCCAGCGGCTCGCCGTTCTTGCTCCACGCGAGGCTGGGCCAGGGGTTGCCGCGCGCCACGAACGGCACGCACCAGTGGTGGTGCCGCTCGGGGTCCTCCATCGACACGATCGACGGGGGGACTGCGGGGGGGGGGGGGGCAAGGAGACAGCGGTGGCGGCGGTGGGGAGTGGTGGCGTAGTGGTTAGCGCGCTCCGTTACGGAACCCGGCGACCCGGGGTTCGATTCACGCTCGCTGGCCACCGGCACCGGTGACGATAATTATTTGCACCCTAGTTCGGCTCAGCCTCAAATGAGTAGCTGGTGCGGTGTGTAAACATCGCCAATGGGGAGACAAAGGCGGCCGGGCGTGGTTTTGGCCACCCACCCCCTTCGTTTACCGTGCTCGCTCGCAGCACTTGCCCCAACCGTCTGTTACATCCATACGGGGGATCTTTGTCTTTGATTGTGGTAGATTGTTAATGGTGGTTGTTGGTGGTATTGGTTGGACTATATTGGTTTGATATTTAGAGCTGCTTTTAGCGTGTGTTCGTTTGTTGTCCTTCCACCGCACCTCCGATTAGCACCGTTGGCTACTTACGGTGCAAAATGAGTTCAACATTCACGCATTTAATTCGTGGTTAAACATCAAACCGGGGAGTCAACCCACGGCTCCCGGGTCTGTTCCGTGACCTCCTGCGAGCGAGCCTTCGACACTTCACGTGGCCTCAAAGTGCACCTAGCCTGGCACGAGCGCCGTGGTGACGTTACCGTCACGTGGTGGAATTCATATTGGTTGTGGTGCTGGTTGTTGTTGCGGTGGTGGTGTGGTGAGCGATAGACCGCATCTCCACCACGCCCCGCACACTCGATGTCTCGTGATCAATGGGAACAGATCCTTAAGCTGCCTCCTTCATCGAATTATCGCTCGCAATCAAGTTAATGAAGGCGTGGGGAGGGAGGGGGCTGAGTGGGCTGGGAGAGCCCCCACCCCCAATGTACCATCGATGTTTTTTGGAGAAAGAAAAAATCCGCGTTCAATGGTTCGTCTGCCCAACGTCACCATGCATCGTGTTTGTGTTTCGCAACGTGTTTTGTGTGTGTGTGTCTTCTATTGCGTGGTGCTGGCCACCCACCCCCTCGTGTGCCGTGCCTGCCTTTATAGGAGCTACTCGCTAACAGCACTTGGCCCAACAGTCTGTTACAGGCTATACGGGGGGCCTTTGTTTTTGTTTCGTGTGTCCTGTATCACGAGTGTGTGCATTTAACAGTGTTTGTGTTGAATGTAATGTGTTTTATAGTGGTTGTTAACATCGTGTGTTCGTAAAGTGTGTGTGTGTAGAATAGGGGGAGAACACGCAGAAAGGCACCCGGGTCGGTAATCAAACCCAGGCCCGTCTTGCTGTGAGGCGCGAGTATTACTACTGTGCCCTAAATCTAAAGGGGAACCAAGGGAATCGTCTCCTCGAGCCGTCCTGTGCATCTGATGCCCACGTGCCGTAGGCCACTCACACAGGACGCGGAGTCGAATCGAGGCGTTCCTTTCTCCGAAGGGGTTATAGGCCACGCACGTGACCACCGCTCCGTCCTGCTCGGCGGAGACGTTAAGGAGGAGGAGCGTAGAGGTGGAGGAGTTCTCCGAGGAGGTTCTGGAGATGGTGAACGAGGAGGAGGACGAGGTGGTGGAGGAGGAGGTGGAGAGGATTTTGCCCAGTCCAGAGATCCCGAATGTCTGGGGTATAAATTATGAGAAGGTGAGATCGGTCTCTTGATTTCATACGAGACTAACTCAGCCAAACCCCAAGCCTAGCCCTAACCACAGCTGTAAACCTAGTCCTAACTCTAACCCTAGTCCTAACTCTAACCCTAGTCCTAACTCTGACCCTAGTCCTAACTCTAACCCTAGTCCTAACTCTAACCCTAGTCCTAACTCTGACCCTAGTCCTAACTATAACCCTAGTCTTAACCCTAGTCCTAACCATAGCTATAATGGCCGCTCCTGCGGCCGTCTGGAACGCTCTTCCTTCCGATATTAGGAGGCCACTGGCGCTATTTACTTTCAAATAATCCAGATTGAAAACTAATTTATTTCAAACTGTTTTTTGTGTTTAGTTTTCTGTCCTTCCTCCGCACCTCCGATTATCACGGTTGGCTACGTACGGTGCGAAGGAAGTTCAACATACATACATAACAATGGCAATAATCACTCAAATATGAACCTAGTCCTTACCTCTAGCAATAGCCCAAGCCATGAATAGGCCTGGCACTCACTCGCCCTCATCACGAACCGCGCCCTGTCACGAGCCTTAACCCCGACCCTTACAATAAATGACTTGATTGTAAACCCAGCCCTACCCTTACTCATGCACCGAGCACTAACCCTGGCCCGAACTATAGACAACCCGGCTCTAACCCTGGCCATAAGCCTCGCCCTTTTGCTCGCTGTGCCAAGCTAGGTGCACCCTGGGCTCCCGGTCTCACACACACACACAGACACGCGTACGTGAGTGCTCAGCGCCGACTGGTCCCAGGTGAGGATGGGGGAGGGGCGCGCACGGGAGACGCACGTGAGCTCAGCCTCCTCGCCCTCCCTCACCGCGCCGCCTCCAGCCCAGCGCAGCTCCACCGAGGAGGGCTCCTCCTGGCCTGCACGAGACAGCGGAGGAAGCGACGCTCACACGGTGCGCCAGGTCGCAGTGGCGTGCAGAGGAGTCGTAGCGGACCTGGTTGCCTGCCGCTCGAATGAACGTCGGCGTGGAGCCAGTGGCAGGAATTCCTCATTCCTATGGCGGGTGGTGAGTGGCTCCGCAGGACAACTATTGTTGACTTCCCCCCCACAAAGTGGTACTTGTTTTATCGCCTGCAGAGGGATGATTTATCTGAACTCGCAGCCCACCGATTGCGAACCGCTTGCTCTACCGCTGAGCCACCCGGCCGGAGGAAGGGGATTGACGACTCATTGAAGATTGTTCGGGCCCTCCACCCCAACCCCCCACCCCAACCCCCGCCAAATATTTTCGCCACGGTCTCCAACCAACTCCCTCGTTAAGAGACCAATCGAGCTGCGTTAGACGCTGCACGCGCCCTTAAACAAAGACAAAGATCCCCCGTAAAGCCTTTGCAGAATGTTGGGCCAAGTGCTGTTAGCGAGCAGCACCTATGAAGTGTGGGGGCGGTCACCCTGGAGCGTACTGAGCGGATGAGGCAGGGCACGTACCGCACAGCTCCCTGGAGGGGCTCACGGACTCCCGGCTGGAATTCCCTGCACCACCACCTCCTCCCGCGGCTGCTGCCGCCGTCGCTTCTTCCTCCCCGCAGTGGGAGTGGAACTCCCCGCTGTGGGGGAGGAGCAGGGCCACCCCCGCCATGGCGCGCAGCCACGACAACTGACAGGTGCAGGCCAGCGGGTTCCCTCTCACCGTTCTGATCCCGGTAGGGAGATGGGCGGGGGTAGGATTACCGGGGGCAGATAGGTGAGAGGTACACGGGAGGGACACGGCAGGTACGTGTTTTAGATGGCGTGCGGCTAAGCTAGGCGGGAGCCGTAGGAGTGCGACGGGCAGGGGGAGGAGAATTCCTGAGGCCGGTATGGCGAGGGGAGGCTGTCAGGGCAGACCGTGGCGGTCTCGAGTCTCTCTGCCGTGCACGAGCGACGGAATCTGGCGGAGGGGAGAACGCGTGGGCGAGGTGGTGGTGGTGGCGGCTACGGCGTTACCCATCGTGCCATCTTGTGATCTTCAAGAGATATAAGACGGGGAAAAATATATCAGAGGTACAAGGAAGGAGAGTTTATCATTAGTTCGAGATATAATGTAAATATTGGAGATGAGCGATATCAAGAATATTTAGCAGGGCCACGAGCTAAATCTACGGTAGGAGATTTGGCGCAACTGCGCTCGAGACTGTGACACGAATTCGACTCCCGGCGACGGCTAACATCAGTGGCTAGCGTTCCGTGAGCGGTTCCTGTCTTTTTGTGTTAAATCACGGCTACCGGAGCACAGAGCAAAGCCGCCAGTAACCCGCACTGCCCACCGTGGTGAAGTTTGGTCGAAAGACCGCCTACAGCCAACACGGAAGTCGGTCTTCATCCAACAGCGGTTTGACAATGGGCTGTACAATATGAAAAAAAAGAATAGGTTTTACCGCTTCTGGTAATACAACAGGTGTTAAGATGTTCAAACACCAGATAGACACCAATTGTCAAGACATCAAGTCTACATTAACCACACACATACTCGTGGTGAACATGCAAACAAGCATGTTCTGACAATATTTGATTCCTTGCTAAAAGGTTTCAATTTGGTGTTTTAACACCTGCTTTATTGCCAGAAAGGGTGAAGCCTCGACTCTTATTTTTCATACTTTGATACTGGCACAAAAAGATTCCACGATGGGCTGTACAATATTTGTTATTTTTACAATTCTATCGCATGTGTGCATGATTTTTTTTGGGGGGGGGGTGATTTAGGGGGGTGGGGGAGGTCAAGATTGTGGGGGGTCTGACACGAGTGGTAAGAGAGAGAGGGGGGGGTGAGTGGGGGGTCATTGTTGGGGTTATGGGATGGAGCGGCCGGCGCAGGTTTCAGACGCATTCCGAGCTGGACTGGAGTTGATGAATCTGCCTGTCGGGTAGGAAATGTTCGCGCCCTGGTGCGTGGAGGGCAGCCCTCCATAAAGATTAACTGCCGTGTGAAGTCATTGCTCACACGCGACGTGTACACACACACGTGCACACACACACACATGTACACACACACACGTACATACACACACACGTACACACACGCGCGTACACACACGCGCGTACACACACGCGCGCGCACATACGTGTCCATACACCGGCTCAGATTTCACTCGCCACTGATGTTAGCCGTGACCGGGAATCGAACTCGGTGTAAAGCCACTGCTGTCACCGCTCCCCACACACGCGCGCACGCACACACACGCGCACACACACGCGCACACACACGCGCACGCACACATACACGCGCACACACGCACGCACACATACACACGCGCGCACCCACACACACGCGCGCACCCACACACACGCGCGCACCCACACACACACGCGCGCACCCACACACACACGCGCGCGCGGAGGCACGCACTGAGACACACGCACGCACAAGACTACATACGTACTCATGATGCACAACACATACACAGAGTTGAATGAGTAGCCGGCACGGTGTTTAAACATCAGCGTTGGGCAGACAAAAGGCGTGGTGCTGGCCACCCACGGCCTCGTGTGCCGTGCCGGCCCTTCGGAGGGGCTCGTTGACAGCGCTTGTCCCCAATACTCTGGTAGAAAGGCTACCCGGGTGTTGTGGGTTTTTTGTGTCTTTGTGGTGCCAAGTCCCGGGATTGAACTCACAGACGGGAAAGGTGGAGGCCGTGCAGGGCGGCCCAGGGCAAGGAGCTCAGGTTGTTGGCGGAGACGTCTCTGCGGGTTGGAGACGCGAGAGACGATTAATACCCTCGGGGAAATCAGGGGCGAGTGCGCGCACAGACCCGGACACGTATTGGGTGTGTGTGTCAGTCGCTTTGTGCGTCAATGTCCGTGAGTGTGTCAGGCGTGGTGCTCTCCACCTATCCCTCGTGTGCCGTGCCGGCCTTCATAGGTGCTCGCTAACAGCACTTGCCCCGACAGTTTGTTAAGGCTATACGGGGGATATTTGTGTATATTGTGGGGAGCACAGGTGGTGCATCGGCCAGCTAATCCCGTCAAGCCATGTCACCTGGGTGTGTCCCGTGATATCCTGCCGGCCAGCCTTCGACACTTGACGTGGCCTCAGGGTAATACCAGGGTAGTACCTAGCCTGGCACGGGCGCCGTGGTGACGTCACGGCGGTTGTGTTTTTTTTTGTGGGGAACGGTAGTGCAGTGGTTAGAAGACGAATCCCGCTAATGGCCAACATCTTACAGGACGCTACTGGGCAGTTTGCGTTCATTTTATGGCTGGGATTAGGGTCAGTGTTCTAACACTGACCCTAATCCCAGCCATAAAAGGGTCGGTGTTAGGGTTAGAGTCGGTGTTCGTGTTAGCGTCAGTGTTACGATCAGTGATAGTGTTAGGACCAGTGTTGTGGTGAGTGTAAGTGTCGGATAAGTCTCACATGCTCTGTAGCTCCGTGTTGAGTTGGAAGGCTCTCGGGGAGACGGAGCGCAGTCCTGATGCCACGATGGATCTGACGGAGAGCGGAGATAGCCAGAGAGAGAGAGAGAGTCGTGGACGTATTCAAAGAGAGAGAGACTCAGTAATAGAATCACAGAGGCAGCCATCGAGTGAGCGTCAAGCGATTCAACAATTTAAACGGAGTCAGAGTCAGAGGCTGACATGTTCCGAGAGAGTCGGAGAATCAGAGAGAGTCACGTCACAAGTCAGGGAGAGAAATAGCGAATCCCAGAGAGTCAGAGACACTCGCGTAAGAAGTCACAGGGCGTCACAGAGAGAGTCATATAGAGCGTCACAGAGAGTCATATAGAGCGTCATAGAGAGTCATATAGAGCATCACAGAGAGTCATATAGAGCGTCATAGAGAGTCATATAGAGCGTCACAGAGAGCGTCATATAGAGCGTCACAGAGAGTCATAAAGAGCGTCACAGAGAGTCATATAGAGCGTCACAGAGAGTCATATAGAGCGTCACAGAGAGTCATATAGAGCGTCACAGAGAGTCATATAGAGTCATAGAGAGTCATATAGAGCGTCACAGAGAGTCATATAGAGCGTCATAGAGAGTAATATAGAGCATCACAGAGAGTCATATAGAGCGTCACAGAGAGTCATATAGAGCGTCACAGAGAGTCATATAGAGCGTCACAGAGAGGCATATAGAGCATCACAGAGAGTCATATAGAGCGTCAAAGAGAGTCATAGAGAGCGTCACAGAGAGTCATATAGAGCGTCACAGAGAGAGTCATATAGAGCGTCATAGAGAGTCATATAGAGCATCACAGAGAGTCATATAGAGCGTCACAAAGAGAGTCATATAGAGCGTCATAGAGAGTCATATAGAGCATCACAGAGAGTCATATAGAGCGTCACAGAGAGAGTCATATAGAGCGTCATAGAGAGTCATATAGAGCATCACAGAGAGTCATATAGAGCGTCACAGAGAGAGTCATATAGAGCGTCACAAAGAGTAACATAGAGCATCACAGAGAGTCATATAGAGCGTCACAGAGAGAGTCATATAGAGCGTCACAAAGAGTCATATAGAGCGTCACAGAGAGTCATATAGAGCGTCACAGAGAGAGTCATATAGAGCGTAACAAAGAGTCATATAGAGCGTCACAGAGAGTCATAGAGAGCGTCACAGAGAGGCATACAGAGTCACAGAGAGTCATATAGAGCGTCACAGAGAGTCATATAGAGCGTCACAGAGAGTCATATAGAGTGTCATAGAGAGTCATATAGAGTGTCATAGAGAGTCATATTGAGTGTCATAGAGAGTCATATAGAGTGTCATAGAGAGTCGTATAGAGTGTCATAGAGAGTCATATAAAGCGTCACAAAGAGTCATATAGAGTGTCATAGAGAGGCATATATTGCGTCACAAAGAGTCATATAGAGCGTCAAAGAGAGTCATATAGAGTGTCATAGAGGGTCATATAGAGCGTCAAAGAGAGTCATATAGAGCGTCACAGAGAGTCATATAGAGCGTCACAGAGAGTCATATAGAGCGTCACATAGAGTCATATAGAGTGTCATAGAGAGTCATATAGAGTCATAGAGAGTCATATAAAGCATCACAAAGAGTCATATAGAGCGTCATAGAGAGTCATATAGAGCGTCACAGAGAGTCATATATAGTGTCACAGAGAGTCATATAGAGCGTCATAGAGAGTCATATAGAGCGTCACAGAGAGAGTCATAAAGAGCGTCATAGAGAGTCATAGAGAGTGTCATAAAGAGTCATATAGAGCGTCATAGAGAGTCATATAGAGTCACAGAGAGTCATATAGAGTGTCACAGAGAGTCATATAGAGCGTCACAGAGAGTCATAGAGAGCGTCACAGAGAGTCATATAGAGCGTCACAGAGAGTCATATAGAGCATCACAGCGAGTCATATAGAGCGTCACAGAGAGTCATATAGAGCGTCACAGAGAGTCATATAGAGTGTCATAGAGAGTCATATAGAGTATCATAGAGAGTCATATAGAGCGTCACAGAGAGTCATATAGAGCGTCATAGAGAGTCATATAGAGCGTCACAGAGAGTCATATAGAGTGTCATAGAGTCATATAGAGTGTCACAGAGAGTCATCTAGAGTGTCATAGAGAGTCATATAGAGCGTCACAGAGAGTCATATAGTGCGTCACAGAGAGTCATATAGAGTGTCACAGAGAGTCATATAGAGTGTCATAGAGAGTCATATAGAGCGTCGCAGAGAGTCATATAGAGCGTCATAGAGAGTCATACAGAGTGTCACAGAGAGTCATATAGAGCATCACAGAGAGTCATATAGAGCGTCATAGAGAGTCATACAGAGAGTCACAGAGAGTCATATAGAGCGTCAAAGAGAGTCATATAGAGTGTCATAGAGAGTCATATAGAGAGTCACAGAGATTCATATAGAGCGTCATAGAGAGTCATATAGAGCGTCACAGAGAGTCATATAGAGTATCAAAGAGAGTCATATAGAGCGTCACAGAGAGTCATATAGAGCGTCGCAGAGAGTCATATATAGTGTCACAGAGAGTCATATAGTGTCATAGAGAGTAATATAGAGCGTCATAGAGAGTCATATAGAGTGTCATAGAGAGTCATATAGAGCGTCACAGAGAGTCATATATAGTGTCATAGAGAGTCATATAGAGTGTCGCAGAGAGTCATATATAGTGTCACAGAGAGTCATATAGTGTCATAGAGAGTAATATAGAGCGTCATAGAGAGTCATATAGAGTGTCATAGAGAGTCATTTAGAGCGTCATAGAGAGTCATATAGAGCGTCATAAAGAGTCATATAGAGCGTCACAGAGAGTCATATATAGTGTCACAGAGAGTCATATAGAGCGTCACAGAGAGTCATATAGAGCGTCACAGAGAGTCATATAGAGTGTCATAGAGAGTCATATAGAGTGTCATAGAGAGTCATATAGAGCGTCACACAGAGTCATATAGAGTGTCATAGAGAGTCATATAGAGTGTCACAGATAGTCATATAGAGCGTCATAGAGAGTCATATAGAGTTTCATAGAGAGTCATATAGAGTGTCACAGAGAGTTATATAGAGCGTCACAGAGAGTCATATAGAGCGTCACAGAGAGTCATATAGATTGTCATAGAGAGTAATATAGAGTGTCACAGAGAGTCATATAGAGCGTCATAGAGAGTCATATAGAGCGTCATAGAGAGTCATATAGAGCGTCACAGAGAGTCATATAGAGCGTCATAGAGAGTCATATAGAGCGTCATAGACAGTCATATAGAGCGTGACAGAGAGTCATATAGAGCGTCACAGAGAGTCATATAGAGCGTCACAGAGAGTCATATAGAGCGTCACAGAGAGTCATATAGAGCGTCATAGAGAGTCATATAGAGCGTCATAGAGAGTCATATAGAGCGTCACAGAGAGTCATATAGAGAGTCATATAGAGCGTCACATAGAGTCATATAGAGTGTCACAGAGAGTCATATAGAGTGTCACAGAGAGTCATATAGAGTGTCACAGAGAGTCATATAGAGTGTCATAGAGGGTCATATAGAGCGTCAAAGAGAGTCATATAGAGCGTCACAGAGAGTCATATAGAGCGTCACAGAGAGTCATATAGAGCGTCACATAGAGTCATATAGAGCGTCATAGAGAGTCATATAGAGTCATAGAGAGTCATATAAAGCATCACAAAGAGTCATATAGAGCGTCATAGAGAGTCATATAGAGCGTCACAGAGAGTCATATATAGTGTCACAGAGAGTCATATAGAGCGTCATAGAGAGTCATATAGAGCGTCACAGAGAGAGTCATAAAGAGCGTCATAGAGAGTCATAGAGAGTGTCATAGAGAGTCATATAGAGCGTCATAGAGAGTCATATAGAGTCACAGAGAGTCATATAGAGTGTCACAGAGAGTCATATAGAGCGTCACAGAGAGTCATAGAGAGCGTCACAGAGAGTCATATAGAGCGTCACAGAGAGTCATATAGAGCATCACAGAGAGTCATATAGAGCGTCACAGAGAGTCATATAGAGCGTCACAGAGAGTCATATAGAGTGTCATAAAGAGTCATATAGAGTATCATAGAGAGTCATATAGAGCGTCACAGAGAGTCATATAGAGCGTCATAGAGAGTCATATAGAGCGTCACAGAGAGTCATATAGAGTGTCATAGAGTCATATAGAGTGTCACAGAGAGTCATCTAGAGTGTCATAGAGAGTCATATAGAGCGTCACAGAGAGTCATATAGTGCGTCACAGAGAGTCATATAGAGTGTCACAGAGAGTCATATAGAGTGTCATAGAGAGTCATATAGAGCGTCACAGAGAGTCCTATAGAGTGTCATAGAGAGTCATATAGAGCGTCGCAGAGAGTCATATAGAGCGTCATAGAGAGTCATACAGAGTGTCACAGAGAGTCATATAGAGCGTCATAGAGAGTCATATAGAGCGTCACAGAGAGTCATATAGAGTGTCATAGAGAGTCATATAGAGCGCCACAGAGAGTCATATAGAGTGTCACAGAGAGTCATATAGTGTCATAGAGAGTCATATAGAGCGTCATAGAGAGTCATATAGAGTGTCATAGAGAGTCATATAGAGCGTCACAGAGAGTCATATAGAGCGTCATAGAGAGTCATATAGAGTGTCAAAGAGAGTCATATATAGTGTCATAGAGAGTCATATAGAGTGTCAAGAGAGTCATATAGAGCGTCATAGAGAGTCATATAGAGTGTCATAGAGAGTCATATACAGTGTCATAGAGAGTCATATAGAGCGTCACAGAGAGTCATATAGAGCGTCACAGAGAGTCATATAGAGTGTCATAGAGAGTCATATAGAGTGTCATAGAGAGTCATATAGTGCGTTATAGAGAGTCATATAGAGCGTCACAGAGAGTCATATAGAGCGTCACAGAGAGTCATATAGTGTCACAGAGAGTCATATAGAGCGTCACAGAGAGTCATATAGAGCGTCACAGAGAGTCATATAGAGCGTCACAGAGAGTCATATAGAGCGTCACAGAGAGTCATATAGAGCGTCACAGAGAGTCATATAGAGCGTCATAGAGAGTCATATAGAGCGTCACACAGAGAGTAACGCGGAATTTCCAGGCTGCCCCACGTTCCCCTCCACCCAGGCAGCAGCAGTCGAGTCGCTCAACTCGTGAGCTCGTGGGGACCCCCACGGTGGTTGTGAGATGTTAACTCCCTCGCCTAGTATACAGGAGGTCGTGGGTTCGATTCCGACCCTGACGCCTGCTGCTGTATATTTGGAGTTTGCGTGTCTCCCTCTCTCTCATCATCATCACGGTGGCTAGGAGATGTTGACTACCTCGCTTGGTATACAGGAGGTCGGGGGTTCGATTCCGACCCTGACCCCTGCTGCTGTTTGCGTATCTGTCTCCCCGTGGTCGCGTGGATGTTTCTCAGGGCCCTCCACATTTAGAACCACGCGCTTAGACTATATGTCTCCAATAAATGTGCACGTGACAAGCCACTTCGTTGACTTATCACTGGTGATAACCAGGTCGCTTCTGAAAACGAGCTATGAAGCTCAGCGGGGCCCTACCTGAGAAAATGTAATGATGAACGTCGTTGATAGGTAAGTAACGGAATCAATTTCTGCCGAATGACGGCGTAGGAAGAAGCGGCGGTGCCGAACGAGCGGAGATCCACGGCGGTCTCCTGCAACTCGACAACTCCATCGCTGTTGTCTTGCCAATTTGACCAAAGTTGCCGAACGGTTCGAGTCATGTTTGATTGTTTTGTATTATTATTATTGAGATGCGTGCCTCGTGTGACCTCTGTGTGCCTGCGACTGCGCGAGAGTCTTGGATTAGTTCCCCAGGGTTGGCTGTGCCCTTGTGCGCGTTCGAGTCCGTGTTGGTTGTATTGTTAGCGGCGTGGCGTGCCCCTCTCGCCTTGCGTCTCATCCGAGCCCCCCCTCCCGGCCCATCTCTACCACTCGGCGTGAATATCTCGACGCCTGGGTGTCTCTCTGTGCGGGTGGCGTCGCGGTTAGCGAGAGTTCGATTCCCGCTCACAGGCCACCGACTCCAGTGACGTTCATCTGAGCCGGTGCTGGGCCTCCCCTAGGTAGACTCAGCCTGAACTGAGTACCATGTAAAGATCGCCGCTAGGGAGACAAAGGCGGCCGGGCCATAGTGCTTGGCTACCCACCCCCTCGTGTACCGTGCCGCGGTCTTCATAGGTGCTCGCCACACTTGCCCCAGCAGTCCGTTAAGTCTGCACGGGGGATCTCTGTCTACATGTGTAGACTATGAATGTTCTCTGCGCGCAATGAATGTGTAGCCTACGTATTGTCCGTGATCTGTGTAGACAAGGCAAAGGCGCAGCCCTGCAATTTCTTATTGGCGGAACGGCCTCCACTTCGACAGACCTCTACAGAGCCCTTACAAATATAGGCCGTGTACACGATACCCACGTGTACAAGATACCCACGTGTACAAGATACCCACGTGTACAAGATAGATACCCACGTGTACAAGATACCCACGTGTACAAGATACCCACGTGTCCCTCTATAGCCACCCGTGTACAAGATACCCACGTGTCCCTCTATAGCCACCCGTGTACAAGATACCCACGTGTACAAGATACCCACGTGTACCTCTATATCCACCCGTGTACAAGATACCCACGTGTGCAAGATACCCACGTGTACACGATACCCACGTGTACACGATACCCACGTGCCCCTCTATATCCACCCGTGACTAATGTGTGGTAGGCTGGAGTACTTTGCACGCCACTTTACTCGCGAGAAACGTGGTGAGGTGAGTAAACGATGTGGTGTGCCGAGTGTCACAGTATTTTCCCTGGTCGGCTTTCCGGACACACCTCCTTGAAGTAATGCCATGTGCGTGTGTGTATGTATGAAATGTGTGTATCTATGTGTGTGTGTATGTATGAAATGTGTGTATCTATGTGTGTGTGTATGTATGAAATGTGTGTATCTATGTGTGTGTGTATGTATGAAATGTGTGTATCTATGTGTGTGTGTATGTATGAAATGTGTGTATCTATGTGTGTGTGTATGTATGAAATGTGTGTATCTATGTGTGTGTGTGTATGTATGAAATGTGTGTATCTATGTGTGTGTGTGTGTATGAAATGTGTGTATCTATGTGTGTGTGTATGTATAAAATGTGTGTATCTATGTGTGTGTGTGTATGTATGAAATGTGTGTATCTATGTGTGTGTGTATGTATGAAATGTGTGTATCTATGTGTGTGTGTATGTATAAAATGTGTGTATCTATGTGTGTGTATGTATGAAATGTGTGTATCTATGTGTGTGTGTGTATGTATGAAATGTGTGTATCTATGTGTGTGTATGTATAAAATGTGTATATCTATGCGTATGTGTGCCGGTGTGTATATGGGGAACGGTAGTGCAGTGGTTAGCGCGCTGTGCCACGAACCCGGCGTCCCCAGTTCGAGTCCTGAGCCTCCTCTTAGTTGACTCAGCCTTAAATGAGTATCTGGTGCGGTGTATACACATCAGTACTGGAGAGACAAAGGCGGCCGGGCGTACTGTTGATCACCCACTCGCTCGCGTGCTTTGCCATCCTTCATAGGTACTCGCCGAGAGCACTTAGCAGTCTGTTGTAAGGCTATTTGGGGGGGGTAGTTGTCCTCGTGTTTATGTGTGTGTGTGTGTCCCCGTATAAAGCTCAGCTCTGTATGTCTGTGTCCACCCGTGTGTTCGCGAGTTAATCGCCGGGTCTGCGCGGTCACTCACAGCTCCCGCAGGTGAGGAAAGCTCCCCAGGTCTCCCTCCGCCAGCTCTCCCAGCTCCGTCTGGTTGTGGATTATTCTGAACGAGAAGAGCAGCAGCAGCAGCAGAAGCAACAGCGCAGAGGAGACCATTTAGGCTGAGTCGACCTCGGGGAAGTGTCATGATAACTTTAGATAGAGCGCTCGCCACTGCTGTCAGTCGTGGCAGGGGAATATACAATTGCTGATGAGACCCAGAAGGTCGAAACCGGTCCAGAGTGTGCCCCGCGTAAACGCAGGCCGCGGGGCCGATGGACTGGATCCCCACGGCCTTGTGTGAACGTGTGAGAAGCATGGCAGGACGGAGTCCGGTGGAGAGCGGTGGTGCAGCGGTTTGGCGCGGTGCGTGACGAACCTGGCGACCCGAGTTCGATTCTCGCTCATGGCCAAAAACACCAGTGACGATTGTTTGTTGTTCCGGCCTTCATGGGTGCTCGCTAACAGCGCTTGCCCCAACAGTCTGCTCAGGCTATACGGGGGATCTTTGTCTTTGGAATCCATCGACATCCGCCAGTGTACATCAACATTTGCGTGATGATGGAAAACAAGCGGACGCCTCTACCCATCAGCCCCGACCCGCAGATTTCTCGCATCCTATAGGTACCACTTCGTGGGTGAAATTCAGTGGTAGTTGTCCTGTGGATATACTCACCCCCGCCTCCACCCACCGCTATAACAATGTGGACCTTACACCACTCGCTTAGGGCCGTGATGAGCCCCGCATCACTGCGAATTTTGAACAGGAAATTAAATTTGAGTTGGCCGTCGAGAGGCAACAGTCGCCATATGGATCGACTGGTCACGGCATAGGAATGTTGAGTTTTAACTCTTGCATAACACTCACAAAAGCCATTGCCTACCAATACAATATCATTACACCAGCGGTGCGCTAATCACTGCGCCACTGCTCACCCATACAAAGACTCAACGCCGTTATAGACTGTAGGTGCAAGTGTAGTTCGTGAGCTCCTATTCAAGGCGGGTACGTCACGCGACACATTGCGATATCGGCACCTGAGTTCGATTCCCTGCCAGTGGGATACGGCGGCCTGTCCGAGTTACACGTGCCTCCCCTAGATCCACTCAACCTTAAATTAGTAATAGATGCGATGTGTGAAGGTTAGCGCTAGGGGAGACAAAGGCGGCCCTCACTTTTTTTTGGTAACATCCACTTCTGGACACGAATTTTCCGACCCGTTGCAGGTCATGGGGGTTAGTTGGATTTACAGAGAAATCATTGACACCAATGCATGCAGTCCACATGGTGATCACGATGCACGTGTTCCCTCGCTGGGAGATAATTTACACCGAGCGTGAACGTGATGACTCACGTGCAAGCAAGCTCAGGATAACGAGGACTGACGGGACCAAGAGGCACACCCAGGCCGCCTTTGTCTCTCCCGGACAATGCTGACGTTCGCATACCGCACCGCGCAGCCAAACTAATGTACCACTGAGTCGACCTAGAGGAGGCCCACGACGGGGGTAAATCAACGTGAGCGGCCGCATTAGTGAACATCTATCGCCGTGCGCCCACGTGCGCCGTAACCTTTTGCGGGTACGAGTCCGCCTCCCGGCACCGGTTCTTACATGCGCGTGATGTTGTCTGCGTGACGCCAGCGCTCTTGCTCCCGTTCCATCTCCTCCTCCTCCTCCTCCTTCTCGCCATAGTGGTCCTCTTTCCCCCCATCCCCATCGTACTCGTCGTCGTCGTCGTCGTCATCAGCGTCTCCATCCACTGCTCGCCACGCGTTCGTGAGCTGTCGCACCGCGCTGATGGCGCCGGGCGCCGTGCAGGAGATGGAGCCGAGGTCGCAGCGGCAGAGTCGCGGGCAGCTCCCGGCGAGGGGAGCCGGCGCGGAACCCCGCGGGGATGCGGCCCCGGCGAGGAGGAGCGAGCAGCAGCAGCAGCAGCAGCAGGCGAGCAGCCAGTGGCGGAGGAGCGGCGAGTGGCTCCGCGTCTGGGGTCGTTCCATGGCGCGCTCGAAGTTGGCGGGGGGATGAGAGGGCTGGAGCGGAGTCGGACTTCTCTGCCTCGAACGCAGCACCCCCCCCCCCCCCGTCTCGTAGCCAAGATCTCTGGGCTGTGACTCGGACCCAGACTAATGACCCTGCCTCCCACGTCTTATACCGAGGTGATACCTGGCCCAGAACCAAGACTACTAATGTCAGAGCCTATAGCCCTGGCTCGAATAGACTCGAAACCAGCCTCGATCCTTAATTCGTAGCCCGAACCCAAGATATAGATTAGACCTAGACTTGAACTAGACTTAGATCATCTGAGCCTAGACCCCGAAACCCAAACCCTGGCTCTAACCCAGGCCCAGATTCACACTTTAATCTCAAACCCAGATCCAGAATCAAACCCAGTTTCCCGGCTTCGTCGACTACAAATGAACTATCTCTCTCTCTGCGCGACCGTCAGCGATGCGAGGGGGTCCAAGGCGCTGCCTCCTACATCCCTGTGCAGCACAGCAGGTGCGTTGGGGGGGGGGGAGTCGGGGTGCGAGTGAGGGGGTCCCTAGGCTGAGACCCCGACGTGAGCGTCTCAGGGGCTCTCTGCGCCCTGGGGGCTCCTCGTGGTTCTTGGGTGCCCCAAGGGCGCGGGGCTTTGCGATCTCCCGGTCCCTGACTCCTGCTCCTTGCTCTGATCAGAGACGCCAGAGGCTCTGCGGGCAAAGGGGAGTCTAGGGGGCGGGTGTAGGGGGAGGGGTGGCTGGGGTGGTAATGGGTGAGGTTAGGGGCAGTGGTGGGTGTGGTGGTGGTGATGATGATGGCGATGGGTGGGATATGCTGGGTCGGTGGAAGATCTGGGGTATGCGCTTCGAGTGCGCGATGTTGGCTACGAGATTATGGTAAGAGATGCGAGTGTGGGATATGATGTGTGTGTGTAGAGTGGGATGATGTGTGTGTATAGAGTGGGATGATGTGTGTGTGTAGAGTGGGATGTTGTGTGTGTGTGTAGAGTGAGATGCTGTGTGTGTAGAGAGGGAGATGCTGTGTGTGTGTAGAGTGAGATGCTGTGTGTAGAGTGGGATGATGTGTGTGTGTAGAGTAGGAGATGATGTGTGTAGAGTGGGAAATGCTGTGTGGGTGTGTGTAGAGTGACATGCTGTGTGTGTGTAGAGTGAGATGCTGTGTGTGTGTGTAGAGTGAGATGCTGCGTGTGTGTGTAGAGTGAGATGATGTGTGTGTGTAGAGTGAGATGCTGTGTGTGTGTGTAGAGTGAGATGCTGTGTGTGTGTGTAGTGGGATGATGTGTGTGTGTGTAGAGTGAGATGATGTGTGTGTAGAGTGAGATGCTGTGTGTGTGTGTAGAGTGAGATGATGTGTGTGTGTGTGTAGAGTGAGATGATGTGTGTGTGTAGAGATGATGATGTGTGTATGTGTGTAGAGTGAGATGATGTGTGTGTGTGTGTGTAGAGATGATGATGTGTCTGTGTAGAGTGTGATGATGTGTGTGTGTGTGTGTAGAGGGAGATGATGTGTGTGTGTGCAGAGTGAGATGCTGTGTTTGTGTGTGTAGAGTGAGATGCTGTGTTTGTGTGTGTGTAGAGTGAGATGCTGTGTTTGTGTGTGTAGAGTGAGATGCTGTTTGTGTGTGTAGAGTGAGATGCTGTGTTTGTGTGTGTGTAGAGTGAGATGCTGTGTTTGTGTGTGTAGAGTGAGATGCTGTGTGTGTGTGTAGAGTGAGATGCTGTGTTTGTGTGTGTGTAGAGTGAGATGATGTGTGTGTGTAGAGTGAGATGCTGTGTCTGTGTGTGTGTAGAGTGAGATGTTGTGTGTGTGTGTGTGTCGAGTAGGAGATGCTGTGTATGTGTGTAGAGTGGGAGACGCTGGGTTCAGAGAGATAGATGCTGGGAGATGTAAATAATTAAATATGTATGGAGCGGTGGCGCAGGGGTTCATTGCGCGTTGTGAACCTCACAACCTGAGTTCAATTCCTGTCCACGGCCGACATCAGTGGTGCGTGATAACCATTGACGTGCGTCTTGGGCAAGGACCGGACCTCGCCATAGTAATGTGGAATTTTCACCATTGGCGCCGCCAGGAGGATGCTTTAAATAGTCATTGATGTTGTTTTGATCGCGGAGAGAAGAGTCGCGCAGCGGTTCGTGTATTGCTCTGTAAACCATGGTCACCCGAGTTAGATTCTCAGTCACGGCTCGCATCAGCGACGAGTGATATCTGAACCCGTCTTGGGCCCCCTCCTTCGCCAGCCAGCAGTGACCAGCGTGGTGAAGTATGGTCAATCAACCCCCAAGAGCGAGGCAGCGGAGACATTCATGCAGGATTGACTAGATCATGGTCTGTTCAAATATGTGTACTCGAATTGGAAATGTGGGTTTACTCTCCAACACACGGGTGCGCTGAACTTGTAACGAATTGGCATGTTTGGTTACTTGACAAACCTTACTAATCGGCTGTGTCGGGTGGTGGCTGGTTTAACGACACATTTATATTTACGCGATCTAACCCAATAAAGTCTATTATGGATATATACATTTTATTATTATTAACGGAATTAACATTGTATAATATAATATTAAAACAGACTAATTTAATTGAGTAACATTTGCACTTTCTGGACCGATGTGTATGACTAGTCGCCCTTGTCTCAGACTTTGCTGCTTATAAACGACGTGGTATTCTTCTTAAGATCCACGAAACATAAAATTGTGCCAAGAACTGCATCAGCATCGTGAGCCATGGCCTATCCACTGCTGGATGAGGACGTTTTCCTCTCCGTTGTCGCACCCATCACTCGGGCGACTGCGGCGGCCACGATCCATCATCTCACTCCTGCCGCATGGACTCACATTGATCGTAAAAACGAAAGAGAACTCCATTAAAGCATCCATCGAAAAGCCATCAATTAACCAAAAGGAGCTGCGACGAATAAAGTCGTATTTATAGAGGGAAGCCTCGCTGAGTCTCGAGACTTTTAGCGAGGTTAAAGGCGCCGCCCTGCAGTTGCTCGCTCACGCCACTGCTAGCGGAAGGGGGCTCCACCTTGGGGGGGGGGGGGGGGGGCTCTGGTGAACCCACTACAGGGTACGTGGCCTCATCTTTCACGCTCGCCAGACGTCTTGCAATGGGTGGGAGTACCCACACTTTACCCCACCACACACGCGCACAACTTGCCGGTCTAGTAACTGTCGGGGAGGGCTTGCTGCTTGGCATATTTGGCCACTTCCTTTTTGAGTGGTTTGCATCGGCAATCCTCTGGGGGTAGATAAAATTGGTACCAGCACTTTATGGAACGTCAGTGGTTCGAGGTAATGGCCAGTGTCCTGTCCTGGCACAGGGTCCTAATCCGTCACGTCAGCTACCATCTATTATCCACTGCTGGATGAAGGCCGTTCTTCACCACGCCGTGATGCAACAATTCATCTCGCTCCTGCGATGATGAGCTGAGCTTCATCTTCGGGGTGGCTGTCCTCTTGGGCGTGTTCCCTCCTGTAAGAGTTATATTAAAAATGGGTGCCCTGGTTGCGAGATGTTTACTCTCTCGCCTGGTGTGCAGGAGGTCGTGGCTTCGATCCAGGCCTGCTGCTGCTGCTGTATATTTGGAGTTTGCGTCTCTCTCTCTCTCTCTCTGCGTGGTTGCGCGGATTGTTCTCCGTTTGTTCCCTCCACATTTAGAATCAACGTGCGTTTTGAGTATCTGGCCGCTGTAAATGTCCACGTGATGGTAGCCCACTGGGCTATCGTTTGTAATAGCCAGGTCGCTTCTGACAAAAAGCTATTTAGCTCAGTGGACCATGCCTGGTAATATAAGAAAGAGTTTATTGAATAAAAAAAATAGTTGGGCATACATATATAAATAAAATAGGCAACTTTTGAGACACCGTCCTTCTCCGTAGCATGTTCATGGGCCAGTGAGATAGGCGACATTTCGGGCAATGGCCCTTATTATTCATAACCCATAGAGAATTGCAACGCAACCGCTCTGGCCTCTCTATGTCCGAAACGTCGCCTGTTATGTTCGTTTTTTCGTTTACGGCCACAGTGTGATTGAGGAAAGCGTTGAGCTTTGTGTCGCGGATGAGATGCGAAACCTCCGATTAGCACGGTGGGCTACGTACGGTGCGAAGGAAGTTCAACACACGCACCTGTACATACGTACATGCGAAAGGAAGCCAGACCCACGCGATCATCCGAGTGAGGCGAGTTCGCTGAGCTGCTATCGCCCCCTCGTGGCCGAGAGAGTCACTCGCAGACTCAACACCAAGTGGCAACTCTCCAGGGTCGAACGCGTTCCACGGTTTTTCCTTTGGGTCAAATGTGGCGATTTCTTTTTAATGGTCAGGAGAGCTCATTTACTGACGGGCTAGAGCAGGGGTCACCAAACTACGGCCCGCGGGCCGGATGCGGCCCGCGACGTCAGTCCATCAGGCCCGCCGACGGTACTTGAATTTGGTTGATAAAACGTATGGAACATGAGACGTTGTGATACAATTTAAATATCTTGAAAGCCAAACGTCAGTTTCACTAATCTCACTAACCTTTTTGCTGCTTAGTTTGTGAGATTCGGATATGTGCACACTAGGTCTGATGTCACTATCTTTTTGCTAACGTCGCCTTCTTTGATAACTTTTTAGTAAATAAATATGTTGGTTGTCTTTGTTTTTTGTGCATTGCACGCCACTCACCCATGATTAACATGGAATGCTAAACTTAGTTTTTCGTCTTTTTTCCCCGAGCTTTCGTTCTGGCTTGCAAGTATTGAACAGAATGATTATGCGGCCCGCGCTCGTCATTCTTTCAGTTATCCGGCCCACTGTGAAAAAAGTTTGGTGACCCGCTCTGTGACAGAACTGAGAGGATGCTTCATCCTTTGGCGCAACGCTGATAGCGCCATCTGGATCAACATTTTGGAGAGAAAAAGAATGCCTTTTGAAAAGTGGCAAGGGACCCTTTTGTGTTCAATTATTTTATTAAATGTCATTGATTTCCTGCGACTGATGTCAACCTAATTCGCCAGGCTTGAGCCTGGTCCGTGATTGGATGGGTGCCCACCAACCAGGGCTTTTGCCAGGTGCTGTAGGCGGTGGACCTGAGAGGTGTGGCCAGGGTACGACGGTGCTGGGTGTCTCTCCCCTCGTGCACAGCGGCACGCCGCTGGGCTTTCTGCGGGGTCTCTCCGATGTGCCACCCAACAACGAAGCCAAACTCTCATGGCGCAAGCAATCGGTCAGACGGTCACCAATGAAGCAGGGACGCTTTCCTGCCTAAATAAGTGGGCAGTGCGTGAGCCAGGGTATCATTTCAGCCGGGCCTGTGTGGCTTCACTCGGCACCCCACATCCAGTATACCCCTTCTCGCTACGACCGCGGCTACTAGTCACGTGGCACAGACTCCAGTCGACCAGCGACCTGCGAAATGTTTCCGCAGCCGCCCGGCACATCACATCCAGTATACCTCAATGCGCGGCTACGTGTCTTGTGCCACCACGCGCTCTACGCTACCAGCGGCCCGCCAAATATTCGGTTTGGAAAAGTGAATCGACGCTGCGCGAATGAGCCCCGTGCCTTTCCCGGTACCCCCCCCCAACCCCCCCCCCCCTCGAGTCCTTCGGCTTGTGCCACGCGACCCGAACCCGAGCCAGCCCGCGCTCCATTAGCCGAGCCCCTCGGCCCGAGTCGTCATCGCGCCTGACCGCAAAAATCTCGAGCCGGCCACGGTTGTTGATGCGCTCGGTAATGGCGCGTCCGCCTCATCCACCCATCGATCGCGTCAGCCCTGGTCGCGTCCCCGCCTTCATTATTCATGCTGATGCGAGGAAGTGGCCGACGGTGCTTGATGAGGTGGGTGAGGGGGGGGAGTGGGAGCTCGGTGGGGGGAGGGGGTGGCTGTGTAAGGGGGGGGGGGGGGGTAAGCGACCTGTACGCATGCAACTCACCACCACCTGCCCCAGACAATCTTACTTCTGCAGTCTGTACCTTAGATCATGCCGCCCCCGACCCAAACTATCTCTGTCCATCTGGTATTCCCTTTGTATATCTGCCCGTCCGCCACTGTTGTCTGTCCGTCCGTTTCCAGCCTTTCCGTATGTCTGTCTGTGTGTCCCTTTGTCCGTCCATCCATCCGTCCGAGTTCGCCTTTCGATCTCTTCCATCTGTCCGTCCGTTGTTTCTATCCAATATACCCGTCCATCTCCCCGTCAATTCGTCCGTTTACCCTCTCCCTCTGTCCGTCCGTCTGTCGCGCACTCTGCTGATGTTTGCCGAGAGGCAAGGCCCCGAGTTTAGGTCTCCGAGAGATGTCTCGGACATGGCTGGGCATCTGCGCCGCGGTCTCCCTGGCGTGCCGATGAATGGTCGTGACGACGGGGGTCATCCATCCATTGGAATCGGTTCTTACGTTCTCAAAGCACGCGCCATCGAAGTAATATATGCAAAGGTGTAATATGCGGATTGTAACGACGTGTTCATAGTGCATATTACTGGAGATTGTATGTAAAAAAATATAGATAATCGAATACTGATTATAAAATTATTATGATAATAATTATTATGATCAGTATTAATTGGGAAAACGTCATTGAGTCTCAGCGCGTTTGGGAAGCTTCGCCGATCTCTGCGTGATCCACCAACCCACGCCTCCAAAGCGCTGCATCTCAGGCGCGCGCCAGCACCAACCCCGACTCCCTCACTCCGTGCACTCTGAGCATCGCCATCCCGCGCTCTAACAAGACGAACTCCGCCCCCACCCCCGTCCCTATCCCCTAGCCCTAACCATCACCCCCGAACCCCTAACCCCCCCCAACTCCTTACCCTCGCGGGGGCGGGGTGCGCGAACAGGAGAGGAACCCTTAGGATTGCTTCAATTAACGACCCCTCTTCCACCCCCCCCCCCCCCCCCTCCTCTTGTGCTCCCCACCCCACGTCCCCCGCCGCCAGCTCCGTGCATTAGCGAGGCGCTGGGTTCGTTACTTTTTTTGTGTGTTTTTGTGGCTCCGTCTATAATCACTGCGGTCGGGAAGTGGCCAACCCACAGCCCCCTCCCCCATCCCCGCCCGCTGGCCCCCACAACCCCACAGCCCCCCCCCCCCATTGTAATTAGCATAAAATATCTCTACACGAACGCCCCCCCCCCACTCCACACCACCCTCTCCCCAGATTTCGAGCGTGTGCCGTGAGTCGTGTAAGAGAATTTGCTCCGAGTGGATCGAGCGCCGTGCCCGCCAGATGTCGCTGTCCGCGTGCGCGGAGGTTCTGACGGCTGTAGGCGGCGAGAGCGGAGCGCGACTAAGCCGACGGTCCTGGGCCTCCCCATAGCTAGACTCAGCCTCAAACGAGTGCCCGGTGCGGTGTGTAAGTTTCGCCACTCGGGAGACAAAGGCGGCCGGGCTTGGTCCTGTCCACACCACTCCATTGAGTGTTCTCTCCGAGCGTTAGTTGAGATGCACTCACTAACATTCTACAAACCTATACCGGGGGTTTGTCTTTGTCGCGAGTGGGTGTGTGTGTGTCGTGTATTCTCAGTCGGTTTGAGTCGTTGCATCAACAACAACAACACTTTTGCATGTTCTTCCACGAATCTCAAAATTCCTTCCCCTATCAAATTCCTAATTAGTTGGCGATGCTGCTGCTGTTGGCAGTGGTGCACAAACACAAAACAAAGTCAACACATAGGCCAAAAACAATATTCTGTGTGTGACCTTAAAAAGAAACAATTATATGATTAGCGACGTTTCGGTCAGTGGCTCTTTTTATCGCACGTGAATAGAGAGACACACAGAGAGAGAGAGAGAGAGACGGAGTGGAGAATTCAAGTTGGGAACTGGGCTTTACGCAATGGGGCCTGATGAGAAATCCAATGTAAACAAATAAAAACGCATGCCCCACGTGTGGTCCCAGCAGTGCGCAGTCACGCGGCGTGCGTAACGTCCCCAGGACATCAACCAGAGTGTCTCCTGCCTCCCAACAAAAATAGTGCGGCGCTCATCTCCATTGCTGGCCCTGAGCCAGCGGTGACAATTCCACGTGTCCATGACGGTGGTCAAGTCAGTCCTTGCATCAATTTAATAGTTGACTTCTTGCACCGGCAGGGACGCGTGGCTCGACGGGACGGTGACGATGATGATTATGGTGGTTGCAGGAGGTGGTGGTCGATAGGCGACACTCGTAACGGAGTGGCAGCCCAAAAGAATGTGAAGGCGCCCGAGCGAACGTCCACGACAGAGACGGAGCGATGGAATCGGCTCGTAGACGGCTACCACCACTCGGCTGATGTTTCCATTACATCACCGTGAGAGGTTGTGACGACGATCGCCCGGGGCAGGCATTCGTCCAGCAGTGGATTGATCATGGCTGCTGATGAGGATGATGATGCACGGGCCCTGTGCGTGGAAAGCCACGGGTTGAATGTTGCTGCTGTTGTGGGATGGGGAGATGTGGAAGAGGAGACGGGGAAAGTGAAGGGAGAGTGCTCGGTGAGTGGAGGGAGAGGAGGGAGAGTGTGTCTCTGGGCAGCCCTTGTTACGCGAGACAGACGATAATGGCAATGCTGCTGCAGCGGCTGGTGATGATGCAGCTGCTGACGCTGCTGATGATGATGCTGATGATGCTGATGATGATGAGTGGAGGCTGCGAGGGATAAGAGGGTGCACGTGGGAGGCGTCACGAAAGTCCTCAATCCATGGAGGCCGTTCAGACCGCTCCATCCTCCCTCCCCCCTCTCCTCCCCCTCATCATCCTCTTCACACCCCCCCCCCCCCTCCTACACCACCACTTCATCCTCCCCCCCCCCCTCATCTTCCCCCGCTCCTCGTCATCTATCCTCCCCATTCCTTCCACTCCGGTCCCTTCTCCCACTCCTCCTCCTGCTCATCCTCTTAACAGTCATCATCATCCTTCTGTTTCACCAAGCCGTGCCGGCTTGTTTCTCACTGTTACTTTTCTTGAACTAGCTGGAAGGAGGGGAGAGTGACGAGAGAGAGGGGGGCAGAGAGGGAACACAGTGAGGACGAGAGGGTAGCGAGAGAGTAGAGGATGGAGGACAGGTGAGAGATAGAACGCTGACAGGAGATGGTACAGGAGAGTGGAGAGACAGGGGAGAGAGAACGCTGAGAGTAGAGGGTGGAGAGGGTACAGGAGAGGGGAGCGAGTGGGTGGAGAGGGTACAGGAGAGGGGAGAGAGAGGGTGGAGAGGGTACAGGAGAGGGGAGAGAGAGAGAGCGCGCGCGCTGATAGAACGCCGTGAGAGGGGAGTGGGAGGAGAGGGGAGAGGGAGACTGAACGCTGAGAGGGGAGAGTGCTTGGAGTGGGACTGGCGCGCGCGTTTTGCGAGGACACTCGAGGGAGGAGGAGGAGGAGGAGAGTGCGCTGCTGCCATTACGGCTCGGGTCGCGCGTAATGCACGGACTGCGCGTTTAGAGCAATCACGGCGCCTGTCGCTCGCCGTGGTGCGTGGCGCACGCGTGTGTGTCTCAGAGTACACGTGTCTGCGTGTACCTGTGTGTACGTGGGGAGCGGTAGTGTGGTGGTTAGCGCGCTGCGAACCCGGAGACCCGAGTTCGATTCCCGGTTCAGATATTTGTCACTGGTATATGGCCGTGAACAGAAATTTAAATCAGGTCGTGTGTTTTTTTTGTAGCGCAGCAGATAGCGCAGTGCGCTGCGAGACCCATAGACTCACACAGAGATCCACAGATCCATAGACTCACATAGCAAGCCAGAGACCCATAGACTCACACAGAGACCCAAAGACTCACACAGAGACCCAAAGACTCATATAGGAAACAACAGACTCACATAGAGACGCATAGATGTTCACAGTGACCCGGAGACTCACATAGAGACCCAAAGACCCATCGACTCACATAGACACCGATAGACTTGCACAGCGACCCATAGACTCACACAGAGACCCATAGACTCACACAGAAACCCATAGACTCACATAGAGCCCCATAGAGTCACACAGAGACCCACATACCCATTGGCTCACATAGAGACCCAGAGACCTCATAGCGGCGACCCACTGACTCTCACACAGACACCCATAGACACCCACAGGCACCCATAGAGAGTAGCTTGCCCCTTTTAGTCGCATTAACAACCCCACTGTCGCTGTGTATGCGTCGTCTGCAACTGTGCCATCATTCACACGCGCGCGAACTCGGCTATGCACACCAACATTGTAATTATGTACATTGTGTGTGTATTTAAGTGCGTACGTTATGTAAGTATGTGTATTTGGTAATTGTATATATTGTCTGTGTGTACGCTATGTGATTGTGTACTTTGTGTACGTTGTGCAATCATGTGCATTGTGTACGTTGTGTAAATGTGTATATGTAAATGTGTATATACTCACGCTTACGCAACGCACACAAAGTACACAATCACACGCTTACACAGTATACATATTTACACAAAGCGCAGAGTGCACACGCTTACACAATATACATATTTACACAACGTACACAATTTTATTGGGTCTTTCGGTGAAGTCGATCGAAACGTCGTAGTTGTCCTATCTACCGAAAGACCCAAGAATATGAGTTCCTGCAGTCACGAAAGCTTTAAGTCAAGATGTAACGTACACAATGTGCACACGGACACAACGTACACAACGTACACAGTCGTACGCTGCATTGTGTACGTTGTGTATCCGCAGCAGCAGCAGCAGTCGCGTTATCCCCCCCCACCCACCCCCTCGCGCCTCGTCAACTCCCCCGCGCGCCTCTCATTTTGCTCCCGTCAATAAAGTTAATTCCCCCCCCCCAACTTTAAAGCCCTCCCCCCCTTCTCCCGCCCCCCAATTAGTCAAATTAGAGTCCCAGGACTTCGCAGTCGTCCGCTGATGTCTCCGCCTCCGCCCTCATTCAAAAAATGTTTCGCGTCCCATCGCCGCAAATCGGCACCTCGGGTTCTGCGAGATGACAATCGGGCACGGGCGCAGCCCTGCAAGTGCCTGCTCCTCAAGAAGCCACTGCTGGCGGAAGGGGCGTCCAATAGAGCCCTCTCCCCAGTAGAAGCCATTTGATCTCCTGTTCCACGCAGGACAGACTCGTCCTCGCCATAGAAATGTGGAATGTCGTCCCCTGGCTCTGGGATACACGCGGGAGATGCTCACTGTGAGCAGGATGCCAACTTTGGTGGTGGCTGGGCACGAGCGGTAGCGCGTTCGCCGCCGCTTGTTGTTGAGGAGGTTCACGGTTCGAATCCAGTGACCGCCCTGGTGAATACTGCGGCGGGTGTATGATCCGTGAAAAAAATACTACGCGCCGTTGAAGATCCCGTGACGTGGTTCGCAAGAGCAGGCCATTGTGTGCGTTCAAATTGGGCAAATATTGGAAAATTAACACCGATAATTATTTAGACAACGCAATCGTCTCGTCCTGCGAACGCTTGGCAGGACCCTCCTGGTACGTGTCCAGTATAGCCATAGGACTCGGTGAGACTGTCCTGGCTAAACAAGTGTAACAATAATACTAATAATATAACAATAATAACGTCGACTGGTGTAGTGGTTAGCGCTGTGCTGCGCTACGAACCCGGCGAACCGAGTTCGATTCCCGCTTGCGGCCAGCACCAGTGACTATTATCTGAACCGGTCCTTGCTCTCCCGCCCCCTTCCCCTAGATCGACTCGGCCTCAAACGAGTACCTGGTGCGATGAGTAAACATCGCCGCTGGGGTCGTCAAAGGCGGTCGGGCGTGATGTCGTGGCGGCCTTCATAGGTGCCACTCGCGAACGGTACTGGCCCCAACGAGTGGTGTACATCACACGTGTGGCGTACATCACACCACGCGCGCAATGCACACACCGCCGCGCCACCTCGGCCAGTGACCCTGACGGGCAGTGCCGAGACAAGGGCACAGAGCATTGTACGCGTGGTGTGCACACCACGTGTGATGCGGTGTGCACACCACGTGTGATGCGGTGTGCACACCACGTGTGATGCGCGTGGTGTGCACACCACGTGTGTGATGCGGTGTGCACACCACGTGTGTGATGCGCGTGGTGTGCACACCACGTGTGATGCGGTGTGCACACCACGTGTGATGCGCGTGGTGTGCACACCACGTGTGATGCGGTGTGCACACCACGTGTGATGCGCGTGGTGTGCACACCACGTGTGATGCGCGTGGTGTGCACACCGCGTGTGATGCGCGTGGTGTGCACACCACGTGTGATGCGCGTGGTGTGCACACCGCGTGTGATGCGCGCACACCGCGCGTGCAATGCTGTGCCCTTGTCTCGGCACTGCCCGTCAGGGTCACTGGCCGATGGCCGAGGTCGCGCGGCGCCGTGAGTCTGAGCCAGGGCTGCCTCGGCGTGGCGCGGCTCAAGGCCTCTGTGTGTGCCTCACCACTCGCTCGATGCCTTGTTATTATTGTTGTTGTTGTTGTTTACCCTCACTGAATCTCAAGATTATTTTTTCGCGAGGGTCCTGCCAAGTGTTCCCAGTTGCTGCTGCTGCTGCTGTGTGTGATCCCAATTGAGTGATTTGCCGGTACCTGTTCGGCGTTGTGAATGTTTGTCCACAACACCGATTCGCCATGGGAGGGAACCGAGGCAGAGCAGGTAGAGAGCGAGCGAGCGAGAGAGAGGAGAGTTACCAACTCCGCGCGGAGAGGCGCACGAGTCGGACGTCCACTCAGGAGCGGGAGACGGCACGGAACGCCGTGTGCCAGACCAACCCCCCCCCCCCTCCCCACACCGCACTTCTCAGAACGCCAAACACGCGCGTAACGCCACTTTCTGCGTAGTGGGGGTGGTGGGGGGTGGTAGGGGTGGTGATGGGGGTGGTGGCAATGGGGGTGGTGGTGGTAGCACATTCCTGTGATCCAGCGCTATTGATGTAAGGGTTGGTGGATCACGCAGAAATTTGCGAACCTCCCAAACCTGCTGGGCCGCGTGCGAGGTGGCCATAAAAAGGCGGTACAGCAAGTGGGTTGTTTAACCCATCTGTACAGATGGATTTTTTTTATTCGTGGTGAGTATTCTCAGTTTGTTCCCACTAAAATAAACTTTAATTAAAATGTATCCAGGGGAGCCGCACTGAGTCGTATGGCTCTTGCCCAAGAGGGTCCTGCCGCCGCAGTGGGTTTTTATTTTAAGACTGTTTTGACATCAATGATGAGTTGTGTTTATTATTCACGTGGGAGGAAACCGGAGCGCCCGGAGAAAACCCCACGCAGGCGAGGAGGCAACAACGCTCTCCGTCACCGTACAGATGGAAACAGATGGCGATTCCACACCAGCCCTACTGCCTACTGCTGGCGAGACAGGGTTTGGTGGCACCTCCTCGACTCCCACGCGAAGGGAGTTTCACAGAAATTCGTGCGGTGATCAAACAACCGTCGCTGCTGCCGCCTCCACAGTGCTGGTGCACGGGCAAGCGCGTGCGGCCATAGCCGTCACCGCCAGGGCACTGGCCAAACGGCCTCTCTTGCATTAGGCACGAGCCGTACGCGTTCTACTTCCTTGGCTAAGATGGGAGTGTCATTAGTATGCATGTTATTGTGGTATAGTATCTCACAGAATCCCATCGTTTAAATAAACACCGCGTGCCCGCGTGACGTATCAAGGCTGCCACCTCGTGCCGTGCAATTGACTCGGGGGTCCTGGGATGACAATCAAACCTCACCGCCCCTCTCCCTTCCTACATCTCCCCTCCCCCTACCTGCCAAGGTAGAGGAGAGGAAGAGTTTTTTTTTTGTTGTTTATCCAGAAGAGTCTCACTGAGTCTCAAGACCCTTTTTCGGGAGGGTCCTGATACGTAAGAATGTTTGGGCAATTCTCTCTTACGCCGAGGAACCGCGCACACGAGGGCAGAGCATTCCAAGGTCCGTACAACAACCACAACAACAACCGCCATTCGCCACTAAGTGGCGGTGACGTCACCACGACGCTTGTGCCAGGCTATGTGCACGTTGAGGCCACGTGAAGTGTCGAACGCCCGCTGGCAGGAGGTCACGGGGCAGAGCCTGCAGGTGCCACGGGTCGACTGACTGAGATGACTGGCTGATGCACCACCTGTGCTCCCTACTGTGCCAACTTGCTGTGCTTTGGCCACCCGGCGCTCCGCTCGTTGTTGTGAGTGTGGCTCTTCCGCCCTCCGTTGTTGGAGGGCGACTGCCTCAAACTTCCCAGTAGCGTCCTTCACGAGCTTCCTTCACAGAGGCCGATCTTGACCCCGCTGGTACCAGTCATCAGAAAGTCCACTCAGCTCCACATCCTCTTGTACCACATCACTCCATCTCTTCTCTAGCCCGTGCCGCGCCCGTTTAGCCCCCTCGATCCGGCCGAACAAAAGCTGTTTCGGCATGCGGTGGCTGGGCATGCGGGCTACATGACCCAGCCAACGCAGCCTTGCCTGCCGGAGGAGCTCACCGATGGGACTTTGTTCAGATCTTTCAAGGATATGTGAGCTCCTCACACAATCCAGCCTGGTCAAACCCAGGATGGATCGTAGGCAGGCCAGCCTAAATGTTTTTAACCGGCGAAGATGTTCCATTAGGGGGATCCACGTTTCGCAAGCGTAGAGAAGGGAGGGAATGACTGTGGCCGAGAAGACCTGAAGCTTCGTGCGGAGCGACAGACCAGGTAGCTTCCACACAGCGTTACGCAACCGATGAAAAGATAATGCCGCTCGACTGATTTGAAGTGAGACCGCTGTTGTCAAACCGGAGCCGGTCATGAGCACACTGCCCAGGAATGGAAAACTCTTCACTCTTTCCACAACTGCCCTATCACCAATTGGGATTTATGGGGGTGGAGTGTTCGATGGTACAAAATACCCAAGCAGGTGCTTAGTTTTAGTGGAGCTGAAGGTAAGTCCCCATCTCTTAGTAGCAAGCTCCAGGTTCAGCAGCAGCGCCTCCAACTCCTCCTCTGAGTGAGCAGCAATTACCAGATCATCGGCATACATAATATGGTTGAGCAATAAGGAGCCATCCCTTGACCACACCCGGGCATCGATCAGTCTCCCATTGTATCTGTACCAGATGGACATTCCTCCGGTACAGCTTTTGAAGGCTGCACGAACAACGTGGTCGAAATAGATGTTAAATAATGTGGGAGCCAGAGGACATCCCTGTCGCACCCCAAAGTGAACAGAGAATGGCTTCGACTCCCGGCCACGTAGTTTTACCCGGGCCTGCTCACCATCATGAAGGTCCTTACTGATCATGAGCAGCGGGTCAGGGACTCCGAAAGCATGAAGAAATACCCAGAGTCCAGGCCTACTGATGACAGAAAATATGGCATCTGTGCTGGACCGCCCTTTCCTGAAACCACATTAGGGCTCCGCAAGCCTCTCCTGTTGAATAATCCTTACCATAACCTTTCCCGGCACAATGAGTGAGATGCTCCTGGAGTTGTTACAATCTGTGCAGTCAAACCTTCTTAAAGAAGGGGGACTACCAGGGCATCCTTCCAATCCTGTGGAACCCGGCTAGTGGTCCAGACTGTTGTTATGATATCATGTAGAGCAGTCTGTGCCCAAACGCCACCCTCCCTCAGCATTTCGCTTGGGAGATCATCTCTGCCCGATGCCTTTCCTGGTCTCAGACTCTGGATCGCCTATGGTACTGCCTCAACAGATGGCACCTCAGCCAGCCACTCACACGGGGTGACTTCTTCCAATATTTGAGGCACCGCAGCCTCAGCAGGATCATCCCCACTTTGTCCCACGATATTTTCCGGGCTGAGGGATTTCTCCTCCCCCAGGACCTCACGGAAATGCTCAGAAAATCTGCAAACTTGTTCCTGGGGGTCGGAGAATGGATCATCGTTATTTCGGATAATGATGGTAATAGGTGTGGCGCTGCAGGTTACTTTTTTAAAGAGCGATTTGTGATCGCGGGCCATTGAGGCAGACTCCATCTCCTCAGCAACCCGCGACCACCAACCATCCTTGCAGCGCCTCCCGGCTCTCCGAACCTCCAAGCGAAGGCTGCGGTAAGCCTTCTCATTCTCTGACGTGGGATGCTGTAGACGATTAGAGTGGGCCTGTCGCTTTTTCTCAGTCAGCCTGTACACCTCTGTCAGCCAGGTTCTCTGAGGAGGTCTGGGCCGTGTACCCAAAGCAGCCATTGCAGCTGTATGAGCCACAGTCCTAAACCTCGCCCATTTCCCCTCGATATCAGGAGGAGTGTGGGACGATGCCAACCCCAGCCACAAGCGATGATGAAAGTCACACTTGCAACTTTCATCAGCTAGCTCAGACCATGCCACTATATGTTTGAATGGGGTCCTGGGTGTACACCCACCACCGGAGTGGAAGAATGGCAGGCGCATCATACAGATGACTAGTCGATGATCAGTAAGCAGATCAGCTCCACGGTAGGTCCTGGTGTCAAGGACATGGGCCCGCATCCGCTGTTCCGTCACTATGTAGTCCAGCAGATGTTTTTGCTTGGACCGGGCATGCATCCATGATGTTGGGTGGATGTGCCGATGCCGAAACAGCGTGTTGGTAATTGCAAGGCCCGTTCAAGGCGGGCTCACAGACCCATTGTGCTGTGTTGGCATCTCGTGGTCACCTCGCCGCCAAGCGGGATTTGGGAGTTTCGTAGAAATCTCGGTGCGATCCACCAACCCTCTCCTCCAAAGCGCTGTGTGTGTCTATGTATGCACGTCCGCCGTGGTGCTGGCCATCCACCCCTTCGTGTGTCGTGTCGACCTTCATAGGTGCTCGCTAACAGCACTTGCCCCAACAGTCTATTAAGGCTACACGGGGATCTTTGTATTTGTATGTGTGGTGGTGGTGGCACAGTGCGAGTGCACTGCGCTGCGAACCCGGCAACCCGAGTTCCGTTCACCCCTCACAACAAATAACAGTGGCGAATATTTGAACCGGTCTAGAACCTCCTCTAGGTCGACTCAGCCTCATATTAACACCGTGGTGCGGTGCGTAAAACATCAGCGCTGGGGAGAGAACTGTGGCCACACCACCACTCTCGTGCGCCGTATCGGCATCCAAAGGTGCTTGTCGCTAACAGCACTTGCGCCATCAGTCTGTCGAGGCTATACGGGGGGTCTTTGTCTCTTGTGTGTGTCGTTGAGGCATACGCACTCTCCCTGGAAACGCGAGTGCGTGCACCCACGTGCACGCGCGTCCTCGTCCTCGCGTCTCCGGGGCAACGCGCTCCCACAGTACCATCATCTCCGAGCAGAGAGAGGGGGGAGAGACAGGGAGGGGAGAGAGGGGGGGCGGGAGAGACAGGGAGGGGAGAGAGAGAGGGGGGAGAGAGAGACAGAGGGGTGAGTCAGGGGAGAGGGGGGGGGGCGAGAGGGGAGAGAGAGAGGTGGAATAAAAGGAGAGACGGGAAAGAGAGAGGATGACAAAGAAGATAAATTAAAGAGAGGGGAGATATGTTAAATGAAGAGTAGCGAGATGGAGTAAAGAGAGGGGGCAGAGGAAGAGAGAGAGAGAGGAAGGAGATATAAACAGAGAGATGCGAGAGAGAGGAGTGTGTATTATGTAAGTGCGTGTGTGTGTGTATGTGGACGCTCGGACGGTTTCTGCCTTCCATGTGTGTGTGCGCGTGTCGTTGTCGTGGTTGGCGCGCTGTTATTGAAATCGAACATTGGCGAATATTTGAACCGACTCGGTTATAAATGAGTACATCAGAACTGGGGAGATAAAGACGGCCGGGCATCGAAATTGGCCACACACCTCCTCGTGTGCCGTTCCGTCAATCCTAGGCGTTGGCTCACAGGACTTGCCGCAAGTCTGCTGAAGGCAATACGGGGGGGGGGGGGTCGTCTTTTGTGCGCCCACGTGCACGTGTTTGCGCGTTCGCAGGCCAAAATTGAGTGACAGGGGCAGCCACTTGACCCCCTCCCGCCCCCTCCCTGCTCCCTCGCATCTCCCTTCTACCCTCCCTTCCCCTCCTGGTGGCGGTGGTGCCGCCTCATCATCAATTAGGGGCCCGTGGTGGAGTGAGATAGGATCGCGCGATGATGATCATCATCATCATAATCACCATCACATCATCCGAAGGAGCTTCTTCATCACCTCGATAACTATCGGTTGCTTCATTTTCAGCAGCAGCAGTGGAATAATGATCGTTCTATTGATGAATATATTCGTCTGTCCTAGATGAATCATTATGATTGTAACATTAACAGTAACAATGATAACAGCAACACCACCAACACCAGCAGCAGTCGCATCATCACCGACATATACGAGCAGCAACAGTATCATCATCATCATCTTGGGTATCAGCATCATCAATCATCAAATTTGGTATCATCGTAAATTATCAGCAGCAGAAAATGCAGCATAACCAACATCATACGCAGCATCGTTATTATCATTATGAACAGCAGTATCATCATTATCACCAAAGACAAAGATCCCCCGTATAGCCTTACCAGACTGTAGGGACAAGTGCCGTTAGCGAGCAGCACCTGTGAAGGCCGGCACGTCAAACGAGGAGGCGGGTGGCCAGCACCACGCCCGGTCGCCTTTGTCTCCCCAGTGGCGATGTTTTTACACAGCGCACCAGGTACTAATTTGAGGCTGAGTCCACCTAGAGGAGGTTCAGGACTGGTTCAGATAATCGCCACTGGTGTTGGCCGTGAGCGATAATCTAACTGGGATCGTGAGGTTCGGAGCGCAGCGCGCTAGCCCCTACACTACTGCTCCCAACATCATTTTCAACACCAGCAACATCATCACCGTCATCATCAGCAACACATAACCACCACCACCACCATCGTCATGACTTATCACCAGTAACACAATCCTCATCATCGCCGCAATCAGCAAGTCGCAGCGCAGGAGCGTGGAAGGAGGCTCCGTAATGAAGACAGACAGGGGCCCGGGTGGAGTGGCGCGCGCCCCAACATTAGCGGATAAAACTCGCAATTTACTCCGTGCCCCAGCGTTACCTCTATTAATGTGAGCGTGCCACTGACTCCCTAACCTCGCCCAACACACACCCCCCCCCATACACCCCCCCCATACAACCCCCCATACACCCCCCATACACACCCCCCCCCCCCCACATACCCCCCACACACCCCCCATACACCCCCCATACACACCCCCCATACACCCCCCCATACACATCCCCCCCACACATACCCCCACACCCCCCCCATACGCCCCCCATACACCCCTCCCATACACATCCCCACACACACCGCACGACCGATGATACGCCCACCTTGGGAATGGTGGAGGAGAAGGGAGTGTGGTTGTGATGGGGGAGGAGGAGTGGGAGGTGGACGATGATGATGATGATGATGGACGGGGGTGATAATGATGGAGGCGGATGATGATGATGATAGGGGGAGATGATAATGGAGGGAGATGATGATGGGGGATGATGCTGATGCAGGGAGATGATGGTGGAGGAGAGAGGGAGATGATGATGATGATGATGGAGTGAGGGAGATGATGATGATGATGGAGAGGGAGATGATGATGATGATGATGATGGAGAGAGGGAGATGATGATGATGATGATGGAGAGAGGGAGATGATGATGCTGGAGAGAGGGAGATGATGATGATGATGATGGAGGAGGAGAGAGGGAGATGATGATGATGATGATGATGGAGAGAGGGAGATGATGATGATGATGATGGAGAGAGGGAGATGATGATGATTATGGAGAGAGAGGGAAATGATGATGATGATGATGATGGAGAGAGGGAGATGATGATGTTGGAGAGAGGGAGATGATGATGATGTTGGAGAGAGGGAGATGATGATGATGGAGAGAGGGAGATGATGATGATGGAGAGAGGGAGATGATGATGATGGAGAGAGCGAGATGATGATGATGGAAAGAGGGAAATTACGATGATGATGGATAGAGGGAGATGATGATGATGATGGAGAGAGGGAGATGATGATGATGATTATGGAGAGAGGGGGATGATGATGATGATGGAGAGAAGGAGATGATAATGATGGAGAGAACGAGATGATGATGATGGAGAGATGATGATGATGATGATTATGGAGAGAGGGGGATGATGATGATGGAGAGAAGGAGATGATAATGATGATGGAGAGAACGAGATGATGATGCGAGCCGAGAAGCGTCACGAATCGTGGTTTCGGCGTTGGGTAGCGATGTGAACGCTTTGTTTTGGCAAGAGGCTCACACTCTGCTGATGAAACCCAGGACGTCGAAACTGCTCCAGAGTTCGCTTGCTTGGTCAGGCGCTGATATTTATTTGGTTGACACATTTAGTTTACTTTCACGTCACCGCGAAACGGAGCTGTGCTTTATGCTTTGCGAACCAACGACCCGCTGAAGCGCGGTTAATCACGAGCAGCTCTTAGCGGCCGTCCGCACAAGATGATCTCCGATTTTAATTTTCGATTTAAAGCTTTCGTGACTGCAGTGATTCATCTTCCTGGTTTTATTTTTATTATTTTATTTCCATTCTACGTGACTTTACCGAAAGAACCAGGAAGATGATCTCCGATGGGAAGGAAACTTGATCGTAACTTTGGGTTGATATCAGGGACTTACTGTTTGAGAAATCCGGCCACGTTCATCGAAGCGTTTTAATGCACGAAACTTGGATAACCAAACCAGCGCTAAAAGTACTTTGAAAAAATAAATAAGCGTCATGCTCTTATCGATACCCGTCGACTTCCGTACTGTTGATTAAATTATTGCTTCCGAGAACAAAAGGTCTGAAAAATAAGAAAAGGTTTTGCCTTTTTTGGTCAATGAAACAGGTGTCGAGACGTTGAAACACCAAATGAATAAATTTTGCATATATTGTCAGAGCATGTTTATTTGCATGTTCACCGCAAGTACTGTGTGTTGTTAATGCAGTAACTTGATTCCTCGCAAAAGGAATCTATTTGGTGCTTGAACATCTTAACACCGCCTGTTTTATTTCCAGAAAAGGCTAAAACCCATTCTTATGTTTCATACTTTGATGCTGGCTAAAAAGGTATCCCATAACACAAACGGTGTGTTGGACATGGCTGCATAATCCGTGCGTATGCACGATTGTTCTTCCTCGCTGACAAAGTCGCCGAAGTGACTGTCAGCATCACTCCAGTGACGTCGCCCCGGTGCCGCTCCAGGACTTTACAAATGTCATTGCACTGGAGGGGTAGGGGTGGAAGGATGCGTCGATTTGTCGATTAAATATTTCGTGGTCAACACCGATTGAATCTCAAGTGTGTGTTTAAATCAATGCATCGATTCGTTGTTCCATGCTAAGTAGCTATATACAAGTTACATGGTTGTCTGCGTCAGGCTATAGTCGTACAGGTTCTGTATGTTTGCATGTTGTTTTAATTTATTTTACTTACGTGACTTTACCGAAAAAAAACACAAAGAGTATTCTTTCAGACCGTACGTAGCCAACCGTGCTAATCGGCTGAGCAGACCTAGGGGACGCTCAGAACTGGTCCAGCATGGTTAGGAATTCAACTAAGGTTACTGGAAACACAACAGTGCTTAAATGATTACGCACATCACTCTTCACAATTATCACCACTACCACCACCACAATCACAACGACAATCACAACCACTACTACCACAAACACAACAACGACTCAACACATTCATCAATAACACTGTGGACTAAAGTGGGGGGAAAAAAAACATCATTGTCAACGTTTCAGGGATAATGATGAAGTTGTGAAAATTATTCTTGTTGTTTTGTGTTATTCATCAGTGAGAGTCTGGCGTGGTGTGTGGGAAGGTAAACCAGGGGACCCGGGGAACACCGCACGCATCGAGGGGGGACAGCATTCGAATCTCCGCACACACTGAGTCGATAACCCCGTAGCCATGCTGCCATCTCGAGCCCGTAACACCTGGCACTCCAGATCAGTCTCCACTCCAAGCAGCAATCAGGCCGTGCTTAGCCTCTGAGATATGATGAGATCGGTCGCCCATTCAGGGTTGATTCGGTGGTCGGATGATTTCACTCTCGTATCCCCCCCTCCTCCACCTCCTCCATCGAGCACCCCCTCCCCCCCACACACACCTGTCAATCAGGACGTGGCTCCTCCCTCAGACCCCGCGTAGCAATAAAGGCCGCGTTTTCCCAAGCGCGCTCCTTGTGGATTTCACGTGGAGTTACCACGTGGCGCGCGGGGCAGCTTACCTACTCACCTGTTCACCAGCTCACCTGTTCACCAGTTCACCTACTCACCTGTTCACCAGCTCACCTACTCACCTGTTCACCAGCGCAGCTGGTTACCACCTCACCTACTCACCTGCTCACCTGTTCACCAGCACAGCAGCTGGCTACCACCTCGCCTACTCACCTGTTCACCAGCGCAGCAGCTGGTTACCACCTCACCTACCCACCTGCTCACCAGCTAACCTATTCAATAGCTTCACTGCATGATCACCACTTCACCTGCTTAGCAGCTCACCTACCCAATTGCTCGTCTGTTCACCTGCTCAGCAGCTCAGCTGCTCAGCAGCTTTCCTCCCACCTGCTCACCAGCCCAGCTACTCACCTGTTCACCCGTTTCAAGGCTTCCCGGCAGGTGAGCTTGATGGCGCCTAAAGCGTTCACTCGCATGTGCTTATCTGTGTGTTCACATGCGTGTTCACATGTGTGTTGTGTGTGTATAACCGTATGCGCGTGTGTAGGCGTGTGGGGGTGAGGGGGAGCGGTGGGACGGTGGATAGCGCGCTGCACGATAAACCCAGCGATCCGAGTTCGATTCCCGCACACAGTCAACATCGCTGACGAATACATTAACCTGTCCTGAGCCTCCTCTAGGTCTACTCGGCCCTAAATGAGTGCCCGGTGCGCTGTGTAAACATCAGCGCTGGGAAGACGAAGACGGCGTGGTGCTGGCCAACCCACCCCTGCTTTTTTATTCAGTTCCGGCCTGAATAGGCGCTCGCTCGACGCACTTGGCCCAAACAGTGCACGAGGCTACACGGGCGAACTCTACCTTTGTATAGTTAGGGTCGTGCGTCCGGTGTGGTTACAACGATTGTTGCCAACGCGTGACGGGGCTGTGCGTCTCAAGGCGCGTGCCTCCTCGTGCGTAACCTCTACCACGTGTGAACTCGCTACGCCTCGCGGTGACTTACCTGTGCGTGCATTTCCAGGTGTGTGTGTGTGTGAATGTACACGCGTGTTCTGCAACGGTAAATAATATACAGATAACATCACGTCCATGCTCTTCTCACAAACTTCTTGTTACTCGGAGCACGAAAGAAAATCTGATCTTGTTACGTAACAATAATATGCAAAGATGAATTGCGGGATTTGTCTTACATTGCTTAGCATTAAAAAAAAACATTCTGGAGAAATATTTACCTTAATAGGAGCGCACATGTTAAAAGTTGGAGAAATGTTAAATTAATTGTCGGTTTTGCTGTATTCGTTTCTCTTAACCCCCTTCGGTGTCGCTACCTATAATTCAATGCATTCATAAATCCCGGCCTAGCCAGTTACCCAGCTAGTTTCGTTGGCACCAGAGCTGGTGTTGCTGCGGTGGTGAGGAGACCAGCCAGCAGCCAGCCAGGACGCGCAGGGAATAGATGACGTTTGTTGTTACGAGTTGTAGTCCGATGATTACGCTTCGTCTTGCCCAGGAGAGACTCGCCGAGTCTTGCGCCTCTCTCTTCAGGATGCTCCTGCCACGTTTTCGCAGCAGAGGGCGATGGTTTCAAAAAGAAAAAGGGCAAATTTTTAATTCGAGTATAACGCGTAAATCCGCTCAAAACGGGCAAAGACAAAGATTCCCCATATAGTCTACACAGGCTGTTGGGGCAAGTGCTGTTAGTGAGCACCTAATAAAGTCCGGCACTGTGGCACACGGGGGGGTGTGTGGCCAACACCACACCTGGCCGCCTTTGTCTTCCCAGTGCTGATGCTTACACTGCATCAGGTACTCGTTTTGCAGGCTGAGTCGAACTAGGAGATGCCCAGGACCGGTTCAAATAATCGTCACTGGTGTTGGCCGCGAGTGGGAATCGAACTGGTGTCGTCGTCGCCGGGTTCGTAGCGCGGCGTAGCGCTAACCGCTGCGCCACCGCTCCCCCACCCCACACAAGAAGTCATCCACAAGAAGCGCCGGTCGCCACCAGGTGGCGGTGACGTCACCACGGCGCTTGTGCCATGCTAGGTGCACTTTGAACACACGCGCACACACGCGCACACCCGAGTGGCTACTCGACTCCAAACACACGACCCGAATCTCCCATGGGTCAACTCGTGTCCCAAAACCACCACCTGCCGCTCATGCATTGTCCTTGCCAACACAATAGCCGGGAAGACAAAGGCGGCCGCGCCTGCCTTGGCGTTGACCGCCCAACCGCCGCCCACCCCCCTGCAGCCCACCTTGCCTCGTTCCGGCCTTTCAATAGGTGCTCGCTAACAAAGCGCGTGCCCGTCACGGTCGCGCGCGAGCGGCAGAGGAGGGCGGCTTTTGTGCGCGCGTTCGCTGTCGCTTCGGACGAAGAATTTAAATGTTCTCGATTTGCTCGGCCGAGGAAGCGTCGAGGAGGGCAGGCGGGGAGAGCGGCTGTGGAGATGGAGCCGCGAAATCGGCTCATGGGCAAGGTGCTAGGTGGGATTGTTGTTACTCGGCAGGCCAGAGACAGGCGGCGACCACTTGGGCTGGCTCTCGTCCAGCAGTGGATTGATCCTGGCTCATGACGGGCAGGTGTAGATGGAGTGGGGAGAGAGAGGAAGAGGTGGGAGCCGTTGCTCGGCAGACCATGTGACTGGATTGCTGATTATGATTTTTTTTTTAAAGTTTGGCCTTACTATACATGTAACAATTATGTAAATTATTCATTCTGTTTCCCACTATTTATAGGCCAATTGTCGGATATCGGCGTCAGGTCTGGCGAGACGAAAGCGTTCGCAAGCGGAAATGGTGCAGCGAGCAGCTTACCCCGCGGTGTGCTGCGAGAACGCTCCCTCGGAGGGGGCAGTCGGCAGTGCCGGCGGAGTGCACTCATCTTCATCTGTTGCCATCTGTACGGGGGACAGAGCGGTGTCGCCCCCAGTCGTGCAAAGGCGTTCGGCTTTTACTCCGGGTGATCCCATTTCCTCCTCCCGTACGTAAAATAACACTCGCAATTAATTGGGACTGAAAACCATCGTAGAATAAATATTTTTTTTAAATGTACCAACAGCAGAAACCTTCCTGAATAAGAGTCTTACGACTCGTAAAGCATGATGGTTACAATCATCTCACTGCTGCTGGTGTCGCTTCAATTGCCCGTTATCCGACGCCTTGGTGTCGCAAAGCGCTCCCTCGCTCGCCGCAGCAACGCCGATTCAACGCCGACTCGACGGAGAACCACCGAGCCGACGGCTTCGAGTGGGTGCAAGAGTCATTTGGTGATCGGAGCGAGGCCATCGGCTCGGACTCGCTCCCCTTGAACGGAACTCGCCACGGGCGGTGGCTATAACCCGGGACTCGAACCCGGGTTTGTCAGCGGTGCCGGCCCGGTTTCTGGGTACCGTAACGCGCCAATTATGATCTATGTGCGCTACCTGGTCACGACTCGGCGATGGTGGGAGGATGAGAAAATATTGGCAGTCTTCTGGGTGTAATCAATGTAGAGAGAGAGAGGGGGTAGCGGGGGGGGACGTGTATGAGATCCAGTTTAGTTGTCCTTCCCCGCGCCTCTGATTAGCACCGTTGGCAACGTACGGTGCGAAAGAAGTTCAACATACAGTACGCACATACATAATCATTAACATGAGCTGCTCTATTTAAGACCGAGAGCAAGCGAGGGCTTTACCATTCTGGCGAATTGCCCGATGATGCTGGATGTAATTACCAGCGAAACGTCGTACTCAAACTGTAAATGTTGTGGATTCACTCTTCAACACACCGGTGGGCTAAAGTAGTGAACTTATTGTCTTTTGTCAACGTGACACTTTTTTCGCTGATTGGCCGTATCGGGTGGTGGAGGGTTACGACACATTTATAAATAACGCGATCTAACCCAAAACCCTTTATTATGAATAATATTGGTCGCGAAAGCCTACGTGTTAAACTGACGCACATACAAGTTCACAGTCCCATCACCGCCGGAGTTGAGGTTTCCACTCTGAGCCCTTTCCGTCCGTGTCTCTGCTCCACCCCCCTCCTCTCCTGCGTCCCTCCAGGCCACCTGTCCCGCACACCTGCAGGGTCACGTGCTGTTGGCATTGACCGCGTGGCCTGGCGGCCCGAGGGGGACAAAGCAAAGAACGGAACCACCGAAGCCCGAAACGTACGTGCTACGTACATGCATCGTTCGCTTGTTCACACGTTCACACATTTATCTCTCGAGACAAAAAAAAATCAACTCGAATAAACGTAAATTAACAAGTGTGCGAGGTCTACGGTACAGTAGCCGGTGAACATGTGCACCCAGGGTTTTGTCAAATCACTGCTGAATGTCGGCGTTTATTTTAACCATACTTCACCACTCGGGTCAATCGATCGCTAAGAATTGATTTGTCAGCCCAATCCAAGCACTGTCTGGGCTCAAACTCCTTCGCAGCTTCCGAGGTGTGATGACGATGTTTTTGCGCACGATTCCATTTCAAAGCGACTGTATTCACGGTGCGCTTGGTAAGTTTCCACAGCAGTCGCCGGCAGCCCCGGGAACTGACCAGAACTGAGGGGTGGGGGCCGGGGGGGGGGCGCTGTGGTTACTGCCCTTCCTGAAATAAATACCAAAGTTTTCAGCCCATTTAAGGTGAAGAGGTTATCGCGGTCAGTGCAGTTGATGCGACAGTAAGGTGCAATCGGTATCTGGCACCAGATCTCCTCTTCATACTCGGATGACAAGTCCTTCAAGACAGCTCTTATAGTCTCATCATCATCACCATCATCAATAATCTATCATCGTTTATCTTAAAATATCCAGGATGATGGAAATGTCATCGTTGGCATATCAATAACAGCAGAACAGTCAATCTTGATTTGAAGCTTTCGTGACTGCAGGAATCCATACTCTTTGGTTCTTTCGTTAAAGTCGTGATTTTTTTATTTCTAACTACGTGACTTTACCGAAAGAAACAGTCTATGAACATCGGCATCAACGTCTAATATAAATACTAACGGATCCATCGCCATGATAAGAATGTAAACACGTTGAGAACCATGACGCGCATATCAACTACAATCTATCTCCATCAGCAGCAGTCGTACAATCATCATCTTCATCATATGTCCGTCATCACCCCCACATACATCCTCAATCATTCCCTCCACCGGAGGCCAAAAATTGAGTACCAATTTGTGCATGGACAGCTCCCGTACACGTGACTGTGAAACGGGCGTGTGATTATTGTTGTGGCAGTAGTGGTGGTTGTTGGTGGTGGTGGTATTGGTGGTAATGGTGGCGGTGGTATTGGTGGTAATGGTGGCGGTGGTGGTTGTGGTGGCGGCGGTGATAATGGTGGTGATGATGATGTTGGTAGTGGTAATGGTGGTAGTGGTTGCGGTGCTGGTGCTTTTTTGCCTTGGTTTTCTGCCTATTATCGCTTTGATAATGCAGCTCTGCAGAGGAGAATAAATCCACAAATTGAATTCGGTCTCGGCTCCGCACTGATTGGCGAGCTGAGTGCTGCTGTAGGAAGCGGCAAATTGGGACGGCTCTGTCTCCCACGTGCAATTCCACGAGATGCAGCTGGTCCTCCCACTCGCACTGCCCGCTCAGACCCCGGCTACCTAGGTTCAATACCTGACCACCGTGCAAAAACAAATTAAAGTACTGGGGTGCAGTGCGTGTGTGTGTGAGCTCTCTGGAACGGCACTGCGAAGATGAAGGGCGGTGGGGCGTGTTGCTGGTCATATCGCATTCTCGCGTGCTGTCCCGAACATAATAGGTGATCGCGCACCGCACGTGCCCCTCTAATCAATACGGCTACACGAGAGATATTTGTCTTGTGTGTGTATCTCTCTGCCTGATGTGTGTGTGCATGCCCAGCTAGGTACAAGAACGTCCACTCCTCGCCCGGTTTCCCCCCAGGACCTTGTCTGTGCCTGGCTAGGTGCACCTGGAATTCAGGTTCTGTGTGTGCATCCCCTCCCCTCCCCCTGCCTCCCCCACCGACCCCCGCCTCCAGGTGCGTTCGCCCGTGCCCCACCTGCCTCGCGCCGTGCACTCTTATGATGGCCACCCGCCTACGGTTTCCAGATGTGGTCCAGCACCCGGGGAAGGAGGGGGGTGAATTGGGGACATTGATAGTGAGACATGGGTGGCACACGGTATCTGAACCTGTTCTGGAACTTCCTTGGTTCCACTCGGCCTTAAATTAGTAGTAGCCGGTGCGGTGTGTACATCTCGGCACACGTGGGTGTGAGAGTGCGCGTCTGTGTGTCTGTAGGAGCGGTGTGGTACCGGTCGGTGCACTGCGTTACCAACCCCAGCAACCACAGTTGGATTACCCGGCCACGGCTAACATCAGTGGCGCGTGATATTCGAACTTGTTCTGCCCGCTCCCCCAGGTTAACTTAGCCTTAACCAAGTACCCGGTGTTGTGGGTAAACGGCAGCATCGGTTGGTGTCTCCAATGTTCACGCGGATGCCCTGCACGCCGAGTGTCTCAGATGCCACGGATGCGAGCGACTGGGAGTCGAACCCAGGCCGTCTGAATCTTTACTCCTCGCGTCAACGTCAACCCCTTGGCAGACTAACAACTAAGACTATGACAACTGAGACTATGACAACTGAGACTATGACAACTGAGACTATGACTACTAAGACTATGACAACTGAGACTATGACAACTGAGACTATGACAACTGAGACTATGACAACTAAGACTACGACAACTGAGACTGACAACTAAGACTATGACAACTAAGACTATGACAACTAAGACTATGAAAACTAAGACTATGACAACTAAGACTACGACAACTGAGACTACGACAACTAAGACTACGACAACTAAGACTACGACAACTAAGACTACGACAACTGAGACTATTACAACTAAGACTATGACAACTGAGACTATGACAACTGAGACTATTACAACTGAGACTATTACAACTGAGACTATTACAACTGAGACTATTACAACTGAGACTATGACAACTGAGACTATTACAACGGAGACTATTACAACTGAGACTATTACAACTAAGACTATGACAACTAAGACTGACAACTAAGACTAAGACAACTAAGACTATGACAACTGAGACTATGACAACTAAGACTATGACAACTGAGACTATGACAACTGAGACTATGACAACTGAGACTATGACAACTAAGACTATGACAACTAAGACTATGACAACTAAGACTATGACAACTAAGACTATGACAACTGAGACTATGACAACAAAGACTATGATAACTGAGACTGACAACTGAGACTATGACAACTAAGACTATGACAACTGAGACTATGACAACTGAGACTATGACAACTGAGACTATGACAACTGAGACTATGACAACTGAGACTATGACAACTAAGACTATGACAACTGAGACTATGACAACTAAGACTGACAACTAAGACTAAGACAACTAAGACTATGACAACTGAGACTATGACAACTAAGACTATGACAACTAATACTATGACAATTGAGACTATGACAACTGAGACTATGACAACTAAGACTATGACAACTAAGACAACGACAACTAAGACAACGACAACTGAGACTATGACAACTGAGACTATGACAACTGAGACTATGACAACAAAGACTATGATAACTGAGACTGACAACTGAGACTATGACAACTAAGACTATGACAACTGAGACTATGACAACTGAGACTATGACAACTGAGACTATGACAACTGAGACTATGACAACTGAGACTATGACAACTAAGACTATGACAACTGAGACTATGACAACTGAGACTATGACAACTGAGACTATGACAACTGAGACTATGACAACTGAGACTATGACAACTAAGACTATGACAACTAATACTATGACAATTGAGACTATGACAACTGAGACTATGACAACTGAGACTATGACAACTAAGACAACGACAACTGAGACTACGACAACTGAGACTATGACAACTGAGACTATGACAACTGAGACTATGACAACTGAGACTACGACAACTAAGACTACGACAACTGAGACTATGACAACTGAGACTATGACAACTAAGACTATGACAACTAAGACTATGACAACTGAGACTATGACAACTGAGACTATGACAACTGAGACTATGACAACTGAGACTATGACAACTGAGACTATGACAACTAAGACTATGACAACTAAGACTATGACAACTGAGACTATGACAACTGAGACTATGACAACTGAGACTATGACAACTGAGACTATGACAACTGAGACTATGACAACTAAGACTATGACAACTGAGACTATGACAACTGAGACTATGACAACTGAGACTATGACAACTGAGACTATGACAACTGAGACTATGACAACTGAGACTATGACAACTGAGACTATGACAACTGAGACTATGACAACTGAGACTATGACAACTGAGACTATGACAACTGAGACTATGACAACTGAGACTATGACAACTGAGACTATGACAACTGAGACTATGACAACTAAGACTATGACAACTAAGACTATGACAACTAAGACTATGACAACTAAGACTATGACAACTGAGACTATGACAACTAAGACTATGAAGACTATGACAACTAAGACTATGACAACTAAGACTATGACAACTGAGACTATGACAACTGAGACTATGACAACTAAGACTATGACAAATAAGACTAAGACAACTAAGACTATGACAACTAAGACTATGACAACTAAGACTGACAACTAAGACTATGACAACTAAGACTATGACAACTAAGACTATGACAACTAAGACTATGACAACTGAGACTATGACAACTGAGACTATGACAACTGAGACTATGACAACTGAGACTATGACAACTGAGACTATGACAACTGAGACTATGACAACTGAGACTATGACAACTGAGACTATGACAACTAAGACTATGACAACTGAGACTATGACAACTGAGACTATAACAACTAAGACTATGACAACTGAGACTATAACAACTAAGACTATGACAACTGAGACTATGACAACTGAGACTATGACAACTAAGACTATGACAACTGAGACTATGACAACTGCGACTATGACAACTGAGACTATGACTACTAAGACTATGACAACTAAGACTATGACAACTAAGACTACTAAGACTATGACAACTAAGAATAGGTTCCCCCCCTTACTGCCAATAAAACAGTTGTGTTAAGATGTTCACACACCAAATAGAAACCTTTTTACTGCATTAACCACACACACATTACTTGTGGTGAACATGCAAACAAACACGTGGCTCTGATAATATTTGGTATTGTCTTTGACACTGATTTACGTACACAAGACGGCCTTTTTATGACATAGTCTCACAACTGTCAGAGAACGCCAAAAGGCGAACAGTTCATGAATATACAGTGAGGGAAAAAAGTATTTGATCCCCTGCTGATTATGTACGTTTGCCCACTGACGAAGAAATGATCAGTCTATAATTTTAATGGTAGGTTTATTTGAACAGTGAGAGACAGAATTACAACAAAAAAATCCAGAAAAACGCATGTCAAAAATGTTATAAATTGATATGCATTTTAATGAGGAAAATAAGTATTTGACCCCTCTGCAAAACATGACTTAGTACTTGGTGGCAACACCCTTGTTGGCAATCACAGAGGTCAGACGTTTCTTGTAGTTGGCCACCAGGTTTGCACACATCTCAGGAGGGATTTTGTCCCACTCCTCTTTGCAGATCTTCTCCAAGTCATTAAGGTGTCGAGGCTGACATTTGGCAACTCGAACCTTCAGCTCCCTCCACAGATTTTCTATGGGATTAAGGTCTGGAGACTGGCTAGGCCACTCCAGGACCTTTATGTGCTTCTTCTTGAGCCACTCCTTTGTTGCCTTGGCCGTGTGTTTTGGGTCATTGTCATGCTGGAATAACCATCCACGACCCATTTTCAATGCCCTGGCTGAGGGAAGGAGGTTCTCACCCAAGATTTGACGGTACATGGCCCCGTCCATCGTCCCTTTGATGTGGTGAAGTTTTCCTGTCCCCTTAGCAGAAAAACACCCCCAAAGCATAATGTTTCCACCTCCATGTTTGACGGTGTTCTTGGGGTCAAATGCAGCATTCCTCCTCCTCCAAACACGGCGAGTTGAGTTGATGCCAAAGAGCTCCATTTTGGTCTCATCTGACCACAACACTTTCACCCAGTTGTCCTCTGAATCATTCAGATATTCATTGGCAAACTTCATACGGGCATGTATATGTGCTTTCTTGAGCAGGGGGACCTTGCGGGCGCTGCAGGATTTCAGTCATTCACGGCGTAGTGTGTTACCAATTGTTTTCTTGGTGGCTATGGTCCCAGCTGCCTTGAGATCATTGATCCTCCCGTGAAGTTCTGGGCTGATTCCTCACCGTTCTCATGATCAATGCAACTCCACGAGGTGAGATCTTGCATGGAGCCCCAGGCCGAGGGAAATTGACAGTTATTTTTGTGTTTCTTCCATTTGCGAATAATCGCACCAACTGTTGTCACCTTCTCACAAAGCTGCTTGGCAATGGTCTTGTAGACCATTCTAGCCTTGTGTAGGTCTACAATCTTGTCCCTGACATCCTTGGAGAGCTCTTTGGTCTTGGCCATGGTGGAGAGTTTGGAATCTGATTGATTGCTTCCGTGGACAGGTGTCTTTTATACAGGTAACAAGCTGAGATTAGGAGCACTCCCGTTAAGAGTGTGCTCCTAATATCAGCTCGTTACCTGTATAAAAGACACCTGGGAGCCAGAATTCTTTTTGATTGAGAGGGGGTCAAATACATATTTCCCTCATTAAAATGCAAATCAATTTATAACATTTTTGACATGCGTTTTTCTGGATTTTTTGTTGTTATTCTGTCTCTCACTGCTCAAATAAACCTACCATTAAAATTATAGACTGATCATTTCTTCGTCAGTGGGCAAACGTACAAAATCAGCAGGGGATCAAATACTTGTTTCCCTCACTGTACCGTGAACAGACTGTTGGGACAAGTGCTGCGAACGAGTAGCACCTACAAAGGCCGGAACGGCACACGAGGTTGTTGTGTGGGCAGCAACACGCCCGGCCGCCTTTGTCTCCCCATTGCTGATATCTAAACACCGCCACCACACACCAACATTTAACGCCGAGTCGACCTATGGGATGCCCAGGACCGGTTCAAATTATTCACCCCTGTTATTGGTCGTGGCGTGCTAACCGCTGCGTCCACCGTTCACCATACGTGATGACAAAATACACACGTACGCATACATGAGAGCATACATGCATACACACGTGATTAAATACATACATGCATACACACGTGATTAAATACATACAGGCATACACACATGAATAAATACATACATGCATACACACGTGATTAAATACATACATGCATACACACGTGATTAAATACATACATGCATACACACATGAATAAATACATACATGCATACACACGTGATTAAATACATACATGCATACACACATGAATAAATACATACATGCATACATACATGAGCAAAGCTGTCATCTCAAAATAAATACAAGGACGTGACGCTTGACGCGTCATCGCTGCCCTCTCTCTCTCCGTGTATTTTTAGGCTTTGGTTCGAGGTTCGGCCTTGGGTGATGTCTGGGGGCCACGTTGGAGGCGGAATTGGGGGGGGGGGTGAAAGGGGGGGTGAAAGGGGGGGGGCTGTCACCGCCCCCGCTCCTTCTCCCCTCTTCAAGGACTCTGGGTCTAAATGACCTAGGGTGTTCACCCACTCCAACCCCCTCCCTCCATGCCGTGGCACGCCTCCCATCAGCCCACGTACTACTACCAGGACGAGAACTTCACGCGTCGTCTGTTGATGGTACGAGCCCCGTATTCCACGTTCCTGTGGCAGGCGCGAGTAGATGAGACGGCTCGTGTTGGCGTTCCACAATGTTGTTTACCCGTTCTGCCGACCTCAGACGGATGGAGTAGTGTATAAGGTACGTGGGTGGTGATGGTGGTGGTGGTTGTGGTGTGTTGGAGGCTGCGTTAATTGGAGGCAGTCGTCCGCCAGCAACAACGGAGGGCGGAGGAGCGGCGCTCGCAACAGCGAGCGGAACGCCGGGCGGATGAAACGAACACGGCCGCCAGCTGGTGCGGTGATGGGGCACAGGTGGTGCATCTGCCGGGCATCTCCGTCGGGTCGGTCAACCTATAACACCTGGAACCTGGGGGTCTGTCCCTTGACCTCAAACCAGCAGCGAGCCTTCGACGACACTTCACGTGACGGCCTCAACGTACACCTAGGCTGGCACCCCCGTGGTGACGTCACATCCACTTCGGGGCGACTTGGTGCTGTTGCGGAAAGTTCTCCTGTGACCCTCGACACAGAAACTCACCCCCCCCAATTCCCCAGGTCACCCCCCCGCCCCCCAGGTCACCCCCCCCGCCCCCCAGGTCACCCCCGCGCCCCCCAGATCACCCCCCCCCCCAATTCCCCAGGTCACCCCCCCCGCCCCCCAGGTCACCCCCGTGCCCCCCAGGTCACCCCCCCCACCCCCCAGGTCACCCACCCCGCCCCCCAGGTCACCCACCCCGCCCCCCAGGTCACCCACCCCCCGCCCCCCAGGTCACCCACCCCGCCCCCCAGGTCACCCCCGCGCCCCCCAGGTCACCCCCGCGCCCCCCAGGTCACCCACCCCGCTCCCAGGTCACCCACCCCGCCCCCCAGGTTACCCACCCCGCCCCCCAGGTCACCCACCCCGCCCCCCAGGTCACCCACCCCGCCCCCCAGGTCACCCACCCCCCAGGTCACCCACCCCGCCCCCCAGGTCACCACAACTTGCTGCCCCACCCCTCCCCCAGAGACGTAGCTGCGCTGGGCCGTGCCGCGTGGAAGACTTGTGATTTTGTTGTTATCGTCGTTATCACGAGCGACAAGTCACAGTCTGCCTCACGGAACGTGCCGACATCGTCTGCGAGGAGAGCCGTTCACTGAGACGTCATCAGCATCGTCATCACCATCATCACCATCGTCATCATCAGCATTTTCACCAGCATCACTTTCATCGTCGTCACTATGACAGTAATCATCATCGTCATCGTCACCATCATCGTCACCATCATCACCATCATCACCATCATCGTCATCATTGTCATAATCATTGTCGTCACCATCACATTAATAATCGCCATCATCGTTATCATCGTCGTCCTCACCGTCATAATGCAATGATAATTAACATTTGTCAGGCGCGTTTAGTCGTCAATAAGTGCATTTAATAATCACCATCGGTCACAAACTGCAGCAGCAGCAACGTGCTCAATTTTCCGTGTAACATAATAATTATTGCGTTGAATTGAAATGGCGGAAGAAGAAGTACTTGAGACATTGAAAAATGATGATGATGATGATGCATACAGCGACACTGAAGAGGTAGAGTAACGAGGGTTAATACACAATTACTCCGACATTTTACAATTGTTCTCCTATCCGTGCAACTCGTTCACCAGAATAATCCTTGAATCATCGAACGTATACAAACAAACTCGTTGCATCTCCAACCAGCACCACCTAGCCAGTGAGCTTGAACACGTATGCCAGGCTCTCAGGAGGAATGGATATTCTGACCGCACAATCCGCAAAGCTGCATCCCCAACCATGGGTAGAGAACCATCTGAAGACCCAATAAAAACCATCACCGTACCATACATAACAAGGGTTACCAAAAGGATTGCCGAAATCTTAAACAAACACAAGATCCAAGTTCGGTTCAATACAGTACACAAAATCCGTGATTTGACCCCATCGGTGAAGGATGCGCTTCCGGACATGCAATGTCCTGGTGTCTATAAGCTGAGTTGTGTCTGCGGCAGCAGTGACATTGGTGAAACGAAGCGACGTGTCTCAGACCGGGTTCGCGAACACAAAGCGGATTTGAAACACGGCAGAACCAACACCTCGGCGGTGGTGGATCATTGTTTCAACGCTGTGGGCACACGTGACATTGATAACACGTGACATTGTTTTCTCCGAGACCAAGGTGCTCTGCAAACCCTCGGGCCATCTTCAGAGATGTGTTCATGAAGCCATCCAGATATACAAACACAGACAAAACTTTAATCGAGAAGATGAATTCAGATTGAGCAATCATTGGAAGGATGTGATAAACCACGTTAATTCTAGATTTAAAGCTTTCGTGACTGCAAGGATCCATACTCTTTGGTTCTATTCGGTAAAGTCACGTAGGTAAAAAATAAAACAACAAAAATCACGACGTTTCGGTCACAACACAAGCGGCCTTCATCAGGTGAAGGGATCAGGCTGTCTCGAGGACAGCGCTGGAGTGGAACACAGCCACGCTCAGACAGCGACCTTTAAGCTGTGTGCGAGCAAACAAGGTGCCTTGACAAAGGAATTAGCATAAAAATTAGCATTTGATTGGCCGACTTAGCATAGAGGTGGTGTACGTGCCGGTGGACTTGCCGTTTGGCGCGGGGGGGGGGGGGAGTTTACCTATTGATGGTGTGAAAAGGGAATTTATAAGAGCTGCGAAAGTGTGGGGTACCACTACTTGAAAAATATACTGTACCATTGAAAATTAGTTTAATGTTTAGTTCGATTTAGAACATCTTTCCAATGGTTGCTTAATTTGAAACCATCTTCTCGGTTGAAATTGTGTCTGTGTTTGTAGATCTGAATTGCCTCGTGTCCTCGAGACAGCCTGATCCCTTCACCTGATGAAGGCCGCTTGTGTTGTGGCCGAAACGTCGTGATTTTTGTTGTTTTATTTTTTACCTACGTGACTTTACCGAATAGAACCAAAGAGTATAAACCACGTTAAGTTTTAACTGCTATGATTCTCACTCACCCACCCGTGTGTCTTGTTGGCCAATTACTAATTCAAGTCTAATTGCTTGCTAATTTCTCCAGCCCCACTCGTCCCTGCACGCCACAAACCCCCCTCTCCCCTGTGAACTCCTACAGCCAAACTCCCCCCCCCCCATCCCGTGCCTATATAAAGCCACAGCAGCAGATAATTTTTCTCACCTGAATACGGACGCTTGTGTTGCGACCGAAACGTCGTGTTTCCTTTTATTTTATTTTTTCTATCTACGTGACTTTACCGAAAGAACCAGAGACTTTGGATTCCTGCAGTCACGAAAGCTTCAAATGAAGATTAAACAAACTCAACATACACACATTGTCGTGGCATCTTTGTCCCCTAAGACAATCGCGGAACATATGAGGGTGGCGAGAAGCTCGTGGACAGTGAGAGCTGTCTGTTGTTTCACAGCCGCAAAGCGACGATGACGACGGGCTGTCTCGGTCGGCCGCGTGCATTTGAGACGCCGTAATTCACACTCTCTCCCCATGTCGCCACTTGAACGTTGCCGTTGAAATAAATAAAAGTCATAGATTCTGATGAAATCAACACGAGAGTCACGTTACCTCTCTGTCGGCTGCGCTTGTAAAGTGGCACGGGCATTGCATATCGTTGTTTCACCACAGAGAGGTAGGGGGGGTGGGAGGGGGAGACCGTAGAATTTAATTTCCTCGATGGTTTTTGTGGTTCGAGTCCCGATCCCGTTTGAATTTGGGTGGCGGTGGGAAATAATTTGTCAGCAAAAAAAAATTCCTTGCACTTAACATTAACTCGCTGCACTGACCAATTGTGGCCCAAGGCATCGGCCAACAAAGCAAAACGACACGGGGCCCCCGGAGTCGCTCAAATTGCCTCTAATTAAATGGACAAAAAATGATATTTATGCACCAAATATTAGCTGAAATTTAAATAAAATTAACATGGAACGCGAGTGAATCTCTCTCTCTCTCTCCGGCCTTCATCTCTCGTATCAATCTCGCTTCGCCTCTGTTAGCTTGTCTTCATCTTCTCCCTCGTCCCGCGACACCCCCCCCCCCCACTTCACCTCTCTTCGCTCATCCTCCCCACAACTTCCAGTCGTCGTTTCTTTTGGCGTATTTCGTGGAGGTCACGCCAAACCAAACTATTTCTGAAACGTCGTCTGCAAATTGGCCAAGGAAGGCCTACTCGATATACAATCACGACGGCATCTCCGTCCCGTGTCTGTTGTAATCATACGTGGTTCACAATCAAACGTGAAATGTTAAAACAAGTCGGCCCTATGAAGCTCGGGCTGAATTGCATGCCGGGTATCGCAGCCCGCAACTTCTGTGGGCTGCCGGTACTTTTCTGGACAGCCGTCAACCCCTTATCGCTGAGGCAATGCTGCTTTACCGGTTCCTTATCAATGTCACATCACCCGCTTGCGAACTTTAATAAAGAACGCAAGCGTGACTCCAGGACCGCACTGTGTAGTTGTGTTGATTTCACAACACGCCACTGCCGTCCACCCACTGCGATCCGGCATTAGCTCCTTTCACTGAAACTTCTCGAGCAACAGCAGCAGCTGTTCCCTGCAAAGGTTCCCCCGTATAGCCTCAACAGACTGTTGGGGAAAGTGCTGTTAGCGAGTAGCACTTATGAAGGCCGGCACGGCGCACGAGGGGGTGGGGTGGGGGGGGGGTGGCCAGAACCACGCCCGGCCGCCTTTGTTTCACCAAGTCCTCATGCTTACGCACCGTACCAGTAACCGGTTTCAGGTCTGAGTCGACCTAGGGGAGGCCCACGCCAGATTCAGACATCACTCGCCACTGATGTTTGTATAAATGTCTGCACCGGCCACCACACCACATCCAGTAGACGTCTCTCGCTCTAGACCCTGGCTATTAGTCACCCTGCCACCGCCTGGAATTTAGTAGCGACACGGAAATTCTGACAGGAGTGAGACATTGATGCCTGTCGATGCAGTGTACACACACGCGCGCACGCAGACACTCTGTGGGTGCTCTTCACAGTGGAGTTGTACACGTGTAAGGTAAGAGTGCACAGCTAAAGGCAAGTGAGCTGTTCATGTGAGGACCTCGTGTGTTTGCAGGCCGATGGTTCCACACCCCTCCCACCAATCCCCCCTCCCACCTGAAATGTTCACGTAAACCGAGTTCCTTCCGTTCTGAACGCAGTCCACCAACCCCTGTATCCCTTCCCTCGCCGGCCCGAAATAACTTGGGGTGGGTGTGGGGGGGGCAACAATTAGATTTAAAGCGACTCCAATCTTCTGCCTCGACGCGAGAGATCCGATGAGGGAGAGTGCGGAGAGACGGAGCAGGCAGTGGAGAGAGTGAGAGGCGCAGAGGGATGTCGGGACGCGTGATGATTTAAGCAACGGGGAGTGGCTCGGAGCGTCCCTGCGACAGGTGAGGCGAGATGGGCGTTGTGGTTTCAGTGGCTGTCCGTGTGTGTGTGTGAAACTGTGAGGACGTGATTGTGTCTGCATGTGTGTATGTGTGGCTTCAAGGTGCACATAGCCTGGCACAAGCGTCCTGGTGACGTCACCGCCACTTAGTGGCGAATGGCGGTTGTTGCGTATATGTATGAATGTGTGTGCATGTGCGTGTGTGCGTATGAATGTAGGCCTTCATAGGTGCTACTCGCTAACAGCACTTGCCCCAAGAGTATGCTGAGGCTATACGGGAGATCTTTGTCTCTGTGTATGAATGTGGAGCGCGGTGGTGTAGCGGTTAGCGAGCTGCGCTCCCAACCCGGCGACCCAAGTTCGATTCCCGCTCACGGCCAATGCCAGTGACGAATATCTGAACCGGTCCTGTGCCTCCCCTAGGTCTACTCAGCCTAAAAGGCGGCCGGGCGTGGTGTTGGCCACCCACCCACCCCTCGTGTGCCATGTCGGCCTTCATAGGTGCTACTCGCTAACAGCACTGGCTCCATCAGTCTGTTAAGGTTCCACGGGTTCATCTTGTCTTGTCTGTGACTGCGTGAGTACAGTATACTGCACATGCGTGGATGTGTGCTCTTGAATACGACTTGCGTGACGGTGTCTACGCCTAGCTGATTACCACTGCATGATTGTAACGACGAGTGTGTGTGATAGTGTGACTGTGTGCGACCGTGATTATGGGTGTGTGTAAGTGTGTGTGTGCGCAGTGTCTAGCAATTGCCCCTGTAAAGCTAAACGAGTGATATTTGCATGTCGTTTACCGGACCAGCTGGACCCCCCCCCCCCCCCGGGTTGATTCGGACTTCAGTGTGTTCCTGGTGGGGTGTGCAAACATCGGTCCTGGATCCTGGTGACATAATGCCCTTGTGCGCGTTCCACGGTAATCTTGACACCCAGTGGTGTGTTTACCTTGATGGAATGCCGTCATTTGTAACGCATCTGATATCATCCTCCTCCTGGCTTGTTTATTTTGTGCAAGCAGCACTACTGGTTTTAAATTCCTAACCCTGCCCTGCACGGTGAGGCTGCTATGTCAGCTATGACTTAAGCCTGTAGGAAGTGAGGAGCGGTGGGGCAGCGGTTAGCGCGTTGCTTTGTCTGAAACGTCACTGGTGAGTGATGTCTTGCGACTGATCGCTGGACTCTCTTAAATAATACAAAAAGCGAAAATTAAATTCGCCTCCTTCGCATGTATCTGTCCCTCCACGTAATACATCAATAAAACCATCAAAGTATGTTTTTTGCTACATCCCATCAGCCGCACGGACAACCCGCACGGACCAGATTTTTGCCTGCCGATCCAGATTCCACTCTGGCAAACATTGGCCTGGAAGCTAAATGGGCCGACGTATTTTTTTTTTTAAAGGCATAGGCCCAGGACCGATTCATATTTCACTCGTCAATGATTTTGCCCGTAGCTCAGAATTTGGATCGCCGGGTTCGTAGCGTAGTGCGCTAACCACTTCGTCATCTTTACCCACCGACATACATTCACAACACTTTCACGCGCGCTTACACACACACTAACCTACCCATTCTCTTCCACACAGTGTCTCGCACACAAACACGCTCACACACGCACTCTCTGAAACACGTGAACACTCGTGGGTTTGTCCTTGGTATCGCACACTTCGTGAGGAAGTCGACAGTTGTAGTCATATGCATAGACCCGCCACCCCGCCATAGGAACGTGGAATTTCCAACACTGTCTCAGGATTGTAAACGAGAATTGAACACCATCCCCATGCTCATTTGAGCAAGAATTTCCCTTGGCTTTTACCGAGAACACAACACCATTTCAGAGTGGCTTGGTAGCAGAGTCCTCGGTGGTTTGCGATTAGCTGGCAGGTATCTGTGAATTGATGATCATCAGCAGGGTGACCATTTCTTAACGCGGCGAGACCACATTGAGGCAGACGTCCCTTGCCAGAGAGAGAGAGGGAGACCCGGAGGGCAAAGTGTGCTGCGACATGAAATCAATACGGACATAAAATCTCATACAAGATTAGCGCAATAAGTAAACATCGGTACGTGAACACTGATGACCACGCATCGACCGTTGAGATAAGTGAATTGAACAATTGAATCGCATTGGCGGATTCAAAGTTTCGCACTGTAAACGAGCGGCCTTGTGCAGCACACGCCGTCCCAATGAATGAATGAATGAGTGGATGATAATGATGATGGCCAGTGGTCGAGACTAAAGGCGGAGCGGCAGCCCAAGGAGAGGGGAAGACGATCCACGAGGGACACCCACTGCGGATGTGGGGATTGTAGCATGGCGAGGCCGTGAGAGATGGCGCCCGCTTGGGGCGGCCTTCATCCAGCGGTGGAGAGATGACGGTCTCTGATGATGACGACGACGATGATGCATTGCACGCAAATACGATTCGACAACAATACCCGCGGAATTGAACACTCGACTCGAGTGACTTACCGATCCCCCTGGCCTCTGTGCTCATTTGTTTTGCAGATACAGGCCGGAAGGGTGAACCCTAGCACGCAACTCACGTGACCTGCCTTGACCTCACCTGACCCGAGCCGGTTCGCCGCCGCCGCCGCCATGGCTAAACCCGGAGCCGTCAGCTCAATCAGGAAGGACGAGGTGAGGAGGAGGAGCAGGAAGACGAGGAGGACACGGGGACTGGCAGCGGGAGAAGCGGGGCGGGGAGGTGGTCTGTGATGAGGCTGGGGATAGTCACGGCTTCCGGAGTAAACAGGGGGCACCACTTACTGTGAAGGAGGACCATTGCCCGGAACGTCGCCTATTAAGTGTATTTATTTTGTAAAATATTTCAGGGCAGAACTATTGACGCACGTGCTTAGTCTTTGGTATCTGTGAGGAAGGGTGGCTGGGTTAGTGGGCAGCGGTAGGAGAGAGTGCCAATCCCCACACCCTCAGGGTAAACCATTTGGCGTCCTGGTCTAACACTGTTTGAGACTAAGCTCTAAAGAACGCTGTCTCTGGTATGGGCCAATCAGTTTCAAAGACAATGCATCATATACTACCAGAGCATGTCTTGTGCTTGCATGGTCACCACGAGTATATGTGGTTAATGCAGACATGATTCCTTGCAAAACGTTTCTGTTTGGTGCTTTATTGCCAGGAAGGGTCAAATCTATTCTTATATTTTGATAGTGGCAAGGGAGGTCCCATGATGTGAACCACCCCGTGAGCGGGATCAGACGGTGACCGTGCCGGCTCTATCGTAAGCTGTAGAACTTCCGACGACGACGACCCATGCGAATAATTGTCCGTACTCTGAGCCCGCGGATTTGCTTTGCGACCGCGCAGCAACAGTAGCGCGGACCTGGCAGAAGAAAGAACGGAGGCGATGGCGAGGCTTCGGGTCGACAATTACAATTGTTTTGTTTTCACGAGGTGATGGTGCGAGAGAGCAGGGCCGAGTCTTGGAGCTGTAGTGCTGGTCCCAGCGACGTCACCCTGTCGGCGATGGCCTCTTTAGCTCAAGTCCGTTCGTCCCTGCAGCCACCTCGAGGAGCCGCCTCTGATTTTGGGGGGCAGGTGCAGCGCCGGATGATCCTAGTAGCAAAAGTAGCTACTACATATGTAGCAGCTACTACATATGTACTACATATGTAGCAGCTACGGGCCCCGCGCTTTCAAAGGCCCCGCGCTAAATGCTTTCAAGCTATCAATTCCGGTTCAGTGATTCTGCACTTGCTCTATTACTATAGTACTATACCGCCTTCAACTTTTTACAAACGAGAGGGGTGTTTAAGTTTAACACGTAGGCTTTCGCGACCAACATTCATAATAAAGGTTTTTGGGTTAGATCGCGTTATTTATAAATGTGTCGTAACCCTCCACCACCCGATACGGCCAAACAGTAAAAAATGTGTCACGTTTACAAAGGACAAATAGTTCACTACTTTAGCCCGAGTGAATCAACATCATTTAAAATTTAAATACGCCAGAATGGGCGAATTGCCCGATGATGCTGGATGTAATTACCAGCGAAACGTCGTACTCAAATTTTAAATGATGTTGTTTCACTCTTCAACACACCGGTGGGCGAAAGCAGTGAATTATTTGTCCTTTGTAAACGCGACACATTTTTGACTGTTTGGCCGTGTCAGGTGGTGGAGGGTTACAACACAATTATAAATAACGCGATCTAACCCAAAAACCTTTATTATGGGGTGTTTAAGGTTAGCGATGTCGTATTATCTGGCTGTATAGCAAATGAAAAATTTTGTGTTTTGATTTTTACGTGTTTTTTTTTTATTTACGGCCCCTTTATAACATCACGCTAGAGGCCCCGCACTCGCTTAATCCGGCACTGGGCAGGTGCACGTTAATTATGGGGGGGGGGCGTCAATGCTATGTGAGGGGTCGCAGGGCGCACGTGAATGATGGAAGGGGGCATTGCTATGTGGGGGAGGGGGGCGGGGGGCACGTTAATGATGGGAAGTGGGGGGAGGGGTCATCGGTATTCATTTGAATCGATTCTCTCCACAGAGAGGACCAGATGCAAATTGAGACCGACATCTCAGTGTGGGTGTCCACGCGTGTCTACGCGTGTGCCAAGTGCAGTGCGCAGACAGCGTTAGTCACCTTGGGACGTGTTTAACAATCATCGGGCGCGTGCAGCAAGGAACGGCTCTCGATTTGCGTTTGAACGGGGGAGGAGGAGTAAATTCTTAGACGCGGACAGAGGGAGCGTGCTGATTGGGTGGCCGCGAGGAGTGAACTTGGGGAACCCTGCTCCACATTGCCCGATAGCGCACAGGTGCACGCAGGTGAGACCACGTGATTGCGGCTAAAGGTGCAGAGGTGCGCGTTTCTGCACGACGCGGGTGAAAGGGGGTGGGGGCGTTGTGGGGGGGGGGCGGCGGTGGGGGGCATGGGGGGTGTGGAGAGAAAGCTGTATAGCTCAGTGAGCCTTACCTGGTCACATGAAACGTAGTTTTGTTTGGTTTAGAGGCTGGGGTTTGGTTTTGACGGTGGGCGCGGGGCATGGAACGCATCCGAGAGCACCTCCAGCGGGGAGACGGAGCAATGAGGTCAGCTGGTGCGTGTCGGTGCCAAATGGATTAGTATTCGATCACAGGCTCGCGACGGGTGGCGGCGGTGGCGGATCCTGAAGGCATTAATCCAACAGTGGATTGGCCCTGGCTGGGGGTGGGGTGAGTCCGAGAGGGGAGAGGAGTGGAGGATGGTTACGTTGAGGATGTGGGCAGCTCGTTCAGGTGTGAGGCGTGAACACAGATTTGTGGCTAGCACGCGGTGACACCCACACCTTTATTTAACACTCCAACCGAAAAGATTATTCAGGGACAAAGGTCCCACGGCCGGTTTGCATAAAGCACCTTCATCGTCTCTGCCTGCAGTGGGTATAGGCGATGGAGATGAAAGACCACGAGGAAATCGTGGTTTGTCGTCTTGCGCAACCGCTCGCTGCCCATGGGGGGGGGGGGGGATATTAATAACGTACAGCAGGCAAATGCGCAGCCCTGCAACTGCTCGCTCACGCTACTGCTGGCAGAAGGCCCGACTACTGCACTCAAAGGAGTTTTAAAGAAATCCTTCTGAAATATATTTTTGCCGACGCTTGGCTTAACACACTGTGGCCAGACGTCTCGTAAGGTGTGCGAGTACCCACGCTTTACCCCGCCACACGTGACCTGTCCATCGACATACTGCGGTGAACATTTTGACACTGCTGGGTGGACAGAGGTGGGGGTGTGGTAGGATTAGGGGGGGGGGGGGGGTTAAGTGGCGCCCCGGGAGAAAGAACCGGATCGGCAAGTTCAGCATTCCGTCAAATACTAGGACGTTATTTTTGGTGCCAAACGTTTGTGAAGGAAAAAAATACCAATTATTTACCACACTTTCATCAATCCACCACTTTTGATATGAGCAAAAAAAATACGTGTTTAGTAAATCAGCAACGAACAGCTGATGATGGCGATTATGATAATGAGGAAGGACAGATTGAGGAACACATGGAGCACAGATTGAGGCTGTCTGGACGAGTTGACTCGGGTCGAACGCGTCATGTCTACAAGGGCCGATGGAGGCTAGAGGCGGAGTGGCAGCCAAAGGAGGCAAGGAACGCGCCCCAGAGGACGTCCACCGGGGAGTATGGAGGAGATACCCTCCAGGATTTCTGTGACCTCCTGGACATCTGCGACTTACTGGACACCTGTGACCTACTGGACATCTGCGACCTCCTGGACACCTGTGACCTACTGGACATCTGTGACCTCCTGGACATCTGTGACCTCCTGGACATCTGCGACTAACTGGAGATCTGTGACCTCCTGGACATCTGTGACCTCCTGGACATTTGCGACTTACTGGAGATCTGTGACCTCCTGAACATCTGCGACTTACTGCACACCTGTGACCTACTGGACATCTGCGACCTCCTGGACATCTGTGACCTACTGGACATCTGTGACTTACTGGATATCTGCGACCTACTGGACATCTGCGACCTACTGGACATCTGTGACCTCCTGGACATCTTCGACTTACTGGAGATCTGTGACCTCCTGGACACCTGTGACCTACTGGACATCTGCGACCTACTGGACATCTGCGACCTACTGGACATCTGTGACCTACTGGATATTTGCGACCTACTGGACATCTGCGACCTACTGGACATCTGCGACTTACTGGACATCTGCGACCTCCTGGACATCTTCGAATTACTGGGCATCTGTGAACAGAGAGCTTCATAGTTCATAGGAATCCTTCCAGTATAAATAAAGATAATTCTGGGATACATCTCGGCCCCTGTCCAGTAGGCAGAGATTGTGACGGCCCGAGGAGACCTTCCGTCATCCAGCAGTGTCTAGAGCATGGCTGACGACGAAGACGATGATTGGCATGATGAGTGGCACTACAGCAGAATCCACGGCGATAGACCCACACACAGCTGTAGTCGCCTGCACTTGCACGGCTGCCGTCCTGAATAAAGACGGCTTCATCAGCCGGTGGCGTAAGCGATAGGGAACGCGTGGGTGTGGAAGGCGGAGGGGTGGTGAGGAGGAGGGAGTAGGGGGAGGGTGAGATAACAATACTTCCTGGATCTCGACTCGACTCACCTGTTCTGCTTGTGTCACGCTCCGCAGGTAAATCATCGTGTGAACGCGGTAAGGTCGGCCGCATCGACTCACCTGCTCACCCTCTCGCCTTTTATTCTGTCTGCCTTCACACCTGCCTCATCCATCTCACCTACCTAGCTACCTTCTCACCTGTACACTACAACCTGCCTACCCACTCGTCCACTCACGCACTCGAATACTAACCTCTCACCTGTTGACTCTCTCCAGCTCACTCTTCTCTCACCCGCTTGCCACCTCACTTCCGCACCTGCTCACCCCCTCACCTGCGTTCACGCTCGCACCGCTCACCTGCTCACCTGGTTAGCAGCCTGGGAGTCGGGAGTTGGCGTGTGTCTAACACGAGCCCGTGAGTAGTGCTCTCTCATTTACGTATCGGCCGTTTCATAGTTGATGATTGGCTGTCGTATTATTCACCTGGCATAGCAAGCCTATGATTGGCGCGTGTGTGTGTGTGTGTGGAGACAAAGGCGGCCGGGCGTGGTAATGGCCACACCTCCCCCTTCACAGGTGCTACTCGCCAACAGCACTTGCCCCTACGAGTCTGTCAAGGCTATCGGGTGCGCTTTTACCTGTATGGTATGCAAGCGCCGGCTTCCCGAATTCCTGCTTGTACAGTGCCTCCGGCATGCGGTAACTAGAGCGGGGTCGAGCCTCCTCGAGGTCAACTCGGCCAAAAAAGGAAATACAGTGCAGTCATTTGAGAAAGGCAAAGGCGGCCGGGCGCACATCGTGTGTTGCGTGATTGCCGGACTTAATAGGTGCTGGCTAACAGCACTTGCCCCCAACAAATCATGATGGCGAAATGGGACTTTTGTTTGTGGTAATAATCTGTCTTGCACTGAACATACACTGGGGTGACCACGACCAGCAGAAGCCAGGGGTGAAGGTACCTGCCACGGGGAGCGGTGGTGCAGCGGTTAGCGCACTGCGCTGTGGACCGCGCAACCCGAGTTTGATTCCCACTCGCGGGCAACCACCACTAGTGACGATTACCTGAGCCAGTCTTGAGCCCTCTGACTAAGTCGACTCACACCTTATAAATGAGTACTCGGTGCGACGTGTTAAAACATCGCCACTCGGGAGACAAAGGCGGCCGGGCGCAGAGCTGGTCACCATCACCCCCATTAAAGGCTATACGGGGCACCTTTGTCTTTGTGCTGTAGCCAGCCAAGGTGGCATCACTGGGCAGGGGGCGAGCGGTGTTCGACAGCGAAGTTCAGTTCCACATTTTGTTAAAGTCATTTTTTTTTTAGTTTTTAAGAGCTGAAGTTGGCCGGAAATGTTGCTAATATTATCCCTCCGGTTTAACCAGGAATGCAACCCCGCCGCACGAGCTTTCGATACAGTGCACGATGACTGCGACTCTGAAACGTTGTGAAGCCATGATCCATCCACCGCTGGACGAAGGCCTCCCACCCCGCGAGCCGTTGCCAACTCGTGCCCCCCGGAGTGGGTGGCTGAGGCAGTGTGCGTGTTGGACTCGTAGTTAGTTCATAGTTAGTTCATAGTTTATTTATTTGGTATAGCCCTGTGAGCCATTCGGCTCTTGAATCGGGTGCAACCTCAACAAACAAAAAAAACATGAACAAGAAAACATCTTAAAGTGACTATGTGACTGTGCAAACAGAAAATCCAGGAAAAAAACAATCAAAATATTCCTGAAATAGCACCGTACACCAACGCTGTGTGCAAAAATCCCAGTGGGATGCAAGTCAAATAACAACAACCACAAGACAACTAAGATTAAGGCCATAAGTCTAACTCCGTATTACAATAAACAAAAACATGGCCAAAAACAAAAAAAACGTTTTCGAAATCACCCAAATAAAAGCCGTAAATGCAATGTAACAGTGATCATAGGGACTGTGACCGAATTTTTTACAATAAACTACATAAATAAATAAATTAAATAATTTTTATTAATTATAACACCAAAATCTAGAGCCATATTTTAGGCCACTGAAATAGCAGTGGCAGCTAGGGGTGTACAACTCCTCTAGAGCAGTTTTGAGTGAAGATCTCATAGGTAGTGATTCAAGTTGCAGTTTATTGGCAATATCATTCCAGACCCTGGGGGCATCAATAGCAAAGGCCCTTCCTCCGGTTTTTGTACGGCAATAGGGAATGTGAAGCTGGTAGACGAGCGAAGACCTGAGGTCAAATTTCTTCTTTGAAACAGAGAGGAGATCCAGTAGGAAGTCTGTGGATTTGTTTGTAAGTACATAGTGAATAAATAAGATCTGGTGCACAAGCCGTCGAACATTAAGAGATGTTAAGTTTGACCCAATGTAGAGATCACAGTGGTGAGTCCTATATGGGCAGTTCAATGCAAATCTTAAGGCCGAGTGATAGATGGAATCAAGCTTCTTCAGTACAGTACTTGAGGCTGATTTATACACGATGTCACAGTAGTCATGTAGAGGCAGTATGGTAGCTTTTATCAATTCCAAACAGAACATTGGGGGGAAGCAGTGCTTGTGTTGATACAGGAAACCAATTTTTATTTTTGTCTTTTTACCAATATAATCAATGTGATCTTCAAAATTAAGTTTTGAATCCAGAACCCCCAGATACTTATAGATCTTGACTTGCTCTATTTGATAATTATTCAAGGAATGTAATTGGCGAAAAATAACTTCCTGCTTTAGTCCCGGTGAGAAGCATAGCACCTTGGTTTCGGAGGTATTCAGGACTAGTTTAAGAGAATCTAGCTGATGTTGTAGTTTGTTGAAATCACCCTGGAGCTTAGCAATCACGTCATCCGGAGAGCGGCCAGCTGTAATCAGTATCGGTGGTGAATGTGGTGTAAAGTCCAAATGTCTCGGTGCGTAGTCACCCTGTGCTGATCGTTTAATCAGCCCCGCCGAAGGATGTTGGTTCTTCACGTGCGGTGCAGGCTCGACCTCATGTACGCGTTTTGAAATTACAATCATGACATCCCTTTGTAAAATCTGCTGCTGCTTGAAGGCCTCCCTCACGCCCCGTCGGTCATACGGATAGTGTGCCCGTACTTCACAGTGAAAGGGGTGGTTGGAGGGAAGTCGTGGTGGTGGTGGTGAAAACGGCTTCAGATTCCACTCGCCAGGGAATCGAACTCGGGCCTCCTAAGTACATAGTGCGCCACACCGCCCTAACCCCCCACCACAAGGTTAAGCCCCCTGTTAATGATACACGTGACCGTGTGATCATTAACGTGGGTGCTGAGTTGGGTCATTTATGACCTCTTCACTCCACGAGGGATCTGTGAAACTTCCAACCCGTCACGATGTTGCCTTGCGTGTGGAGCAAGTTGTGTTTTGTTTAACCAAGGTGAGAATACTCTCGAGACCAGGGCGAGCCTTGTGTGTGAGACTGACCTGGGGCATGATTAGTCTGCTGCACGTCGGGGATGAATGACTGAACAGAGCCAATTCAGTCATTTTGTAGTTTGGCAAATTTGGCAAATTTGGATACGTGCTGCATCCACGTAGAAATACGAACGTGTACAATACGAACGTGTACAGTACGAACGTGTACAGTACGAACGTGTACAAGTCTGTTGGTCTATTAGCCTTGGAGACGGCTGTTTACGATGCGGCAAGTACACTCTGGACTGGTTTTTGGGCAGGTTTTGCCCGGTCCAGAGTTCGCTCGCTTAAACGAATGCGAGCGGATGATATGGGTTCCGACTAAAGTAAATACGTGTTCGTATGTGGAGACGCGGACCGGAATTCTGCGAATGTATGCTCACAGCCGGTTGGCCTACACACAGGGGCTTGACGTGTTTTTACATTGGCCAAGCCATCAATCCGACCATCATCACCACCGTCATCGCCACCTTCACCACCATCATCACCATCACCATCGTCACTCCAGTGTGCAGAAAATTAGCAGCGCCACTGTGTCGGAGCGCCAACAGTGGTCCTACGGTTGGGCAACTCCCCATGATAGGAATGTGGAATTTCCAAACACTGGGCCACCGATGGTGAAGATCACTGCCAGGTGACACTTTGCGTTTTGGTTGTAATATGTTATAAAGTTGACATTTGCGAGTCATTACACCCGTGCCAGTGTGTGTGTGTGTCATCTAAAGTTGAAGTGCGTTTCCACGTTTTTCTGGGGCTCAAACAGCGTGGCGGTGGCGCTAATCTCCCATTGGCTGGAATTCGAATGTGGAATTTCCAGTGGTGGAAATTCCACATTCCTTCGGCAAGGTCCATCCAACCTCGTAGGACAACATAATGTGGAGCCCCGCGTGCGATATTCCGCATGGGAGGCGAGATGTCGATGATCATCAAATGTATTTAAGTTTATTTTGTTTAGCCAGGGTGAGAACTCCAGAGACCAGGATGCGTCTCAATCGCAAGGGTGACTTGGTTCGCAAAGCTGATGATGGTGGTGGTGGTGGGACATGCGTTTCAATGCCAGATCATAATCGTGAGACTCGATCAAATTGAGTCTCGACACGCAAGTGAGGCTTTCTTGGCCACAGTTAAATTATAGAGGACGCTGCTGCTGTGTAACGGTTATCACGTTGCGCGAATTGCAATGCTGATGTTTCCAGTTCGATAAAATCTCCCGGCACTACAGTTGAAACGGCGGTGGAAGTTACTTGAATACCCCCCTCCACCGCCGCTCCTGCCCTACCGCAGCTTCCATGCACCCAGCAGGATAGATGGGTGGGAGAGCGCGTGGGGGTGCGTCCCACCTCGTCGAGACGTCTGGCCAGTGTGGAAGAGTAAGACTAAGAAAACACCGCGCCTTAAAGGAGCTGTCTGGAACGCCCTCCGGTGAAGGCCCTTCCGCCAACAGTGGCGTGAGCGAGCAAGTCGCAGGGCCGCGGCGCCTTTACTCTTCACCATCACGCCTCTGCTGAACACGTTCTAACAAGCACGTGGTGGCGGCGCGCGTCCGTGTCCCGCAGGCCGTCCCCGCGACCACCCAGGCGTCCGCTAAGGCCAACGGTCACGGCTGGGAGCCCGGGTCGGTGTGCGTGGCGCGCTTCAGCTTCGACGGGGAGAAGAAGAAGGACCTGCCCTTCGCGAAGGGCGACCGCCTCACCATCGTGAGGTCCTCCAACGTGAGGCCCTCCAACGTCGGCGTGGCCGCTGCGGAGACGAGCGTTGCGGTGCTGTCCCCTCGCGTGTCCGCGTTTTCTTCGGGTGCTCCACGTGAATTTGGTGGGGCCCAGCGGATCCTCCGCTGTGCCCCGTCGCGTTGTTGTCGGTTTTGGTTGCGTTCGACTTCGAGCTGTACGTGTGGAATGGTGATGATGATGATGGTCACAGTAAGTTCATAATTACCGTCGTATTATTGCAATGCTATTGACGGCAATTACAACATTGATGGCGTTGGTGCCAATGATGAGGATTATCGCGACGGTAGAAAACACGAGTGTAAATGAAGATGGCGAAGACGATGGTGTGAAGGTGTCGATGATGACAGTCGGTATGAATGATGACATACATGGCGATGATGTTGTTTAATCGGTGATGACGACGCATTTTTCATTTTTATTAGGATGAATATTCGATTATGAATATTATCCAACTTATAGATGACGAGGACGATGATGACGACACCTCTGACTGTCTCCCTCCTACCGCGTCGTCCCCCCCCCCCCCTCGTGGCCCCCCCCCCCCCCCCCCCCCCCCACAGAGTAAGCAGTGGTTTCTTGCGAAGGACGCGACCGGGCGTGAAGGCCTCATCCCCATCACCTACATGCAGCAACAAACGAGGGGGGGCGCCCCCCCGACCAGCGATAAGATGAACTCCATGCCGTGCGTGCGCCCCGCCCCCCTCCCGCACTCCTTCCTGCATCCCCCCCTCTTTCGTGCACCCTCCAATTCCGGCTGCACCCCCACCCCACCCCACGCTCCTCCTCTCTGAGCCCCCCACCCCCGCGCTGCCGAGGTCGCTGCTGGGCGTGAAGGCCTCTTCCCCATTTCCTCCTCCTCGCATCAGCCCAGGGGGGTCGGCCCCCCACCCAAGGAGAATATGGACTCCATGCTTTGCGTGCACACTGCACCCCCCTCGCACCCCCACGTAGCCCCCCCTCGAAGACCTCCCTGCACCCCCACCACTCCTCCCTGCACCCCCACCACTCCTCCTTGCAGCCTGCTTTACTGCTCCCTCTACCCCCACACCACTCCCTGTACCCCCCCCCCCCCCCCCCAGTGCGTGCTTGTCCTACATTATCGGCACGCCGTGGTCAGTGAGCCCAGAGTAAGACCACCGCCCTAAATGTGCACCGATCACGCCCCCGATGTAGGATACGTGTGCACGCGTTCCGGCACGTTCACTGTGCGCGCGTCAGTCAGCACCCCGGACTCCCTTGCTAATTAGACGTTCCGTCTCGAGGGACATTGCAGGTGACATTCTATGATGATTTAGACGTATTTTTCGTGACCTAGGTTCAGGTTTCTAAAAGCGCTCTGACCAATCTAAACTATTTTTCATTTCACCAGGCAAGGCCCAATGAGTTGTACAGCTCTGACGTGAACGACGTGCCCTCTGTGCCCCCCTCCCCTCGGCGTGCCCCCCCCCCCCCACTCCCTTCCCCCGCCGCCATCTCCAGTTGGTTCCACGGGAAGATCTCGCGGGAGGAGGCGGAGCAGCTGCTGATGCCACGCTCGGACGGCCTCTTCCTGGTGCGGGAGTCCACCAACTACCCGGGCGACTACACGCTGTGCGTGAGCTGCGGCAGCCGCGTCGAGCACTACCACGTGGCCTGCCCTCAGGGGCAGTTCTCCGTGGATCCCGGCGTTAACTTCGACAGCCTGCCCAAGCTAATCGACGTAGGCCTCCCCCCCGCTCACCCACATACCCACTTGCATGCCTTATTGACTTGCCTACCTGTCTGCCTATTTACCTACCTACAATGTGTACATGCCTACCTGAATACCAGCCGTTTTACCTGCCTGTCTGCATACACGTCCACCTATACACCTACCAATATGCATGCCTGCAGACTCGCCCACCTGTCTGCATTGCCAAATTTCTATGAGCGTACATATCTGGCTGCCTGCTTCCCTATTTAACCTGTCTGCCTGTCTGCCTGCCTAACAACCTCCCTCCTGACTTGTCTACCTGCGTATCAACCTCTCGGGGGCCTAACAACCTATCTGGCAGCCTGGCCAAGCACGTGGAAAATCCCTGACCCATTCCCTACCTCGCTCATAAAATAAATACCCCCTTGCCTGCCTAGCCGGTGCGGCAAAACAGCCGGTGGACGACCCCACCTGTACCATGCTAGCGCAGATCAGCTGTGCCCGAGGAAAAGCGGTAACTGCGCGTGTGTGTGTCCATGCGTGTTGGGAGTCATGGCGCAGTGGTTGGCACCCTGCGCTATCGAACTCGGCGGCCGGAGTTTGATTGCTGCTCAAAGCCAGGTCAACTTTAGCCAGGGCAACTTAGCTTTAACTTTGTAACTGCTCGTGTGGTTTGTAAACATCAGCAATGGGGAGACAAAGGTGGCCGGACATGGTGCTGGCCACCCACGCAGCACTTTCCCCAATGGTCTGTTGAAGGCTACCTGGGGGATATTTGTCTTCGTTGTGTCCGTGCGCTAGTACTACTGGAAAGACGCCAACGGGCTGTGTACGCGCCTCACCTACCCACGCCTCACCAGCACGGCGCTGGCGATGAAGGAGCAGGAGTTCTTGAACTGTGAGTGTCACTCCAGCTCCTTCTGCAAGCTCCCTCGCCCACTAACTCACTCGCATGCTCACTCGTGAACTATGAAACTTGGACACTCTCACACGCGCTCATTCGCTGTCTAATTGACCCACCCATGTATGTGCTGCACGTTGAACTTCTTTCGCACCGTACGTAGCCAACCGCGCTGATCGGAGGTGAGCCTGCGTGCATGCGTGTCTTTGTGTGCCAAGGTGCCTCAAAGCGCACCTGGCCTGGCACAGGTGCCATGGTGACGTCACCATCACTTAGTGGCGAATGTTGGTATTGGTGCGTCTTTGGTGTTTGCTAACAGCACTTGCCCCAATCGTCTGTTTGGGCTATACAGGGTGTCTTTGTATTTGCTTGTGCGCAGGTGGCCGGGTCATAAATATGAATGAACTGAAGCTCGGCGAGGTGATTGGGAGTGGCGAGTTTGGAGGTGAGTGACGGTCACCCGGAGCCGGGAGTCGTCACAGCCTCGATTGGGGTTTGTGGCGAGGGGGTGGCGGCTGCATCGGGGCAGGGGTGGTGGGTGGGGGGTCATCTTCAGTTGCACCGGTTGGGGTCTGCAAACAACCTGAGCATGTGGAGGTAGCCGGGTAAATCGGGGGTGGGGGGCGGGGGGGGGGAATGGGGGGGGGGTCATAATGGCCGTGCATGAGACATGGAGACTGCACCGCTGAAAGACCTAGGTTCGCATCCAGGTTTCAGCCACCTGGTGATTAAAGCCGGGTTCTCAAGTCGAGCGAGTCAATGGTCTCAACCCGGTCACCAACAGCTGAATGAAAAAAAAAAACATCACTTAACTTTGTATTTCATTTGAGTCGATTGCAGCTGTTGAGAGTGGGATATATCTTGATCAAGCGTTTCAGCTCTCATAACATCTTAACGCGGGGGTGCGATGGGCACGTGACGAGGTGTGGCGGACACGTGTGTGTCTATGTGTGAGTCCCGTAGACATGTGTGTGTTAGGGAGCAGTAGTATAGCAGTTGACGAACCGCGCTACGAACCCGACAACCCGAGTTCGATTCCCGCTCACGGCCGACGCCAGTGACGATTTTCAAAACCGGTCCTGGGCCTCCCCTAGGTCGACTCGGCCTCAATTGAGCACCTGGTCTGATGTGTAAAAACATTGCGGCTGGGCGTGATCCTGGCCTTCATAGGTCCTACTCGCTAACAGCACTTGCCCCAAAAGAGGCTGTTAAGGCTACGTGGGGGATCTTTGTCTTTGCCCTGTAGACGTGTACCTGGGCCAGTACAACGGCACTGCCGTTGCCGTCAAGTCCCTGCACATGGAGTCGTCGACGTTGCAGGAGTTCATGTCCGAGATCACCATCATGACGTGAGTTCATGTCTGAGATCACCATCATGACTGAGTTCATGTCTGAGATCACCATCATGACTGAGTTCATGTCCGAGATCACCATCATGACTGAGTTCATGTCCAAGATCACCATCATGACTGAGTTCATGTTTGAGATCACCATCATGACTGAGTTCATGTCCGAGATCACCATCATGACTGAATTCATGTCTGAGATGACCATCATGACTGAGTTCATGTCCGAGATCACCATCATGACTGAGTTGATGTATGAGATCACCATCATGACCGAGTTGATGTATGAGATCACCATCATGACTGAGTTAATGTCTAAGATCACCATCATGACTGAGTTCATGTCCGAGATCACCATCCTGACTGAGTTCATGTCCGAGATCACCATCATGACTGAGTTCATGTCCGAGATCACCATCATGACGTGAGTTCATGTCAGAGATCACCATCATGACTGAGTTCATGTCAGAGATCATCATCATGACTGAGTTCATGTCCGAGATCACCATCATGACTGAGTTCATGTCAGAGATCACCATCATGACTGAGTTCATGTCAGAGATCACCAGCATGACTGAGTTCATGTCAGAGATCACCATCATGACTGAATTCATGTCCGAGATCACCATCATGACTGAGTTCATGTCCGAGATCACCATCATGACGAGGAAGAACCCGACAAAAACCCTGACCCCTAACCCCAAACCTAATTCTAGCCCCTAGCACAACTCCTAACCCTGACAACCCCTAAAACAATCCCTAACCCTAATACAAACCCTAACCCCAAACCCTAACACAACATGTAAACCCAAAGCCTAACCCAAACAAAACCTCGAACCCTAACACAACCCCGAGCTCAACCCGCAACCCCAACACAATCCCTAACCACAGAGCCTGACCCTATATCTTACCATGGGTTATAAACATTCTATCTACTCTAAAACTGCTATCCACTCATCCTCGATGGCCTGCCTTTTTGCGGTGAATAATAGCCATTGCCTCAAACGTCGCACACTGTTATACTTTTTTCTTTATAAGGTCACAGTGTTGTTGACGAATCTGTTGAGTTTTTTACTTGTTATTCGTGCTGTATCCGTCACCAAAGCTATCACTGACCCTAACGTTATCCTTAAGTCTATGACCCTACCTCCTAACCCTATTCCTGGACCATGTCCCTTCGCTCTAACCAAAAGTCGATCGCCCACTCCGTCCCCAAACCCCCCAGGAAGCTCCGCCACCGCCACTTGGTGAACCTGCTGGGCGCGGCGATGGGCGAGGTCCTCTACATCGTCACCGAGTACATGGCCAAGGTGAGGGCCGCTGGGAGGGCCGCTGGGATGCCCACAGGGAGGCCCACAGGGAGGCCCACGGGGAGGCCACGGCTAACAGCTACACTACCGCTCCCTGCACCCATCACTCCTGCTCACGGCACAACGAAGACAAAGATACCCCATATAGCCTTAACAGACTTTTGAGGCAAGTGCTGTTGGCATGCACCTATGAACGCCGGCACGGCACACATGGTGGGTGGGTGGCCAGCGCCACGGCCGGCTGCCTTTGTCTCCCTCGTGGCAATGTTTACACATGGCACCAGGTACTAGTTTGAGGCTGAGTTGATCTTGAGGAGGCCTAGGACCGGTTTAGATAATCGTCCCTGGTTTTGAACGTGAGTGGGAATCGAACTCGGATTGCATACATACACACACACACACGTGTGCAACGCACGATTTTTTTTCAGAACTAACCATTGCAGCGATATTATTACGCGAAAGGCCACAATAATCAATGGTGGGGTTTTTTTTTGTGTGCGCGAAGTCGCGGCTGAGCGTTCCATCGACTCCCCACACTGGAAGATCCGGTTTGATCACAGGCGGGTGGCTGGAACGTGGAATGCACAAACCCCGGGGGTTCTCACCGGTGCCGACTCGATACTCCGGCGTGGCCTCTTCCATTCTTTCTCTCTCTGTTCTTTCTTTGGTTGCTCAACGTGGGCGCAAAACGTAGCAAAGAGAAAATAAAAATCTGTTCCACTTCGCTCTGGCAAACAACGTCACCTCGGTCCGCGGCTGCCCACGTCGTCCGCTTGGCACGCGGGACGACGCCGCCGCTTAATGGCAGACAGCTTCGCTTAAATAATCCACAATAGAGGCGTTTGTGGGTTAGATCGCGTAAGTGTAAATGCATCGTTAAGCCCTCCACTACCCGACACAGGCAATTAGTAATGTTTGTCCCGTAAACAAAACGTGCCAATTCCTTAGTAGTACAACATTGACATTTTTTCGTACATACATTTACAATACAAATTCGCTGTGTCCGGTGGTGGCGGGTTTAACGACACATTTAGATTGACGCAATCTCACCAAAAGACCTCTTATGGATAATATTGCTCGCGAAAGCCGACGTGTGAAACTGACTCCCAGGCCCACGAGACGTACATCTAATGGCGAGATTAAAGAATAGATCGCACGCGATTAATGCGGATATTTCCCACAGACGCGCGGTGTAACCTTGCTTAAAGGGCCGCCGCACAAAACCCTCTATGGCTACACGATGCCTGTCCGTGTGAAAAGAACTCGGCAAAGGCGACGATTTTACTATCTCATTTTGTCCATCGCGCATTCCGCTCCAGCTGCCCCCCACCGCGCCCCCCCCCTCCCCCCCCGTATGACTTGGATTGAGCCACGGCGTGTTCGCCGCTCGCCACGGAAGTGTCCTGGTTTCGATCCCGGCACGCCTTCCCGGTTGACACCACGGGTGTACAAGCCATGAGCTACGCGCCGTCCACTTCGGAGAGAACTTTAGAGATCCTGCGATGACATTCGGAGATAGAGTTGAACATTGTGTGCCGTGAACAATAGAACGAGTTACTCGCGTGAAAAAACAACCTATCGGGGCCCTTCTGAAAGAGAGTCTTGACTCGTGGACTCGGGGTGAAACCTTCCGGGCTCATATAAAAAAGCTGCATTGCCCATCGCTTAGCGGTCTCATTTTCATGTTTTGACCGCCTCCCCCCACCACCACCCCAACCCACCAACTACTCGAGACGGCTTGTGTGTCATCAAGTGAAGGTTGTGATACAAAAAAAGGGGGTGCTGACGCTTCAGCAGGGGGAGATTATCCCCCCCTCCTCCGACGCTACGTGGCTGGTTTGAAAATGAAAACGTGTATCTTGGAAGATTCGGCTTCGTCTGTGAGCAGAGGGAGTTTGCGTCTGAGCCGTCACGTGCCCTCTCCCCTGACAGGGCAGCCTCATCAACTACCTGAGGTCACGGGGTCGCGCGGGGATTACCAAGGTGGAGCAGATCACGTTTGCGCTGTGAGTCCTCACACATCATCGTCGTTGTTGTCATCGTCATCAGCATCGTTCGTAACCATAGTGATTCTTAATCATCACTAGCACTGCCCTCGCATTTGTATGGGTGACGTCACGACTGTGCACTTGCCTGCGCATCAGCCAGCCAGCAAAAACTTTTTTGTATAATATAGTATGATCATCATCAATTCAATGGAGGTCTCATTGCTCACTTGGCCCAACAGTCTCAGCGTACTTACGGATGTATGCCCGTTTCTGTGTGACGACACGCGTGTGTATACGTGTGTGTGCATGTGCGCGAGAATGCGTGTGCGCGTGCACGCGTGTGCGCGTGCACGTGTCTGTGCGTTTGTGTGCGTGCGCACATCCAAGTGTGGGCGGGAGTGTGCTTGTGCTTTTGTGTAAATGCACGTGCGAGCTCGTGCACGTACACGTGTGCGTGCATTTGCGTGCTTGACTGCACGTGTTGACGTGTGTGTGCGTGCGTGCGTGAGCAGTCACGTGTGCGAGGGAATGGACTACCTGGAGCAGCAGAATTTCGTGCACCGTGACCTGGCGGCCCGGAACGTCCTCATCTCGGAGGACATGACCGCCAAGGTGGCCGACTTCGGCCTGGCGGGGGAGCGGGGCAAGGGCAGCATGACCAAGAAGCTGCCTGTCAAGTGGACGTCGCCGGAGGCGCTGCGCAAGCACGTGGGTAGCCCGCCGCAGCGATACCTCTTGCTTGCCCGCACGCTCACTCGCTCGCTGTCTCCCTCGCTGTCTCACTCGCTCGCTGTCTCCCTCGCTGTCTCCCTCGCTGTCTCCCTCGCTGTCTAGACTCCTGTCTCCCTCGCTGTCTCCCTCGCTGTCTCCCTCGCTGTCTCCCTCGCTGTCTCCCTCGCTGTCTCCCTCGCTGTCTCCCTCACTGTGTAGACTCATGTCTCCCTCGCTGTCTCCTTCGCTGTCTCCCTCGCTGTCTCCCTCGCTGTCTCCCTCGCTGTCTCGATCTTTCACTCGTGATGTAGCCGGGACTCGCAGCCCAGTCACGTGGGCAGCGTCTGTAGCCGCGTGTGTTTGTGTTGGGGGCAGCATCGGGGGGAGCGAGCAAGCCGTGACAAGGGTGTACATGCATGGTCATTTAATTGGAGGGCCAGATTGTTTTGAGCAGTGGATTCAGCACATCAACCAGACCCGAGCATTAAGTCTAACCTAAATGGCCGGCAAGACATTAGCCATGATTCGAACCACATCAGCCAATCGGGCCGCAGCTTTAGTCTGAGCCCTAGCGCTAACCCCAGCCGTGGCACTTCACCCTTCACCATTTTTCGTTGCCTCAGTAACGTTTCATCTTCAGGATGCCGGCGTAATTGCGTCCGTGAAGAGGCCTCCAAGTTTCGCCAAAATGAACACCGGACGACGTTTTTTTAAGAGTCAAAGGTCAAAGCGTCTCCCTGTTCAGTTGAGCCACAGGTGTGCCACTTGGCTCAGCTCCAATTGTGGCCCCGAACCAGCGGTGGGAAATTCCACATCCTTATGGCAGGCTCCAGTATAAATGACAGTCTGAGAAAGTACACACTCCGATAGGTCATCTTGATAAGGAAGAGAGTTGATGTCATTAAATATGTTGTCACTCCTGCCCCGACTGCCAGGGGCGCTTTAAACTCTTTGCGTCGGCACTGCCGGTCGCGTTAGCGCCCATCGCCCTCTGCTGGTCGCTCGCGGCGGCAGTGCGAGTGCCGGCGTGGAGCGGAGGAGATTCGTCCTCTCGCTCGCCGCACTCACTTCCTGCTACATCCACGCATGGCCCCACGACGTACATGGCGCAGAGCGTATAGTGACGTATGCGGGGCACCGTGTAAAGCGATGTATATGGTGCATCGTGCAGTCTCCAACAATTATTCACTCAATCTCTTGAGCCTCTCCCTCTCTCTGCTATGTTTCATTGCACACGGAGGAGAACCATCGCCCCCCCCCCCCCCCCCCAAAAAAAAAGTCTCCTGTTATATTCGTTCCCCCTTTTAAGAGGCAGTGCCATTTGAAGGAAGTGTTGAAATGTCGTTAAAAGTCCAGCTTTATTTATTAAATGTGGCTTGCTACTGTACTCGCATGGCCCCTCCATGGCACGTGGGCCTTGGTGTTTCCAGGAATCGCTGACACGTTGTGTGCTCCGAGTGTTCGCATCTTGAGATTGGCTCACGATGAGCTCTGGGCGGTTCCTGGCAGTTGTCTCAAATCAGCCGTGGCGAGGGAGGGCCTTGAGGGTTGTTATTCTCCCCACCACCGGAGCTCGTGTAACCCAAGTCTCGCATAAACCAAATTAACACGCGCATTTGAGTTGGCTCATGTTTGAGCCGGATTGATTGGGGTGAACGCTTATTCAGGGTTTTTTTTACGCTACTTATTATAGAGCGACTTGGGATGCTCTGCATGAACAACATTCAAAAGCAAATTGCCTTGTATTGTATGATCAAGTACACGTGACGGTGGGGGTTTTTTTTCTTCAAAGGAAATTGCAAACGATGATTACGATGATTCGCATTTGTGCGTGGATGCAGGAATTTTCCACCAAGTCAGACGTGTGGAGTTTTGGAATCCTCCTCTGGGAAATTTATTCCTTCGGCCGCGTGCCCTACCCCCGCGTGGTGAGCGAGTGGCAGGATATTCACCAGCGCCACCATCACTCACCAACTCACCTACCACGCACACAGACCCATAGATGCACGCAGGGACCCATAGACGCACGCAGGGACTTATAGACGGACACAGAGACCGATAGACTCGCACACAGACCCATATACGCACGCAGACACCCTTAGACATGCACAGAGACCCATAGACACACGCAGAAACCTACAGATGCACCCAGAGACCCACAGATGCACGCATATACCCATAGACACACAGAGACCCATAAACTCATACAGATACCCATAGAAGCACAGAGCAACCCACAGCCTCACAGAGATTCCCATCGACTCGCACAGTGCCCAGTATCTACCCGTCTACAAAACAACAATTCCTCCAATTTTTGAACAGCGTCTTGAGATGCAGCCACGTGTAGCCACACCTCCGACTAGCACGGTTGGCTACGTACGGTGGGAAAGAAGTTCTACATACATACAGATGCGATGCAAACGCTGTTCTATACGTTGCATCCTAACCTCGTGTTTCCTCGCCGATCCCCCCCCGCTCTCCCCCCCCCACCTCGTGACCTCTTGACCTCCGTCGCCGCAGCCCTTGAAGGACGTGGTGGAATACGTGGAGGATGGCTACCGCATGGACCCCCCCGAGCTGTGCCCCAGCACTGTGAGCAGCGTCATGACGTCGTGCTGGCACGTGGAGCCAGCGTGTCGGCCCAGCTTCCGCGACCTAAGGCGAATCCTGCAACATGAGAAGATCCACGACGAGTTGCAGAAGTGCTGAGAGTGGCACCCGCGGAGGGTTCTGAGTCCGTGGGGGTAAAGGGGTGGGGGCGGTGGCGGGCTGGGGGGATTTAGATCAGGGAAGAGTTGCCACCTGTCCCGGTTTTGACAGAATCGATTTTATTTTTAGAGGTAGTTGTTTTTCGGAACTCTGCGAGTCTTCCTGGGACGTTACTTAAAGATTTCGGTTATTATAATAATCACATGGCATTTGAGGCAATGCATTTGTGTGTAGTTTTCCCCTCTTCTGGCACTGTGAAATATTCGTATTGCCATGGTATGTCTAGGTTTGTTTTTTTTTTCCTCCCCAGAGGTGGCAAACCCTAGATGGCGGGAGAGGTGGAGTGGCAGTGTGGCCATGGCGGAGGGGTGGGGGGGCCATGAGGTTTTTCGGGTGCCCCCACCGTCGATCAGCTTCGTCCGTGTCCCTGTGTGGCATCGCTCGCTTGACCATCATCAGCAGTACACACGCGAGACCCGAAGCACGGGCCAGGCCTTGGGTCGTGTCGGCATTTTGCCGAGTTTCTGGAGCTGCAACAGATCCGTCCACACGTCGCGACTTCTTCTCAGCCCGAGCGATTTTTCGCCTGAGGTTGTCGCGCCGGTTTATCCAACGATTCACTCCGATAGCCGCCACCATCCCGTCGTGTCGGCGAGTACTCTCAAGTCTCGAGTGTGTATTTGTTGAAGCAGGGTGAGAGCTCGAGAGAGGGAGAGAGTCTTAATTTGCAAGAGTGGCCTGGGTAAGCAAAATGACAAAAGCAAAAACATTAAAAAAAAACTCGGTACAGCAATGAAGCAAATGGAAAAGAGCAATAGGAGCAAAAGTAAGAAATTTAAAGTAGTGCACGAACCATAATGACGAAGGTAAAGTTCATTTCCAGTAACAAAAGTTGGCTCAGAAAAAAATACTTTAAAAAGCCATTCGGAATAAAAATGTTGTTGTCCTTCCCAGCACCTCCGACTAGCACGTTTGGCTACGTACGGTGCAAAAGAAGATCGACATACGTACAATATATTTTTGGTGATTCTTACATGAGTATGCAAACAGACGGAGGATATGTTAGGTGCATATAACCAAACTCTGGACTCTAGAGGTATCAGCTGGCAGGATATAACTTCCTGTAGCATCACTTTTTGGACAGCTCCTTCTTCTTGGTATCCATAATAAAGAGTTTTCTTTGAGTGAGATTGCGTAAATATATAAATGTGTCGTTAAACCCGCCACCACCCGAGACAGCCAATTAGTAGTAAGGTTTGTCACGTAAACAAAACGCGCCAATTAGTTACTACTTCAGCACACCGGTGTGTTGGAGAGTAAACCCACAACATTTACAATTCGGGTACGACGTTTCGCTGGTGATTACAACCAGCCTCATCAGGCGACTAGCCAGAATTGTGAAGAATATTAGTCGTGAAAACCCACGTGCTAAACCGACTACCAATCTTGGGATGTCACGGTTGCCCGTGATTGGCCTGTTGATGAAGCAATGTCCTTATCACCTGGTCATTCAAAAAAACTTCGGGCAACAGTCGCTATGCTACTGCCGAGCTAAATGTGTTACGCGTGGATGTCGGTTTAAAATCTAAATATGTATGCTTACGTAACTTTCTGTCGATTCACGGGTCTCCCACTTACATAGCCAGCAAGTTGTTTTTGTACCTACTCCAAAATGTAATCCATCGGGAGGTGATGGGGTTAAATCAATGTAAAAGCTCTAATTTTAAATAAAATCTAAGTGTTATTATACAGTACACGCGTGTTTTGCAGTGCTCATTTTCGAGGTACAGGCGCAGCCCTGCAGTGTCCTGTTGCAGCCGCTGTTGATGAAAGGGCCCCCTCTCAGGGGGAGCTCTGGAATATCCCATTTCATCGATGGTTTTGTGCCTAGGTATCTTGAAAAGGTTTTGTCGTACCCACAATTTACGCCACCGTAATCGACCTGACGATCGATCGACTATCTTTGTGCCTATTTATATTTCAGAGTGGTCAGAGGCGGTGGTGTGACAGGCGAGAAATGTAATAAACTTGTGCTATTGTTTCAATCGCCGCGCCCGGAGATAGAATCAAACCGGCCACCTCTGGATGGCGAGTCTGCTGCGGCCAGCCTTTTACACCATAGCACCTTGTAACTAATCCAAAGTCTCACTTATTCTCTGGTGACAGCCGAGAGACTTTTACCTTCAGACTTAAAGACGTTTCAGTTTTATGATTGTGGAGAGTTCGAGGGAGTACATTTTACAGTTGGGTTTGTAAGATAAACATTTTCTGAGGTTATTTTGTTATCAAGAAGGACGTAAGCTTTGCCGTGCTGCCTTGTTTGCCAAGTCTTAAAATCAATGATTAGCAGAATGCGTTCTCTGTCTCCACATGTTTTAGTCCACCATCCTCTGATTTCACACAGAATCCCAGACTTTGAGTACCAGAGGGGCCCAAGAATATTGAATCATTGCCAACAGGGCTCGCTTCTTTCCTGCACCCTTCAAAAGGAAACAGTGATTCGTAGTAAGTGTTGTTTTAATGTCGTGTTTATATATCTGGCCAAGATTCAACTGAGCCCGATGTCGTGCCCAATACAGAACCCACGTCTCATTAAACACACGATCGATCACTAGTCATACCGTATGGATCCCTTGTTGCATCAGATGCACCATCTTCTTCTCGTGTGATGTAGACCTCTTCCAATCGCTTGGGATCACAATGCGAGACCAAAGAGAACAGCACGTGCGTCGGGGGTGAAATGCCAAGCGAGGGAGTGCAGAGTTGTTTAAAATGAGTGGCCTTGGGTCAGGACGTGTCGTTGAGAAGGGATGGTGGCCAGAGGTGAAGGCTGCCGAACAGCGGCAGCCGAAGGAGGAAACGTGCCTGTGGCGACGGGCCCGCACGCGGAGATGGAGTGGCGAAATGAGCTCGAGTTTTAGGAGCGAGAATTATTGTCAGGGGATGGCGGCAGCTTCATCCAGCAGTGGATAGAACATTCCTGGAGAACAAAACAACAACAACAACGTACAAAGATGTGGGGTTATGAAAATCCGTTTGAGATCGAGTCGCTATTTCAAGGGGACTCTGGTTACAAAGACAAATACGGAAATAAAAAAAACGAAACCCCAAATAACCGAGGCGAGACTCACGGGAAATTTTTAACCCGTACTGTATTATCCAGATTGTAAGACGCTCCAGAAAGTAAGACGCATCCCAAACTTGTTCCCTGTGTCAATAAAGTGATAGGAATGTGGTCTCTAACACACACAACCTATCGGAGTATTAGACGCACGCGCGCACGCACTCCCAACTTTTCTCAAAATAACAAAAAGTGCGTCTTATTATCTGGAGAATACGGTAGCAGGAAAATATCAACCTCACAAAGAAGTGTACACATTTCAGTAACTGTAGCGCACTCGTTTGTGATGATTGATGACGGCAATGCTGACTTGTCACGTTGGAAAGAATATAAATGGCTGAGTCTGGCTTAGCCGGACGTGTGAAATTGATGGGTGGTGGTGTAAGAGGGGAATTCGAAGTCGCTTTGCTGTGGGGAAGTGAAAATGCCACGGAATTATCCAAAGCAGTTGATGCCCGCAAACCTTCCCCGGCGTTTTTTTAAATAAATAAAATATAACACAAATTATTAGATGATGCCGCTGCTGCGTTGGCAGTGGTGCAAAAACAACACACTCAACACGGTCGTCAATAACACCGCGACTTTAAAAGGGGGGGAAAAATAAATATACATACATTATGTATAGATAAGTTTTTTCTCGCAGTGTTATTGACGGAAAATGTTGTCTTTTTTTTTTAGGGACGCGCGCTAACGTTTAAATAACTGCGCCAGAGTGGCGAGTGAAGCTTTCATAGCCTCCTCAAATATTGAAGGGCAGCGAATCCGACGCCCGTGAGAGGCGCGTGTGAGTTGCACGGCGTGAGACACCCCCCGAGTGAGTGAGGCTCTGCGTTGAGATTTCTCATCTCCCCCCCCCCCAACTCCAATCCCACCACGCGCCGCCTCCCTACCCCCTACCCCCCTCCCACCACCGTCCCCGATGCATACGTGGCACCAATACACCCACAGGCAGCAGCGCGAATTCTAAACGACTCCCACATTGCCGATCATTAAAATCGTATAAAATCATCATCGTCAGCAGTCATGGCCAATCCACTGCTGGATGAAGGCGTCTTCAAGACGCATCCGCCTCTCGCCATCCTGCGCTCTGGCGAACCCGCACAGCACCTTGCACATTAACTAATATCATCGCTCCATCTCCTCCTCGGTGGTTGCACTCTCGGACGCGTTCCATTCCTCAGCCGCCTCTCCCTTATTATGATTAGTATTATGATTAGTATTATGATTAGTATTATGATTAGTATTATGATTAGTATTATGATTAGTATTATGACTCTCGACCCTCCGAGCCGGGACGCGTCCTGTCCATGCCACACCGACTTTAGTTAACAGTTTAAATGCCATGAGCTTCGCGTGTTCTCACATCCACGTTGCTACTCTTTCTGCCAATGTAAATCGAAGCAAGCAAAAATAACATATTTCAAATATATATTAGAATCAGAATATTCATTTCATACTGGAGGAATCCGATGAGCTATAAAGCTCTGTTTTCACATATGTCCAGTACATCCCTTTATCAATCCACTGCTGGATCAAGGCTTTCACACGCCTTTCGGTTGTATTTGGGGGATGTTTGACCATAATTCACCACGCTGGTCAGTGCGGGCTCATGAAGGGCTGGGAGGCCCAGGACAAGTTCAGATATCGCTCGCCACTCACTGATGTTGGCCGTGGCCGGGAATCCAACTCAGGTTTCCAGGTCCATTGCGGCAATGCGCTAACCACCGCATCGCCACTCCACCCCGTTACCTGCACAGAGCTCACCGTTAAAATGCATCCTTACTTTGGAGTCGATGCCAAAATAAACAATCGATTAGAGATCCCAATGATGATTATCGAGAGACCTCCCCTTCTCTCCATGCTCTCCGATGGTGATGATGGTGGGGATGGTGATGATGGCGGGGATGGTGATGATGGTGGGGATGGTGGTGATGGTGGGGATGGTGATGATGGTGATGATGGTGGGGATGGTGATGATGGTGGGGATGGTGATGATGGTGATGATGGCGGGGATGGTGATGATGGTGGGGATGGTGGTGATGGTGGGGATGGTGATGATAGTGGGGATGGTGGTGATGGTGGGGATGGTGATGATGGTGATGATGGTGGGGATGGTGATGATGGTGGGGATGGTGGGGATGGTGATGATGGTGATGATGGCGGGGATGGTGATGATGGTGGGGATGGTGGTGATGGTGGGGATGGTGATGGTGATGATGGTGGGGATGGTGATGATGGTGGGGATGGTGGGGATAGTGATGATGGTGATGATGGTGGGGATGGTGATGATGGTGGGGATGGTGGTGATGGTGGGGATGGTGATGATGGTGGGGATGGTGGTGATGGTGGGGATGGTGATGATGGTGATGATGGCCAGGATGGTGATGATGGTGGGGATGGTGGTGATGATCACGTGCACCTCGCCTGCTTGAGCCGCTTCGACTGTGTTAACAACCTCGGACGACGCTGAATTTGCAGATGCGCCCATCCGATTAGCGCGGTTGGCTACGTACGGTGCGAAAGAAGTTCAGCATGCAGCACATACAGGCGCGTCACGGAAGATGATCGATCCTCCAGGTGTGTCGCTCCTCTCCCGTGTCAATCCCCAGTGTCTATCTCCCATTGTCTCCCTGTCCCCTATATGTTGTCTATCTCCCATTGTCTCCCTGTCCCCTATATGTTGTCTATCTCCCATTGTCTCCCTGTCCCCTATATGCTGTCTATCTTCCATTGTCTCCCTGTCCCCTATATGCTGTCTATCTCCCATTGTCTCCCTGTCCCCTATATGCTGTCTATCTCCCATTGTCTCCCTGTCCCCTATATGCTGTCTATCTCCCATTGTCCACGTCCCCCACCCACCCACCGGCTGTCTCCCCGCTCCTGCAGTGCCGCCTGTGTCCACGGGAGGGCGCTGCGCCCCGCGTCTGCGCCACCACCGCCACCGTCGTCGGCTCAACGTCACCGGCCGGGTCCAAGCTCCACTTAACGGGTTGCGAGGCCGGGAGCGAAGTGCAGCCGGTAACGCGAAACCACCTCAACCACCACCACCACCTCAACGACCACTAGCAGCATCACCACCACCACATCAACCACCACCATCATCACCACCATCACCACCAGCATCACCACCACCACACCGCTACCGTCATCACCACAACACTACGAGCGGCAGATAAATTATCATCGGCGGCAGCAGCACGCCACCACCACACACTAACCACCACTACCACACACTAACCACCACCACCACACACTAACCACCACCACCACACACTAACCACCACCACCACACACTAACCACCACTACCACACTAACCACCACCACCACCACACACTAAGCACCACTACCACCACCACCCACTAACCACCACCACCCACTAACCACCACTACCACCACCACCCACTAACCACCACTACCACCACCATCCACTAACCACCACCGTCGGCGTAGCATCACCGCGACTCGACCCATCGCCTCCTCCTCAGTCACGAACTCCACCATGGCGCTGCACGTTCGTGACCCGGACCCCCATCGCTGCACCACCACCACCACCTCATCATCATCATCATCGCAGCGACTGCTTTCCCTCATCCCCAACATCACCACCACCATCGTCATCATCGTCACCATCGTCCTGGGTGCCGTCACCTCGTCACCCATGGATCTCGGCCCCACGAGGCGGCCCGAGCCTCATCTCAGCTTCTCTGGACCTGGGCTCGACCACGAGGATGGGGTGATGGCGAGATCGTGGCTTCTGCTTGGAAGTGAGCTGATCATCACCACCACCATCATCATCACCAACATCATCATCATCACCACCACCAACATCACCACCACCAACATCACCACCACCAACATCATCACCACCAACATCAGCAGTGCAAGTCTCATCAGCAATAGCAGCATCACCATCAGCAGTACAAGTCTCATCAGCAGCACAAGTCTCATCAGCAGTGCAAGTCTCATCAGCAGCAGTAGTAGCAGCACCATCAGCAGTACAAGTCTCATCAGCAGTACAAGTCTCATCAGCAGCAGCAGTAGCAGCATCAACATCAGCAGTACAAGTCTCATCAGCAGTACAAGTCTCATCAGCAATAGCAACATCACCATCAACAGTACAAGTCTCATCAGCAGTACAAATCTCATCAGCAGCAGTAGCAGCATCACCATCAACAGTACAAGTCTCATCAGCAGTACAAGTCTCATCAGCAATAGCAACATCACCATCAGCAGTACAAGTTTCATCAGCAGTACAAGTCTCATCAGCAGCAGCAGCATCAACATCAGCAGTGCAAGTCTCATCAGCAGCAGCAGTAGCAACATCACCATCAACAGTACACGTCTCATCAGCAGTACAAGTCTCATCAGCAGCAGTAGCAGCATCACCATCAGCAGTACAAGTCTCATCAGCAGTAGCAGCATCACCATCAGCAGTACAAGTCTCATCAGCAGTATAAGTCTCATCAGTAGTGTAAGTCTCATCAGCAGCAGCAGTAGCAGCAGCATACTTCTTCGTCAGTAGCAGCAGTAGCAGCACTATATAATCAATACTAACAATGGGTTGTCATCAACAGACAGCAGCAGCTGCATCATCAATAGCAACATCGGCAGCAGGAGGGGCATCAATAATCACCATCCTCGTCTTGATCTGTTACTATTGATTATCACATTGCTTTGTCGTTGCATCTGAGTGCCGATAAAATGTATAACATTTTGTGTTCAAGTTAACGCGAATCTGGACCGTTGTCTGTCACAGAGTGGTTCTCCAAGTGATACATTTATCGCCCACGGAGGAATTTCGTTAATGATGATGGGCTGTATCAATGGACATTGCTCTGCAACCACAACTTTTACTCGTAATTTGTTTACTAGGAGCCGAACTCTCTAACCACCGCACACCCATCCAGCCCCAGGTGGATGGGTGTGCGTCGTGGAATGAATCGCGGCCTGAGATTTGTCAAAGGTCATCAACCCGAGCCGTGGACTCGCCTGCCACGTCACTCGGGCATGGCCACATGGAGCCTCTCCTCCACACAGCGGCCACATGGAGCGCCACTCCACAGCTGTCTCTGGCCAAATCCGCGGCGTGCTTTCACGACGACACCATTCCGTTGTGCTGTACTTATGCTCCGACGTCTGTGGCACCCCCACCCAAGGCTTCACCACCCACACGCTTCAGCACATTCACCAGCGTGGCGTGGAAGTGTGATCACAATCCCCAAGCCCCCTCCCCAACGAGCCTGTAATGGCGTGGGGGTGGGAGGAAGGGCCTCCATGCGAAAATAGGACCTACTTGGCACCTGTCATGGGAACGTGGAATTTACATGAGCGGGTCGGGGCTACCAATGACAGAAGATGTGGGACCACCCCCTCCCTCCCTCCACGTGGCCGGTTTGACAGCTCGAGTTTAGACTTTGGCTGAGCCACCGCTTGACAGTACTTTTGAGATAATAAATAAAGTGTTACTGTACATGCTTTACATCACGTGGCCAGAGTGCGTTCCCTTTACTGGACGTGCAGTTACTGTGTTTGCATGTAGTCCGGTAAACGGCTTGGAAGCTCACTGCCCGTCATCATCGTTGCGATGGTGGGCTGCTAAAGTGGGTACCAATTTGTGGAAAGTCAACAGAGACCGAGCCCTGCCATAAGAATGTGGAATGTCCTTCATTGGATCAGGGTTCCCAACACAAATGATTGAGCACCACGCATGCCAGCGCTCGGTCAAGCAAGTTGACTCGTTGGTTTGAGTTGCTGATGTGTTTATCACAATGCACTGTTGCTGCTGCATTGCCAGCCTCAGTGAGTCTCAAGACTCCTTTTTCAAGAGGGCCCTGCATTCAGATGTTTGGCCAGTCTTGTTTTGTTATTGGCGTATTGGAATATCTGACGAATACCTATGCATACAGTGCGAGGGGAAAACACTCAAGGAATCTACGCAAATGGATAATTACAATCCAATTTGTTGTGCTTGCCATCTGGCCACTGCTGAACCCACCGGGTTGGGAGTGTTGGAGAACATGATCTCGCCACGATCCACAAACCGTGCCACCGGAAATCTTGAAGGCAACTTGTTCTGTCTGAGGATGTCCCAGCACATGTCTTATTGAAATACAACATTTAAACGAAAAACTGTAGAAGAAGAAGAAGAAGTAGTGAAATATAGACAAAACAAAATTGTCCTTAATTGGAGACGTTTCGTTTTTCTTCGCGTGTCCGTCCGCGCAGACGCCATGGTCACCTCTGAGCAGGCGCGCCTGGTGCCGTCGCTCCGGGAGCAGCACGGCTCCGTGTGGACCCGCAACCCCGTGGCACTGCCGCACTGGGAAGTGGAGGTGACGCTGCGCGTCACGGGGACCGGCGGCGTCGGTGCCGACGGGATGGTGAGCGGTGGCACCGGCTCGCACGCTCGCACGCACGCACGGCTCACCGGCCGTGAGCGGGAGGGAAGGGGGTTGGGAGGTGGGAGGTGGGGGGGGGGGCGGTACCCAGAGGGGCACATTTTGGAGGGGGCAAATCATTTTGGTAAAAAAAAACAAGATCGATTTGGCACATACATGAAGCTTTTGTCATGCAGTGTTACGTGTATCTGAAATTAAATTTTCGTCGAGAATTGTGTTTTACCAATTTACAGTTTGACATGGGTGAAGATGCTTTGGCGTCGCTTTAAAACTCACGGCTGTCGTTAGACGCTCGTGATTCGATCACTTTGTCACGATTTGGGTCCACGGTCTAAATCGCGAATAACAACTATTTTCGTCTCTTTTCTTCTATTCCAGTAGTCTTAAGGTAACATATAACTGCATATTGTTACACTCGGATCATTGCTTTCTTGTGTGAGGTGCAAAAGTGCTTGCCAAGCCACCAACATTGGTGTCATTGTGGTTTAGTGACCTGTGCAACAGGTATAAACGTTTAGACCCCTCGCCTCTTACATTCAGAAACGCTAAACATCACCACCATCATCCTCAAGCACAATCAACGAGTAAGTCCATGCACCAAGCATGTTCTTACCCTTGCACAGAGAGACCCCTTTGGTGATGGGTGAAGGGTGTTGAGGGTTTAACCTTTGCATTAAGTCAAGGCCGCTTTAAGTGCGTGTCAACTGATGAGCTCATTCCTCAGAGTTGGCACCACATGATGCGGAGGACGCCGATTCTTTCCACAACACCACAGTCGTTTTCCGCTCACTCTGCGGGAGTGACCGAAGGGCCCTTTGTTGTTCGCTTGGTAACAAAGTGGCGGGATGTTGCCTACCTCGCCTGGTATTCAGGAGGTCGTGCGTTTGATCCCCGACCCTGCCGTTTGTATATTTGGAGTTTGCGTGTCTCTATCCCCCATGGTCGCCTGGATTTGTATCCGTGTCCTCCTGTTTTTGCATTTAGAATATTTTACTGCTATAAATGTCCACGTGATAAGCCACTTCTATGAGCGATCATTTGTGATAGCCAGGTCGCTTCTGAAAACGAGTTACATAGCTCGGTGGGCCTTCCCTGGTAAAATACAAATTTGTTTAAATATTTGACTTAAAACTTTCGTGACTGCAGGAATTCATATTCTTTGTTTCTTTCAGTAAAGTTCACGCAGATAGAAAAAAATAATAATGAAAATAAAGTGAATAAAAATAATAAAAATACAATAAAATTAAACGTAATAAAAACAAAAAAATAGTTTAGTACGGAGTGGACCTTCGGTGAACATATAAATATTATCGGCGCCGATGGACTCCCCGCCATACGGAAGAAGAAGATTTCTCGCAATCCCAGGCCACACCTCTCCCGTGCCTCAGCGGCTGCGAGATGACGCAAACGTCCCGCTTCAGGTTCTGCTCTCTGCCGCGCCGACAGCGCCGGCCTCTGCTCACATCGTGGGGCGGGAGCGGGCCGGAGGGAACGGAGTCGGTTCGATGTCGCTGCGAAGTTTTTTTCTCGCTGGTGCTGCGTGGCTCTCCGACGCGTGTCTGGGTTGTGCCGCGCGTCGACCGGCAGTGCTCACCGAGTCGTGTTTGTGCTGCAGTCTTCTTCACGGATTTTTTCAGAGGCTGGGCCGCTTTCGCCGATAAGACACCACCAGCGTGAAGGGCCGCCACGCATTCGAAACCATTGGGGGTTTAATTTTCGATTTAAAGCTTTCGTGACTGCAATGATTCATCTTCTTTGGTTCTTTCGGTAAAGTCACGTAGAATGGGAATAAAATAATAAATTGATAAAATAAAATAACACAATAATATTCTCACGACGTTTCGGCCACAACACAAGCGGCCTTCATCAGGTGAAGGGACGAGACTGTCTGGTAGGACAGCGCTGGAGTGAAAGAGCCACGTTCAGATCACGACCTTTAAGCTGTGTGAGAGGAAACAAAGCGCCTTGACAAAGGAATTAGCATATAATTTAGCATTGAAATGGCTGAGTGATTAGCTTGTGACTGGTCACAGAAATAGCTATGTTAAAAGTTAAAGCATACACATCCGCAGAGGCACCCCTTGACAAAGGAATTAGCATAGAATTTAGCATTGAAATAGCTAAGTTAAAGCATACACATCCGCAGAGGCACCCTTTGACAAAGGAATTAGCATAGAATTTAGCATTGAAATAGCTGAGTGATTAGCTTGTAACCAGTTACAAACTAATCACTCAGCTATTTCATGCTTTAACTTTTAACATAGCTATGGGGGGGGGGGGGGTTACTGCGATAATCAGCGACTGGGCGAAGACCGTCGGCACGCTTCTTCACTTGAGAGTGCGACTTAGCCTTGGGTGGCTGAAACCTGGGGCTTGAACCCAGGGTGTCAGCGGCGCTGGCTCAGTTTCTGCAACTCGGACATTGAGTCACCTGGCCACCTCGCTCACCGGCGTTCTAGATCTCGACGCTGTTTCTGACAACCCCTTGTCTCTCCCCGTCCATCCGGGTGCCCCCCCCCCCCATCTCTCCTCCGCGCAGGCCCTGTGGTACACGGCGAACCAGGGCTCCGAGGGACCTGTGTTTGGCGCCGCCGACCGCTGGAACGGGCTGGGCGTCTTCCTCGACTCCTTCGACAACGACGGCATGGTGAGGCCCGGGGACACGGAGAAGCCCAGGAGTTTGTGTCGACGCTCTTCTTGTGTTCCCCTCTAGCGTCCCACTGTCTTCTTGTGTGCATCTCACACAGTTCAAAGTCTAATTCTGTGTTCCCAGCTCACTGTCATCTCTCTTCCCCCACACCTCCGGTTAGCAGGGTTGGCTACGTACGGTGCGAAAGAAGTTCAACATACATACATACATAGTGTCCTATGTCTGATGCTAACTTGAACTCTGTCCCACATTTGCCATGCATCTCTATCGCCATTTGTCTCACTTTCCACGATCTCCCTGTGCCATCACCATAACCTCATCTCACCAACCCCTCAGGTTCTTAATTATAAATCACTACCCCCATGTCTCCATCTCCACGTGTCCTCATTTTAACTTTGAACCACAGTGTGTTAACTCACTTTCACAGGCACTCACCCACACACGCACATTCACCCACTCAATCACACACTCATTCACCTTGATCACTCTTGCAAATGAGACTGCTATGCTGCTCTCTTGAGTTCTCAGCTGGTTTAACAAAATCATCTTGAAACTTGTACCACGGTTATTTAAATGTTACATCGCGATGTCTCGTGCCACGGTGGCGAGATGTTGACTCCCTCGCCTGGTATACAGGAGGTCGTGGGTTCAAACCCAACCTTGATGATACCTGTACATTTGGAGTTTGCGTGTCTCTCTCCCCGTGGTCGCGTGGATCTTTCTCCGGTTTCTCCCTCCACATTTAGAAACATGCGTTTAGAGAATTTGACTGCTATACATTTGCACGTGATAAGCCACTTCGTTGAGTTATCAGTTGTGGCCAGGCCGCTTCTGAAAACGAGCTATATAGCTCAGTGGGCCTTACCTGGTAAAATAAAAAAAATATAGTTTTAAAAAGTCTCACCGTCTGCCCATGCCCTCGAACGCTGCGAACTCTGTGTGGGCACTTCGATGATCGTGAGTGACGTGCCACGCCGCTTGTCTCGTTGGCGACCACAGAGGAACAACCCGATGGTGCTGGCGCTGGTGAACGACGGCACCCAGAACTACAACCACCAGACGTGAGCGCCCGTGGGAGGGAGCGTGCGAGGTGTCAAGGAGGCTATGCAGGAGGCTGTGTCGGCCGTGTGTGGGCAGCTGGTGTGTTTGGATGGGTGTTAGGTGTGTGTAAAGAGGCTGTATCGGCTGTGTGTATGCGAGTGAGTGGTGTGTACAAAGGGTGTAGCTGGAGGTGGTGCGCGTTTGCTCTCGTGATGTGTTAATTAAGCCGCGTGTTTGTTCCGGTGAAGTGCTAATGCTGTAGAGTTCAGCTACTGGTGTTGAACAACACACTACAAACTGCACAGCAGAGAAATTCTAAACAATGCAAATGTCACGATAAATATAAGAGACAACAAGAAATATATTTTTTTAATAGAACTTGTCAGCTCGGGGCAGGGGCGGGGGGGTGCAGGGGAATTTGCTCGGGAAAGGGGGGGGGGTGCGGAAGGTCCCCCCCCAATTGTCACGTGTCTCCACTCGCTCCCCTTGCTCCCCCACGATCACCACCCAGGGACGGCATCACGCAGGCGCAGGGAAACTGCGTCCGGGATTTCCGCAACAAGCCGTACCCTGTCCGTGTCAAGGTCTCCTACTACCGGAGCGCGCTGACGGTGAGTCCGCACGCCGAGGGCGCTGAGCTTGGTCCTTCTTTGCTTTTGTCATTTTGGTGACCCAGGGTTCAGTGTTGAGCACAAAGAGCGACTCCTCTCTCCTGGTCTCTTTCAGTTCTCACCCGGTTAAACGAAACAGAAGGAGACATTGAATGCTGGGGGTGTTACGTGTTGCGTGTGCGGTGTTACGTGTTGCGTGTGTGGTGTTACGTGTTGCGTGTGTGGTGTTACGTGTTGCGTGTGTGGTGTTACGTGTTATGTGTGTGGTGTTACGTGGTGCGTGTGTGGTGTTACGTGGTGCGTGTGCAGTGTTACGTGTTGCGTGTGTGGTGTTACGTGTTGCGTGTGCGGTGTTGCGTGTTACGTGTTGCGCGTGTGGTGTACGTGTTGCGCGTGGCATGTTTGTATGGTGTCTGCAATGTGCATGTGTGTGTGTGACGCGTGGTGTGCTGTGGTGGGGTGTGTGCAGGTGATGGTGAACTCTGGACTCACGCCCGACACCGAGGACTACGAGCCGTGTGTGGCTGTGAACAACGTGGTTCTGCCTCCGCAAGGATACTTCGGCATTTCCGCGGCAACTGGGGGTTTGGCCGGTACAATACAGCTTACAACACGCAGGCTTACCAGCTCAGATGCTCACCATTTCACAGGCTCACAAGCTCATCAACTCGCACGCTCATCAACCAGTACATTAAATTACTCAAAAGGTAACTAATTCAAAGGCACATCAGATTACAAGCTCAAAGACTCACCTGCTTACAGGCTTACGATGATGATGATGATGGTTTTATTGATGATGACGGTAATGACGATGATGATTGTGATTATTGTGATGATAACGGTGTCCCGTGATTGTTCCGTCACAGATGATCACGACGTTCTGTCGGTGCAGCTGTACAGCCTGGTGGAGCCTGGCCAGGAGGAGGTGAGTGGCAATGGTGGTGATGAGTGGTGGTGGTGGTGAGAGGCGGTGGTGGTGAGAGGCGGTGGTGGTGAGGTGTGAGTGTATGCGGCGTGGTCGCATCGACTGGGCTCACAGATGTCCCGTGTCGCTCGTGCATGGTGTGTGTGCGTGTGCATTATATGATTTGTGCGTTGTTCATGTGTGAGTTGCGTGTAGTTTTTGTGCTGTTTGTGAGTAGTGCATGTATATGTTGAGTGTGGTTGGCGTGTCGGCTGTGTGTGGTTTGTGTTACGTTGTGTGCGTGTACATTGTGTTTTGGTTTAATCGTGAGTCACGCACGGTTTGCATTCCTTCTGAATGGTGTGCATCTGTGTGTACATTGTGTGTGTACATTGTGTGTGTCTACATGGTGTGTGTGGTTTGGAGCGAGCCACATGCAGTCAATGTGTTCCCTGTGCGCACGACGTATGGTTAGTGTGTGCGTCACACGTGACGTTATGGTTCCCGTGTTGCTTGTGCGTGATGCTGCACGATGCTAGTTGCGTGCACGCTCCACGTGCCGCACACAAAAGAAGCGGAAGACCCCCCGTACAGCCTGAGCAGACTGTTGGGGCAGGTGCTGTTAGCGAGCGCCCATGAAGGCCGGCACGACACGCACAAGCACACGCACAAGCACACGCACACGTGTATACGCACACGCACACGTGTATACGCCATTTCTCCGTGCGCTCACAGCCGCCGGTGGTTCTCGTGCCGGGCGCTGAGGGACAGACGCTCCAGGATGCCGCACAGGCAGCTGGGCCCGAGGGAGCTGTCAACGCGGGGGCCCAGGAGGCGACAGAGGCCAAGGAGGTGGAGTGGGCCCCGCTTGAGGCCGCCGATGAGCAGAGGGAGGGAGGTAATGGTCAATCGCTCAAACTTCGTGCAGGGCTTCGTTTTAGCTGGGCCTTGTCCGGGTCGGCAACCCGGAAAATATTTCGGCTACCCGGCACACCACATCCGGTATACCTTTCACTACGACTTTAGCTACTTCAGGGTATTGTTAGCGGTGACGCAGGGCATATTCGGTGAGAAATTTAAGCCCTGGCCTTGGCGATTAAGACTTGGCATATTGCACAGAGTAATAGCGACAAAATCACACCGACTACTCCCAATCTCGGGAGTTGAGCCCTGTCCGTACCTAGATGTAGGATTCATTGCTTGCGTGATACACCAGGTGTTATAGGCTTGGGCTATGAGATGGCCAAAGGTTCCTGCGTCAAAATGTCAGCTGTGTGAATCCGTGGCGACCTCTCGCCATGCCCAGGAGCGACCGCGGGAGTCTATGTCGATATCGAGCGCAGCCTGCAGCAACTGCTCGAGGGTCAGAACAAGGTCCACATGGAGATCAAGCAGCTGGGCCGCAGCCTGGGGCTCGTGCTGGAGGAGCAGCAGCGCCAAGTGGACCTCCTGGCCCACACGACCACCGGCCGGCCCGGGGGGGTCAGTCAGGCAAGCAGCTACTGCCACCACCGCCACCGCCACTGCCGATGCAAACGGCAACACTGCCGCTTCACCGCAACCACCAACACCACCACCGCCATGCCCTCTGGCTCCCAATTGTCAGCTATGATCTATTCAGTGCTGGGTGATCGTGATCCTGCCGCTTAACAATCCACCAGAGCACCTGCACGAGAACCGATCTCATCGCTCCGTTGGCTGGCCTCATCCCATCGAGCAGCAGGTCCTGCCCCAGCCCACCACAAACCCTTCTTATTTTTTGCGTGGAGATATGGATATTTGAAGGAGGCACAATGTCCGCTTGCTTATTTTGTTAACCACACACAGACACGCGCCCGTGTGCGTGTTCAAATTGAAGACCTGCAGTCACATTGTTTAGCTCTGAGTTGACAGTAATTTCAAATTGTGTTCCCTGTCCTTAGCGTTTGCTCTGTAGTCACGTGTGTGTGTGTGTGTGCGCACATGCGTGCTTGGGTTGTTTGGAGCGGTGGCGCAGTGGTTAGCGCGCTGCGCTACGAACCCGACGACCCAACACCGGTGACGATTATCTGCAGCGGTCTTGGGCCTCCCCTAGGTCGACTCAGCCTCAATGAGTACCTGGTGCAGTGTGTAAACATCGCCAATGGGGAGACGGGTAGTCGGGCCTTCACAAGTGCTACTCGCTCACAGCACTTGCCCCAAAAGATCTGTTGTCTTCGCGAGTTGATTGATGGACGATTATAACGGTGAGCGATGATGATCCTTCTCACCTTCCCTCCTGTCTCCCCCCCCCCGTGTCAGCCGCTGGGAGGGGAGGCCCTGGAGGAGCTGCAGAGGCACCAGCAGGAGCTGCTGCTGCAGCTCTCGCACCTCCGGTACGCCGTCGGTTGCCGGGCCAGCGCTCGCCACCGTTCACCACATTAACCACATTAACTCCTCGCCAGAGACGACAATTTTGGCCGCATTGTTTCAAGACGAGAAAACTCTACACCGGTATCGATTTTCGATCCCAACCAGTTTATTTGTGCAGTCGGGCAAGGGCTTTTTTTATGTGGAGAGATAGACTGTCATTTCGTTTTTTATGTTATCCACGACACTCGTGGTTATGTTGCGACATAAACAAGGATGCACACACACACTTAAACACAAATACTAACGTATATATATTTACTAACGGTGCATACATGTAAACAAATGTAAATGCACACACACCAACATGAACATAGCACATGGATATCCACACACACACTGATATTGCGTAGGTGCAGCAAACACCTATAAAGGACAACATTAGGACGTGGTGCAACTCGCAACCACATCTGACCACCTTTGCCTCCCCTGTGGTGATATTTTCACAAAAAGTAATTTAAGGCCGAGTCGACCTATGGGAGACATAGAAGCAGTTAACATATCTCTCAGTGACGTTGGTCGTGTGCTGGAATCAAACTCTGGTCGCCGGGTTCTTAGCCCACCGCACACAACTGCTCGCGTGCGTGCGTGCGTGTGTGTGCGTGTGTGTGTGTGTGTGCGTGTGTGTGTGTGCGTGTGCGTGTGTGTGCGTGTGTGTGCGTGCGTGTGTGTGTGTGCGTGTGTGTGTGTGCGTGTGCGTGCGTGCGTACGTGTGTGTGCGTGTGCGTGCGTGCGTACAGGGGTGCGGTGGAGGAGGTGTCGGCACACGCAGGCACGGCGCGAGATGCAGCCGCCGTGGGCAGGGACAACCCTTACGACAGCACGCACCACTTCACCCACATCCGCGACACGCTGGAGCTCGTCAAGCGAGACGTCGGCAGCCTGGCTCAGCGGCCCGTGGTCAGCGTCTCTCCGCTCGCTTCCGTCCAGTTCGGCACGAACATATCAATAATAGTGATAGCATCGTCATCGTCGATGCAGACTGCATCTCTCACAATCGCCGAGTGACACGAGCTGGAAGGGAGCAGCCAGGCGGCGAGACGGCGCCGGCGATTGCCCAAGCTCTGCTGTCCCAAGTTCGTAGTGGCAGCCACGTTGCCTAGCGGCGAGTCAGCTTCCTGCGCCGGTGGTTTAATGCGCCGTTACTTTGATCGGCCCATTTGTGCAATCGGCTGAACGATGTAACAATGACAATACATGTTTCATTTTGAAGGGAGAACCCAGAGAAATAGCAATGGTCAGGGGCCTTTAATTGGAACGCTGACAATCAAGAATGTCGAATCCAATATCTGCCGTGCGGCCCGAGATAACCTTTCGTTTAGAAAGTCGCCGCGGATGGCAATGCCCATCGTACGTCACCGGTTCCCAGGCTACGAGGCGCTTCACACGGCAGTTGTACGTGTACATGTTTATCACGGTTGGCTACGCACGGTGCGAAAGAAGTTCAACATACCTGTTGACCCCGTGTGTGTGTGTGCGTGCGTGCATTCATGCGATCGCAGGAGCAGCCCATGCGCTGCCCGGAGGTGCCCCCCCCACCCTCGTGCCTGCCCCCTGCAATCTTCCTGCTCTTCCTGGCGCTGCAGACGATCGTCATCCTTGGCTTCCTCGCGTACAAGTGAGGACGCGCACCTGCAACCTCGCCGCTCTTTGGTAGACGTGTATGTGAGTGAGTTCCGGATTTTGCGGTCTGAGGGTCCAGGACACAGGAGGATGTGGGAAAGTCTAATTTGCAGGATATGCAGAGAGTGTGGCCAAAAAGCTGGCATACAATACGATTCGTTACAGCTGCAGGGAAAACTGCACGGCACACGGGGTACAACGATGCTTGCCAAGGGTGTACTTGATGTGTTGATGGGACAGGAAGTGCGTGCTCTGCAAAATCGTGACAGGATGCACTGGCAGAGAGACCTGGGGGCACGTGTGGATGGTGGTGAAACGTTGCCGTGTGGATGGTGGTGTAACGTTGCCGTGTGGATGGTGGTGAAACGTTGCCGTGTGGATGGTGGTGTAACGTTGCCGTGTGGATGGTGGTGTAACGTTGCCGTGTGGATGGTGGTGTAATGTTGCCGTGAGGAGCGGTTAGCGCTACGCTGTGCTACGAACCTGACGACCCACGTTCAATTCCTGCTCGCGGCGAACACCAGTGACAATTATCTGAACCGGTCCTGGGCCTCCCCTAGGTTGACTCGGCCTAAAATGAGTACCTGGTACGATGTGCAAACATCGCCGCTAGGGAGACAAAGGCGGCCAGGCGTGGTGTTGGCCACCCACCCCCTCGTGTGCCGTGTCAGCCCTTATAGGTGCTTCCCTAACAGCACTTGCCCCTACAGTCTAAGGCGATACGGGGGATCTTTAGCTTTGTAATGTTGCCTCATCTTTTCAAGAACCAGGGAGACATGACCCCTCCTCTCATGTTTAGTGTTTATATACAATGGGGACTCGGTCTGAAATTGTCAACTTAAATCAAAAATGTAAAAATTCACAGGCAAAGATGTAAAATGAAAGTTGGAATTAGAAAAAATCCATCTTACCTTAAGGGCGTAGTACTGTTTTCCTGGTCACACATGAAACGGGGAGAATTAGCATCTAAAATCCAAGCGGTACACGCATATTTAAGCTATGGCCAATGGCATAAAACAACATCTAAGCGTGGCTTCTCTCACTCCAGCGCTGTCCTCCAGACAGTCTCGTCCCTTCACCTGATGAAGGCCGCTTGTGTTGTGGCCGAAACGTCGTGATTTTTTGTTATTTTATTTTCACCTACGTGACTTTACCCAATAGAACCAAAGAGTATGGATCCTAGCAGTCACGAAAGCTTTAAGTCTAGAATAAAACAACTTAACCGATTTTTTTATAACTTAAAAAGCTTTGCACTTTGTATGCTGTTGACCTTTTGCACCGCCGGTAGCCAACCATGCTAAGGGGAGAAACTTTGGCTCAGTGGATGGTGACATGGATGTAGCAAAATGGCAAGCTTGGAAAAAATGTGTTCCTGAATGTGTTTTATGCAGTCTCGAGTGCGGCCTTGCTTTGTCGTGACTGCGGCGTCACCAAGTCGTGTTGCCAGGTTGTGACCACGTGGCTTCGACCACTGGACTCTCTTCATGTGCAGGAACCACAGAGACGCTGCGGCAAAGAAGTTTTTTTGAACCGCCACAAGCAAGGGACGCAAGCCACCACAGCAACGGGGAACGTTTTCTATCGATTGGTTAAAGTTTAATTGAAAAAAAAAATCGAATTGAAAAAAAACGTTTTCCTTTTTTTTTACAAAAAACGTTGCACTGGGGAGGAATTCGTTGTGATGCCCAGTGTCACCATGGACCGTGTACCCTGGAGTTAGTTTATTTTTTACCGTAGAATATTAGCGGCTGCAGAAAAATGTTTTGCTGCACCTCGTGCCATCCGCATGACAAACCGACTCAGGATGAAGACTGCACTGCAATGTCCTGTTTGTATTTACAAATGTGTGTCTGTCCAGTCCCTTTGTAAGTGGTTCCTGGCGCGTAGAAATTCACAGCAAGTGGATAGATATGAATTTCTCTTTCGGAGGAAACCTGTATTATTTGCGTACGACCGATACGAACGCATGCTCTGAAATGCGACGTGAACGTAATAAGACCGTGGAACTAAAAATTACCTTTCAATGAATCGAAAAACTAAGCAACAAGCATAATGTAAAAAAAACACGAGAAATAAAGTTTAAGTGCATGATATGTTTTGTGTTTGTAACTTTTGTTTTAAATGTCACTGTGTTAATCACCTCTACCATTAGTTAACATGAATACCTAATGAAAGACAAATTACCCTTGAATCACAAAGTATAGCACAATGGCCAATGAGTTATAGCAATGCAAGGCCTCTGTTTATGAAGAAGTTTTATATTTACATTCTATCTCATGGACTAACTGGCAGTTACAACCTAACCTTTATCCAGCGAGAAAACTGATGGTCAAGTATGGTGAAAACATCACCACCTATCAAAACTACAAGCAAGCTGCACCATCTACCCCACAATGCCCTTTGAATAACTTGTGCGGGTTGAAGCTCACCACATCTTTATACATGTTGTATATGTTTACTCTGTAACGAGGCAGCAGTGTGGTGTTTCGAGGTTCAGAGTTGAAATCCAAATCGGGAATCAACTCGGCCAATCACGATTGCTTTGGGGTCGACAAGTTCCCGTTTGGGACGCCACCAGAGATTGAAGACTGCACTGAAATGTTCGTGAGGAATGAAGCCCGATTTGTTTTAAATACTTGATGTGAGAATGGTGGTGGCCTGAGTGTGATTGAATCTAGTATGCGAATAGGTGACTACACATCAAAACAGAAAACAACCTCACTCGCGAGGTGACAAGAACAAAAATTCAACGCATGAAACTCAAAACTGCCCCCCTCCTCCCGACTTGCATGCCGCTGATTGACACACACGGTTTCAAATCCCTCGGTCCAGCGCGGCGGAACACTCGGTGCCCGCACTCGGTGTGACCATGGGCACCGTCAATCGGCACAACATTCAAGGTAATGCAGTTGTTCACGCGTCTGCTGTATATCACATTTGCGTTTGTATTACAAGAGTGAATGCATTGAATGATGAGCGCCAAGCGAGTTTTTCTGAGTCCGAGTACCCCGGCCGCCCCCACCCACTCGTGGCCAAGTCGACAAAAACTACTCGTGGGCCACCGGTGAACTATACAGATTTTTATTGTAATGCTTACATTTAGCTAAATAACATAAGTGTAACATAAAATGTTTTTTTACTAATGTTGAGCATAAGAACTGTTACAAATGAGCAGCTCAAAACCAACGTATATATAGCTATTCAAGTGACTAACGTTTTTTTTTTTAAAAGCCACAGCGATTTTGTTTGATGCAAAACAATAAGAATTACAGAAATGTAAAATGTAATAAAGTACAGATATAGACACGCCTCTCTGCAAGACTGGTCCAAAAACGTCCTGCAGAAACCCCGCGCGATTTCTCTAAAAACGTCTTTGACCACCAAGCGCCAGCCTACACCACACCGTCAATCGCCCGGTGTTCGTTTGCCTCGCCGCGCGTGTACGCGAGGTGGCGTTGTGCGCGTGTGGCGTGCAAACTGCAATCGCACACCATCGTCTGCGTCACCAGCAACAGCATTTACACGGCTAACGTTCCGAAATACAAAAGAATTTAGACAAACCGTACGCAGATATCTGTAATAACTGTAGGCTATTCAGTGATGTGGGGAAAACCATAATTTTACGTCCCACCCAAAAATGTCAGATTTAATGTCGATGTTAAAACACTGCGATATCACCAAGTAATGTGGAAAATGAAAATTGTTCCAACAAAGATTCACATTTTCATGTGCACACTATTTTACAAACATCAATTCTCTTGATTTCCAATTTTAACGGGGCAATCGGAGGAACAGATTCTCGGGGAGTGTGTGCCCGATTCTAAAAAGCAGGTTTAAAACCTTATTATACTGTACTTGGAAAAAATCCATATATTACACATAAAAGTAGAACACTTATTTACAAAAATCCATCCAAAAAGATAGTTTCGTAAGATTTGGCAGCATTACAAAGTAAAATGTGTAACGCGTTGCTGTTCGCCCGCGTACGGAATGCTCCACGAACAAGCCACAGCGGTTTCAACAAATGCGACGCCGACCTAAGGACCAAAGTGGGTGACAAAGACACTGAACAACAACACTCTGCCAGAGAGCATGGCAGGCAACCGGCCACTTCAGTTATCCGGCAGAGGCAGGGCAACCCCGCCCACACGCCACCCCTCACCCCGGTCGTAGCTTTGGTCAAGTTAACGTGTGCCACCCCAAAGGAAAACGTTCACCCTGTGCAAGGACCAGTATCGACGTGCGCGTGCTGTGCACCGTTGTAGTATTAAAACACATTAAATGTGCACGCGCAGAGCTGTTGTGAGAAGTTGTGGTTAAACGTCATATGCTCAATTTGCACCCTCTGGACATGAACAAACGTTGGCCGAGTCGTTTTTTTTTTTGAAATGCATAACGGAGCAGATCTCTGGTGAACGGCAGTCACTTAAATAACACCGCTGTCCCTTTTCGTGACAGCTTCCCGTGTGAACATCCACCGTGAGCAGAGGCGACGGCCACCGCGGCCGGCTTCTCAGCGCCGCACTCCCCCGTTGCCGCTCCCTGCGCCGCACTACCGCCTCTCGAACGCGCTTTCAGTCTGGCATGCAGAGCAAGGCCACTTCCAGCAGTGCGTTGTGCTCCTCACCTGCTATTGTGCTCGATTCCCTTTTGTGTGTCGCAATGGATGCTTTACTCAAGAATATAGATCACAAGCACTGTCCTTTGACAGGGAGGAACAACACCTCACAACACCATTTGTGTATGAACAAGTGGACAAACTGGTGCTTGATAAGCGGTTGCTGTCCGCTGGCCAAGATGACACCCGACAGTTCGCGTGACGGCGTTGCGTGCACCTCGAGCTTCTGACCTGCGACCGAACGAGCGGCCCCAGCCACCCACCCCTGTCGCCTACCACCCCCCCCCCTTCCCCGCTCGTGCCGCATTCACTTGTCGGTGGCGCCGGCCCTCTTGGCCTTGATGAAGGCCATGCCGTGCGTACGCAGGTGCGTGTTGAGCGCCGCCTCGCTGTCGAAGGTCTTGCCGCAGACGGTGCAGCCGGTGGCGCCAGTGCCGTGCTCGGCCGCGGGGTGGTGGTGGGACGGCTGCTGCGTGCCCCCAGGCTGGTCGGCACCGTTTTCCGGGAGGCCGCCGCCGCCGCCGCCACCGCCACTACCCCCGCCGGCCCCGCCGACCAGCGACTCCCCGGTGCCGCCAGCACCGGCACCGTCACCTCCATCCCCACCGCGGTCAGACGAGTCGGTCTCTATGGGGCTGTCGTACGAAGTACAACGGGGATTGTGTTTACGCAATGAGATGTAAAAAAAAGCACATATTGGGTCTAATATTTAGAATATACAGTGAGGGAAAAAAGTATTTGATCCCCTGCTCATTTTGTACGTTTGCCCACTGACAAAGAAATTATCAGTCTATAATTTTAATGGTAGGTTTATTTTAACAGTGAGAGACAGAATAACAACAACAAAATCCAGAAAAACGCATGTCAAAAATGTTATAAATTGATTTGCATTTTAATGAGGGAAATAAGTATTTGACCCCCTCTCAATCAAAAAGATTTCTGGCTCCCAGGTGTCTGTTATACAGGTAACGAGCTAAGATTAGGAGCACACTCTTAAAGGGAGTGATCCTAATCTCAGCTTGTTACCTGTATAAAAGGCACCTGTCCACAGAAGCAACCAATCAGATTCCAAACTCTCCACCATGGCCGAGACCAAAGAACTCTCCAAGGATGTCAGGGACAAGATTGTAGACCTACACAAGGCTGTAATGGGCTACAAGACCATTGCCAAGCAGCTTGGTGAGAAGGTGACAACAGTTGGTGCGATTATTCGAAAATGGAAGAAACACAAAAGAACTGTCAATCTCCTTCGGCCTGGGGCTCCATGCAAGATCTCACCGCGTGGAGTTGCAATGATCATGAGAACAGTGAGGAATCAGCCCAGAACTACACGGGAGGATCTTGTCAATGATCTCAAGGCAGCTGGGACCATAGTCACCAAGAAAACAATTCCAGTCTGTGAAGGACTGGAATCCTGCAGCGCCCGCAAGGTTCCCCTGCTCAAGAAAGCACATATACATGCCCGTCTGAAGTTTGCCAATGAACATCTGAATGATTCAGAGGACAACTGGGTGAAAGTGTTGTGGTCAGATGAGACCAAAATGGAGCTCTTTGGCATCAACTCAACTCGCCGTGTTTAGAGGAGGAGTAATGCTGCCTATGACCCCAAGAACACCATCCCCACCGTCAAACATGGAGGTGGAAACATTATGCTTTGGGGGTGTTTTTCTGCTAAGGGGACAGGACAACTTCACCGCATCAAAAGGACAATGGACGGGGCCATGTACCGCCAAATCTTGGGTGAGAACCTCCTTCCCTCAGCCAGGGCATTGAAAATGGGTCGTGGATGGGTATTCCAGCATGACAATGACCCAAAACACACGGCCAAGGCAACACATGAGTGGCTCAAGAAGAAGCACATTAAGGTCCTGGAGTGGCCTAGCCAGTCTCCAGACCTTAATCCCATAGAAAATCTGTGGAGGGAGCTGAAGGTTCGAGTTGCCAAATGTCAGCCTCGACACCTTAATGATTTGGAGAAGATCTGCAAAGAGGAGTGGGACAAAATCCCTCCTGAGATGTGTGCAAACCTGGTGGCCAACTACAAGAAACGTCTGACCTCTGTAATTGCCAACAAGGGTTTTGCCACCAAGTACTAAGTCATGTTTCTGCAGAGGGGTCAAATACTTATTTCCCTCATTAAAATGCAAATCAATTTATAACATTTTTAACATGCGTTTTTCTGGATTTTGTTGTTGTTATTCTGTCTCTCACTGTTCAAATAAACCTACCATTACAATTATAGACTGATCATTTCTTTGTCAGTGGGAAAACGTACAAAATCAGCAGGGGATCAAATACTTTTTTCCCTCACTGTATTATTAAATGTTACTAAACTTTTAAATGACAGTTCAACTCAAGCGTCGATTCCTTTCAGTCTCATTTGTACTGCTTTGTTTCATTAGCACGAACGTAACGTATCATCTGCATGTATTTTGCGTAAACTGTAATTAACCAATTCTTATAGGCAAATATCGAAGCACACATCGCAAGTGTACGAATACATTTTAATTCGATGAATGAACGTCCCATTGCCCGCCCCCTCTCCAGCCACCCTGAGGCTCCGTGTACCTGGCACGCATGCGGTGCACGATGTAGAGGTGGCGGTTCAGCGACGGTTGCGACGTGAAGCAGAGGCCACACTCGCTGCACTGCCACGCGATGCCATCGGTGCGGTGCTGCGGGATGTGGCGTTGGAACTCCTCGCGCTTCTCCGTCGTGAACTCGCACTTGGCGCACACGTATGGCCGGTCGGGCCCACCGGCCTCGGGGCCGCTCGCCCCGCCAGCGCCGCCCACGCGCAGGCGCTTGACGGGCCGCGTGATGGCCTGGGCGCGGGCCTCTGGCACGCGGCCCTCGTCGCCGCTTCCCCGCCGCTTGTTCCCAGTCTGGATGGGTGGGGGGGGGGGCGGTTAAATGTAAATCAAAGGAAGACGACGCAACACAACTTAACGTGGGAGAACAGATGTGGAGCTCGTGATTCGGTGATACGAGAGGGGAGGGGTAGAGGCAGGGACGAGCCCACGGAGGGACACCAGCGTACACGGTCAGACGGGTACCCACCTCCGGGCTGGTGTTCTCCGCCTCGTCGCTGCCGGCGCTCATGCCCGGCATCTGGGAGAAGTCGGGGTCCTTGATGCCGTGCATCAAGCGGATGTGGTTCTCCAGCATGAAGCGCTTAGTAAACGTGCGCTTTGTGTCCTCGCAGTACCTGTGCTCGCCACGGGGAGGGAGAACGTCGGAAGGGTTGCAGGTGCAGGGACAACGCCACCACCAGGGTAGCTCATGGCAAAGTAATAATTTCCCTCCCCCCACCCCTACAGCGATGTTGATGTGTCACAATTTGGGATCAATGGAAGAATCGACAATCTCGTTGGCACTGCGTTTTCCTTTGTCGTGTCTCGTTAGTACGGTTGTGTTTGCTCCATTTACCTAAAAGGTATAATGAGCATGCAATGCAATCATAACAGGGATAAGTTAAAAGACCACTGCAAAAAATATTTATTTTGATGTTGAAGTTTTGTGCAAAACTAGCTACGACTGGCCAAGACTAATTAGAGAATCTACCGAAATTGAAAGAAATCAAAATAACTTTAACCGTTCGGATAGCTACCGTCTTAGTGCTGCGTCGAAGCGAATCATCAAATAATACATTATTCAAATGCATGCCTACAAAGGGCAGCGTACTTCAAAAGGGATTACCGTTGGTAGGGCTATTTTAATAAACACAATAGACAGGAAGGACAAGTTCAAAGGGCCTGCATAATGCACATGCATAATGTACGTTGCCATAGTAATCCCGCCCGCCCCCGTTATTGTGCAAAAGCACAGAAGGGTGGTCAACACATCTACGCCTCTATATAAGGAACGAAACAGTAAGTCTTCTCCACAAATCTAGCTGTTGCCTGATGAAGCTAGTTGTAATTACTGGTGAAACGTCGTACTCAGATTGTAAATGTTATGGCTTGGCTCTCCAACACACCGGTGTGCTGTACTAGTGACGAATTGGCACGTTCTGTTTACGTGATAACCCTTACTAGTTGGCTGTGTTGGGTGGTGGCGGGTTTTAATGACACATTTATATAGTTAAGCAATCTAACCCAAAAACCTCTATTAGATTATGTAAAAATATTGGTGAATGAAATGGTCATGCCCCAACAGCCCAAAAGGACCAGATACCAGAATGTGATTATAATTTGCATGAATCAGAGGTAATTGACTTGTACGCACACGATTTGGTGCATGTTCCACGATTGTAAGGATCGATTTCAACAAATGTATTGATGCATCGTCACATGCCTGGTAAGTCGCCCATGATCTTCACGTGCACGCAAGGGAATTCTCCACTCGCTAGTGTGTGTGCACGCATGCGCATACGTAAATGTGCATGCACATACACGTGTGTGTGTGTGTGTGCCCATGTGCATGTGAGCTCTCTCCAATTGGTGGTGTTAGCGTGTGCACACAAGTGCATGTGTGTGTAGAGGTGTATGCGCTCTCTCCAATGGGCGACGCTTGTGCGAGTGCATGTGCCTGTACTCACCAGCAGGTGTACACCTTGCGGATGCCCTCGTGGTTGATGCGGATGTGGCGCCGCAGGCTGTGCGAGGAGCTGAAGGAGCGGTCGCACTGCCGGCAAGGGTACTTCTTTATCGGCTGAACGCAGAAAAACACTACATCTATAAAGTACTAAATCCCATATCAAAACAGCAAATTGCTGCTCGGCGCTAGTGCTGTCGGCTTAAAACGTTCTTGAACTGAACACCGACTGTTGTTCTGCTCGTGCATAAAGTGCCTTAAAATTATAATTTACTAAGAATATTTTGGGAGTCATCTGATTATAGATAGCCCACTAAAATAATAGGGATAAATTCGAGAGATAATTGCATATTTCAAAACATCTATTTATCTCCCACCAACCGGAACGTACAAATTACATCTTTGAACTCTCCTGGTACCACTTTGTCCAATATTGCCCATGTGATTTGCTTACAACAATCAACGTTGCATAGTGACGTCTCATCAAATATGCAAGACATTAGAAATCGGTGGGAAATCTATAAATCGATCTCCCTTGTGTATGTCCGCAATAAAAATTCAGCTTGTATGAAATTCAAGCCACGGGACTTGCATTACATGCACGGCACGAGGGTAAAATCTGAATGTGCCCCTCATAATCGGTAACAGATTAACTACATATATATGTTGAACTTGTTTCGCACCATATGTAGCCAACTCTGATGAATGCTCAGTGCCCGAGTTTAATTTTTACATAAATTGTTTTACTTCACAGCGTTTGGCAACGGCGACGACCGGCGAAAAAGTGTGTCGCGACAGCAGCGGCAGCGGCTCACCTTGCCATGGACACGCTTCACGTGGCTCACGTAGACCTCGCGCTCCGAGAAGTGCTCCTGGCACTCGGAGCAGGTCCAGCCGGAGTTCTTCAGCCGCAGGCGGCGCCCGCTTGCCGGCCTGCGGCTGTTGCTCCCGCCGGTGCCTCCACTGCCCGCCTTCTCCGTGGTGGGGACACGCTTGCGGTTGCTGGAGCCGTTCACGCCGGCCTGTCGACCCAGCATTCAGAGGAGACGTGGGGGGGGAGGCATACTGGTCAATAGGGAATGCAAGGATTCACCGGCTCCTCTTTAAAATGTAATTTATTGAAACAAGTTAAGGTAACGGTTCATTTAACAGATGGTTTTTTTTTTCCCACTGTAGTGTCTTTAGAGTCCACAGTGGATGCAGAGTATCCATGAAGCAATTGCATATAAAGTATAACAGACTGAAACATAGATTCCTACGTGCATAACTGGGGACATGTATGGATTCGATTTCAATCGAATAAAATTATTGTTTTATCCGGAGTGGAGTAAACTGAAAATTGCCTCAGTTATTGATTTTTTGTAAAATGGCACCGAGTTGGTGAACATTAGGATAATTAAACCCGCACTTGTCAATACGTGAAATGTTATTCCAAGCATTGCTGATATGCAACTCGAATAATCCGCTCCCGAGAGTTCACTTGCCACAGTTGAGGCGAGGCGTTAAGACTTTACCCTCTCTCCCCTCTCGCGCAAGCTGCTCCAACAACAGAGAGGTGCAATGAGAGGTGGGGGGGGGTGATGCCTCACCTTGGCGTTCTGGTCTCTGGCGCCGTTGGATTTTGCCGAGCTCTGGCTCGGTCCCGTGGGTGCCTGCACACCAGGCAGGTTGGGGGGCCCCTCCGAGCTCTTCAACTTCCCGTGGGAACTCTGCAGTGGAGGGGGGGGGTGCGGGCATGGGGGGCGGTACCACGATCAATCGGTATTCCATTTTTATAACTTTGCACCATGTGGGACGCAGTAGGGATAGTGACAGTTGTATATAATTTCCATTTATGAAGTTAAATACAACAGCTTAGCAGGGCTGAGAGCGCTGATGGCACCTGGAATGGGCGACCATCATAAATGGCAAGTGTTACATTGTGTCAAGTTTCACGTTCAAGGTCATTTTGTTGAACCAGCTTGCGACAGAGAGACCACGATAGCGTGACCAGGGTCACCAACAAAGCTAACAGATATCAAAACTAAAATAGCCACGTCACGTGAGAAATATACAACGTTGCACAAAGACACATCAATGCCAAATAGTTAACTCCCTGCAGCGCAAATCAACTTAGTCAGATTATTCCTAGACTGATCAAAGTACAATTACAGAAATATCGAAAAAATATATATAAGGTAGTCTTTAGACTAACTGTGGGGCTGTGTGGTAGACAGCAGAGGGTACTTTAGCAAAAGGTGATGTTATATTGTACATCTATGCCCACATCTTTATTCTCACACCTTTACCAACTCGCACAAATCAGCGTGGTGACGTATGGACAAATAACCTTCATGACCCATACACCAATGGGAGGCTCTCATCCACCAGTGGACTGACAAAGGATTGTAATATTCAAATATATCAGCATGTCAGGTATACGTTTGGTGTGCAGCAGTAAGGATGTGTATACATCGTAAATGTGCAGGCTGCATAAGAGCATGCAAAAGGTATTTTGTGTGCATGCAGCGAGTGTCAACATAGTTACACATGCTGCACTGCAATCTCAGTGTTCAATTTCTGATCATGCACACACTCCTTCGGGGGAGCAGTGATATCTGAAGCTGGCATGGACCTCCTCTGTAGTGGACTCGGCCTAAAATTATCACCCAGCACGGTGTAAGATATCAACACGGGGGGGGGGGGGAGCAAATGCTCAAAATTGTGCCGTCACCACACCTCTGATGAGCACGGCTGGCTACGTACGGTGCGAAAGAAGTTCAACATACCTACATACATGCTCCCAACCCCCTTTCAAGTCGTGACGGCAAGAGCACGCAGGCACATGATTATCTCCCGCAGTTTATCAGGGCCAAAGGAGGGTTTTGTTTGCATTCCTTCTGAGGAATCTTAGAATAGAACAAACGGAACAGCGCCAGCCAGACCTTAACGTGGTCGAGCATGAGCTGCTTGTGCGCGTAGAGCAGAGCGCAGTCGGGACACTTGAACACGGACACCTTCTGCTTGGCGACGTGCGTGTCAAAGTGACTGCACAGCAGCGTCTGCTGCGTGAACACTGTGTCGCACATGGAGCACTTGTAGATGATCCTGTGTGGGAGCGCACACACGAGGGGAGAGGCTCATGCACGGGGATAGGATATATCGCTCTCCCGCGCAATACAAGCAACCGATTAATGGTTTCTGAAGACATGTGGACCAGAAACCTGGGAACTGACAAAAGAAATGGAGCAAACGCCAAACGGTGCGTAAGAAGCACGGAGAGGTGCAAAGCTTGGAATTTTACAACACACATGAATTTAAAATAATTGATACGTTTCAATAAACTTTCGATGCATTATTGCGTGCCAATTAAGTATTACCATCATTATAATTGTATTACTCCGATTATGAATCGTGTGTTTAAAAAGCGTGTCACTCACTTCGAGTCGCCGACCTTGACCCCCGGGTGCTGCGTGTAGGCGTGCGAGTGGGTGCTCGGTGCCGACTTGAACGCCATGGGGCACAGCGGGCACTTGTAAAAAACCTCGCAGTGCGTGCTCTGGATGTGCGACTTCAGGGCGGGCAGCTCGGCAAAGATCAGCCCGCAGTGCACGCACCTGACGTGTGTGAGCACGACAGCAAAGACAAAGATCCCGTGCCGTACGGCAAGTGAAGACATATTCGAACGAGATCGTCTATTCATTGGCGCGTCCTGCTTTTACAAGTATAGCTGCCAAAAGTGCAGCATCAAAGATTCTTGGATTTTTTTGTTATTTAAAAACATTCCCTGATTTGCCTTAAAAAATGCGCCAATAGGTATTCGAGGTTTGGAAAGGAAATGGATGCATGAAAAATGAACACTGACAATCCCAAAACAGCCTTGGCCTCCGTAAGAAGGTTGAGAGTAATAAATAATGTTTATGAGGCTGAGCGGCAGTACAGTGGTTTGCGCACTGCTCGGCAACTCGTGTTTGATTCCCGGCCGAGGCTGATGAGTGATTTGTGAACCGGTAAGTGAAGTTGGAGAACTATTAGAGAACTCTGCAGAGTGCCAAAATTATTACCCAGGGCAGAGTTATTGATGCGTGTCGAGTATAATGAAAACAAAATCCACAAATTCATCGACATTTCTCCGTTATTTTGCTTCAATGTGGGAGAGCACATCTTTTCTTTTTTCGCAGGCTACAAGCATTCACCAAAAAGAGAAAACACGGAGAACGGCACCACCAAACAAGGGAACAGAAGGCGGCCGTGCGAATGTGGACTCGGGCAGAGACCTCACCTGTATCCGACTTTGCGCGTGTAGTGCAGGCAGATGTCCTTAATGTGCGACTGGAAGTGCGATGAGCGGCACACGGCGCCACATTCGGGGCAGGTGTACGGCGACTTGTGCTGGTGGATGCGCGAGTGTGCCGCGAAGCTGCACTTGTTGGGCAGCAACATCTGGCACACCTGGCACGTCTGCACGGGCAGAGCCACGAGCGTCAACATTCAGCGCAGCAAACGTAAACAAACAAGAGCGACGGTCCTGCCAACCAAATCACCCGAAATGCACAAAATTCCATCAGATCTCAGACGCTACCCTGGCTAGAAAGTGGATGGGAAACCAGTGTTTTCCACATATTCTCTATCTAACCGACGAGAAGGAATGATAATCCTGACTTGGATTTGCAACATGTTTGTCATGCGTAAAAATATAATTTTTGTTTGTCTCCTCTTTCTAACCGATGATCGAGCATCAACAATTTCACTAAAACTTGTTGGGAAATATTCTTAGCATTGGTCTGGTTACATCTCTAGTGAGTCGCAGACGTACTCTTAGAGGCACATTTATTTAACACCAACACATGGTGTAACTGCCCCTTTAACAGAATAACAACCTATGGTGGTGACCACCAGGCTAACCACACTAATTACAATGTAACTGGTGTAGTTAACCAGGTGGTGACCACCAGGCTAACCACACTAACTACACCGTAACTAGCTACTACGGACCGGGACCACAGCTCGGGTCCAGGTCCACGTGTTGGAGACTCGGAGAACGTAGACGAAGGTTTCTTCAGGTGAACAACAACGCCGGTCCCTCGACCACCTTCCAGAATCCTCGAGCAAGATCTGGACCCCGACCACGTGACCACTCCTAGCCCCTACTTGGGGCCCTTTTGTAGACTTAACCGGTCACGTGTCCTCTCGGGTCAACCAGAGTGCCATGGCCTTTAGTAACCCCATTCCTACGGCCGGCACTCCCACACCCTATCCTATACGGCTGGCACTGCACGCCCAGCGTGGTGCCACCCAGCGCTATCAATCAGCGTTGACCGAGCCCCTCTAGGGCCGGTACTACACCCACACCATAGTGGTATCCGCGATGTCGTTACATCGCACGCCGTGCCTCTCTAGGGCCGGCACTGTACAGTGACGTCCCGCGATGCCACTACACATCCTTGAAGGTCGCACAATTGCGTGCGAGGGGCAATATATCTGCTGAGTCACTATTGTATCCTGCAGGGCTAGACATTTATTACAATTCGGATGGCTTTATGAGTTACCTATGATCAAACTCAATTTTAGTGTTTAATACAGGAGAGTCAAAATCTACAACCTTCGAAAATCCGAACCATAATTGCCGTTCCGCGAGTGGCCAGCGGGAGGCGGTATAGTGCCAGACTTCTCACAAACACCCAAGTGAGAACACATCTCCCCAATACTCGCTTTGCCTCCACTGGCTCCAAAATATGGCTACGGACCAGCTTATAGACCCCAGTTGCGAACGGATGAAATTTGTCACGGGAGATTTTTTTTTTGTATCCTTCAACGCATAAAAATAAAATTTGTTAAATTAACACAACGAACGTACACATCTTTAGTAAAGGGTTTGGTGTTACATGTTATTTATGTAGTTTATTGTTAAAAATTTGGTCAGTCCAAATTTGGTCACATTGCATTTATGGCTTTATTTTGATTTCGAAAACGTTTTTTGGTTTGGCCATGTTTTTGTTTATTGTAGTACGGAGTTAGACTGATGGCCTTAATCTTAATTGTCTTGTGGTTGTTGTTGTTGTTTGACTTGCATCCCAATGGGATTTTTGCATACTGCGTTGGTGTACGGTGCTATTTCAGGAATATTTTGATTTTTTTCCTGGATTTTCTGTTTGCACAGTCACAAAGTCACTTTAAGATGTTTTCTTGTTCATGTTTTTGTTTTTTGTTGTTGCGGTTGCACCCGATTCAAGAGCCGAATGGCTCACAGGGCTATACCAAATAAATGAAACTAACTAAAAAACTAAACTAACTAATAGGGATACTTCTTTTTTCCACCCATTAATTTTTTAGGAACCAGATCCAATAAAAATAAACAGCGTTTGTTTGAACAAAGATGACGCCGAATCCCCAGCAAGGTGAGGAGGGACGAGTCGACGAAGGGGGGGGGGGGGGGGTGCCCCCACCTGGGTGGCCGCGTCGTCCTGCTGCTGGAAGTGCTTCGCGAGCGACGGGCCGTCCACAAACTGGCGCGAGCACTCGAGGCAGCGCGAGCCGTAGCGTGTCAGGCGCATGGGATCCTCCTGCAGGGGAAGGGCGGCCGAGGGGCTCGGGCCATCCGAGCCGCTGATCACACCGCCTGATCCAACGACGACAAACACATACTTTAAATCGACTGCTGAAGGCCTCCCACGCACGCTGTGGTGTCGGCCACCATCACGGGAAGCACTGGGGTTGGGGGGGGTTGACTGCGGTGGTCAGTGCGGATTGACCGAACTTACGAAGCTAGCAAATACGCAAAACATTAAATATTGCGTGCAGATTTTTTCTGGCAATTTGGTCACGGTTTACGAGAAAGGAATTAAGGTTTCATGAAGAAACCACACGAACCAAAACAGGGTACAGTGCGAGTTCAAGTTCAGCGGACTGTGAATTTCACAACAGCGTTAAAAACATACGAATGCACTGGAATTGGAGGTAGTTCGGATTTGAGAAGAGTTAGGGTTTACGTTGTATTACATCAAATTCGATACTCGACACAAATATGTCGTTAAACTATAAACGTTCATCCCACGCTCCCAGAACTGTACTCGTAGACATCAGCCACAACACGAAGATGAACGCCAACGGCGACATCTTTTTTTTTACTAAAAATTTCAAATGTTGGCTCTCGACTGTTATAACAAGTAATTGACCAACTCAATACTGCAGGACTTGGATTTATATAGCATCTAAATGCAATCACAGTTATTGAATACGGGCGTGGGGATCAAATGATGAATCCAATGAAATGAGGAAATTAGAGGCGGACGAGAGGAAATTGGGTTGCTTTTGGGAAACAAAACTTAACAATTTATAAGAAACATACAAATGTACCTGAAGATATTTTCACAGGTGTATGTTTTTTTCAGAAGTCGACTGTATATGGATCAAACACATGGGGCAAATGAAAATGGAACAAGAACTAACAAATGCACACAAACGTACGGAGAGATGGGTGCTTGGAGTTAACACCAAGACAGAATGAGAAGAAACACGTGTTACCGGGAATAAACACAACTAAAACATAAAAAAGCTTCGTGGTGTTGGGATGGACACATTCCAAACTTGGAAGACGACCGATGGACGAGAATGGTGATGGAAAGAAATTTCAAAGCAGATAATGCACCGATGACATCCGCGCAGATGCAGAAGATGATTCGTGACATCACATCGCATCGGGAGGCCTTCATAAAAATGGTTAAGTTTTCGCGGAAAGCTTCACCGAGTGTCAAAATAATTTCAGGGGGCTCCTGCATTGAAATATGTGACCGATAAATAGCACCACATTTGCATTCTTCAAATACCGTGCTACGAATAGCAACGCACATTTAAACGATGCACAAACACACGTGCAAGATCATGGAGAACCCCGCACCCCCACGTACCCAGGGCACTCTGGCTTTGCGAGTTCGCTGCACCACCGGCCCCGGCGGCTCCCGTGGGTGGGTCGGGCAGGCCGGACGACGGGCCGGAGCCCGGCGCCACGGTGGTGAGCTCGGGGCCCGGTACGCTCAACTGGTCGAGGGGCAGCGGCCTCATGACGAGGTGCGAGCACTGCATGACCACGCCGCGCTCCTTGTGCTGGCGCGCGTGCGACAGGAGGCTGCACTTGTTGTAGAAGACGAGGCCGCGCGAGCAGTGGTTGCACGTCACCTCGATGCGCAGGCTGCGGCGGGCGTAGTGCCGGAACAGGCTCGCCTCCAGCGAGAACGAGTCGCCGCACTCGGGGCAGCGGTAGCCGCTCGTCGGGATGGCGAGCCCGGCCGTCGCTGGAGGGGTCAGGTTGGGCGTGTAGAGCGGCACGGGGTTGGCGCCGTTGAGAAGGCGGTTGAAGGCCTCCACCACGGAGCTCTGTGCCCCCCCAGTCTGTCCGGCTGCGGCCACCACTTTGCGCAGCAGAGGCTGGCCCTGGAGCCCGGCGGGGCGACCAAAGCCCACGTGCGATGCCGTCTGCACGTGCGTGTCCTTGGCCAGAACGACGGACGACACCGACGGGGCTACCGAAGTCACCACAGCGGGGACCGAGGTGATGGCCTGGGTCACGAAGGTCACCGCCGACGTGGCCGAGGTTGGAGCGATGCCCACCGGCGCGAGCACAGCGGTCTGCGGGATCAGGTTGAGGCTGGCCAGCTGGACGGCTTTGGGCAGAATCTTGGTGCCGACGACTGTCTGAGCAGACACGACCATGGTGCCCGTTGCTTGCTGCTGCTGCTGTTTTACTACATTGGCAGCCTGCAAAAGGGCCGAGGTACACATGAACAATAACATTACCAGCGGTCACCACATAATTCATAGCCTGAAGAAAATAAAAGTAAAAATTACTACGCAAAGGTGAAAAAAAACAAGGTCATTTATTTATCATCGGAAGTTTCACCGAGACACACAACTCATTTTCGAAAGGATCCTGCATTGGGTTATATGGCCAATAACTATTTAAAGGAGTGGTTTACGTGTAGCACAACAACACCAAAGCACCTGGAGGTAACCTACCAAGTACTCGATAGTGTAACACTCAATGGTCTGCAAAGCTCACAAACCTACTCAGTATACCGACACAGACCAGTGGATTGTGCAGTCCTAAAAATCCAAAAACGTGCAATCAACGAGTCGCTTAAGTTCAAACACAAATGGTATTAATTGCCTGGCACTGCAAAACACACACAGCGAATTACCTTCAAGATGGCATGGCTGGCAGCCTGCACAGAGGCCGTAGAACCCGTCGTCGGTGAGAGTACTGTGGCCTTCATTGTGGTATTGTCCCCAAACTTGATGTTGATAACCTGCGACGGGTTATTGGCCTTTACGCTGGATCCCAGCGCGCCGGCAGAGCCAGCGGTCGAGCCAGCGGCAGCAGCGATGGCGGCAGCAGCACTTAGCGCCGTCTGCGCCGCCTTCTTCGCTGGCGCCGCCGCTGCTTGCTGCGGTGAGGTGCCGGCAGGGCTACCCAGAGGCACCCCACCGGGCGACGGTGCACTGGCACCGTTGAGAGACGACGCCCCGCCTGGAGAAGCGTCCGGCGTCCGCCTGGCGATGCCCTCCGCATCCACGGCCGGCATCACGCGCGTCACCATCCGCGTGATCTCGCCCGACGACGTCTTGATGGTGCGAATCCGTACCTTCGGGATGGCGGGGGGCGAACCCCCGCAACCTGACAAGGAGGACGGTGCCGGGGACCCCTTGCTGCTGGTCTCACTCGACACGCTCCTCGGGCTGTCAGGCATTTTGACGGACGCCTTCCTCACGGCCTCCAGGGGGCTTTGGGGTGGCTTGTCACCCAGGCTGGAGCTCTCGCTGGGCACCGGCTCCTTTGTGACTCCTGCGGGCTCCGCGGATTCGCTCTCTTGCGTCTCCTTGTTGACCGTCTCGTTCGGGATTGTTTCCACAGCAACAGCTTTCTTAGCATTGAGGGCAGCGATGGCCTCAATGCAAGATGACAGCTTCGTGCCACCTCCGGCCGCTTTCGCAAGCTGACGAGAAGCACTTGTCTCCAGCGCGGGCCCCAACTTCCCCTCCTCGTTCTTGGGCTCTTTAGCTTCGTCCCCTGTGTCAGATGCAGCCCCTGTATCTGGCTCCTTTTTGGCCACATCCTCCTTTTCCTTGTGTTCTTCGTCCGATGGTGGCTCTTCCGAATGCGGAGACTCCTCGCTCTTCCCCTCGCTAAACTGCTTATTTGTTTCTTCCAACAACATTTGTTCATCCAGGTCATCCAGAGCCTTCAGCTCTCCCTCCAGATGCTTCTTGCTGTCCTCCAGCGCCATTTCTTCGGGGTCATCTTCCTTGAACTCGCCATCCCAGGACGCGTGTTCCACATCCGCGCCCTTGCTGCTGCAGTCCAGCGCCTTGAGCGCGCCGTCCGCCGGTTTGTACGCTCTGCCGCCAACGCCAGGCTTGGCTTCGTCCGCTCGTGGGAATCTCACTCCCCCCACCGCCTTCACCTCTTTCTCTTGCTTGTGCTCGCTCTCAGGCTGAGGCTTTTGCCCCCCTTCCGGTGGTTTGAACGGCGCCGCCGTGGATTTCGGTGCCACCTCAGACTTGTACGTGCTGTCCGACGCCTTGTGTGCCTTCTCCGAGTGTTTATGCCGCGCGTCTGTTGCTTTGTGCGCATCCCCGGGCCTGTACTGCTTGCCTTCCGCGCCGCCTTTGCTCTGCTCGCCAAATCCTCTGGCATCACGCTTCTCCTTCTTGGCATCAGGTTTCGCCCTGCCGGCAACACCACGGTCGGTACCGCCGCTTGCGCCAGAGAACTGCGGGAATTTTTCCTCCCTGCTCGGTCTCCTCGCCCCGGCGGGGAGGTTCCCGCTGTAGGTGTCCGTCGCGCTGTGTAGGCCTAGCAGCCGGTCCACAAGGAAGCTGCAGCTCTCCGATGAACGCCTCTGCATGGGCGCCGGGTCGGCCACGGCCTTAACGCTGTCCTCCTCCTCCTCTTCCTCATCGTCATCCTCAATCTCGCCCTCCTCAACGCTCGAGATCGGGCTGAACTGGCAGAAGCTCGACTCCTTCATTTCATTCTCGTCGCTCCTCAACGCCTCGGCTTTCTGCTGCGCACTGCCATACCGTTCTGAGCCACCCTTGGGCGCACCGCTGGCCTTGAAAGTCGGCTCCTGATTCCCGAAGCCAAGACCAAGACCGGAGGCGGACGCGGCTCCACCACCACTTCCGGCGACGCCGCCAGCGCCGCCCGAGCCCCCGACAGCGAAGCCATTCTGCACGGTGACGTGCTCGAGCTGGGGGCCCTCCTTGGTGGGTAGCGTATGCTCAAAGGGAGCGTCGATGCTGCGCGTGTGCCGCACAATAACGCTCACGGCGCCACCGTCGGCACACAGCGCAGACTGGGCGGCGCCCTCGCCGGTCTCATCACAGCCGCCAGGCCTCAGGCCCCCCGCACCCTCCCCCTCCTCTCCACCCCCAGATTGTATGGCTTCCTTCGCATCGATGTCCGGGATATCAAAGGCTGCGAGCAGATCATCGAAGTCTGGCGTTTTCATGTCACCCATGGTGATCAGTTTAGAGAAAGCCTGCACAGAGAAAATACATGTTCAAATGTTTCAATGAGTCGGGCACACCTTGATATTATACTCAATAAAGCATGTGACAATGGGCCTTTTCTAAAAATGTGATGAATTGTAACGTCTGTACTGTTTTATTTGTAATGTCCATCTCGAAAATAGTCTGTCTGATTTTTCTCTGTCTTTTTTATGCTGTCTTATTTGCTCACACCAATGAAGTCAAGGTCAAAAGGTCAACTGCCAATGTCGCGGATGTCACCTCTGACAATCAGCATGGATAACATTTGCGTGAATTGAAAAGAAAAGATTTTAACGAGCACAATTATATGCGTGGAATGCAAGAAGCACAAAATTTATCAAACATTACCATGACGCTTCTTAGGAACTACATGACACGAACACTGTCCTCAAAAACTCTTTACATTATTATATTTTTAAAGTACCATTACAAAATTAAAAGTGCATAAATACTGCTCTGTACATTGTATTTTCTGTAGCTGTCCATACAACATTCTTGTCCAAAACAATTAACCTTTCAGCTCAAAACAGTCAGTATCAGGTTTCTGCTGGGCTCCGGGAAAATAAGTGTGTTTGTGTGTACACGTTAAGAATACAGTTTGTACTAAAATAGTTTCACTATCAATTTAAACATTTCCAAGGAATACAAATATCGTGTTAAAAAAAACGTCTTTGCAAAGTTCCTGATTGGCAAATGCTACCATAAAGACGAGAAATTGTTTCGACAATTACAGGGAAATGTTTAGCGGCGGAGTATGCCAAACGCATCGGTGATCACGAACATATGTACCCAAATAGAGTGGGTACCACTGTATGAATTAATAAGTTTAGCAATAAACACAGCTCTTCTTCGTTAACCATGCGCACAACTGTTTCTGTGAAATGTCATTGTGAAATTCAGGACAGAATACTATTTTCCACAGTAGAATGATAAAATTTAGATTTCCTACAAAAAACCAAGCACGCTTTTCTTTTTAAAACTCACACAAAATCAATGGAGTGCTAAAAACTGGCTCGAAAAATTTCTACCACGTGAAAATAAATTTACCAGGTAAATATAACATCAGTTTAACACGTAGGCTTTCACAACCAATATTATCCATGAGATTTTTTTTAGGTTACATCGCGTAAATACAAATGTGTTGTTAAACTAGCCACCACCCGACACAGCCAATTAGTACGTAAACAAAACATGATAATTCGTTACTAGTACAGCACACCGATATGTTGGAGAGTAAACCCACTAAATTACAATTGTAAATGTTGTGCACTCGAAATGGCAAATGTTGTGGGTTTACTCTCCAACACATCGGTGTGCTGTACTAGTAACGAATTGGCATGTTTTGTTCACATGAAAAACCTTAATAATTGGTGGCGGGTTTAACGACACATTTATATTTCCGCGATCTAACCCAAAAACCTCTACGATGAAAAATAGCATAAATTTACTTAATCATGTTAAAATAATGCGTTGCTCCAGAAAGCAAATACTTTTATACGTATGTTGTTATACACAGCACATGCCTTACACAATGCATATCAACAGCTGGAAAGAGAAAATCGATTTGCAGTTACAGCAACCTGCCAAGGCGAAATATGTGAACGAGAAACAACGCAACGATTCGGAAAATCGGACTTTTTTTTTTAAACCTCTGATAAAATCATCAACGCTCTCTCGTAATAACATCGGCATTAAAATACACACAAAGCAAAATAATCACAATCTGTTTGCAATGCACACGTCTGGGACGCGAACACAACGTGCCACCCCGCCGTCGGGGTGAGTTGGTAGAGACCAGCGAGGCGTGCCAAGTGGTCATCATCGACCCCCTTCCTGCCGCTCACTTCCCTCCTCTCTTCATGTCAAAACTTGCCGTGTTAAAATGGCCGGCACACATCCTCCACTGCCTTTGAAATCACGTTGTCGAAAAAAATGTTACACATATACATAGTTAAAACGCTGCCTTTTGATGACGCGTGTATTACCCGCTTCACACATACTGCTTCCTGACCTGTTACACCGCGACCCATTCCATCTGTTTTATATTTTTTTCTCAATGTAACTCCACCTACGTGCCTCTTCTGTACGTTTCTTCGGTGGGGAAAATAATTCCGCAGACCCGTCTCTCCCTTACGAAAGAAGTGCAAGTGTCGATGGGTCTCTTACCTGATTACACGTCACGTTCATTCTGTTCATCCATCCATTTAGAAGCTATTCTTCAAACACAACAGGTTTCTCATTTGTATCCTGGAATTAACATGAATATACCGAGTCCCGCACACTACTACACACACTGATAATGTGAATGTGTGCAATTTACATTGATCGAAATAAATACATAACGTATCGGTAATTACCGAACACTAAACTACCGATGCACAGCAGCAGACTGCATGACAGGCCTCAAAGGTTGGGGAGCTTCAACACTGCACGAGCCGTTAATTGTTTAAGGCAATCCGGTCCCCACCTCTTAATGATTTTTTTCTTTCACACAGCCATTCGCTAATAATAATAAGACGCATTTAATTATATACTGCAGCAAGAGCTGAACAAGTGGATCCCCTTATAAATCAACAAGAGACCGTCGTCTGTCCGTTCAAATTCGCTGATGTACAATTCAAGCACGAAGTTGGTAAAAGGCCCTATATTTTTTTTTACCCCTCTTTCAAATAATAGCATCAGTTTAAAATGCATCGTCACGATTTACGTAGTTGCCGCGTTACCCAATTCATCTGCCAAGAGATACGACCCTGCCATTTGTCTCTACTGCTGACTGTGATGCTGATCTGTCAACGAGTATTTGATGATCGCAACAGTGCAATGATGTCATGCCCGACCGTACACATACAAAGATCCCAGTTTAGTCTAATAGACCAGTGGGGCAAGTGATGCAAATGATGCAAACACTATGACCAAGCATCCACTAAGGACGTCAAGGTAAATGAGGTGGTGGTGGTGTGATCAGACCATATACCCTATTGACTTTACCTCCCTATTGCTGATTGTTAACACACCGCACCAGGTTCTCAATTTAACCTACCTATGGGCAAGCCAGGATGGGTCCAGATACCATTTGCCAATGATGATGACGTGCACCGCTTGATAACAGAGCCAGGATCGCAGTGTGCAATACACGGGAACCACTACACTCACTCTCCACACAAGTCACACACAAGTCACATACACACGCGCACCAAAGCACCAACCCCCACTCGCCCTCCATGCTTCCAGCCACAAAAAAAAACACCCACACCACCATTCTGCATTCTTGATGTGGCACGACCACAGGCCTGCACAGGCCATGCTGCCTCTCTTACAGGGCTCTGCATTTTATATTTCCGCACAAAGTGAATGCAAGGATGATGTCACGCACATTAAAACACTGCAGAATTCGCATGTTGAAATGTGCTGCCGAGATTAATCGAGCTCACTGCACAGACACAAACTGGGTTTGTGGGTTCTTTAGTAAGCAATCATGATAATGTTGCTGACATACACACGAGGTTCACATTGGTATGCAGGCAGATAATTAGTAATTCTAATAGGGTGCACACACACACACTGAATTTGCTTTCGTCATCAGAGGCCACACACGGAATGCTATTCAAACACACATCAAGTGCATTTTACTATTCATCTCAGAACTCGTGCTTATGACAGAAAAATCACAGTACGGCCAGGTACACATACACACACACACCACTTTTGCTCTGATATACAATCTCAACAATTATTTTCGCCGAGACACACAAACACAATGAGTGCTCCCTGCCTAAGCAAGGTCAACACATAGCCAACACGAGCCGACCCCCTGGCATGTAGCAGCAATCGCACCCAGTGCTTATCAAATACAACACAGCAAGACGGATTACAATGGCCCACCAAAATATAAAACTAAAAAGCCCCACAGCCATTTTCAATCTTACCGGTTGGCAAACAGACACCAACAACAAAACATTCCCTACATTAAAACGGGGGTGGGGGTAGGTTTAAACCCCTACAGTAATGGTACCAAAAATATATATAACAATACCAGTAAACTACCACGAATAATGACAGCGCCAGTACCTGCATGTATTTTCTCCTAAGGGAGACAAGCCGCGGGGGCCAGCATCACGCCTGGGCCCGCTCGTGTCGCGATGCCCTCCCTGCCTGCCACGGCAACAACAACAACAGCAGCAGCAGCAACATGGCCTCTGAGGCTGCTGCCTCTGCCGCTGCCACGGCTCACAATGCGGCCGAGCTAACGCCGCGGTTAGCGGCCATTACTCGCATGCCACGGGGAGGGGGGTGAAGGGAGGAGGAGGAGGAGAGGGACCGACAATCGCCTTTCGCCTGCGCCACACACGTCTTGGTGGAGCTCGGGGAGAAGAGAGGGAAAAAAAACCCCTCGCCTTTAACATGCGTGTGTGCACGCGCGCGTGCGCACGTGTGTGTACACACACACACACGTGCGACAATACGTGTAACATGATGGTTGCGTGTCAAGTGCGCTGGTGGGTAGGTTAGGACATATTGTGTTCACGTGTCTACGTGTCGGAAGGGGATACGCGAGTGCAAGGTGTTTTTAGGGCGTCTGGCATGCTTCACTGTGTACACGTGGATCGGTGTGAACGCACACTGTAGCTATTTGTCCCAAGGTGTATACACAATGCGCCACGTGACATCGGGCCAGGACTGAATGGGCGTGTGCACATATTCTTGGTTCTTTCGGTAAAGTCACGTAGGCTGTGTCTGCATAGGTGTGACTGATATGGCCTATGTGTGTATGCTTGTGTACATGTTAAACAGTGTCCACGTGTGTACATGTTAAACAGTGTCCACGTGTGTGTAGCAGCAGCGTACTGCACAATATCTACTTGCTTAAATTTCCCTTGACAAGCACACCCGGCGGCGGCGGCAGCAGCAGCAACTGGGATCTTAACGCAGCCTCGGGCTCCCCTATAAGTCGCCTCATCCTAAAACGTGGCGTAGTCAACATCAGCAATGAGGAAACAGAGGCAACTCTTGTGCTGTGTAAACCAGAACGTACGATCGCCAACACAGCAGAAATATTAAGGTTCGGACGAGTGTTTCCCCCCCCCTCTCTTCGAGAGAACTGCATATCTCGCTAGGCAATTTAAAGGCTGCCTGATATGCGCATGTGGCAAGGAAGAAGACATCTGGCAAGGATGGTATATGATGACAATCACAATACTCAGTTGTGCAACACAAATGGCATTTCTACTGTGTATTGCAGCGTGTGCGTACCGACATCCTGTGCAAGGGACCGGCGCCGAATGCTCAGAAAGAGGAAAAAAACCCACCCCACAACAAATTTGCATGAGTTGCGATAAAATTAAGATTTTTAGAAAGACACTTGCATTGCTTTCTTGTGAGGCACCGAAAGCAATAAATGCCATTTATTTAGCCGGGGGAGGCCTCGAGATCACTTCCGAAGAGTCCTGCGTGGATGAATGACTAAAGTATGTAAGGCTTCTGTACACAACGTGACATTGTTGCCACGCCCGGTCACCCACAGCAGCAGCGGCGGCTCGGGGGGAAGTGGCACAGGAGCACAGCCGCAATCAGGCAAAAAAAAATGTCCACACAGACCTCTGCGGAAGATTCCGTCTTGACTGCTCCCAACCACGAGAACATGCGGCGATGCTAAATGTATAATGTACCCCGGTTTTACCATTGGCATAAAGCAGCTGTTAGTGTCGCACCGGGGGACATGTGTGACGGACACATGAGCCGATGTCCTCCTGTGCCTGTGAGCACAGGTCAAACTCCACAGTTCATGAAAACGCTCGGTTGATAAGTCTACAACAGCACCACGGGCACTATTATCACCAACCAATGCTGGCGTTACACTCGGGTAACACATACACATGCACAATGCCCTTCGTACATCCTTGGAGGTCAAAACAATAACGTCTGCATCGCATTGAGTCTGCCCGTGAATGTCATTGGCTGTGAATAGTAAATGTCTGTGTCTATCTCCCTGTGTGTATCCTATCGCCTTCTGAGTCTTCACGTCCTGTTTGTCAACCACGTCTTTCTTCGCGTGGTTCTGTCCGTGTCTACCAATGTATCTCGGGCTCCCGTTGCCGATACAGGGCTTCACTTTGTATTGGGATGGCTCTTCCCATCAAACAGCAGCACTAACCATCAGTATTACCACCACCACCCCCCATTGTTCATGCACCATTCCTTCCCATGCGTTATGCAATGAGAAAATAAATGTCCTTCATTGTGTAGTGCAGACACGTCACAACTTGGCACAAAACATAATAAATTGGTACATGATATGACTACAATCTAGTTTGATTGCTGTAACAGTGTCTGTTGGTTAAGGCACTGACATTTGACACACTGGCTGGAGTCTGCCGGGCCAAAAAATGTGAACATTTCCCCCCGACTTACCATTCCATTAATCTGACAAAGCAATGTCAATATCAATGACATTGCCCATACAATGGCCGCATCTCAACAAGAATGTGAGAAAGCATGACAAGGCGGTGTAGAAACCAACACAGAACGTGTGTGTGTGTGAGAGATGTCGTACTTGCGCCAATAATTCGTGATATGCAGACAGGACGACAGTCGATGTGTTGAGCGAAAGGGCAGTATTCTGGTCTAGTGTTGAATCAAGTGCAGAGTAAGTGTGCAGAGTAAGTGTGGAGAGTGTGTGTGAGAGAGAGTCATAGATGGAGCCGGTGGGAGAGACGGAGCCAAAGAGTGAGAAGAAGTGGTTGAAGCTAGCGAGTGGAGGTGATGTGATAGAATTGCAAAATAATGCGATTCTGTGGTAGTATCTGTGTGTATTGTGATCGTAATGTTTTCAACTGATGTAGAATAAAGGTTGTGTATTGGATGTGCGAGACGTGTATTTAGTAGATGTCTGTACTGAGGTGTCATTAGATTGCATTCAGTCGGATATGGAGCTGAAGAGTTAGCACGCATGTGTTGATAGAGGTGGCACAGTGGGAGCGCACCACTTTATTGTTTGAGTTCTGCATTTAATAATTTAATATCCATCTCAATGGTTTAATATCAAGTGAGATTGGTGTTGAATATAATACACTACACGGCCTGTACATGAAATGTAAACACCAGGTGAGGCCATCGATACAAGAGAGTACCGGCAACATGCGACTCTTTAAGGAATGTTTCTCGTGAGGTTAATTATTAAGGACCGTCTCGTATTCACATGCATTGCGACTGGTGAAATAGTGAGGGTTTTTTTAGTGAATAAAAAACACGGCTGTAGTGTACCCCTTTGATGTGATGCAGTCGAGTCGGTCTTAAATGTAGTGTATACACAGGTGTGTAGGTATAGATTTAAATATTACTTTGTATGTTGTGTATACTGTACGTGTATGTAATATCAAATATGCGCATCTAGAGTATGCAACACGTGTACTGTATACATATGTATACAGTACACAGCGTTACTCGGTGTATTGTGTATAAATGTACAGTATATGCATGCTTAAGTGCACCTGTGTATGTACATTCAGTACAGTACGTGCATACAGCACTGCACAGTACATACAGTACACGGTGTACAGTTTATGTTTACATTTGCGCGGTTTAATTATAAAAGTGACTTGCGCACACCCACAATCCTCCCCATCACCACGTCAAGCGGCCAGCAACAAACGGCACCGTTTGTAAAAGTCGCACCCGATAAAAGTCGAACGTGTGTACACGTGTCCCGAGTGCATCGCGCGCGTGCGTACGTCCAAGCACGACCATATATATCCCGCACGATGTATCAGGCGTGAGACGCTGTTGTTGTGTTGGTGGTGGTGCTGTGCTGTGCGAGGCGTCTCTCTCCGTGAGCTACCCGACCTGTCGGCTGGGCAGCCATGATGGAGGCGGCCCCGCTTCCCACACTCGCAGGGAGACGCGCGTCGCTCCGGCTCCCGTGAGCGACGCGCGGCCTCGGGGAGCAGCTCGCTCGCTCTGTCTCTCTCTGTGTCTCCCGCTTTCACGAATGATGTGAAAACATCGCGGAAGGGAAGCGCCGTGCGTGCGTGTGCGTGTGTCGCTGCGTTACTCTTTGCTTGTTAATCTTGCTCGGGGGTTGGGTTTTTTTTTTGGTACAACAATGCCGACCGTGGCAGCACCACGTGACCCACCTCCCGGCATGCCCCGCGCCCCGTGGGGCCTCCAGTCTCACATTTTATCCTTTAACACCCCCCACCACCACCATCCACACTAAAGCCTTGCTTGCTTTATAACGATTCGTTTTGCGAATTATGAAAAGTTCCCCTTCATTTAGGCTAGTACTGTATTGCCGCATTGTACACTGTTCGTGTATTTTAATTATCATAATTCGTATTTTTGTTACTATTCTATATACAGTACTGCATTATACAAGCAGTGTTGTAAATGTACATCGTACATAACGTCAGTTATTGCAAAAGTTAACCGACATTAATCGCAACATTAATGTTTTAAATGCTGTGAATCGTGTATTGCACTGTTGAGGTTCAGGCCTGTTCGCTGTAATGATTTATGCACCTTTTCATGCGACAGTCCCTTCAAATGCTCTCTTTCACATTCACAAAATTGCACACGCGTTTAACATTTGTTGAATATAATTAGGGACCTAATTAGTTAAAACGATTCAAGTACCCTCCTCCCCCCTCTTTATAGAGATCATGTGATGTGACGGTACAGTGCACACTATTACTGTATCGTTGGGTACAGTAAGAGAAACAAGATGGCGGCACGAGGGCTGGGTTCCCGCGCTGGCGTGCTGCGCATGCGCATTGAGCGCGCGCGGTTCGTCAGGTCACGTGGTGGTGGTGGTGCAGGGGGGCGGAGTTCAGTGGGGCCCCAAAAAAGAACTCTTTAAGAGTGTAACAAATTAAACTATATACACACTCGCCTGTAGCCCGTCCCAAGTTGCAGTAAATCTGAAATATTCACGCCAAATTAATTGCATCCGTGCGTGTGCAGTTTGTAAGGCCGGTAACACAGACTTGTTTTATTTAACGACTATATCCCTAGTTTGTCTTCCATGTCTCAATAGCGTCGTGGGGTTCGCGTAACATGAGGGTTCTGGCTTTTTAATGAGGGTTAAGTTCTCGGTGAGGAGGGAGGAGACTCCTCCCCATTTGGAGTGACGTCACCCACTCATTCATGAGGGCGTGATCTCATCCACTCATGATTATTAATTAGGGGGGCGGTGCTCAATGTGACGTGACGTCACTCATTTTATTAGTTTCATTTATTTGGTATAGCCCTGTGAGCCATTCGGCTCTTGAATCGGGTGCAACCGCAACAAACAAAAAAAACATGAACAAGAAAACATCTTAAAGTGACTTTGTGCATGTGCAAACAGAAAATCCAGGGAAAAAAAACATCAAAATATTCCTGAAATAATTATAGCGTTACGAAGTTAGCGTGACATGAGGGGTTCTGGCTTTTTATCTATAAAAATTTACAAACGTGAATCTTCCCTCACCACGATGGGTTACCGCTCAGCTGGCGAGCGAGGGAGCGAGCGGTGATGGCGAGGCCATAAACACAAACAACATTCTGTAAATCCCCTCACGACAGGCCCACCACCACCACAAACAACATTCTGTAAATCCCCTCACGACAGGCCCACCACCACCACCGCTACACTACTTGAGAAAGAGTGAGCGGGCATTGTAAGCGCAAATCTGTGCACTTAACATTGAACGGTGAATATTGCCGATGCGGGACTCTACGTTGTCAAAATCATGAGTGAGCAGTCGGCACATTAGCAATGTCGATCACGAAGTTGCCTCGCTATAGATTACGACTAATCGCGATACAATTTATGAGCTGTTGCCAACTATTGTGCTGTCTTGAATACACAGTATAATGTGGTACAGAACACAGTTCCGCAGTGTCACGATGTTTTGGGAGTTACAAAAAATGCGACCGAGTGAGCCCTCGGGGTTGAATGTTGAGCGAGTTAAGGCAATGAGGCTGCTTGCTCAATTGCTCTATGCCCACCATCACCATCCCACAACCGCTACACTGTCCATATCCCACTTGGCAAATGCCTACGCGTTAGAAAAAATCTAATTGAAGATGCTGTGTTGTCATTGACGTGATTTAGTATAGCTACTGTGCTGGATTTTGACGCTTCTAAAAATGTGCTTCTGAAACAGCCTTCTGAAATTAAGTACCGAGTTGCCCTCTCCGTTATTTCTTCACGGAAAATGTTCCTGTGCGCACTCGGAACTTCCATTAAATTTTCTGTAAAAGTTCTACAATCCCAACTTACGTCGGTATTTCTGTGACCTTTAAAGAAGGCCCATTGTTGGAATCTTCAGCCTGTAATACGGGATGTTTTTTTTTTCGTAAAAAGTCAGTGTGAATTCCAAATGTGGCGAGATGTATGCTTTTAGTATTCATGGATGTGATAACATTGGTGTAATGTAATGCATGGTGCTGTAATTCGGCAATACTGCATTATATTTTTTCATTTAAACGTTAGCCTTTAACATTACACTCAGCCCACTCTAGACGACCTGCAGAGGATACTGTGTAAGAGTTAAGGCTACCCACAATTTATCCCACCACGAGAGATCCAAACTTGGTAAAGGTATCATCAGCTGCCTCACACAGTGTACTGCCCCTCTATATTGAACTAAGTCTAACTTCAACATTAAATTGAGTAAGAAAACAATGATAAATATACACACAGCCTAGTTATGGTTTGCAACCTGATATTGCCAGCAAATGCAGACAGCAGAGTATTTGCACACTTAAAAATAAATGTGCATTACAAGGGCCAGCCAAAGGTCAGGTGACGGACAGGCAGGGCCTGTCATGGGCCCATGTAGCGGTAAGCAACTACATGTGGACGGATTCTGCATCCGATAGTCATGTGGCTCAGTACCAATAGAAGAGTTTTTGCTGCAATTGCAGTGGTGGCGTGAGCCCATGTCGGATGTACGAGCAATGTACGCGGTGCATTCGTTTACAGCTGCATATCAGAGCTTTCAAGCTAAGCTTTCTTTTGAATTTAGATGTCACCTCACATACATTCTTAACCTAGCGATACGTGCATAGAACCACGTGTAATAATTAATACTCTTCTATTCATTGGTATGTTATGGGTTCACTTTACCCCTGCAGCCTCTAGAGGTACTACTATTCACTGCAATGCAAAAAAATGACTCTTGAATCACACCATGACCCTAAATCATGGCAATTACAATTGCTGAGAGAATAGGGGGTGAATCATTCCACCCAGAGCCTTTCAAGTATTCATCTTATTTAAAATCCTGTGCCTTCGGATAAAAAAACACGTTAACGCAACACATATACGGATACATTCTGTACAAGGGGATCCTTTTGTAGATACCCCACTAACTTATTACATATTTTAACGCTCTTTGTGAGATGTGGAGCTATTACTTTCACAAGGTTCAATCAGCCATTGAGACGAGAGTAAGTGGGTCATTAAAAAGCGGGATATCTATAAACATTGCACCTTTTATATATACAAAAAACTGTACCACAAGGCTCAACGATTTCCCAAAATGTACTTTATTTTAAAAAAACCCAGTAAAATTCATTCTTTAAAAAAGCAGTATAAAAGACCACACAACCAGACCTTAACTGTGGAATGTTAAATTAACTACAGTCCCTGTGATCAGTATGCAAAATAAAACATAGAAACAAGGAAGCCAGACAATGCTGTGTAGTGAAAATGCACTTAATTATACAAGAGACTACTTTGGCTCATCGAGTCTTCACAACTAATTTACGCGAGGGCCCTGATGAAGATAATGAGTTATTATTTAAGACACTTTGCACGTGTCTACGCACACAGAGTAGCCACAGCTGAGAAGATATTCAAAATCTAAACATGGTCAAATACCTGCTGTGGTGGCCCCCCTTACAATCACCTCATTGGCCGGTGGGTGGGTCTCTCCCACAAGTCATCACGGCTCTCTGCCAAGTCTGGAGAATAATGGTCATTCACAAGTGATCCACCAGTTATTAACTTTGCTAGATTATAATCGGCGTCCGTCTCCGTCACAACTGGCTGTGTTCTTTCCACTTTGCGACATTGATCCGGCTTGCACGCACGCATGTGGCTAAGCGACGAGACATCACTGTGTCAACCCCCTCTGCTACCCGCTCCGCAGCGTATGGAGGAGACGGAGAGAGGTGAAGTTGGACCAGGGACTAATTTAAACCAGGTCTGTCCGAGTCGGCGACTGAGAAAACATTTTAATGCCAGACACGCGACATTCAGGATACCTCTCGCTATGCCTTCTAGTCACATGCTACTTATTCCATTCTGCAATCTGTCGCTGGCGAATTAGACCCACCATGGATTCACACGATGTATTTTGACGCAGTGTTTTTTTGATTTGTTTACTTCATTGCTGTACTTTATTGTTTGTTTTGCTTTTGTCATGATGGTGACCCAGGCCACTTGCAAATGAGACTGGTCTTGGGTTTCTGAATTCTCACCTGGTTAAACAAAAACAACTTAAAACCTGAAACATAAGTTAATGCAGCATTTCATTGTCATCCTCATAATCGTTATCGCAATCGTATTGTAGCTCCTCAACGGCAAAGGCGCCACTTGGAAGCACCGTTTTATTACAAAAGTGAAGGTTAAGCAGCAAAACGAATCAAATAAATTAATCCGACGTTCAGACAAGTGTGAAATAAAATTTACAGTTAACAGGAATGAAAGTGACGAAAAATGTGAAGGTTAAAAATTTTTCTTGTAAAAGATAACCACGCAGAGCTGTCACCACCATGAGAACGGTGTGATGCAGAAATAACATTTGTTATTTTTAGCAACCCTGCAGGACCTGTCCAACTGTCTTAAGTCTGTCAGTGTTTAAACCTATTTAAATAATAACAGTGAATGCGCCCCATCTGCTCAGATCTCCAAAGCTAAGCAACGATGAGCCTGAATAGTTTTTAAATGGGTGACCACCATGCATAAAGCAAGTTGCGGGCAGCACTGGGCAGTGCAGCTCCCTCTGCTCCCCACTTTCATCAACCCGTGTTGACCGGTGTGGTGAGGTATGGTCAAATAACTTCCAAGACCCACGTGGTATGGGGGAAGCCCTCACCCAGCATTGCATTGACAAAAATGGCTGTTCATGTTCATGAACAATAATTAAAAAAAACTTTTCTATGCACATCCAAGTACGTTAAATAATGGTTATTTATATACCAAAATAGGAAACCATTTTAGTATCTGGTATTATGCTTTAAATAGTGTCTTTTCAGCTCGTTGCTAGACTTCATAAAACTATAGACGACAACGATTGATGCAATCCCAGCGCCGTTGCCTTAACCGGGGGCAAACAGACACACGAACCGTAACATTATTACACCAATTACAAACATGATTCCAGTTATACGTTGGGTGGGAGCCTGGCATTCGAACCAAGTTCCTCATCCTCTTCGGCTCATCGCTAAAACACGAGCTGATCACCGACTCCTCCAATCAGGTCACCCAGCGCACCGTTGCATTAATTGCCATGCAGAGTCTGAGACAGAGCTCCCTTCTCCCGGACAACTGCAACTCCGATTAGCACGATTGGCTACGTATGGTGTGAAAAAAGTTCAACATGCATACTGCAGCTGACGGGTGGAGCAAGGCGACAATGAGGCAGGCAAGCTGCTCCATAGCTCCACCCTGAACTTTACATTTGTAACAAACTCAACCGTATAGCTTTCAGTGTGTCATCATCCGCCTCTTCATCCTCCTCCGGCACGCCGCCACCACCACCAGTCACATATTGCACGAACCTATCCGGTACATCCATCCCACAGCCATTCCCTGACCAGGCCCCATGCGGGAAATCGTACGATTGGTCGGCGAGGAAGGGAAAGTGGCGCTGGCCGTGTGGGCGAGCAGCCGCGGCGGCTGTGCCGGTGCCGGCGTCGGCACCAGGCGGTGGCCCACAGCCGTTGACGACGGGCGCGGGATGTCGCCGGGGAGAGGGGCGCGCCGACGCCCGATCGCCACTCCGGCAGTCGGGGATGCTGCCCAGACTGAGGACGGTCTGGACACGGGCGGTGTCTGTGGGCACAGGCGGCGCTGCGGCGGCCACGGCGGCACACTTCCTGTCGTGCGCGTCGCGTTGGTACAGGTACGAGATAAGCGGGAAGCCAAGCTCGATGCGCTCGCTGAGCTCCCGCATGCCGTGCCCTCGCGTCTTGTACTGGACCGACACCGTGAAGGCCAGTGGAACCTGCGGTGCGGGGAAGAGTCGGATTTGTCAACAAAAATATATCTTTTATTTTTGCATAATGGCCATCATGTCACAACATTCCCACAAGGAGGTAATTTAATGGAATCAAGAGGAATAACTGACTGAATCGACCCTTGCAGGAAAATAAGTTGAGCGAAAGAAAAGCATTGGTGGGAACAAGGTGCAGGATCATCGCCGGGGTTAGAACATCAGGGGTTGAAGGCTAGGATTGGGATAAGGTCTGAATCGGCTCAGCCAGGGGAGGGTCCACGTGAGCCCGTGTCATTTACCTTGAGCTTCTGGAGGCCGCCAAGGCGCGTGTAGCGACATTCGCCCACAGGGAAGGGGTAGTAGGAGAGGAGGGAGCAGCCGCTCTCCAGAAGGCTGACCTGATTGGCCAGCTTCACCCCGCATAGCTCCTGCCAAGACAGCGGAAGCGGGGCGCCCATCCCGCAACCAAACGTCAGCGAGCGCCTCCCTTGATCCGAGGAGCATCGTGGAGGTAAAGGCGCGGCCCTGCAATTGCTCGCTCACGCTACTGCTGACAGAAGGGCCTCCACGAGAGGGAGCTCAAGATAATCCCTCTGTATTTTGCCCTACTTATCTACGCTGGCCAGATGTCTCGGAGCATGTGGGAGTACCCAAACTGTGCCCCACCGCACGTGACCTGCGATCGACTGGATGTTCATACTGTTGGCTGGACGGGAGTGGAGGGATTTTGAGAACCTTGACATGGAGCAAAATATTGGATATCAATGCCAACGAAATGCATACACTCACTGGCGGAGCCAGTGGGGGGGAGGGGGGGGGTGGCACATGCCCCCCCCAATGATCCGATCGAAATCCATAATTTCGATCGGATCATTGGGGTTTATTACTAATAAATCGGCATTTTGCAACCCCCACTGCCACTGTGCCAGGGACTCTATGAGATGATAGGACAATAGTCTGAATCCGTAATTGGCAATAAGTAACGGCACAGCAGTTATCAGTGACTCGCAGAATTGTTGGCAGTTGCGTCTACAGCACACGACTTCCCTGAAGGCAAACGCCTTCAGCGAGCGCGATGCCGATCACACTGTTCGAATTCGGCCATCGCCGCACACGCATCGAACAAAAAGCAAGGGACAAGTCCTTACTTACTAACAACTCCTAGCATTTTTCATTGTTGGAGGGGTTGCCCCCCGTACCTGAAAATCCTGGCTCCGCCACTGCGTACCCTACAATGCATCTGGGAGCTATACCGCACCACTGTGAATGCCTATGGAGTCCACCACCTATTTAGTTTAATATTTTTTTACCAGTTAAGGCCCACTTTTTTTTCAGAAACGACCCGGCCACAAATGATAGCTCAACTAAGTGGCTTTTGCATGTTCTTAAATGTGGAAGGAAAAACTAGAGGACACGGACAGAACACGCAAACTCCAACCCACGACGTCCTGTATACCAGGCGAGGTAGTTAACACCTCACCACCACGGCACCCAATCGTTAATCAATCGATAATTAAACACAGATACAACAACGCAGGAAAACACCGTACACTCCCTTGTGTCCAATACGAGACCATGCCATTTTAAGTTATTTTATTGTGTAGCGTCATAATGCGACAGAGTGCCCCTGTCACCATTGCGTAATGGTCGGCACACTGGACTTGTGATCAGAGGTCGTGCGTTGGACCTAGTTTGACCTCTTGGCTCGTCGCACTGCCCCGGACACCCACGACCTCGGTCGACACCCCGACCCGACCCGAGGTTCTCCAGTGACGGGCGAGCGGCAGCGGCAGCGGGGGGCACCTGCGAGAAGTCTTTGACGGAGGCCTCCACCCACTCGGTGCCGTGCTCCATCTCCTGCACGGTCACGTAGACGATGAGAACGTTGGAGAACTCGGCCGCGAACCCGAGCTGCACCTTGAAGCCGCGGCCCATGTTCAGCACCCGCGACCTGGGCAGCTCTGGACGCGGGGCGAGGTGGACGGGGAGAAAGTCAGTGTTTTAACACCGACGCGATGGTCATCCCACATTTACAGGCCTGAACCATTGGTGGAGATTCCACGTTCCTATGGCGGGGAAGGGGGGCGGGTCTATCAATAGGACAACCACCGTCAACGTTCCCACAAGGTGGTGCTTTTCTGAATGGACTCTGGTTCGATGGTGGGATGAATAAACCCATAACCAGGATTTGAACTTGAAAGCGCGCACGCTCACAGTGGCACACGTAGCTAAACTATTTGGAGGGGGCACGTTCCATTCCTACAACGAGTACCTAGAAGTAAATAGGGGTTTTCTAACGAATATATGGAAGCAATATTAATTGTGTATACGTTGCCTTTTAACTTATCCCGCATGTTTTCATGGTATCAAATTAAATGTGCAAATTAAATGTACGAATTACTTACTTACAAGTTTGCATTAACCTCGTCATTAAACTAAGTATTAAACGTTCATAATAAAGGTTTTTGGGTTAGATCGCGTTTATTTATAAATGTGTCGTAACCCTCCACCACCCGACACGGCCAATCAGCAAAGAAAAGTGTCACGTTGACAAAAGACAAATAATTCACTACTTCAGCCCACCGGTGTGTTGAAGAGTTAATCCACATTTACAGTTTGAGTACGACGTTTCGCTGGTAAATACTTCCAGCATCATCGGGCAATTCGCCAGAATGGTAAAGCCCTCGCTTGCTCCCGGTTTTATATAGAGCAGAAGAGTGACGTCATCACTTAACTCATCAGGTGCAGGGAGCAAGCGAGGGCTTTACCATTCTGGCGAATTGCCCGATGATGCTGGAAGTATTTACCAGCGAAACGTCGTACTCAAACTGTAAATGTGGATTAACTCTTCAACACACCGGTGGGCTGAAGTAGTGAATTATTTGTCTTTTGTCAACGTGACACTTTTCTTTGCTGATTGGCCGTGTCGGGTGGTGGAGGGTTACGACACATTTATAAATAAACGCGATCTAACCCAAAAACCTTTATTATGAATAATATTGGTCGCGAAAGCCTACGTGTTAAACTGAAGTATTAAACGTGTTTGGCATTTTTTTTAAATAGTTCTGGTGATGTCAACATTGATGAAGATGATGAAAATGCAAAGAAAGCGGAGATGACGAAAACTCAATTGTACATTACAATGACAACTCTGAGAGTGTTGATGATGACATAACGTTGATGCTAAAAGCGATGCTTATAATAACGGTGATGGTGATTACGACGATGACGATGATGAAGACATTGATGATGACGACGACGACGACGACGCGTCGTACTGTGTGCCAAGGCCCAGCGATGCGAGCGCAGGCTGAACTCGCTCGTGTGTCCGGTCGGCAGGATGGGGTCGGTGAGGCACCGCGCCTCCCGCATGCTGTGCCGCACCTCCATCGCCTGCTTGTCCCGGATCATGTCGCACTTGCCCATGTCTGCACAGTGACACGCGCACGCGCACACGTGAACGCACGCGCCGGCACGAACACGCACAACACGTGCACACGCGGACGCCAACACACACACGTGACGGAGCCATCGACACGCCGGTTAAGACGGAGGGGCAGGGGCGGGGGGGGGGGGGGGAGCAACCGCGGGCGCTCACCCTCGGCGACGAGCCCCAGGATGTGCGTGACCTTGCGCGGCTCCATCATGCGCTCCTTGAAGTACTTGACGAAGATGCCGTGGCTCTGGTTGTCCCTCGTGTAGTTGAGTTCGTAGGCGTCCGCCCCCTCGCACCTGTGGTGGAGGACAGGCGATGGGGTGGGGGGCGTGGCACTTTAGCGCGAATTTAACAATTAAACCATTCGCCGATTACATTGGTCGCGTGAATGTTGTCACTTTGGACGTGCAGCCCTTTAATTTCTTGCTCAGGTCACTGCCTCTACTGGTGGGAGCTCTCGAGGCCAGACAACTTGAAAGAGGTGCGAGTACCCACACTTTAGCCCACCACGCACGACCTCCCAATCGACTGACTGCGATGAACCCATTTATACCGCTGGGTGGACAGAGGTGGAGGGATTTTAATAAATCGTTGCTTCGCCTGCCGTGCCGGGAAATTGAACAGCGCCGGCGACCTCTGCGTCGCAAGTGCAGCGCGCTGACCACACCGCCAGGGCAGCTCCCTCCATTGCATAAAAGCTAGCGCGCTGCACTATGAACCCAATGAGCCGAGTTCAATTCCCACCCACGGCTAACATCAGCACCCCCCCCCCCTCCGCCGGCCCGTTCTCCCTCCCTTTGTCAACACGCCCTGACCGGCGCGGTGAAGTGTTGGTCAAATAACATAACCCCGAGTACTGTCACAGCGTGAGAATGGTGGGGGGGAGGGGGGGGGCTCATCCAGCAGTGGATTTACGGACGGCCGCTTGCTGGTGCCGCACGAGCGCGGGGTACTCACGTGGCGTAGCCGTAGACGATGTTTGCCGTCACCTTGAAATTGGTTGGCTGGGGAATGGATGTGTCGTTTTTATTCCTGTGCACAGTGACAGGCACACCGCCCGGTTAGCCTCGCCAAACGGGTTTGTGTTTGGGGTTTTTTGTCTACTCAGAGGTCGCCGGCTGCCACAAGAATTGAGTCTAAAAACGTCAACCGGCAGAGCGAACAAACAGCACTCTCTTATCAAAGCTGCGACAGATAAAGGGCGCAACGCGTTTCTTGAATCAAGCTAAAGTTATTATAACGAGAGCGTCTGCAAAGAGACGGCGATGATGGGAGCAGGGAATTCCAGGGTGGAGCAGTGTGAGGAAATAAGCGGACAGAGAACTGAGGTGACCCGCACTGTGGTGAGTGAGTGCGTGGGTGAGTGAGGGAATGGGTGGGTGAGCAAGTGGGTGGGTGATGGAGTGGGTGGGTGAGTGAGGGAATGGGTGGGTGAAAAAGTGGGTGGGTGATGGAGTGGGTGGGTGAGGGAGTGGGTGGGTGAGGGAGTGGGTGGGGGAGTGGGTGAGTGGGTGAGTGAGGGAATGGGTGGGTGAGCAAGTGGGTGGGTGATGGAGTGGGTGGGTGAGGGAATGGGTGGGTGAGGGAGTGGGTGGGTGAGGGAGTGGGTGGGTGGGTAGGTGGGTGGGTGGTTAAGGGAGTGGGTGGGTGGTTGAGGGAGTGGGTGGGTGATGGAGTGGGTGGGTGAGGGAGTGGGTGGGTGGGTGGGTGGGTGAGTGAGGGAGTGGGTGGGTGATGGAGTGGGTGGGTGAGGGAGTGGGTGGGTGAGGGAGTGGGTGGGTGGGTGAGGGAGTGGGTGGGTGGGTGAGGGAGTGGGTGGGTGAGTGAGTGGGTGGGTGGGTGAGTGAGTGAGTGGGTGGGTGAGTGAGTGGGTGGGTGGTTGAGGGAGTGGGTGGGTGAGTGAGTGAGTGGGTGAGTGAGTGGGTGGGTGGGTGAGTGAGTGGGTGGGTGGTTGAGGGAGTGGGTGAGTGAGTGGGTGGGTGAGGGAGTGGGTGGGTGAGGGAGTGGGTGGGTGAGGGAGTGGGTGGGTGGGTGAGGGAGTGGGTGGGTGAGTGAGTGAGTGGGTGAGTGAGTGGGTGGGTGGGTGAGTGAGTGGGTGGGTGAGTGAGTGGGTGGGTGGTTGAGGGAGTGGGTGAGTGAGTGCGTTGTTGTGACCTGCAGTGTGGTGGTTGAACACCGCGTGGTGCATGAGATGACACAGTCAGCGCCTGCTACACAAGAGTCCTTAACACGGGTAGAGGAGCAATCAACGAGTGAAGTGCACGAAAACAGTAGCCATGCTGGTCGGGATAGATGAGTGATAGGGAGGCGACTGCCGGTGAGCGAGTCACTGGAGGGAGTTCGCGAGTGCTGGTTCATCGTCATTGTTGTTGCTAAGCAACAAGAAATGTTATTTTCCCACAAGTGCTATGGATGTGAGAGCACCTTTCAGCTATCCCACGCCCGGACAGAACGATGTTTCAAAGCCTCTCGCCGTCTTGGATCAAATTCCCGGCAGCCTTCGATTGACGGCCGAAAGCCACGATGCCAGGTGCAGGCCAAGGCCGGGCGCCTTTTAGGGTAAGGCCAAGTGTCGAGGCCGAATCCTCTCGCGGCCAGGGGTTTAGAACTCGTGTGGTCCGCGGACCGCAAGGCCTTAGGGAGTTTGTCCACGGGACTGCCTGTCGCTCGCCTATTTAGATTGTACGCGTGACTCAGCGACACAGCTGCCCAGTGACTGGATGTGCTGACTGCTGGCGTTGGTCCGAGTTGTGGCTCTGAAACGTTTCTCTTGGTGCTCGGAGGCCGGTGAACCACCGCTCCCCGCGGGGGTTTTCCCCGCACGCAGCCACCAGGGGGCGCAACGGACATCGTTTCAAGTTTTTGTAAATTTGTAATTGTGCGGTGACCAATCTACAATCTGTTTCCACATCAGCACGACGGTCACCCTATTTCTGTAGCTCAATTTTGTAATTGTGCTTGGATCAGTCTCCAAACAATCTACCCGAGCCGACTCGCGCGACATAGAATTTATAAGTTGACATCGATTTATCCATCACGCGACACTGTTTTAGCTCTGCTTTTTATTTGCTTTGCTGCTGCACTTGATTTAATTTCGGAATTTTTGTGACCCAGGTCACTCACTCTTCTATAGACGAGACTCATTCTTCCCGGTCTCTTGACTTCTCTCGCCTGGTTAAAAACAAAAATGAACAGTTTCTGACTCTAGGCCCGGCGCCGACGGCCCAACGAACACGTCCGCCCCGTTCGCCCAACGTGGCGGCCAGACCGTCGCCCGTCATCGCCGGTCGCCCATCATCGCCGGTCGCCCGTCATCGCCGGGCGACGGGGAGGGGAGAGGCCTCACCGCTTGCGGCACATGTCGAGCAGCAGGACGTTGAGGCCCGTGAGGCGCTCCTGCATGGCGGAGAGGATGGTGCCGACCTGCAGACAGTGCTGCGCGCCGTATTCCCGCGGGGCATCCACGGGCACCATGAAGCACTCGCCCAGGTTCTCGTAGCCGTGGCCCGCAAAGTACAGCAGCCCTGCGCGTCGCACGAGTCGCACGCTCAGGAGGTCGCCCCGTCCGGCGGAGCCGCTGGCCTGAACTACTTTCGCACCGTACGTAGCCAACCGTGCTAATCAGAGGTGTGGGACCGTGTGCGGATCGCGCACGGTGTGCATTTGAATTGGGTGTATCTGACGTGCGTCTTAGATTTATCGCCAATTGTTTCTGGAGTGCTTTGCTTCTGAGACCTGTGTTAAGAATCTCACATGGCAATGAGATGATGACAAGTGTTGATGGATTTATGTCTGTTGAACTTGACGAAGAGCCCATTGATGATGATGATAATCACAATGATGAAGATGGGCAGAATGAAAATAACAAACATTTACAGCAATGACAATAAGCCCTGCATATTCCGTAAGTCACGTGGATCAATCGGTCGATGGAGACGACGGCGATCGTGATGACAGCGACGATCGTGACGAAGGCGATGATGTTGATGATCACAATGGAGGCGATCGTGACGACGGCGATGAGGAACGCGTACCGTACACGCCCTCTCCCAGGAGGTGCAGGAACTCCTCGACGGCACGCATCATCTCCTTCTGGGTGGCGTCCACCAGTGACACCACCTTGAAGCCGAGCTGGTGCAGCCGCCCGGCCAGCTCGTGCACGTCCATCTTGGGCGCGTTGAGCTGCACCTGCGCCTCGTACTTCATGTTGCCTATGAGCAACGCCACCTTGTCCACCGCTGGGGGGTACGGGGGACGGGGGGGGGTGGTCAGAGGTCAACGTTGGAAATTACCACCAGCCGAGTCGTCGTCATCGGTGCTCTCGTCATCGTCCCCATCTCCGATCGTCAGTGAAGTCGGCAGCAGCATCAGCAGCAGCGTCAGCCAAAACGTCAATATCAGCAGCATCTTAGCCATGTGGCTCAGTGAAACAGCTAGCTGCTCGCAAACAGAAGGTTGTGACTCATCATCCGACTGGGGTCGATACAATGAGTGCCACTTTGTAGGGAAGTCAACATTGATTGTTGTCCGATGGCTCAGGGCTGTAAACAGGAGCCGAGTGCCAATGCATCAATTCTCATTTGAGCAGGAAATCACTTTACTTTTGAGCAGCATCCGAAAAACTATTATCGATCATCATCCTCATCAGCAGCAGCAGAAACTGAGAGTCACGTGTCAACTCCAGTCTAATCCGTGCCCCGGAAATATTGAGAGAGAAATGAAGCCCCAAGAAAACCCCAAGACACCCGAGCTTACCGTTGAAAGTTTCTCGCATTGGTGACTCCGGACGCCCTGAAAGCACACACACACGGAGCATCGGAACCAATCCTCGCAGTCTCAGGGCATGCCAGGTGCTGTAGGCGTGGAGCTGGGAGCTGAGAGCTGTGGCCAGGGGACGCCAGTGCCAGGTGTCTCCCCCCCTCTCGTGTACAGCGGTGCGGCGTTAGGTTTAAAACTGTTAAACTAAACTATTTTTATTTTTCCAGGTAAGGCCCACTGGGCTTTATAGATTTTTTTCAGAAGTGATCTGGCCACAAAGGGTAGCTCAACGAAGTGGCATATCATGTGGAAATGGAGAGCAGCCAAAAACTCTAAAAAGCATGTTTCTAAATGTGCAGGGAAAAACCAGAGGACCTGGAGAAAAATTCACGTGACCACGGGCAGAGAGACACGCAAACTCCAAATACACAGCAGGCGTCACTCAGGGTCGGGATCAAACCCACAACCTTCTCCATACCAGGCGAGGTAGTGAACATCTCGCCACCGTGGCTCTCTGGTTTCCTCCTCCCACACGAAGCCAAACTCCCATCGCGAAGAAATCCATGGCCGAACAAACCAGTGCATTCCAGTGGAACAGACCCCCCTCCCCCCTCCCATAAAAAGGGAAAGTCTTGAGGCTCAGCAAGGCCCCCCCCCCCGTGGTGTAAATAAATGCCAGCGTCCTCGCTGTGAGGTGGGCGAAGCGTTACCTCCACAGTTTGGGCAGCACCTGTCCAGCAAGTGCAGCGTCTCGACCGGTACGTCGTGATCCGTCTGCACGAGCGTCGCTTTCATCGCTGACGGACACGGAGCGGGAGAAGAACGTTTGATTTCATTTCGGATAATAATAACAATGACGGTGGCGCAAAGCAGCGCTGCCATAGGCCGCGGAGAGACCACAAGGGGTGAAGGGTGGGGGGTGGGGGGGAGGGGCGTCGGCAACGCTTCGATAGATGTGGCCGATTTCCCCACGGCGAGTCGCAAACAACCTGCGTCTCGTTCCTATCGCGTCGTCATCCTGACGGAGCTGTCGTACCCCCCCCCCCCATCGCCCCCCCTCCCGTTACAGACGGCCTGACGGGACAGACGAAGCTCGTGTATCAACGCTCTCAACCCCAGTTTGCAGAGAGTTAAAAAAAGAATAGAAGTAGGGAATGCACGCGAATACTTTCACCAACATGAGCCGCCCACCGAGAGCTCAAATTTACGCCGCTCGGCCTCCCATGGCGATTTCATTCATTCACACAAAAAGTTGGAGGGAGCGGAGGGGGGGGGGGGATTTAATATCAAGATGAATCTTGCACTTCTGCTAGTCGCTGCTGCAGGGGTCACATGACCCACTTACATACAACACATATCAAACAAAAATTATCCTTTCTTACTCCCATGACTGGATGCACGTTTCATGAACGGCGCCCGTCAGACGCTTCCCTTTCGGCACCCTCCCTCGCACTGCCGCGCTGCGTAACTCCCAAAACATCGTCTCTTTCGCTCCCCCGCCAGCTCTTACGATGATAACCCAATATCCAGTAACGCCGCAAGCTGCGCTTAATGCTCGTCATCCTTTGCTCTCTTACCTTCAGGAAGAGCGTCCTCTTTCCCTGCCGCCGTCACCGTAGTCGTCGTCGGGTCTGTGGCAGGGACAGAATGTAAAAAAAAAAAATTATCACAGGCCGGAGGAATCCGATGATCTGTGAAGCTCTTTTTTCGCAGCTGTCCACATTGAACCATCCCGGTACGGCATGGACGGAAGATGTAGCCCAATCATTCACGGGCCGCGACGTCGATGGACCGTGAATGACGGCAGCAGCTTGTGGAGGCTTTCCCTCATCCAGCAGTTGATTCGCTAATGGGTAAGTCGTGCGTGCGTGCGTGCATGCTTAATGTTTGGCGAGCGGCAGTGGAGTGGTTAGAAACCTGGCGACCCGAGTTGGATTCCCTCTCACGACAAACACCAGTTTTTATTATCTGAACCAGTTCTGGGCTTCCCCTAGGTCGACTCACCCTTAAAAGTAAGCACTGGTGTGGCGTGGCACAGTGCAACATCGTGAGCTAGAATTCTAGACACAGACTGGCTAACTAGACATCAGGTTTTGTAGTGATCGTGCGCACGTGATCGTGTGGGCGTGACCATACGTGCGTGTGTGACCATACGTGCGTGATCATGCGTGCGTGATCATGCGTGCGTGCGTGATCATGCGTGCGTGATCATGCGTGCGTGCGTGATCACACGTGCGTGCGTAATCGTTTGTGCGTGATCACACGTGCGTGCATAATCGTCATGCGTGCGTGACCGTGCGTGACCGTGCGCGAGACTCACACACGTTGACGCGTGCGCAGTTGCTGAGCACTTCGTGCCCCAGTAGGTTGGAGACGCGGCATCGGTAGCGCCCCTCGTGCTCCTTCTTGACGCCGTCGATCTGCGCCACGCGGCAACGCGTCAACTTCTTAAATGTCTCCCTTGCATTTTAAGATGTCACCTTTCCTTGCCCACGTGGGTTAGTGAACCCTGTGAGGTGCGAGTCACTGCTGTATTTGTGAATGCGTGGCCGTATCGTTGTAGGCGACCGACGCCTACAACGCACGCACAGCAGGTTCACGGCTTCATTCCAGCCGTTCGGAAAAGCGAGCGAGCGAGCGAGCCTTGCGCAGGACGTGTCACGGATAGGTGGGGGGGGATGAATAATAATAATAATAACGGAGCGGCAGCCCAAGGACGTCCACGGAGGAGAGGGAGCGATGTAATCGGAACCACGAGGCGGCTGGGAGGGGCCCCCCATTCAGCAGTGGACGACGATTGTGGTGACGGTTGATGACGACGCCGACAAATCGACGGGGCACCCGCGAGCGGCGTCGCCGGTCACTCACCATGAGCGAGCGCTTGGTGGAGCCGGGCAGCGGCTCCTCGTTGTGGAGCCACTGGTAGGCTGGGCACGGCGCGCCGATGGCGGACACCTCCAGGATGAGCGTGTCGCCCACGGCCAGCTCCGTGCACTCCGCCGGCTGCTCCACCAACTCCAGGTGGCCGAGCCGCGGGAACGGCACCTCCACGCCTGTGTGCGTGCGGAGGGCCGCGGTTATGGCTGGCGGTGGCGGGGGTGGCGGCGGTGGTGGTTGTTTGTGGTGGAGGTGGTTTCATGGAGGCAAGGGCTTAAGTCTGTCCATGCGTGTGCATCGCACCACACCGCATCACACCGCACGGCACAGCACACCACCAAACAGCACCGCACACCACCTACCGTCCCGGGGGGGGTGGATGACGGTGATGCGCGTCCATTCAGAGAAGACGCACTCCCCGGCGCTGTTGTTGACGCGGCACGTGTAGTAACCCTCATGCCGCGGGTCGACTTGCGGGATCTCCAGCAGGGCCTGGTTGGCGTTTGCCACCTGCGCGGCACACGGGCGGCACACGGGCGGCACACACGAGTGAGACACTACAACAGCGCGTCGAGCCGTCGAAGACGACGCTGATAATGAAGATGCCAACAGCTTCACCCACGTACGTATGTAGAACTTCTTTCGCACCATACTTAGCCAACTACGCTAACTGGAGGTGCGTGGGGGGAAGGACAATAAACGAAACACAAAAAGCAGTTTTTCAAAGAAATTAGTTTTCAATCTCGATGGTTTAAAAGCGACAGCAGCCATAGCGTCAGCGCCCTCAATGCCAGCTTGCTCTGGTGACCGCGACTCATCCTGGTCCCGTGAGTTTTCGCCCGGTTCAACAAAATCTACTCCGAACACCCAAAACCCGGAAACTCAAAGCATTCGTCCGTTATATAGATGTCGTGACATCGGGGATGTTACTGTATGGTGCCGGCCCGGAAGGGTCGTGCCATTCGATGTTCCTACATCGTGGACAGCACCGTGTGGGTGGCTGTGTGTAACACCAGCCCTAGCGTGGACAGCACCGTGTGGGTGGCTGTGTGTAACACCAGCCCTAGCGGGGACAGCACCGTGTGGGTGGCTGTGTGTAACACCAGCCCTAGCGGGAACAGCACCGTGTGGGTGGCTGTGTGTAACACCAGCCCTAGCGGGAACAGCACCGTGTGGGTGGCTGTGTGTGACACCAGCCCTAGCGTGGACAGCACCGTGTGTGTGGCTGTGTGTAACACCAGCCCTAGCGGGAACAGCACCGTGTGGGTGGCTGTGTGTAACACCAGCCCTAGCGGGAACAGCACCGTGTGGGTGGCTGTGTGTAACACCAGCCCTAGCGAGCACTGGGATAGTGCGGGCACCACGCACAGCGTGTGGTGGGGGCACCCCTGAGGGGGAGGGGTGAGTGTCAGCCCAGGGGCAGGGTTGCCCCGGGCTGTGGCACTCTGTTTGACCCCGTAGACACGTGATCCGGAATGTCCACACAGGGGGCCCCAGGTGGGGGGGCTAGTGGGTGATCACGTGTCCGAAGAGTGCTCTTGAGAAGGGTCGAGAGGGAACGAGAATGTTCAGGAAGGCGGGCGGGGCCGAGGGCGGAGCGACCCCGACGGGAGAAGAATATAAGGCGGGTCCCCAAGAGGGACCGGGGTCGCTGCAATCTACAAGCGGGAAGCTCAACACCTACAAGCCGGAAGCTCAACATCTACAAGCTGGAAGCTCAACATCTACAAGCTGGAAGCTCAACATCTACAAGCTGAAGCTCAACATTTCAAGCTGAAGCTCAACACCTACAAGCCGCAAGCTCAACATCTACAAGCTGGAAGCTCAACATCTACAAGCTGAAGCTCAACACCTACAAGCAAGAAGCTCAACATCTACAAGCTGGAAGCTCAACATCTACAAGCTGAAGCTCAACATCTACAAGCTGGAAGCTCAACATCTACAAGCGGGAAGCTCAACATCTACAAGCTGGAAGCTCAACATCTACAAGCTGGAAGCTCAACATCTACAAGCTGAAGCTCAACACCTACAAGCAAGAAGCTCTACATCTACAAGCTGAAGCTCAACACCTACAAGCTGGAAGCTCAACATCTACAAGCCGGAAGCTCAACATCTACAAGCCGGAAGCTCAACATCTACAAGCTGAAGCTCAACATCTACAACCTGGAAGCTCAACATCTACAAGCTGGAAGCTCAACATCTACAAGCTGAAGCTCAACATTTCAAGCTGAAGCTCAACATCTACAAGCAAGAAGCTCTACATCTACAAGCTGAAGCTCAACACCTACAAGCTGGAAGCTCAACATCTACAAGCTGAAGCTCAACATCTACAAGCTGAAGCTCAACATCTACAAGCCGGAAGCTCAACATCTACAAGCTGGAAGCTCAACATCTACAAGCTGAAGCTCAACATTTCAAGCTGAAGCTCTACATCTACAAGCTGAAGCTCAACACCTACAAGCTGGAAGCTCAACATCTACAAGCTGAAGCTCAACATCTACAAGCTGAAGCTCAACATCTACAAGCTGAAGCTCAACATCTACAAGCTGGACTCTCAACATCTACAAGCTGGAAGCTCAACATCTACAAGCTGAAGCTCAACATTTCAAGCTGAAGCTCAACATCTACAAGCTGGAAGCTCAACATCTACAAGCTGGAAGCTCTACATCTACAAGCTGGAAGCTCAACACCTACAAGCTGGAAGCTCAACACCTACAAGCCGGAAGCTCTACATCTACAAGCGGGAAGCTCAACATCTACAAGCTGAAGCTCAACATTTCAAGCTGAAGCTCAACACCTACAAGCAAGAAGCTCTACATCTACAAGCTGAAGCTCAACACCTACAAGCTGGAAGCTCAACATCTACAAGCTGAAGCTCAACATTTACAAGCCGGAAGCTCAACATCTACAAGCTGAAGCTCAACATCTACAAGCTGGAAGCTCAACATCTACAAGCTGGAAGCTCTACATCTACAAGCTGGAAGCTCAACACCTACAAGCTGGAAGCTCAACACCTACAAGCGGGAAGCTCAACATCTACAAGCGGGAAGCTCTACATCTACAAGCGGGAAGCTCAACATCTACAAGCTGGAAGCTCAACATTTCAAGCTGAAGCTCAACACCTACAAGCAAGAAGCTCTACATCTACAAGCTGAAGCTCAACACCTACAAGCTGGAAGCTCAACATCTACAAGCTGAAGCTCAACATTTACAAGCCGGAAGCTCAACATCTACAAGCTGAAGCTCAACATCTACAAGCTGGAAGCTCAACATCTACAAGCTGGAAGCTCAACATCTACAAGCTGGAAGCTCAACACCTACAAGCTGGAAGCTCAACGTCAACAAGCTGGAAGCTCAACACCTACAAGCTGGAAGCTCAACATCTACAAGCGGGAAGCTCAACATCTACAAGCTGGAAACTCAACATCTACAAGCGGGAAGCTCAACATCTACAAGCGGGAAGCTCAACGTCTCAAGCTGAAGCTCAACATCTACAAGCGGGAAGCTCTACATCTTTGGTTCTATTCGGTAAAGTTACGTAAAAAAAACAACAAAAATTCACGACGTTTCGGCCACAACACAAGCGGCCTTCATCAGGTGAAGGGACCAGACTGTCTAGAGGACAGCGCTGGAGTGAACACAGCCAAGCTCAGACCACGACCTATAAGCTGTGTGAGGGGAAGCAGAGCGCCTAGACAAAGGAATTAGCATGAAAATTAGCATTTTGGCAGACTTAGCATGATGAACGATGTAGAGGGGGAGAACATGTGCAGACCGGCGGAGGGGGGGAGTTTACATATTGATGGTGTGAAAAGGGAATTTAAGCAGCTGCGAAAGTTTGGGATACCACTACTTGAAAAAATATACTGTACCGTTGAAAATTTGTTTCATGTTTGGTTTGATTCAGAACATCTTTCCAATGGTTGCTTATTTTGAAACCATCCTCTCGGTTGAAATAATGTCTGTGTTTGTAAATCTGAATTGCCTCGTGAACAAATCTCTGATAAAAACCCGTGGGTTTGCAAAGAACCTTGGTATCGGAGAAAATTATATCGTGATCACCCACAGTGTTGTAACAGTGATCAGCTACGGCAGAAGAATTCGTTCTGCCGTGTTTCAAATCTGATTTGTGCTCGCGAATTCGGTCAGAGACGTCATTTCATCTCCCCGATATAGCAGTCACCACAGGTGCAGATCAATTTGTAAACTCCGGGGTCCTGTAAGTCAGGAATGACATCCTTCACGGAAGGGATCAGGTCACGGATTTTGTGTACTGTATTGAACCGGACCAGGATCTTGTGTTTGTTTTGAATTTTGGAGATCTTTTTAATAACGCCTGCTATATATGGTAGTGTGATGGTTTTGATCGGAGTATCAAGTGGTTGTTTCTGTATGGAGGGAGAAACAGCTTGGCGGATGGTACGGTCAGAGTATCCATTCCTTTTTAGGGCCAGATGTACATGCTCCCCACCCTCTACATCGTTCATCATGCTAAATCCGCCAATTAAATGCTAATTGTAATGCTAATTCCTTTGTCAAGGCGCTCTGCTTCCCCTCACACAGCTTAAAGGTCGCGGTCTGAGCTTGGCTGTGTTCACTCCAGCGCTGTCCTCTAGACAGTCTGGTCCCTTCACCTGATGAAGGCCGCTTGTGTTGTGGCCGAAACATCGTGAATTTTGAATTTTTTGTTGTTTTTTACGTGACTTTATCGAATAGAACCAAAGCGTATGGATCCTTGCAGTCACGAAAGCTTCAAATCTAGAAGCTCTACATCTACAAGCCGGAAGCTCTACATCTACAAGCTGGAAGCTCAACATCTACAAGCTGGAAGCTCAACATCTACAAGCGGGAAGCTCTACGTCTCAAGTTGAAACTCTCCATCTTACGAGGCAACGGTGTGGTCGGAGACCCGAGTGAGGGGTCGACCCTTCGTAGCAGTAACTCGCTGTAGTCTGGTAAAGGGGCAGTTACCCCTTTGTGTTACGGTGTTACAAATAAAAGTGTTGCCTCTAAGAGGAACAACGTCTGCGACTCAGTTGGACTCACTACATAAATATTGTTTTCCTCATTAACGGGAAGTGATATTGAAGCAATGTGAAGTTTGGAAAATCAAAGGAGGTGCAGCAGCAGCAACAGCAATTCACTCAGCCTCAGCAGAATCTGCCACGTGGCTTTCACACCTAGGTATGGAACGTTCGGGTTGAGATTCACTCATTAGGGTTGCATTACGATTAACTCGTTAGGGCTGCGTTGCGATTCACTTGTGAGGGCTGCGTTGAGATTCACTCGGCGCTACGCAAGAGGAACACTGACAAAAGTGCCGAGTTGGTGTTGTTCATCATGATGCGCCACTCCTGACGTAGCATCACAGATGTTTACTTCAATGCCCAGGGTGGTGCGGCACAGGTGGGAAAAGCAGGCGGGCGGTTGTATGTATGTTGAACTTCTTTCGCACCTCATGGAGCCAACCGTGTGAATCGGAAGTGAGAGGGGGTAGCGGGTTTGCCGTGCCACACGCGGAGGAACTCAGGTTTCTGGGAAACCAATCCCTCGGCTAAACCACAAGGCCTCAACGACGCGGCCAAACCGCTATACCGGACTCCTCGCCGGTTCAACTCCACTCCCAGTGACTCCGCTACCTCTAGCACGGTTACCGGTAACTCAACTGCGTCACGTGACTGTGCCGCCACGAGAGATCCGTTCTCCCCCCACACCCTCCCACCCGGGGCGGCCATCGCGGCACGCCGGTGGCTCCTGCTACGGCGAGGCTCCCATGGAGACGTCACCGCAATTCTGGGAAACGCTTTCACCGCTACCGCGCTTCCCCAACACGCCGGCACGCGGCTTCCTGGCGCTCACCAGACGCTCGGCACGTTTCCCTGGCTGCCACGGGGCGACGGAGAGGAAGGGAGACGGTGGGAGAGAGGGAGAGAGCAAGGGAGCGGGAAGGAGAGAGCGGGGGAGATGGAGAAAGAGAGGGAGAGAGATGGAGGGAGAGAGCAAAGTTTATTCTACTGCAGAGCGGCAACATTTTCGCTCGGCTGTCGCACGTGTTGCGATCGGCGCCGGCGAGCTGCTCCCGGTCACTTTCACAGAGAGAGCACGGAGAGAGCGCGGAGAGAGCGCGTGGCCCCTGCTCACCACCGTGGCTGAGCCCTTCCTCTTCTCCTCTCACCGTGACGGTCCCGGCTCTGTCCCAAACCAATGTGAAACGCAGCCCAACTGAGGCGGCGGCAGCTGCGAGTGGGGGGGGGGGGGGGTGAGACAGAATGGGGACTCACCTGCACCTGGCCGTGGAACCAGGTGTAGTGGAGTTCGCCGGAACCCTCGGCGACGCACAGCAGCTTCACCTCATGGCCCGCGAACACGGAGAGCGACTGCGGCTGCACCAGGATCACAGGCGTGCCTGTCAGGTCACACACACACACACAGCCTGCCGGGTCACACACACACACACAGCCTGCCGGGTCACACACACACACACAGCCTGCCAGGTCACACACACACACACAGCCTGCCAGGTCACACACACACACAGCCTGCCAGGTCACACACACACACAGCCTGCCAGGTCACACACACACACAGCCTGCCAGGTCACACACACACACACACAGCCTGCCAGGTCACACACACACACACAGCCTGCCAGGTCACACACACAGCCTGCCAGGTCACACACACACACACACAGCCTGCCAGGTCACACACACACACACAGCCTGCCAGGTCACACACACACACAGCCTGCCAGGTCACACACACACACACACCCTGCCAGGTCACACACACACACACAGCCTGTCGGGTCACACACACACACACACAGCCTGCCGGGTCACACACACACACACAGCCTGCCAGGTCACACACACACACAGCCTGCCAGGTCACACACACACACAGCCTGCCAGGTCACACACACAGCCTGCCAGGTCACACACACACACAGCCTGCCAGGTCACACACACACACAGCCTGCCAGGTCACACACACACACACACAGCCTGCCAGGTCACACACACACACACAGCCTGCCAGGTCACACACACACACACAGCCTGCCAGGTCACACACACACAGCCTGCCAGGTCACACACACACACACAGCCTGCCAGGTCACACACACACACACAGCCTGCCAGGTCACACACACACAGCCTGCCAGGTCACACACACACAGCCTGCCAGGTCACACACACACACAGCCTGCCAGGTCACACACACACACACAGCCTGCCGGGTCACACACACACAGCCTGCCAGGTCACACACACACACAGCCTGCCAGGTCACACACACACACAGCCTGCCAGGTCACACACACACACACAGCCTGCCAGGTCACACACACACACACACAGCCTGCCAGGTCACACACACACACAGCCTGCCAGGTCACACACACACACAGCCTGCCAGGTCACACACACACAGCCTGCCAGGTCACACACACACACAGCCTGCCGGGTCACACACACACACAGCCTGCCGGGTCACACACACACACAGCCTGCCGGGTCACACACACACACAGCCTGCCGGGTCACACACACACACAGCCTGCCGGGTCACACACACACAGCCTGCCGAGTCACACACACACAGCCTGCCAGGTCACACACACACAGCCTGCTGGGTCACACACACACACAGCCTGCCGGGTCACACACACACACACAGCCTGCCAGGTCACACACACACACAGCCTGCCAGGTCACACACACACACACACAGCCTGCCAGGTTACACACACACACAGCCTGCCAGGTCACACACACAGCCTGCCGGGTCACACACACACACAGCCTGCCGGGTCACACACACACACAGCCTGCCGAGTCACACACACACACAGCCTGCCGAGTCACACACACCACACACACAGCCTACAATTGAACAGGGGTAGGAAGTAAACATTATGGATGGCTGGGAGAGGGGAGTTCTGGGGTCAACAGGCCACAGCCCCCCCCTCCTCCTCGTGGCACTCACCTCCTGCACCAGCGCGCGCAGCCATCGGCCGCTAACGGGATGTCCCCCTAACTCCTCCTCTTCTCTCTTCCTCCCTTTATCTCCTCGTCGCTGAAGGATGCGATTTTGTCGGTCGCTGCAGATCCTCGCTCTGGCCGAGAGTTTGACCCCGTGCGAGCCCGATCGTCACGCCCGCTGCAGAGGTCAGGGGTCGTGCTTGTTAAGATTCCCATCACGGTCATCAAAACCCAATTCGCTTTTATTTTCAGTTCTTTTACTTCCCCCCGGGGTTATTCCAATTGTGCTACTGGCGTCGTGTCAGCCGACGAGGTGTCCGTTCAGAATGCACACGCTGAGCAGCAAATTGCTGCGTTAGGGAACGGACCGCAGAAGTAAAAACAGAATTCCTTCAGAGATCCTTTCAAGAAACCTCTTATACACACCACGTGGCACTTTTTTTTTACACTTTTCCAGGCACCCTACTGCTGAGAAATAATTAAACTATATTAGTATTCCGATCTCTGCGACCCCACTACCTCCAGCGGTGACCTATAACTGAACTGCGTCACGTGTCTGTGCCACCACGAAAGGTGCCCCCCCCCCCCAACCGCCGCCACCCAGGGCGGCAATCGCGGCAAGTGGGTGGGGCCCCTGCCAAGATGAAGAATGTTCAGAATTTCAACTCGAAATTATGAACATTATTCGGCCACCACTGCACGGTTTCCGCTCGCTCTTGCAACGAGCGAGAAACAGAGAGAGTGACTCAGAGGAACCACAAGATGCAGCAGCCACGCGGTTTCTGAAGTTGACGAATTGGTTCCATTGCTGTGCACAGCCATTCCACGGCCACACACGACCCATCCCGTACAGATCCCGCACCTCGTCAATTAAACATGCCTCAAGGCAAAGCCACATATGTACAACATTGATTTTTCTTTCTCACCTTTCCGCTTTCCAAAAATAGAAGCGGCTGACACGGCGGCGGCACTGTAGTCGAGTGGGTGGCGGCGGCGGTGGTGCGTAGTGGCACCGGCGCTCAGCAAATATAAAGGCAAGGGTCTGGGACTTTCCCGGGACCCAACGGCATCAAGTGCCAACACGTGTGTGTCAAGGCTCAACGAGAACCTTCCTTACGCACACACACGCCAAACACACACAGTCAAACACACACACACCACACAATGCATGCCATAACAAATATCCCTCGATTGGCAACAGCGGATTACCTATTAAGGTCGGCACGATGCACAGTAAGGGGGTTGTGGGTGGCCAGCACCACGCCCCGCTCACCTTTGTCTCCCTAGTGGCGATACTTAACACACATCGCTCTAGGTGCTCATTTTGATGCCGAGGCACACAACGGGGTTCAAGTAATCGTCACCAGCGTTGGTGGCCGTGAGCGGGAATTGAACTCGGGTTGCCGGGTTTGTGGCGCACCGCGCTAACCACTGCGCCACCGCTCAATTAAGGCAACACGAACACTGACGTGTGCGTGCACCTGGGTCTGCGATGAGAGAATCAGAATATGTATTTATATAGGAGGAATCCGATGAGCTATGAAGCTCATTTTCAGAGATGTCAGTGCGTAAAGGAAGAGTCATTGTGGCCTTGAGGTCATCACCAGCGAAGGGGATTTATCTGAGACCCCCATGAGCGACTGAGCGAGAGACAGCGAATGAGCTACATCCCCACTGCGCCCTGTAATCAATTAATAAATCAATTATATATTTTTTTTCTACCTTTTCGGCAACAGAGGCCAGTAGATGGGACGAGGGAACGCGTGGGAACTTGGCTCAGGCACAAGATCATCATAACAACGGTAACAGCGCCTCCGATTACCACGGTTGGCTACGTAAGGTGCTAAAGAAGTTGAAAATGCGTACAATACTAACCGCCACATCCCACGTTCCACATCTCTCAGTTCGTGTAAACGCCACGGCGTGTTTAAAGATCCCACGGCGTACAACCACAGCACCCAGATTCAAGACAAATCTCTCTCTATCCTCTCGCGCTCTCCTCACGTGCCCTGAAGAAGGTACCACCGTGGCCCGAAACGTCAGCAGAACGCCGCACGTTTCTGTTGTGAAAGGCAGCGTTAATGACGAGCGCGGTGGGTTTTTTTTTTTTTAAACTGGTAATTAAACATCTGCACTTTGTTATAACATAGATTATAACGCCGGTGTTATTCGCAAGGGTTGCCTTGACACGACAACATACTGCAATGCGCTGTTTAGTTAGTTTAACACGAAGGCCATCCCGAGCATTGTCAACCATCAGAGGTTTCTTGGGTTAGATCGCGTAAATACAAATGTGTCGTTAAACCCGCTACCACCCGACACACACAATTAGTAAGATTTGTCACGTAAATAAAACGTGCCAATTAGTTACTAGTTCAGCACACTTGTGTGCTGGAGAGTAAACGCACAACATTTGCGATTCGAGTACCGTGATTTTTAGCCGGTAACTACAACAACCAGCTTCATTAGGCGACAGCCAGAGTCGTTGTTTGAGGCTAGTGGCATTGTGGGACGGTGGCGACAACGTGGTTCCCCAAGCTGCACTTTGTACAACACTCGAAGTGTATCCAGCCCCAGGCTACAGGAGGAGTGGTGGGGGGAGTAGGTGCTGTGAGCGAGCATAAAACTCGAGATAAACCCAACCTGACATCTCCCCCCCCCCCCAACTCCTGATAAGAGCCACTGCCTCTGCCTACCTACTCCTGTTGTTTACACCCTCACTCAAATTTGAGGCAGAGTCGACCTCGGGGGGGCTAACACCGTGTGCCAATTTTTGTCGTCCGTGGCCCGCAATTTAATCCAGCTCGCCGGGATTGATGGTGATGCGTGCAGTTACACAGTATTGTACTACTGTTACCACTCCGCACCAGCAAAACTCACAAACAACTCGCAGACGTCTGTGGGCAAGTGATGTTAGCGAACGCCTACGAAGGCCAACACGGCACACGAGGGGGTGGTTGGCCGATGCTTACACAAACCGCACCAAATACACATTCCAGGCCGAGCCGACTCAGAGGAGGCCCATAGCCGGTTCAAATATTCGCCGCCGTCATTGGCCGTGAATTGAAGTCGAGTCGCAAGGTTCGTAGCGCTGGCATAGCGCAGCGCCGGCATGCATGACAAGCAAACGCGCCACTACTCCCCAAAGCAAATATTCCCCGGGTAGCTTTACAAACTTGGGTGGGCCAAGTGCTGTTAGGGAGTAGCAGCACCGATGAAGCACATGTGATGTGAATGCCGACACGGGGTGGGTCGTGGAGTATAGTCCTATACGAAAGTTTACTCTATTTTTTTTATTTTACCAGGTGAGCTAGCTTTTCGCTCTTTTTCAGATGCGACCTGACCGCAAATGAAAGCTCACTTGGTAAAATTTGGAAATTTATAGCAGCCAAATACTCTTAAGCGCGTGACGGTGATTTCAAACGTGGAGGAAAAAACCAGAGGACCTGGAGAAAAATCCACGTGAACACGGGGAGAGAGAGACACGCAGACATCCAAATATACAACAGGCATCGTCAGGGGTCAGGGTCGAACCCACGAATTGCTGTGTACCAGGCGAGGTAGTTAACATCTCCTAGCCACCGTGGCGCCCACAAACACTCACGCGCACAGTTCCCATCAAACTATGGGGAAAAGAGTCTAGTTTTGCAACGCAGGAAGCGAGCGTTCGCGCGGGGGAAAAACCTCGTGATGCGGCGTGTGTTACCGTCACTCACGATACAGCCCTCAAATAACCCCACAGTGGTTCTGTGATGAATCCAGGCCTGCCCCTCCCGTGGAGGCGATGCAGGGAGGGAAAGTTTAGACCTGGCTCAGGTTTTCCACCCCAACGTAAACTTCGGTTTGCCGGCAGAGGAGCGAGCGGTGGTAATGAGCAGCACTTAAAATAAAACAGAGATTTAAGGGCACGGCCCTGCAGTTTAAACCGCTCACGCCACTGCTGGCCGGAATGCGCCTCCATTTGAGGGGGCGCCACAGAGGCCCCCCCTAGAGAGGTGATTTGTCCTACCTCTGGGAAGAGTGGGAGTCCCCACACTTTACCCCACCAGGTATTGAGCCTGGAGCTGAACAGCGGCAGGGCGTCACCTCACAGTGTGGGTCTAGACTCTCGAGTAAGGAAACTTGTGTTTCTTGTTAAAATGTACCAACTCCACCCACAATGTTAACTGGTCTCCAATTCTACCTCACACCGCCTTTGTCCAACCACCACCACCGTGTCCAACCACCACCACCACCACCGTGTCCAACCACCACCACCGTGTCCAACCACCACCACCACCGTGTCCAACCACCACCACCGTGTCCAACCACCACACTTATAGGACACAACACACCTCCTCACCCACTCACCACACTAGATTACAACACTTTTCACTACTCCGCTTTGGAATTCCCTCTTATAGTCTCTCCCCACCCCCCGCCCCCCCTAAGCTTTTCACAATAACTTTTCTCAATTAAAATAAAACACGTTATATCGCGCTCAAATCTATGACAACTTTGATCGTGCCGTTTGTTGCTGGCCGCTGTGACGTCGGGCCTACTCTGCTCGGCAAACTTTGTTTAATAAAAAAAAAATCTCTCTCTCTCTCCGTCTCGATTCCCATTTCTTTGCTCGCCTTCCCAGTTTTTTTTAAATCGGGTTGTCGTTCCCATCTACGCAGTGTCGCCTTGAGCTGCCGTTGTTATTCGGACGCTTGCCGAGCACGAACGTTGCCGTTTCCTTGTTGTCCTTCGTTGTTGAAGTTGACTTGTAGACCGACTCGATTTCTCCCCTTCGTCTTCTTCAAGCATGCGCTGAATGTCAGAACAACCTGTCATAGCCCGCAGTCGTCAAACTTTCGCTCAGTGGAACTCCCTTTGACTCGCGGGTTCGTGCTGCCGACTCCCTGCCCCTGGTCAATTCCACGCTCGAGACCGAACTGATGTTTTTTTCCCTTTGGCCTATGACGACCGGACCTGCCTCTCTGCACGACGTAATTATTCCCACCGTTTCGCCACAACGGCGTCTTGCGGTGTGGTCACATTCCGAAGCCATCTACGGTGAATCCAGATTGTACCGTCGAGGGCTGAATCGTATCTGCACAGCTGCTGTTTGTAACCACGAAAATGAAATTGCAGACCAGTCCACACAAAACAATTCCATGGCCAACCATCAAGTGGAGGCCATCAATCAACAAACCCCCTCACATTCAACACCCACCCCCTAACCCCGCAGAGCTCATTGACCCCCACCCCCAGAGGGCATGTGGGCTCACTGAACCACACCTCCCGTCTTATGCAACGCTGAACACTTCACAACTTACCCTCCCCGCCTAGCTTCTCTCTCGTATCCCCAATCACATTCGTCAACAATAATATTCGGCGTGCGTGCGTGTCCTTTAAAGGAAACTATGCGCGAGGTGACGCGATGGATAATGACACACTGTGCGTCCAACTTATTTCGCAACCGTACGAAGCGAACTGGGCTAATCGGAAGTGCGGGAGGAGGACGTCAGTGCACGGGCTCCAATTCTTCTTCTTTCCTATGGGATTATGAAAAGCAACAGTTTTTATTTGTCTTATTTTCTTCAATGCACACACCAAATGGGGGGGGGGGGGGGGGGGGGCGGGCGGGCAGGCGGGGCTTTTGAAATGGGAGCCACAATCATCATCACCCCCCCACCACTGAGCCACAATCATCACCCCCCCCACCACTGAGCCACAATCACCCCCCCCACCACTGAGCCACAATCATCACCCCCCCCCCCCACCAGTGAGCCACAATCATCATCACCCCCCACCACTGAGCCACAATCACCCCCCCCCACCACTGAGCCACAATCACCCCCCCACCACTGAGCCACAATCATCACCCCCCCCCACCACTGAGCCACAATCACCCCCCCCCCCACCACTGAGCCACAATCACCCCCCCCCCCCCACCAGTGAGCCACAATGACCCCCCGCCACCACTGAGCCACAATCATCATCACCCCCCACCACTGAGCCACAATCACCCCCCCCACCACTGAGCCACAATCATCACCCCCCCCCCACCACTGAGCCACAATCACCCCCCCACCACTGAGCCACAATCACCCCCCCCCCACCAGTGAGCCACAATCACCCCCCGCCACCACTGAGCCACAATCATCACCCCCCACCACTGAGCCACAATCACCCCCCCCGCCCCCACCACTGAGCCACAATCATCACCCCCCCCCACCACTGAGCCTCAATCACCCCCCCCACCACTGAGCCACAATCACCCCCCCCGCCCCCACCACTGAGCCACAATCATCACCCCCCCCCCCCCACCACTGAGCCTCAATCACCCCCCCCCCACCACTGAGCCACAATCATCAACCCCCCCCCCCCACCACTGAGCCACAATCATCAATCACCACCCCCCCCCACCACTGAGCCACAATCATCACCCCCCCCCACCAGTGAGCCACAATCATCACCCCCCCCCACCAGTGAGCCACAATCATCACCCCCCCCACACACTGAGCCACAATCACCCCCCCCCCCACCACTGAGCCACAATCATCACCCCCCCCACCACTGAGCCACAATCACCACCCCCCCCCACCACTGAGCCACAATCATCACCCCCCCCCCCCACACACTGAGCCACAATCACCCCCCCCACCACTGAGCCTCAATCACCCTCCCCACCACTGAGCCACAATCATCAACCCCCCCCCCCACCACTGAGCCACAATCACCACCCCCCCACCACTGAGCCACAATCACCCCCCCCCCACCAGTGAGCCACAATCATCACCCCCCCCCCCACACACTGAGCCACAATCATCACCCCCCCCCACCACTGAGCCACAATCACCCCCCCACCACTGAGCCACAATCACCCCCCCCCCCCCACCAGTGAGCCACAATCACCCCCCGCCACCACTGAGCCACAATCATCATCACCCCCCACCACTGAGCCACAATCACCCCCCCCGCCCCCACCACTGAGCCACAATCATCACCCCCCCCCCCCCCACCAGTGAGCCTCAATCACCCCCCCCCCACCACTGAGCCACAATCACCCCCCCGCCCCCACAACTGAGCCACAATCATCACCCCCCCCCACCACTGAGCCTCAATCACCCCCCCCCACCACTGAGCCACAATCACCCCCCCCGCCCCCACCACTGAGCCACAATCATCACCCCCCCCCACCACTGAGCCTCAATCACCCCCCCCCCCCCACCACTGAGCCACAATCATCAATCACCACCCCCCCCACCACTGAGCCACAATCATCACCCCCCCCCCACCAGTGAGCCACAATCATCACCCCCCCCCCCACCAGTGAGCCACAATCATCACCCCCCCCACACACTGAGCCACAATCACCCCCCCCCACCACTGAGCCACAATCATCACCCCCCCCCACCACTGAGCCACAATCATCACCCCCCCCACCACTGAGCCACAATCACCACCCCCCCCCCACCACTGAGCCACAATCATCACCCCCCCCACCAGCGAGCCACAATCATCACCCCCCCCCACACACTGAGCCACAATCACCCCCCCCACCACTGAGCCTCAATCACCCTCCCCACCACTGAGCCACAATCATCAACCCCCCCCCCCACCACTGAGCCACAATCACCACCCCCCCACCACTGAGCCACAATCACCCCCCCCCCACCAGTGAGCCACAATCATCACCCCCCCCCCCACACACTGAGCCACAATCACCCCCCCACCACTGAGCCTCAATCACCCTCCCCACCACTGAGCCACAATCATCAACCCCCCCCCCCCACCACTGAGCCACAATCATCACCCCCCCCCCCACCACTGAGCCACAATCACCACCCCCCCACCACTGAGCCACAATCATCACCCCCACCAGTGAGCCACAATCATCACCCCCCCCCACACACTGAGCCACAATCACCCCCCCCACCACTGAGCCACAATCACCCCCCCACCACACCGTCACTTCCCCCCCCCCCCCACACTTCCGCCGCTGCTGCCTCTGCTGAGTGTTGTGCAAAGGAGTTAGACGCGCGGCTCTCACATTCATACAGAGACGACGACGACATCGTTGTCGTCAGTGGATGTCTTCCTTCTCTTCCAAAAAGACGACGTCCTTTATTAACCCATGACAAGCCTCCCAGAGTCTCAAGACTTTTGTTTTTTTAAAGATGGTCCTGCACAGAGATGCTCGGCCAGTTCCACGATTAATGTGTCGTCTCTCTGTGCCGTCTGTTCACCGACTATTATCTGAACCGATCCGGGCCCTCCCCTAGTTCGACTCAGCCTCAAATAAGTAAAAATCGCCACGAGGGAGACAAAGGCGGCCGGGCGTGGTGCTGGCCACCAACCCCTTCGTGTGCCGTGCCGGCCTCAATGTGCTACACGTGTGTGAGTGTGTGAATGTATCGCTGTATCTCAGACAACCTGAACTTGAACCTCGCGGCCACCTCCAATGATCCCAGTGGGACAATTCAAGTTGTCCCACTTCGTGCCTTCACGATTTACACATTAAACATTCACGATTTACACATTAAACCTTCACGACTTACACATTAAACCTTCACGACTTACACATTAAACCTTCACGATTTACACATTAAACCTTCACGATTTACACATTAAACCTTCACGATATACACATTAAACCTTCACGATTTACACAAAGTCTTCACAATTGACATGAAACCTTCACGATTTACACAAAGTCTTCACAATTCACGCATTAAACCTTCACGATTTACACATTAAGCCATCCGCTCGCTCGCATTCTCAGCAGGACTCTAAAGCAGATGCCACACTTGTGTACTGTATCTGTTCTTCACACGTGTGTACTGTATCTGTTCTTCACACGTGTGTACTGTATCTGTTCTTCACACGCGTGTACTGTATCTGTTCTTCACACGCGTGTGTACTGTATCTGTTCTTCACACGCGTGTGTACTGTATCTATTCTTCACACGCGTGTACTGTACCTGTTCTTCACACGTGTGTACTGTATCTGTTCTTCACACGCGTGTGTACTGTATCTGTTCTTCACACGCGTGTACTGTATCTGTTCTTCACACGCGTGTACTGTATCTGTTCTTCACACGCGTGTACTGTATCTGTTCTTCACACGTGTGTACTGTATCTGTTCTTCACACGTGTGTACTGTATCTGTTCTTCACACGCGTGTGTACTGTATCTGTTCTTCACACGCGTGTGTACTGTATCTGTTCTTCACACGTGTGTACTGTATCTGTTCTTCACACGCGTGTGTACTGTATCTGTTCTTCACACGTGTGTACTGTATCTGTTCTTCACACTTGTGTACTGTATCTGTTCTTCACACGTGTGTACTGTATCTGTTCTTCACACGTGTGTCCTGTACCTGTTCTTCACACGTGTGTACTGTATCTGTTCTTCACACGTGTGTACTGTATCTGTTCTTCACACGCGTGTGTACTGTATCTGTTCTTCACACGCGTGTGTACTGTATCTGTTCTTCACACGTGTGTACTGTATCTGTTCTTCACACGCGTGTGTACTGTATCTGTTCTTCACACGTGTGTACTGTATCTGTTCTTCACACTTGTGTACTGTATCTGTTCTTCACACGTGTGTACTGTATCTGTTCTTCACACGTGTGTCCTGTACCTGTTCTTCACACGTGTGTACTGTATCTGTTCTTTGCTGTAGGGAGTCCCCTTGCCGTAAGAATGCCGGCATTCCACATTTTTATTGTTGTTGTTGTATTCTTGCGGCAAAGGGCCAAGTGTATTCGTAAACGTAAATCCGTAAATTGTCCACGATTGGGTGTCGTTTTATATCGAGCTCAGATGATGATAACGATTGTGGAAATTCCACATTCCTATGGAAGAGCTGGGTATAGCCAGAGGACAATGACCACTCAAGACGGCGGCATACAGTAGTAAGACAGTGGCCATTTAATCAAGCAAGGAGAGATGATTAGCATGATGCAACTGAAGATGTTCATTCCACATTCCCAAGGCAGGCGTCAGTTTTAGTCGCGAATGTCGACTTTACATTTTACACGAAGCGGTACCTGATTTATCGACTCTGTAATGATGAGGATGATGACGATGGGCCGAGCCGATAACGGACTCGAACTTGCAGCCCCTCTGTGAGCCGAGCTCTTTGATAGTCACTCTGCTTGACTACGGCTGTAACCATCATCATCAGCCATCATCATCATCAGCCATGGTCAACCCACTGCTGGATGAATGTAACAATCCACGTGGACTTCATGGGCTGCGACAGCACGGCGAGACGGGTGACAGGAGGAAGTTTCGTTTGCTTACCTTTCGAGGTTCAGACGCAGGGAGCAAGTGATTGAATAAAGGTGTACACAGTATGTGTGTTCCCTTCTCTCTTCTCAACTCTTCACCAAACTTCACTCCACGCTGCTCAAACTGCTTCGCTTTTCTGTCCGCTCCTATTCCCAACACAGGCACCACAGAAACACAGTCGACACGTTAAACACACACACAACCACGCACACACATACTACCACACACACAACCACGCACACACATACTACCACAACCACACACACAACCACGCACACACATACTACCACAACCACACACACAACCACGCACACACATACTACCACAACCACACACACAACCACGCACACACATACTACCACAACCACACACACAACCACGCACACACATACTACCACAACCACACACACTACCACGCACACACATACTACCACAACCACACACACACAACCACACACATACTACCACAACCACACACACACAACCACACACATACTACCACAACCACACACACACAACCACAACCACACACACACAACCACACACATACTACCACAACCACACACACACAACCACACACATACTACCACAACCACACACACACAACCACACACATACTACCACAACCACACACACACAACCACACACATACTACCACAACCACACACACACAACCACACACACACAACCACACACATACTACCACAACCACAAAGACAAAGACAAAGATCCCCCATATAGCCTTAACAGACTGTAGGGGCAAGTGCTGTTAGCGAGCACCACAACCACACAACCACACACATACTACCACAACCACACACACACAACCACACACATACTACCACAACCACACACACACAACCACACACATACTACCACAACCACACACACACAACCGCACACATACTACCACAACCACACACACACAACCGCACACATACTACCACAACCACACACACACAACCGCACACATACTACCACAACCACACACACACACCGCACACATACTACCACAACCACACACACACAACCACACACATACTACCACAACCACACACACACAACCACACACATACTACCACAACCACACACACACAACCACACACATACTACCACAACCACACACACACAACCACACACATACTACCACAACCACACACACACAACCACACACATACTACCACAACCACACACACAACCACACACATACTACCACAACCACACACACAACCACACACATACTACCACAACCACACACAACCACACACATACTACCACAACCACACACACAACCACACACATACTACCACAACCACACACACAACCACACACATACTACCACAACCACACACACAACCACACACATACCACCACAACCACACACATACTACCACACACATACTACCACAACCACACACACAACCACACACATACTACCACAACCACACACACAACCACACACTACCACACACACTACCACAACCACACACTACCACACACACTACCACAACCACACACTACCACACACACTACCACAACCACACACTACCACAACCACACACACTACCACACACACTACCACACACACTACCACACACACTACCACACACACATACTACCACACACTACCACACACACACTACCACAACCACACACACAACCACACACTACCACACACACTACCACAACCATACACACACAAGCACACACAATCACACAACAACCGCCATTCGCCACTAAGTGGCGGTGACGTCACCACGACGCTTGTGCCAGGCTATGTGCACCCTGAGGCCACGTGAAATGTCTAACGCCCGCTGGCAGGAGGTCACGGGGCAGACCCAGGTTCAACGGTTAGACTGACTGAGATGACTGGCTGATGCACCACCTGTGCCCCTTACTGTGCCAACTTACTGTGTTTTAGCCACCCGGCGCTCCGCTCGTTGTTGTGAGCGTCGCTCCTCCGCCCTCCGTTGTTGTTGGAGGGCGACTGCCTCCAACTGCCCAGTAGCAGCGTCCTTCACGAGCCTCCTGCACAGAGGCCGATCTTGACACCGCTGGTACCAGTCATCGGCAAGTCCACTCAGCTCCACGTCCTCCTGTACCACATCACTCCATCTCTTCTCTAGCCCGTGCCGCGCCCGCTTAGCCCCCTCAATCCGGCCGAACAAAAGCTGTTTCGGCATGCGGTGGCTGGGCATGCGGGCTACGTGACCCAGCCACCGACTAAAATATGTAACTACCACACACACACACAACCACACACACACTACCACAACCACACATACTACCACACACACACAAACAACCACAGACAGTACCACAAGCACACAGAAGCATACAACAGTACCACAACCACTCGCACAATCACAACTACTCTCACACCCACCAACAACAACACGCGGCACGCTCTCCTTACCTCCTCTCTCGACTCTTCTCTCTCTCGGGAGTCCGAATGCCTCTCTCCCTTCTCTGTCGCTCTCTCCTCCCTCCTCTATCGCCTGTCGCCCTCTCTCCTCCCTCCTCTATCTATCGCCTGTCGCTCTCTCCTCCCTCCTCTATCTATCGCCTGTCGCTCTCTCTCCTCCCTCCTCTATCTATCGCCTGTTGCTCTCTCCCCTCTCTCTCTCTTCCAGTGACTCTGGCGGAAGCTGCCGGTTCTTTAACTCAACTCCACGGGGAGGAGCCACCACATGTGGGGTGTGTGTGTGTGTGGTGTGTGTGGGATGTGTGTGTGTGTGGCGTGTGTGTGTGTGGGATGTGTGTGGGATGTGTGTGTGTGGGATATGTATGTGTGGGATGTGTGTGTGGGATGTGTGTGTGTGTGGGATGTGTGTGGTGTGTGTAGTGTGTGTGGTGTGTGTATTGTGTGTGGGGTGTGTGTGGTGTGTGTGTGTGGTGTGAGGTGTGTGTGGTGTGTATGTGGTGTGTGTGTGTTGTGTGTGGTGTGGTGTGTGTGTGGTGTGTATGTGTGTGGGAGTGTGTGTGGGGTGTGTGTGTGTGGGGTGTGTGTGGGGTGTGTGTGGTGTGTGTGGGGTGTGTGGTGTGTGTGTGTGTGTGGGAGTGTGTGTGGGGTGTGTGTGTGTGGGGTCTGTGTGTGTGTGTTTGGGGTGTGTGTGTGTGGGGTGTGTGGGGTGTGTGCGGGGTGTGTGTGTGGTGTGTGTGTGGTGTGTGTGGTGTGTGTGTGTGGGAGTGTGTGTGAGGTGTGTGTGTGTGGGGTGTGTGGGGTGTGTGTGTGGGGTGTGTGTGGGGTGTGTGGGGTGTGTGTGGGGGGTGTATGTGTGGTGTGAGTGTGGTGTGTGTTGTGTGTGTGGTGTGTGTGTGGTGTGTATATGTGTGGTGTGTGTGTGTACTGTGTGTGTGTGGGGGGTGTGTGTGTGTGTGGGGTGTGTGTGTGGGATTGTGTGGGGTTTATGTGGGGGGGGGGGGGGTGTGTGGTGTGTGTGTGTGTGGTGTGTGTGTGTGGTGTGTGCGTGGGAGTGTGTGTGTGGGGTGTGTGGGGTGTGTGTGTGGTGTGTGTGGGGTGTGTGTGGGGGGTGTGTGTGTGGTGTGTGTGGGGTGTGTGTGTGGGAGTGTGTGGGGTGTGTGTGGGGTGTGTGTGGTGTGTGTGGGGTGTGTGTGTGTTGGAGTGTGTGTGGGGTGTGTGTGCAGTGTGTGTGTGGTGTGTGTGTGGGGTGTGTGTGTGTGGTGTGTGTGGGGTGTGTGTGGGGTGTGTGTGTGTGGGGTGTATGTGGGGTGTGTGTGTGTGTGTGTGTGGTGTGTGTGGTGTGTGTGTGGTGTGTGTGTGTGGGGTGTGTGTGTGTGGGGGGTGTGTGTGTGGGGTGTGTGTGTGGGATGTGTGTGTGGGGTGTGTGTGGTGTGTGTGTGTGGGAGTGTGTGTGGGGGGTGTCTGTGTGGGGTGTGTGTGTGTGGGAGTGTGTGTGGGGTGTGTGTGGGGTGTGTGTGTGGGTGTGTGTGTGTGTGTTGGAGTATGTGTGGGGTGTGTACCCTACCTCCTCGCGGTGCCGGACAGGCAACTCTGTCGTGGACAGTGCTGTGGGGGGAGGTCCAATTTCGATTGGCTCCTCCCCTCATGGCATCTGTGTCCACCACAGGGGCTAAACGGGGGCTCTGGACGGGTGCGAGGGGCTGGTAACCCCTCCACCTTCAATTAATTACCACTAAACTACGACTGAAATATATAACTAATAAGCTTGTGCCGGAGGCCCCGGGGGGCCAGGCGTCTATGACGTCTCCTGGCCAAACCCCATTTGGCGGAGGCAGGAGATTGAATATCTACCCTCGGGGCTCCTCCAAAAACAACGAAAACCCACTACGGGTGGCCACGTGGTGCCGGACAGGCAACTCTGTCGTGGACAGTGCTGTGGGGGGAGGTCCAATTTCGATTGGCTCCTCCCCTCATGGCATCTGTGTCCACCACAGGGGCTAAACGGGGGCTCTGGACGGGTGCGAGGGGCTGGTAACCCCTCCACCTTCAATTAATTACCACTAAACTACGACTGAAATATATAACTAATAAGATTGTGCCGGAGGCCCCGGGGGGCCAGGCGTCTATGACGTCTCCTGGCCAAACCCCATTTGGCGGAGGCAGGAGATTGAATATCTACCCTCGGGGCTCCTCCAAAAACAACGAAAACCCACTACGGGTGGCCACGTGGAATGTTCGAACGCTCACTGCGGAGGAGAGGCTGCCACTCCTCTGTCGGGAGCTGGACCGGTACCACTTGGATCTATGTAGCATTCAGGAGGTCCGGTGGACCGGTTCTGGCTCCTGCCACCATGAGGGGTGGACAGTCCTCTACTCGGGGCAGCAGACTGCCAAACAACAGGGTGTGGCTCTTTTTTTGAACAAAAGAATGAAGGGGGCGTGGGAGCGTGGCGGTGAGGTGTAGGAAGCTGTAAGCCCCAGGCTACTTTGGGCTCGCCTTCCCATCAACCGGAGGCGAGGAATGGTGGTGGTTGTTACTTATGCCCCCACCGAAGATGAACATCCATGGAGGGATGCAGGCAAAGCCGATGAGTCAGATGCCTTCTATGACCTCCTGTCACAGGTGCTGGCTAAAGTGGCCCCTCGGGATAGAGTCATCATGTTGGGTGACTTCAATGCCCGAGTGGGTCATGATGCTGGCACCTGGTCTGGAGTGATTGGAAGGCATGGGCCAGATCAGCTCAATAACAACGGTAGGAGGCTGCTAGATTTTTGTGCAGCCCATGGGCTTGTAATTACCAACACGCTGTTCTGGCATCGGCGCATCCACACGACATCATGAATGCATGCCGGGTCGAAGCAAGAACATTTTCTGGACTACATAGTGACGGACCAGCAGATGCGAGCCCATGTCCTTGACACCAGGACCTACCGTGGAGCTGATCTGCCCTCTGACCATCGACTAGTCATCTGTAAGATGCGCCTGCCATTCTTCCACTCCGGTGGTGCGTGTACACCCAGGACCCCATTGCAACATAAAGTGGCCTGGTCTCAGTTATCTGATGAAAGTTGCAAGCGAGAATTTCATCATCGCTTGCGGCTGGAATTGGCATCGTCCCCGACTGCTCCTGATGTCGAGGGTAAATGGGCGAGGTTTAGGACTGTGACTCATGCAGCTGCAATGGCTGCTTTGGGTACATGGTCCAGACCTCCCCAGAGACCCTGATTGACAGAGGAGGTGTTCAGGATGGTTGAGAAAAAGCGACAGGCCCACTGTCATCGGCTACAGAATCCCACGTCAGAGAATGAGGAGGCTTACCGCAGCCTTCGCTCGGAGGTTCGGAGAGCCGTGAGGCGCTGCAAGGATGGGTGGTGGTCGCGGGTTGCTGAGGAGATGGAGACTGCCTCAGTCGCCCGTGATCACAAATCTCTATTTAACTCCATCAAAAAAGTAACCTGCAGCGCCACACCTATTACCATCATTAGGGGAAAAAACGGTGATCCAATCTCTGACCCCCAGGAACAGGTTTGCAGATTTGCTGAGCATTTCTGTGAGGTCCTGGGGGAGGGAAAATCCCTCAGCCAGGAAAACATCGTGGCACAAAGTGAGGATGACCGTGCTGAGGCTGCGGTGCCTCAAATATTGGAAGAAGTCACCCCCTGTGAGTGGCTGGCTGAGGTGCCATCTGTTGAGGAAGTACTGAAGGCGATCCAGAGTCTGAGACCAGGAAAGGCAGCGGGCAGAGATGATCTCCCAAGCGAAATGCTGAAGGAGGGTGGCGTTTGTGCACAGACTGCCCTATATGACATCATGACAACAGTCTGGACCACTGGACGGGTTCCGCAGGATTGGAAGGATGCCCTGGTGGTCCCCCTTTTTAAGAAGGGGGACCGCACAGACTGTAACAACTACAGGGGCATTTCACTCCTCAGTGTGCCGGGAAAGGTCCTGGCAAGGATTATTCAGCATCGCCTTGCCAGGCACGCTGAGGAGAGGCTTGTGGAGCCCCAATGCGGTTTCAGGAAAGGGCGGTTCTGCACAGATGCCATATTTTCTGTCCGTCTGCTACAGCAGAGGTGTAGGGAATTCCAACAAGACCTACATCTCTGCCTTAGTAACCCGTGTCAAGGCCTATGATACCATCAGTAGGCCTGGGCTCTGGGTTGTTCTTCGTGCTTTTGGAGTACCTGACCCTCTGCTCACGATCATTAAGGACCTTTATGATGGTGAGCGGGCCCGGGTAAAACTACGTGGCCGGGAGTCAGAGCCATTCCCTGTACACCTTGGGGTGCGACAGGGATGTCCTCTGGCTCCCAAATTATTTAACATCTATTTTGACCACGTAGTTCGTGAAGCCTTCAATAGCTGTACCGGGGGAATCTCCATATGGTACAGATATAATGGGAGGCTGATCGATGCCCAGGTGCAATCAAGGGATGGCTCCCTATTGCTCAACCACGTTATGTATGCTGATGATTTGGTAATAGCTGCTCATTCAGAGGAGGAGTTGGAGACGCCGCTGCTGAGACTGAAGCGTGCCACTAAGAGGTGGGGCCTTACCATCAGCCCCACCAAAACTAAGCACCTGCCTGGGTATTTTGTACCATCGGACACTCCACCCCCGCAACTCCGAATCGGTGATGGGGCAGTTGTGGAGCGAGTGGAGAGTTTCCCATACCTGGGCAGTGTGCTTATGACCGGCTCTAGTTTAACAGCAGAGGTCTCACTCCGAATCAGTCGAGCGGCAATATCTTTTCATCGGTTGCGTAACGCTGTGTGGAAGCTACCTGGTCTGTCGCTCCGCACTAAGCTTCAGGTCTTCTCGGCCACGGTCATTCCCTCCCTTCTCTACGCTTGCGAAACGTGGACCCCCCTAATGGAACATCTTCGCCGGTTAGAAACATTTAGGCTGGCCTGCCTACGATCCATCCTGGGTTTAACCAGACTGGATTGTGTGAGGAGCTCACAAATCCTTGAAAGATCTGGGCAGGGTGCCATCGGTGAGCTCCTCCGGCAGGCAAGGCTGCGATGGCTGGGTCATGTAGCCCGCATGCCGAGCCACCGCATGCCGAAACAGCTTTTGTTTGGCCGGATTGAGGGGGCTAAGCGGGCGCGGCACGGGCTAGAGAAGAGATGGAGTGATGTGGTACAGGAGGACGTGGAGCTGAGTGGACTTGCCGATGACTGGTACCAGCGGTCTCAAGATCGGTCTCTGTGGAGGAGGCTCGTGAAGGATGCTACTGGGCAGTTGGAGGCAGTCGCCCTCCAACAACAACGGAGGGCGGAGGAGCGACGCTCACAACAACGAGCGGAGCGCCGGGTGGCTAAAGCACAGCAGGTTGGCACAGTAGGGGGCACAGGTGGTGCATCAGCCAGTCATCTCAGTCAGTCGACCCGTGGCACCTGGGTCTGCCCCGTGACCTCCTGCCAGCGGGCGTTCGACACTTCACGTGGCCTCAGGGTGCACATAGCTTGGCACAAGCGTCGTGGTGACGTCACCGCCACTTAGTGGCGAATGGCGGTTGTTGTTGTTGTGGGGTGTGTGTGGGGTGTGTGTGTGGGGTGTGTGTGTGGGATGTGTGTGTGGGGTGTGTGGGGTGTGTGTGGGGTGTGTGTGTGGTGTGTGTGGTGTGTGTGGGGTGTGTGGGGTGTGTGTGGGGTGTGTGTGTGTGGGAGTGTGTGTGGGGTGTGTGTGTGTGGTGTGTGTGGGGTGGGTGTGTGTTGGGTGTGTGTGTAGTCCGGCAAAAACAACCCCCTGCCTCCTCGTGGTGTCAGACGGCAACGCTGTGATGGGCAGTGCCGTGGGGGGGAGGGCCAATTTAAATTGGCCATTACCATCATGGCATTTGGAAACCACCACAGCGGCCAAATGGGGGCTCTGGATGGGTGCGAGGGGCTGGTAACCCCTCCACCTTCAATTAATTACCACTAAACTACGAGTTAACCAAGTATTAAGCTTAGTATTAAAGTTTTCGTGACTGCATAAAATTACTCATTGTTTTTTTCGGTAAAGTCACGTATGTAGAAATACAATAAAATTATATTAAAACGAAACAATCACGACGTTTCGATCACAACACAAGCGATCTTCATCAGGTGTCAAGAACAAATCATGGAGGTAAATACAACAAAAAAGATGAGGGACGAGCATTCAACAAACCTGAAAAACATTATGTGAAGCACAGCCAGTCAGGCCAACAACACAGTTAGACACTTCCTGGCGGACCACGAATTTCATAAGAGTGATAAATTTCGTGTTCAACCTCTGGATTGCACAAACCAGCATAGAAAGAGTCACTGTTCTTCCCTCTGCCCCCCCCTCTCTCTCTTTCCTTGCCTCCCTGTCCGTCTTTCCTCCCTCCTTACCTCTTGGTGGACTTGTATATGTATTTCTACTGACCGTATACCTCGTATTTTGTATCACTTTTTTCACTCTTTCTATGCTGGTTTGTACAATCCAGAGGTTGAACACGAAATTTAACACTCTTATGGAATTCGTGGTCCGCCAGGAAGTGTCTAACTGTGTTGTTGGCCTGACTGGCTGTGCTTCACATAATGTTTTTCAGGTTTGTTGAATGCCCGTCTCTCATCTTCTTGTTGTATTTACCTCCATGATTTCTTCTTGACACCTGATGAAGATCGCTTGTGTTGTGATCGAAACGTCGTGATTGTTTCGTTTTAATAGAATTTTATTGTATTTCTACATGCGTTACTTTACCGAAAAAAACAATGAGTAATGTATTAAGCTTGTGCTGGAGGCCCCGGGGGGACAGGCGTCTATGACGTCTCCTGGCCAAACCCCATTTGGCGGAGCTAGGAGATTGAATCCTTACCCTCGGGACTCCTCCAGAAACAACAAAAAACCACTCCGTGTGGCCACGTGGAATGTTCGAACGCTCACTGTGGAGGAGAATCTGCAACTCCTCTGCGGGAGCTGGACCGGTACCGCCTGGATCTCTGTGGTATTCAGGAGGTCCAGTGGACCGGCTCTGGCTCTTGCCACCATGAGGGGTGGACAATCCTCTACTCGGGGCAGGAGACTGCCAAACAACAGGGAGTGGCTCTTCTTCTGAACAAAAGAATGAAAGGGGCGTGGGAGCGTGCCAGTGAGTTGTGGGAAGCTGTAAGCCCCAGGCTACTTTTGGCTTGCCTTCCCATCAACTAGAGGCGAGGAGTGGTGGTTGTTACTTATGCCCCCACCAAAGACGAACATCCGTGGAGGGATGCAGGCAAGGCCGATGAGTCAGATGCCTTCTATGACCTCCTGTCACAGGTGCTAGCTAAAGTGACCCCTCGGGATTGAGTCATCCTGTTGGGTGACTTCAATGCTCGAGTTGGTCATGATGCTGGCACCTGGTCTGAAGTGATTGGAAGGCATGGGCCAGATCAGCTCAATAACAACGGCAGGAGGATGCTAGATTTCTGTGCAGCCCATGGGCTTGTAATTACCAACACGCTGTTCCGGCATCAGCGCATCCACACTACGTCATGGATGCATGCCGGGTACAAGCAAGAACATCTGCTGGACTACAAAGTGACGGGACAGTGGATGCAGGCCAATGTCCTTGACACCAGGACCTACCGTGGAACTGATCTGCCCACTGACCATCGACTTGTCATCTGTAAGATGCGCCTGCCATTCTTCCACTCCGGTGGTGGGTGTACACCCAGGAACCCATTCAAACCCATAGTGGCATGGCCTCAGCTAGCTGATGAAAGTTGCAAGCGAGAATTTAATCATCACTTCCGGCTGGGGTTGGCATCGTCCCCGAATCCTGGGTTTAACCAGGCTGGATTGTGTGAGGAGCTCACAAATCCTTGAAAGATCTGGACAAAGTCCCATCGGTGAGCTCCTCCGGCAGGCAAGGCTGCGTTGGCTGGGTCATGTAGCCCGCATGCCCAGCCACCGTATGCCTAAACAGCTTTTGTTCGACCGGATAGAGAAGGCTAAACGGGCGCGGCACGGGCTGGAGAAGAGATGGAGTGATGTGGTACAGGAGGACGTGGAGCTGAGTGAACTTGCCGATGACTGGTACCAGCGGTGTCAAGATCGGCCTCAGTGGAGGAGGCTCGTGAAGGACGCTACTGGGCAGTTGGAGGCAGTCGCCCTCGAACAACAACGGAGGACGGAGGAGCGACGCTCACAACAACGAGCGGAGCGCCGGGTGGCTAAAGCACAGTAAGTTGGCACAGTAGGGTGCACAGGTGGTGCATCAGCCAGTCATTGTGTTTTTGTTTGTTGTGGTTGCACCCGATTCAAGAGCCGAATGGCTCACAGGGCTATACCAAAATTAATAAACTGAAACTGAATCTCAGTCAGTCGACCTGTGGCACCTGGGTCTGCCCCGTGACCTCCTGCCAGCAGGCGTTCGACACTTCACGTGGCCTCAGGGTGCACCTAGCCTGGCACAAGCGTCGTGGTGACGTCACCGCCACTTAGTGGCGAATGGCGGTTGTTGTTGTGGGGTGTGTGGGGTGTGTGTGTGTGGGGTGTGTGTGTGTGGGGTGTGTGTGTGTGGGGTGTGCGTGTGTGGGGTGTGTGTGGGAGTGTCTGCGTGGGAGAGCGGTAGTGTAGCGGTTAGCGCGCTGCGCTACGAATCCGGTGACCCGAGTTCGATTCCCGCTCACGGCCAACACCGGTGGCGATTATCTGAATCGGTTATGGGCCTCCCCTAGGTCGACTCAGCCTCAAATGAGTACCTGGTGCGGTGTGTAATGCATCGTAACTAGAGAGACAAAGGCGGCCTGGCGTGGTGCTGGCGACCCACCTCCTCGTGTTTCAGTTTCATTTATTAGGTATAACCCTGTGAGCCATGCGGCTCTTGACAAACAAAAACATGAACAAGAAACATCTTAAAGTGACTGCACGTAACAGAAAACTCCAGAAAAAAACAGCAAAGTCTTCCAGAAAAAGCACCGTATATCAACGCTGTGTGCAAAAATCTCAGTGGGATGCAAGTCAAACAATAACAACCATAAGACAATGTAGATTAAAGTTATCAGTCTAACTCTGTACGACAACAAACAAATATGGCTAAACCAAAACGTTTTCGAAATCACGAAAATAAAGCTATAAAAACAATGTAACAGTGATCACAGGAACTGTGATTATAATGTAACAATAAACGATATACATAACATGTACGACCATAGCTGGCAGCATGAGTCACTCCATCACAGCAGGAGTATCAGAAACAGTTTCAACATTTTTCAATGCACCTTTAAAGATCAGCACACTGTAATCAAAACTCAAGATTATACTTTGCAGCGGTCATCTGGAGCGATACATTTGATTTCAGGCCACTGAATAGCAGTGGCAGCTAGGTGCAGGAGGATGTGCAGGAGGAGGTGCAGGATGAGGTGCAGGAGGAGGTGGAGGTGCAGGAGGATGTGCAGGAGGAGGTGGAGGTGCAGGAGGAGGTGGAGGAGGTGGAGGTGCAGGAGGAGGTGAAGCAGAGCGAGGCCGCAGTGCGGCTATTGCCAGAGGTGGTGGTGAGTTGGCGGCAGCTTCTTTAGAACGAGAGTGGGAAATCCCCGATGTAGGTTAAGGCGACGTCAGCAGACAACCTCAGCACAAGCCCACACAGCCCCACAACCCAACCCCACACAGCCCCACAACCCAACCCCACACAGCCCCACAGCCCCACACAGCCCCACAACCCAACCCCACACAGCCCCACAACCCAACCCCACACAGCCCCACAGCCCCACACAGCCCCACAACCCAACCCCACACAGCCCCACAGCCCCACAACCCAACCCCACACAGCCCCACAACCCAACCCCACACAGCCCCACAACCCCACACAGCCCCACAACCCAACCCCACACAGCCCCAAAATCCCACACAGCCCCACAACCCCACACAGCCCCACGACCCCACACAGCCCCACAACCCAACCCCACACAGCCCCACAACCCAACCCCACACAGCCCCACAGCCCCACACAGCCCCACAACCCAACCCCACACAGCCCCACAGCCCCACACAGCCCCACAACCCAACCCCACACAGCCCCACAACCCAACCCCACACAGCCCCACAACCCCACACAGCCCCACAACCCAACCCCACACAGCCCCAAAATCCCACACAGCCCCACAACCCCACACAGCCCCACGACCCCACACAGCCCCACAACCCAACCCCACACAGCCCCACAACCTAACCCCACACAGCCCCACAACCCCACACAGCCCCACAACCCCACACAGCCCCACAACCCAACCCCACACAGCCCCAAAATCCCACACAGCCCCACAACCCCACACAGCCCCACGACCCCAAACAGCCCCACAACCCCACACAGCCCCACGACCCCACACAGCCCCACAACCCCACACAGCCCCACAACCTAACCCCACACAGCCCCACAACCTAACCCCACACAGACCTACACAGCCCCACAACCCCACACAGCCCCACAACCCAACCCCACACAGCCTCAACACCCAATCCCAGAACATCACAACCCCAAGCTGAAGTAATCCGCCCCAGGAACCCGAGCCCCAGCAATAAACCATTGAATAACAACTAACAAGGTCCCCCAACACGCGACGAACCCCAGCAAACGGAACGACATCGGCCAACAACCCCGGCACGCTCGCCGGCGAGACTCACGCTGGCTCCTCGTGGTTCAACAAAATCCACTTGCAGCTTGCCGCGATGAGCTCTTGAAGTCGACATCGACTCCTCAGCTCGCCCACGCCAAGGAGCTGCCTCTGAATGGGGGGGGGGCACTGCTCTTCATTCAGTGACCCCCCCCCCCCACTATACACAAAAATCATCTCAAATCCCAGCATCCTCAGTCAGTCCATACGCATAGGCAGCCTCAAACAACCCATGACCTTCACGACATCACCAGGAAAGGTGTTGGTGTTCTACATGTCAACATCAGAGGGCTTGTGATTAAATTAAGTCAACTAAAACTAGAAGTGGCAAATCTTGACCCGGACATGTTTTGCCTAACATAAACATTTCTCACTCCTGCCGTCAATGACTTGCAGATTGCGATTGACAACTACAACCTTTTTGGGCTTGACCGAGGATCTAAAGGAGGTGGAATTGCCATCTATGTTCGTAATACTATTGCATGTTCACTAGCTCACTCCTTGTTTAAAAAATGTTGCTTTGAAGGTCTGGCTCTCAGAATAACTCTCCCAAATAATCAACAGATATTGATAGTGTGCTGCTATCGACCGCCTAGTGGGAAGGATGTTGAAGCTGCATCGGCACTGAGAGAGCTTTTTGGGGGCCTCCCTAAAGGTGAAATAGTTGTAGTGGGTGATCTAAATTGGAATTGGCTAAACCCGCCGGCCGTGGCCAAGCATTTTGCAGATGAATTTAATCTGTTTTAATTAATAAATGTCCCCACAAGACCCAACCTAAAAAATCCGGGACAGTCATCTCTGCTTGACGTCCTATTGAGAAATGCCCCTCACAATTTCACACTGACTGGTGTTCTGGGTAATAACCTTAGTGATCACTCCTTCATTTTTGGGGTGAGATCATCAGCCAGACCCAAAGCCCCCCCTAAATTGGTTGAGAAGCACTCTATGAGACACTTCAGCACTCAGGCATTTACTAATGATGTGCTTCACTCGGATATTGACAAGGTCTGTGATATCCCCAACCTGACTACGGCTTGGGAGATCTTCAGGTACACGTTTCTCCAAATTCTTAACAAACATGCTCCGTTGGTTAGATTTAAAACAAAAGGCAACCGCCCACCATGGTTTGATCCTTTGATTACAAAGCTCATGAAAACTAGGGACAAGGCTTGGGCATGTGCTCAGAAAAGTAATTTGGTCAATGACTGGCTAGAATACAGGATTTTAAGGAATAGATGCGTAAAAAAATACGGCATGCAAAAAATGCCTACTTCTCCTCCACTCTCCTGGAATCACATGGAAATGCCAGGATATTCTGGAAAACAATCAAATGTATCGAAAAGGCATCCAAAACAGACAATCTGCCCGTTGAGCTTAACCGAAATGGGGAATATTTTTCAGATCCCAAAAAAATAGTTGACAATTTTAACCTTTATTTTTCTGAAGCTGGAAATCTTTTTGATAATGTATTGGGAGTCACCCCTGCTCATGCAAATTCCTACACCTCTGTCCAAACATTAAACGAGTTTAGTTTCCAGCCAATCCACGAAAGTAATGTTCTGAAAAAAACTGTCCTACCTCAAAGGGTCCTCCTCTACCGGAGCAGATAGTAACTGTTGGTCACCTAATATACAAACCTATAGCCCATATTTTCAACCTGTCCATCAAAGAAGCATCAGTTCCTCTAGAATGGAAACATTCCTATGTCCATCCACTTCACAAAGGGGGCCCTAAAGATGATCCCAATAACTACCGACCTATCTCAATTTTGTCCCCGTTGATGAAAATTTTTGAAAAATTATTGACCTACCAAATTAGCAGTTTCCTGTCCACCAACAATCTACTACATCTAAAACAATCTGGGTTCCGAAAAAAATACAGCACCACATCTGCTGCATTAGACTCTCTGAATCAAATTTACAGTAGCCTTGATAATAAGCAGTACTGTGCCTGTCTTTCTCTAGACCTGTCCAAAGCTTTTGATACAGTAGACCACAACACCCTGCTTAGTAAACTAAGTTGCCTCGGTTTTTCCGAAAACGCAGTAAAATGGTTACAAAATTACCACTTTTCTCGCACCCAAACTGTATTCACAGATGGTTGGAGGTCAAACAGTGTTAAGATAACAAAAGGGGTTCCACAGGGTTCCATCCTCGGACCCCTTTTGTTCTCTCTATATGTCAATAACTTGGGCACTGACCTGGATCATTCCAAGATAAATCTTTTTGCAGATAACACGATACTGATTACTGCTGGCCGCTCTCCGGATGACGTGATTGCTAAGCTACAGGGTGATTTCAACAAACTACAACATCAGCTAGTTGTTCTTAAACTAGTCCTGAATACCTCCAAAACCAAGGTGCTATGCTTCTCACCAGGACTAAAGCAGGAAGTTATTTTTCCCCAATTACATTCCTTAAATAATTATCAAATACAGCAAGTCAAGATCTATAAGTATCTTGGGGTCATCCTGGATTCAAAACTGAATTTTGAAGATCACATTGATTATATTGGTAAAAAGACAAAAATAAAAATTGGTTTTCTGTATCGACACAAGCACTGCTTCCCCCCAATGTTCCGTTTGGAATTGATAAAAGCTACCATACTGCCTCTACTTGACTACTGTGACATCGTGTATAAATCAGCCCCAAGTACTGTACTGAAGAAGCTTGATTCCATCTATCACTCGGCCTTAAGATTTACATTGAACTGCCCATATAGGATTCACCACTGTGATCTCTACATTGGGTCAAACTTAACATCTCTTAATGTTCGACGGCTTGTGCACCAGATCTTATTTATTCACTATGTACTTACAAAAAAATCCGCAGACTACCTGCTGGATCTCCTCTCTGTTTCAAAGAACAAATTTGACCTCAGGTCTTCGCTCATTTACCAGCTTCACATTCCCTATTGCCGTACAAAAACTGGAGGAAGGGCCTTTGCTATTGATGCCCCCAGGGTCTGGAATCCTATTGTCAATAAACTGCAACTTGAATCGCTCCCAATGAGATCTTCTCTCAAAACTGCTCTAGAGGAGTTGTACACCCCTAGCTGCCACTGCTATTCATTGGCGTAAAATTAAATAAAATGTTTCGCTCCGGATGACGCTGCAAAGTATTATCTGTATTTTTGATTTAGCGTGCTGATCTGAAAGGTGCATTGAAAAATTTGATACTCCGACTGATGCTTCTGTTGTTGAGGAGTAACTCATGCAGCCAGATATGGCTCTAGGATTTGGTGTTACATGTTATTTATGTAGTTATTTGTAAAAATTCGGTCACAGTCCCTATGATCACTGTTACGTTGCAATTATGGCTTTATTTTGGTGATTTCGAAAAGTTTTTTGGTTTGGACATGTTTGTTTTGTTGTAGTACGGAGTTAAACTGACAGACTTAATCTAAGCTTTCTTGTGGTTGTTGTTGTTGTTTGACTTGCATCCCACTGGGATTTTTTGCACACAGCGTTGGTGTACGGCGCTTTTTTCAGGAAAATTTTGCTGTTTTTTTTCATGGATTTTCTGTTTGCACAGTCACATAGTCACTTTAAGATGTTTTTCTTGTGCGTGTTTTTGTTTGTTTGTTGTGGTTGCACCCGATTCAAGAGCCGAATGGCTCACAGGGCTATAAAAAAAACTGATAAACTGAAAAGAAACATCACCGGCACAGCAATTTTACAACCGTCCCACCACATCACCTCGACATCACCCACCCACCCCCATCATCATCATCCACGCCACCATCATCGCGACCTTCGTGGGGTTATTCATCGACAGCTTTCACAGCAGCGACACCTCGTGGCAGCCGCTACAAACTGACGCAGGTCAGTCGAGGTCACGTCACCACGGCGCCTGTGCCAGGCTAGGTGCACTTACAGGCACTTATCACGTGAGGTGTCGAAGTCTCGCTGCCGGCAGTAGGTCACGGGACAGACCCGGGTCGTGTGGGTCAACTGGTTGAGATGACCGTCTCCCCACTACCATCTCGCCGTGTTTAAGCCACCCGGTGCTCTGCTCGTTGTTGTGAGCGTCGCCTAACGTGCACACGAGAAACATACAAAGACACCCAATCACACATACACACCCTCACGTACACGTCCACACGCGACTATCTTCCACATAGCCTTCAACAGACTGTTGGGGCAAGTGCGGTTAGCGAGCACCTATTAAGGGCGGATGGGCACACGAGGGGGTGGGTGGTCAGCACGACGCCCGTCCGCCTTTGTCTCCCCAGTGCTGAGGTTTACACACCGCACCAGGTACAGTGCCCATTTAAGGCTGAGTCGACCGAGGGAAGGAGGCCGAGGAACGGTGTTTTTTTTTTTCTGGAAGACTTTTGCTGTTTTTTTTCCAGGATTTTTCTGTTGCGTGTAGTCACTTTAAGATGTTTTCTTGTTCATGTTTTTGTTTTGTTTGGGTTGCACCCGAGTCAAGAGCCGCATGGCTCACAGGGTTATACCTCCTCATACATGAAACTGAAATGAAACTGGCTCAGATATTCGCCGCCGATTTTGGTTTCGAGCGAAAATCGAACTGGGGCGGCAGGGTTCGTAGCGCAGCAGCGCGCTAACCACTGCACCACCGCTCCCCACCAAACACACGCGCATAACACACACACACCTGCATAACACACACACACGCATAACACACACACATGCATAACGCACACACACACACACGCATAACGCTCACACGCATAACACACACATGCATAACGCACACACGCATAACACACACGCACACGTATAACACACACACGCATAACACACACGCATAACACACACACATGCATAACGCACACACACACATGCATAACGCACACACAAGCACACACACACATAACGCACACACACATAACACACATGCACGCGTGCGTGTACTGCTGTGTGCGTGACTTGTGTGTCTGCATCGGGGGGCTAAGTTTGGGGATGCGCTGTATTGATGCTACTTGAGCCTCTGACAGTTAAAATAGATTCACGAGTCTCGATCCCATTCTTGAACACATGGCCATGTGCACCACCACCACACGTGTACCACCACCACGTGCACTACCACCACCACACGTGTACCACCACCACCACACGTGTACCACCACCGCACGTGTACCACCACCACCACGTGCACTACCACCAGCACACGTGCACTATCACCACCACAACGCGTGCACTACCACTTCCGGCCCCAGCCCCAACCACACGTACCAATCCAACCCTGACCCTAGCCCTACCTCTAACTATAACAGCACGAGACACAACTCTAGCCCTGCCTCTAACTATAACAGCACGAGACTCTTCTCTACCCCTAGCCCTGCCTCTAACTATAACAACACGAGACACAACTCTACCCATAGCCCTGCCTCTAACTATAACAGCACGAGACACTTCTCTACCCCTAGCCCTGCCTCTAACTATAACAACACGAGACTCTTCTCTACCCCTAGCCCTGCCTCTAACTATAACAACACGAGACACAACTCTACCCATAGCCCTGCCTCTAACTATAACAGCAGGAGACACAACTCTAGCCCTGCCTCTAACTATAACAGCACGAGACTCTTCTCTACCCCTAGCCCTGCCTCTAACTATAACAACACGAGACTCTTCTCTACCCCTATCCCTGCCTCTAACTATAACAACACGAGACACAACTCTACCCATAGCCCTGCCTCTAACTATAACAACACGATACACAACTCTAGCCCTGCCTCTAACTATAACATCACGAGACACAACTCTACCCCTAGCCCTGCCTCTAACTATAACAACACGAGACACAACTCTAGCCCTAGCCCTGCCTCTAACTATAACAACACGAGACACAACTCTAGCCCTGCCTCTAACTATAACAGCACGAGACACAACCCTACTCCTCGCCCTGCCACCTCTAACCCTAACCAAACTAGCTCTACATCCCACATGAATTTCATAGAAATGTGGAATTTCCTCTCCCTCTCCGAGGGCCTCCGACAGCCCCCCCCCCACTGCCCCCCCTGCCCCCCGCTCGTTAGTAGAGAGCGAGATGCCCTCTAGTTAGTAGAGAGCGAGATGCCCTCTAGTTAGTAGAGAGCGAGATGCCCTCTAGTTAGTAGAGAGAGATGCCCTCTAGTTAGTAGAGAGCGAGATGCCCTCTAGTTAGTAGAGAGAGAGATGCCCTCTAGTTAGTAGAGAGAGATGCCCTCTAGTTAGTAGAGAGCGAGATGCCCTCTAGTTAGTAGAGAGAGATGCCCTCTAGTTAGTAGAGAGAGAGATGCCCTCTAGTTAGTAGAGAGCGAGATGCCCTCTAGTTAGTAGAGAGAGAGATGCCCTCTAGTTAGTAGAGAGATGCCCTCTAGTTAGTAGAGAGCGAGATGCCCTCTAGTTAGTAGAGAGAGAGATGCCCTCTAGTTAGGAGAGAGCGAGATGCCCTCTAGTTAGCAGAGAGCGAGATGCCCTCTACCCTTAGCGGCGACCTCTGGCGTCGTTTCTGGTGTTGGATTCTTGCCCCGCGAGACGCTGGCACGGGGTCTGGGCAGGGATATCCTCGTCCAGATAACGGGGCCACTTGGGGGGGGGGGGGGGGGGTGTAGGGGAAGGAGGGTCAGGGGGGGGGTACTGATGCTCGCGTTATAAATAGGATCTGTGCTGGAGGGGCGGGGAGAGGCGATGGTGGTGGTGGCGGCGGCGGTGGGGTGTGATGGTTATAATGGGCGGGCAATTGAAGTGGTGATTGTGAGTGTATAGGTAGTGATGGTGTTGATGAAGGTAGTGGGTGATTGTGGTGGTGGTGATGATGGGTGGTGGTGATTGGCGGTGGTGATGGGTGGTGGTGGTGATGATGATGATAACAGTCGCGGTGCGTGGTAGTGATGGTGGGCGATGTTGTTTTTGGCTGTGGTGGTGTTAGTTGTGGAAGGAACTTGCAGCATTGGCGGTGCGCTAACGTGATGGCGATTGTGATGGTGGCGGGTGACGCTGGTGGCAACTCACTTGAGACGGACGGTGGTGGCGATGGCTGGGTGAGGATGTGGGCAGCTGGTCGCACTGCGAGCAACGGTGATGGATAAGGGCAGTGAATAATAACGCTGATGATAGTGGTGCTTGGTGATGGGTGATGATGGTACCAGTGGGGGAGTGGCGGTGTGGAGGGAGGGGGTGGCACTCCTAATCCCGGGTGAGGTGGTGGTGGGGGGTAGAAGTGGCGGTGTCCTTTAAAAGCGCTACCCGCCAGCAGCGGGGAGAGACGGAGCCAGCAGCGACCACCACCACCACCACCGTGGGGGTCTCCTGCCGTGGAACTCCAAACACGCAGCAGGGCGCGGCGTCTCTATTCTCTCTCGCAGGCCCACTGGGGGCGTTGAGTAACGATCGTCAAAGCGTGCGAGTCGTTTGCACCCTCAATACGATTACATTTTTAAAATAACAACAACAGCATTAACATTGACGTTAAAAATAATACAGATTCAGGATGTGATTGGTTTTCTCCCGTCACTGAAGGTTTAAACATTTTTTGACGTTTCGGGCAACGGACCCTTTTTAAGGAAGATCGTGGTTCCAAAATTAGAACGTCTGAATGAATGAAATTAATTGATAGGTGCGACTATGCGTTTGCACCTTAACATCGACCACTAAATCGTAAGGCTCAATCACATAACTTCTATTAATTAAGGATTCTAATAAGACAAGCAAGCACCATGAATACCTCGACAGAAAAGCTGGCAGTCGGAGCGATGATGGCCATTCACACGTGCACGACTCATTTACCTGCGCTACCCCTTCCAGACCAGAGGACTGCTAGCAATTGCCCCGTGGCTATGGTCAATTGCCCTAGGGGCAAGGGGACGACACGATCCAGCGAGCTGGCGAGAAAAAAGAACGGGGAAGAGGCGAAGGGTGGTGGTGGTGGTGAGGAGGACGCTGCTGATGATGATGAAGGCCAAGAGAAGTGGAAGGAGCGCGTGTACTGGTGCCTCGTCACTGCGTTCACAGCACCCATGTACTCGGTAGTCTCGTCGCTGCTCACTCGCTCCGAGTTGACCGTGAGGGGTGAGCCCAGGGGACGACGGCAGGGCCACGCGCCCCTTCTCAAGGTGAGGGTTGCGGTGCCAGTCGTCGTCACCATCATTAGCAGCATCAACGTGAGTATCTGCGTCAATAGCTCAATCAATAACAGCCGTTTCATAAAGCTTCACGATCATCAGCAGCAGTAGCTTCATTAACATCATCGTCCGTATCAGCAGCAGCAGCAGCTTCATGATCGTTAGCATCGTCATTCGTATCGGCAGCATAATCACCAGAAGACGTGGATGCATCAAACTGCTGTTGTTTCAATGTCGACATAATCAGGTTTATATATGTGGATGACACATTGGTGGTCTGGCCACACGGCAAAGATACACTTGACGAATTTCTAAATAATCTCAACTGGAAGCTGACAGAACTCTAACATTTATGTATATTCTGCTCAGATGAGGTCGAAATGGTAAAATGACACAAAGCGTTTACCGAAAGAAAAGGCACACTGACGCATATCAGAATGCAGAGCCACACCATCACCCCGCACAGAAATTCGCTCTCATCAAGACGCTCATTCATCGGGCTAAGAAAGTGTCAGATGGTGACAGTCTGAGAAGTGAAATTAAACATGTTGAAGAAGCGCTGCAATTGAACGGTCACGATGATGCACACATCAACAGGCCATGGCATGCCCAAACCAAATACAATAACAAGAGCATTGAAACTGCCCAAGCAATTAAAACTATTAAAATACCGTACATTGCGGGAGTAACTGATAAACTAGCCAGATGTTTTGAAAACAAAACATCCGAGTCAGATTTGGCACGGTACATAAAATACAGAAATTAATATCTGGTACAAAAGATGTATTACCGAAGCTATCAGCAGAAAGTGTGTACAGGATTAATTACACTTGTGGCAAATTATATGTTGGGCAAACAGGACGAATTATCAGCACGAGACTAAAAGAACACCAAATAAATATTATCCATAATAGAGGTTTTTGGGGTTAGATCGCGTAACTATATTAATGTGTCATTAAAACTCGCCACGACCCGACACAGCCAACTAGTAAGGGTTGTCACGTAAACAGAACGTGGCCAATTCGTCACTAGCACAGCACACCGGTGTGTTGGAGAGCCAAGCCACAACATTTACAATCTGAGTACGACGTTTCGCCAGTAATTACAACTAGCTTCATCAGGCGACAGCCAGATTTGTGGAGAAGTCTTACTCGTTCCTTATATAGAGGCGTAGATGTGTTGACCACCCTTCTGCGCTTTAGCACAATAATGGGGGCGGGCGGGATTACAGAGGCAACGTACATTATGCATGTGCATTATGCAGGCCCTTTGAACTTGTCCTTCCTGTCTATTGTGTTTATTAAAATAGCCCTCCCAACGGTAATCCCTTTTGAAGTACGCTGCCCTTTGTAGGCATGCATTAAAATAATGCATTATTTAATTATTTGCTTCCACGCAGCACTAAGGTTGTAGATATCCAAACTGTTAAAGTTATTTTGATTTCTTTCAATTTCAATAGATTATCTCATTAGTCTTGGCCAGTAGTAGCTAGTATTGCACAGAACTTCAACATTATCAAAATCAACTGAGTGTCCTTGTTTCCACGCGTGTTTTGCTGCTGCTGACAATTGTATTTGGGATAATTTAAAATTTCTCTGATGTTCTTTTAGTCTCGTGCTGATCATTCACTAGACTAAAAGAACATCAGAAAAATATTAAATTCTCCCAAATGATAATGTTGAAGTGTTGTGCAAAACAAAAGAAATAAAAATAATTTTAACCGTTCGGATAGCTACCGACTTAGTGCTGTGTGGAAGCGTATCATCAAGTAATTCATTGTTTAAATGCACGCCTATACAAGCCACCATACTTCAATAGAGATTACCGTTGGTAGAGCTATTTGATGAAGCAAGTTGTAATTACTGGCGAAACGTCGTACTCAGATTGTAAATGTTGTGGCTAGGCTCTCCAACACACCGGTGTGCTGTACTAGAAACGAATTGGCCACGTTCTGTTTACGTGACACCTTTACTAATTGGTTGTGTCGGGTGGAGGCGGGTTTAACGACACATTTGATTAATTACACGATCTAACCCAAAAAATCCCCAAATTTTGGATAATCAGTAGCATCATCAGGAGCAACTCAACAACCATGGTTCCATCAGGATCGGCATCATCTTCATTAGCAGCAGCAGCCGTATCAACATCATCATAACAAAAGCAGCAAAAAAACATCATATGCCTCACGATAAGCAGCTGCGTCATCATCACCCACACCATGAATAGATGCGTCGTGATCAATTTCCACAGAAATAGCACCATCAGCAACAGCATCAGCAGCACAACGGCTGTTGCATCATAAATAACTTCACCACCACCACCACCAACAACAATAACATCACCTGACCTATTTCTTCTAGAAGGCCGCGACGCTGCAAGATGGATTATGTAAGAAGACGCTCTTTTTTTACGTGTAGGAAACGTGTTAATGAAGGGGGCCGTGTTGTCTCTTCTCGGGGCAAAGGGTCGCTATAATAATAACAACATTGCCGGAACGATCGTCCTCCACAAACTCATCATCAATCATCACCACGCAGTGCTGCAGCAGTAGAGGGCTGTGCATGTCAATGTTCACGGTCATCATGCACCCGCACGCGTGGAGCCTCGTGGGTTTGTTTAGTTTACGATTTGTGGAATGACGACGATGATGATGATGATGAGAATACCCTTGGCTCAGATGAGCTGATGTGTGACACGGTCGCCATAACGTTCAGTTCAGTTGTTATTTTTCAGTTCAGTTTATTTTGGTATAGTTCTGTGAGCCATTCGGCTCTTGAATCGGGATAACGATCGATGGGAATGAACTGCAGGATAAGTAAGTTCGAGAGAAGGCTGCCAGGGTTAGGTTCAGGATAGATACTATTTTTTTTAATCTAAGGTAATGTTTAAGGAGTCGGCGAACCAACGTCTCAAGTTGATTTCGTCTGGCCAGGTCAGAACTCAAGAGACCCAGGATGAGTTTATGGGAAGAGTTAGTGACCTGGTTTATCAACATTACAAAAGTAGTTTTGATTTAGGAATAGGTTTTACCCTTTTAACTGGCACAAAAACTGACACCTTTATTCAAGGCATCATGTTTGCAATAACCACAACACAAGCAGTCAAAATGCAAACAAAAAAGACAACTCTGATAATAATATGCACTGCCCTTGAATTTGATTGGTCCACACCCGAGACAGCTTTTCTTAGAGCCTAGTCTCCATTGGTATTGGACCAGAAGACGCCAAAAGGCGTACAACTCAAAAACAGCGCACTATCAGAGTATTGAGGGCTCGGGGTGAGCATTTACATTATGAGACCTCCTTTGTCAGAAACAAGATATAGGAATAGGTTTTACCCTTTTAACTGGCACAAAAACTGACACCTTTATTCAAGGCATCATGTTTGCAATAACCACAACACAAGCAGTCAAAATGCAAACAAAAAAGACAACTCTGATAATAATATGCACTGTCCTTGAATTTGATTGGTCCACACCCGAGACAGCTTTTCTTAGAGCCTCGTCTCCATTGGTGTTGGACCAGAAGACGCCAAAAGGCGTACAACTCAAAAACAGCGCACTATCAGAGTATTGAGGGCTCGGGGTGAGCATTTACATTATGAGACCTCCTTTGCCAGAAACAAGATATAGGAATAGGTTTTACCCTTTTAACTGGCACTAGTTTTGATTTATTTAAATGAAGTTACAGCAATTAAACATTTTAAAACCATAGCGATAGCAACTGTAGCACCACATGAGATATGGAGAATATTCCGCGAACATAAATCATACATTTCCTGCAATGTAAGTCAGCTCGGGCAGATAATTTTGAGACTGATCGTATCCGCAATTACAAACTGAAGTTACGGAAACGTTAAACAGATATTGTGTGACGACTGTACTAATGTGTAAACAGACGGGGATATGCGAATCACATGGAGACATCGGGTTGGCGGGACACCGCTGGGAACCCACGGAGCGGACTGTGTGTATGCTGCCTGGGACGGCTATTGAATGCGAACCGGGATCAAAGCGACGAGATAAAGAGGATGAACAAGAGCGGGGTGGGAACAGCGCTTATTTGACCCCGCTGAACTTGATGGTGAGGGGCAGCGGGAGCGATGTGGCCTAGAAGAAGCCAGTGGTGTTGACAGTGCGTGGCGCTTGCTTGCTTGCTTGCTATCACGCGTTGATCATGGGCAACGTGGCCATGCCGGAGAAGTTACGGAACAAAGCCGACAGAGTGCGCAGAGAATCACGGGGAGATGGACGCTCGGAATTACATCGAGAGGTCCAGGTGGATTAGAGAACACACGCAGGATAATGGTATCATGCGAACTGTTTACAATAATAACAACACAATGTAACACAATTTTTGTTCCTGGGTAGTAAGTGTTATATCGTTATTGCTTATGCCTAAAAAGTATAGAAAATGGCTATTATTCCCCACAAACTTTGCTTTTGTGACCAGGACAGTGATATTTAGAAATTTACTTATTTTAAATGAGAAAACGGGCGAATTTGTGTCTTTTCGTTCACATAAAGTCAGAAAAAAACAACATATTAATCAAAATGTACATGCATTTATACTAAAGTAATACAAAAATTACAACAAAAGATTTAGACACCAAGGCGCACTACCACAGGCGGGACTGGCCACAGCGGACCGAGTTCTCTGTGGGGAGGAACAACGTCAAGTGGGAGCCACTGGTGGACCCCCGGGAGGTGCTGATGCCACCACTGCACAGCAAATTGGGCCTTAGGAAACAATTTGTCGGAGCTGTAGATAAGGAGTCGGCAGCCTTCAAGTAATAGCCATTTTTTGTACTATTGAGGCATGAGCAATTAGGAAATAACACTTCCCAGGAAAAAAAAAAAACATTTTGTTACACAGTCTCAAGTCGCCGTAAGAAGAGTTTGTGCGGCTTGGGCAGACCCGTCACTAAACTATTTTATTTTACCAGCTCAAGCGCACCGAGCTCTTGGCTGTTTTCTAGAGGCAACCTGGTCACACATGATAGCTTACATAAGCCAAATAATCTAAGCAGATTTGTCTAACTGTGGAGGGCTAAACCGGAGGAACCCGGAGAAAAATCCACACGACCGCCACGGATAGAGAGAGAGAGAACACGCGAACTCCAAATATACAACAACAGGCATCGCCAGGGTCCGGGATCGAACCCACGGGAAGAGAGGTAACATCTCCTCGCCACCGCGGCGTGTCACGACCATTGAAGGGACGGTGTCCGATGGTTAGGAATAAAAATGAAGTGGTAGCCAGGAAATGAGATGTCTGGCCTCCTCCTCCTCCTCCTTGCTGATTGTTGTTGGGTCCAGCAGCTTGCACGAGATATCACGGAAGCGTCGCCTGTGGCTCTTGTCCAGCTGCCAGGCAGCGGCCACTCACCCACTGTAGCTACGGTGGTGGCGGTGGTGGTGGCGATGAAGTAATTGATCCATGTCAATAGCACGTGTTGATGACCACCGCCGAAATGTTTGTAATCTTACAAAAAAGTATTGTTTGCACGTGCCAATATATCGCTCAAATGCTGTCGATTGTATTAATGAGGAATGATGATGTTAATGACGTTATGGACCACGTGCCCCCCCCCCCACCCCCCTTTGGCGTCACAGAGACTGGAGGTGGCGATTGTCACGGACTTCGCCAACTCCGTGCAAAGGATGCGCACGCGGGTATTGGGGGGCTCGGTGCGCGAGATGGGGGGTCCTCGAGAAGAGGGGGGCCGAGCGATAGATGCCGGGAGATCGAAACCAGGAGCGGGAATGGGAGCGGAGCAGGCGGCTGGGTCGAGGGAGCGACCAGAACCACAGTGCCCTGAACACCCTGAACACCCTGAACACACACCCCCACACACACCCCCACACACACCCCCACACACACCCCCACACACACCCCCACACACACCCCCACACCCTGAACACACACCCCCACACACACCCCCACACACACCCCCACACACACCCCTACACACACCTCCACACTCTGAACACACACCCCCACACACACCCCCACACACACCCACACACTCTGAACACACACCCCCACACACACCACCACACTCTGAACACACACCCCCACATACACCCCCACACACACCCCCACACTCTGAACACACACCCCTACACACACACCCACACACACCACCACACACACCTCCACACACACCCCCACACTCTGAACACACACCCCCACACACACCCCCACACACACCCCCACACACACACCCACACACACCCCCACACTCTGAACACACACCCCCACACACACCCCCACACACACCCCCACACTCTGAACACACACCACCACACACACCCCCACACACACCACCACACACACCCCCACACTCTGAACACACACCCCCACACACACCCCCACGCACACCCCCACACTCTGAACACACACCCCCACACACACCCCCACACACACCCCCACACTCTGAACACACACCACCACACACACCCCCACACACACCCTCACGCACACCCCCACACTCTGAACACACACACCCACACACACCCCCACACACACCCCCACACTCTGAACACACACCCCCACGCACACCCCCACACTCTGAACAAACCCCCCCACACACACCCCCACACACACCTCCACACACACCCCCACACCGTGAACACCGTCCCCCACACCCACAACACACACCGCCGCACATCAAACACCCAACCCCACGCCCCATACGCACACCAACACACCACGCTCCCGCACACCCCGAACACACGGGCAGTGGCGACACGCAGCAGAACGATGACGAGGCGGATGAGGTGAACGTGGCGTCACTCGTCACACGGAATGACGATGGTCTAGAGCGGCGAGCCGACACGAGGCAGGACGAGGTTGCCTCATCACGACGGGTAGAAGGAGGAGGAGGAAGAGGAGACCAAGACGGATATTCCCGGGAAGGAGTGAAGCGAATTCTAAAGAGGCAGCCTCTGCCAGCGAAGAGGTATCCCACTTCCTCTTCCACGTCGTCATCATCATCCTCGTGCAGAGTGTTGCAACAACCAATCTGCGATGGTGCGGCGCTGGTCTGCGATCACTCCGCCGTTGATTGTAGCGATTCCGTGATGGTTGTGAACGATCACGCAAAGGCGGACGACAATTCTGGAGAAGTCTGCAATGGTTCTATGATGGTCTCCGATGATTTCGTCGGCAATCGCCGAGACTCCCTGAAGGCCGTCAAATCAAAGGCCCCACATATCGAGGAGGCGCCGGGGCAGGAGAGCAACGCGGAGCTACAGCCAGGATCGGGTCTGGGCCTGGAGCGGGAGCGAGGAGGACCTGGGACGGAGCTGGACGGAAAGCCTGGATTGGAGGTGGAGCAAAAACTTGAGCTGGAAGTGGAGCAAAGACCGAGGATGGACCTTGAGAAAAAATCTGAGGTGGAGTTAGAAACAAAATCTCGGTTGAAAGTTGGGCAAATACCTGGGATGGAGTTGCTGCAAAAACCGGTATTGGATCTGGAGCATAAACCTGAGATGGAGGTGGAGCAAAGACTCCAGGCAAAGTTGGAGAAAACATCTGGGAAGAGGTTGGAGCAGAAACCTGGAATGGAGCTGGACCAAAGACCCGAGATGGAGCTGGGTCGAGGAGGACTGGATCTTGAACTGGAACGAGGAGGCCCTGGGTTGGAGCCAAACTCTTTTCAGAACAACCTCCACCCCGCGGCGCTAATCCCAGCGGCCACCGGTGAGAGTGGAGCGATGCACACAGGGTGCGGATGGATCATGATGATGATGGATGTTGTGGTGATAATTTAGGATGTGATTATTGATGCTGGTAGAAGTAAAACATAGCAATAACTCAATGGGTATTCTTCATCGCGGAGCAATCTATTTTGCGAATGATGGGTGATGATGGGTGATTGATTGCAGTAACGGGAACGGTGACAGTTATATAATAATGACGACGACGACGATGATCGTACGATGACCACGATGATGATGACGACGAATCGGCTTCTCAAACTCAACTCCAGGCTCGTGGGAAATCGCGGAGCTCAGGGAGCTCGTGTTCGGGCCGCAGTACCTGAACCAGGAGCCGAGCCCAGATGCGGAGCGCAATCCGGGCCCACTCCCGATCTCCCGTGGCGGCACCGCCACCACCGCCGCCGGGGCCCTCCCCACGCGGCGCCCTCCGGCCGTGCCCGTCGCGCGCTGGGGGCCGGCGGTGCCCGGCCGGGTCGAGAGCGACGCGGCGGCGATGGGCGAGGGGATGAGACGCCGGGCGCACCGCGCCGTCGTCGTCGAGGGGCTGTGCCCACCGTTCGGGGTGGGCGCCGCGTGCGTCGTCAAGGTCCACAGCGCCCTGGGGGAGGGCGGCCACCCTGGCCCCCAGCTGGTGGAGAGCAACCGCAGGTTGGCGGTGCAGGTGAGAGCGGCAGGGTTCATGCTTGCGCCGCATCATCATCAGCATCATCATCATCAGCAGCGTCGTCGTCGTCGACCTCAGGGATTAATATCGGCCTGTTCTGTCCGATGCAGAGGCGCCAAACATGTGTCCACACCCGGCACACCACATCTGGTATAGCTCTCGCTAAGTCTGTGGCCACGACTTGTCCCTTTCAACCGAATTCAGTCGACCGGCAACCCCGAAAATATTTAGTGAGCAATTCAGCCCACATCTTCATTGTAATTATCATCAGCAAACAGCAGCAGCCATGATCAATCCACTGCTGGATGAAGGCCTCCCTTTACCGCACTGGTCAGTGCAGATTGTTGAAGTTGTGTGGCCCAGGACCAGCTCCGATCCCTGGGCGAAGTTCCCATTGATCACTCACCCCTGATATTTGCCGTGGTCAGGTATCTCCGCTTCATCCATACACATCAGATCTTTGCTTGTAGGATATGCGGTGTCTCTACATGTGTGTGTGTGTGTGTTGCATGCGTATGTGAGCTTGTGTGGGCCTCCCCTAGGTCGACTCAGCCTTAAATGGGTATGATGCGGTGTGTAAACATCAGAAATGGGGAGACAAAGGCGGCTACATCACCCCACTGTGTCGTCCCGGCCTGAACAGGTGCTGGCTAACAACACTTGCCCCAACAGCCTGCTAAAGGCTACACGGGGGGGCTTTGTCTTGTGTGTGTGTGCGAGCAGGAGTGCTGGGTGCAGGGAGCCGCGCGTCAGCTGTGCCGCCGCTTCGCCCTAGAGGCTTCGGCGCTGCCCGGGTTCGGCTCCACTCCCGAGTGAGCGTCGCCACCTCTCAGCTACCTCCTCAGCTACCTCCTCAGCTACCTCCTCATCTACCTCCACAGCTACCTCCTTAGCTATCTCCTCAGCTACCCCTCATCCACGAGGAAACCAATCAACCGACCACCACTGCTATACAATAAAACTTGTAGAGCAGTGGTCCTGTCTCTCTCCTTCCACAAGAATCATCCTCAATCTCCTCTAACTCCACCACCACCACCCCCGTCTCTCTCTCCCCTTACTCCACCACCACCACCCCCGTCTCTCTCTCCCCTTACTCCACCACCACCCCCTGTCTCTCTCTCCCCTTACTCCACCACCACCCCCTGTCTCTCTCTCCCCTCACTCCACCACCACCATCACCCCCCGTCTCTCTCTCCCCTTACTCCACCACCACCACCACCCCCCCCCCCCCGTCTCTCTCTCCCCTTACTCCACCACCACCACCCCCCCCCCCGTCTCTCTCTCCCCTTACTCCACCACCACCACCACCCCCCGTCTCTCTCTCCCCTCTTACTCCACCACCACCACCACCCCCCGTCTCTCTCTCCCCTCTTACTCCACCACCACCCCCTGTCTCTCTCTCCCCTCACTCCACCACCCCCCCCCCCCTGTCTCTCTCTCCCCTTACTCCACCACCACCCCCTGTCTCTCTCTCCCCTTACTCCACCACCACCATCACCCCCCGTCTCTCTCTCCCCTTACTCCACCACCACCACCACCCCCCCCCCCGTCTCTCTCTCCCCTTACTCCACCACCACCACCCCCCCCCCCCGTCTCTCTCTCCCCTTACTCCACCACCACCACCACCCCCCGTCTCTCTCTCCCCTCTTACTCCACCACCACCACCACCCCCCGTCTCTCTCTCCCCTCTTACTCCACCACCACCACCACCCCCTGTCTCTCTCTCCCCTCACTCCACCACCCCCCCCCCCCTGTCTCTCTCTCCCCTTACTCCACCACCACCCCCTGTCTCTCTCTCCCCTTACTCCACCACCACCATCACCCCCCGTCTCTCTCTCCCCTTACTCCACCACCACCACCACCCCCCCCCCCGTCTCTCTCTCCCCTTACTCCACCACCACCACCCCCCCCCCCGTCTCTCTCTCCCCTTACTCCACCACCACCACCCCCCCCCCCGTCTCTCTCTCCCCTTACTCCACCACCACCACCACCCCCCGTCTCTCTCTCCCCTCTTACTCCACCACCACCACCACCACCCCCTGTCTCTCTCTCCCCTCACTCCACCACTCCCCCCCCCTGTCTCTCTCTCCCCTTACTCCACCACCACCCCCCCCCCCCCGTCTCTCTCTCCCCTTACTCCACCACCACCACCACTACCCCCCGTCTCTCTCTCCCCTTACTCCACCACCACCACCCCCCCCGTCTCTCTCTCCCCTCACTCCACCACCCCCCCCCCTGTCTCTCTCTCCCCTTACTCTACCACCACCACCCCCCGTCTCTCTCCCCTTACTCCACCACCACCATCACCCCCTGTCTCTCTCTCCCCTTACTCCAACACCACCACCACCCCCTGTCTCTCTCTCCCCTTACTCCACCACCACCACCCCCCGTCTCTCTCCCCTTACACCACCACCACCACCACCCCCCGTCTCTCTCTCCCCTCACTCCACCACCACCACCACCACGACCCCCCGTCTCTCTCCCCCGTCCTGCCGCAGGGTCCTCCCGCTGTTCCTGCTGACGCGTCCCGGCCGCGCCGCCGCTCACTCCACCGTGGAGGCGCAGCTGCCGGGACGCTTCACGAAGTACTCCCCTCGCGACGGGAGGGAGCTCAGCGCCGGCGCCGCGGGGGCCCCGAGCGAGGCCGGCATGAAGTGCGTCGCCTTCCAGCACTGGGTGTTCGCACGCTGCGGCGGCTGCCTCCTCGTCACCGACCTGCAGGGTGATTGCGGCGCGGGGGAACAGCGACCGACGCACATGACGACGGCGAGGGCTCGGATTGCTCGGCACGTTCGTCCGTAGCACCGCGTGACCTTGTATAGTGAGGCGACGTTTCGGGCGATGGCCCCTTTCTTCGCCGCGACTGGAGAGGAAGGGAGGGCCCGGCGCGTCGCCACTTTCCCGATTGTTTCCCTTTGAATGGCCCACGGTGGTTGTTGGCTACTGACGGAGGCGTCGCGCTGTCGCGTTGCCTGTGCTTTGTGCGCCGCCGCTGCCAAAACAGCTGTCGACAAATGACGTGAGCCAAAAAGCAGCGCAGGGATGAGCAAAACAATCACGAATAACAATAACAATAGTAAGAGTAAATGAGAAGAGGAAGAGCAGCAGTGTGTCGGGAGATGGAGTGAGTTGGCCCGGGGTAGCGGGCAACCTCGTCGGGTGGGGCAACCACAGTGCCACCTGCCGCGAGTCGCAGGTGGCGGTGGCGTGACTCCTCCGCTTCGCTGCCACCTGGGGGAGAGTCGCAGAGCGGCGGCTGTGGAGCGGATGCCAGAGAGGGGGGCCCGGCTGGGGACGTTTGGACAAGGCGAAGAGAGAGAGGGGGGGGGGGGGCTGTGTGCCCGGTGGGTACCTGGCTCAGCCATGCCCGGTGGGTGCGTGGCTGAGCCATGCCCGGTGGGTAAGTGGCTGAGCCATGCCCACTTAGTGCGTGGCTGAGCCATGTCCACTGGGTACCTTGCTGTGCCATGCCCACTTAGTGCGTGGCTGAGCCGTGCCCGGTGGGTGCCCGTGGCTGAGCCGTGCCCGGTGGGCCCCCGTGGCACGCTGTTCGCTTGTCCTGCCCGTTGTGGCCGCTGGAGTCGAACCGCGGCTACTGGCAGCAGGGGGCGCTGGTTCGTCCACTGAGCGCCTGGTTGTTGATGCTGTGTTGCGTCTGTGGGCAGTGTTAGTCTATAGGCAGTACGTATGCTAAACTTATTTCAGTTTCAGTTTCTTTATTTTGGTATAGCCCTGTGAGCCATTCGGCTCTTGAATCGGGTGCAACCACAACAAACAAAAACACAAAAATACGAACAAGAAAAACATCTTAAAGTGACTTTGTGACTGTGCAAACAGAAAATCCATGAAAAAAACAGCAAAATATTCCTGAAAAAAGCACCGTACACCACCAACGCTGTGTGCAAAAAATCCCAGTGGGATGCAAGTCAAACAACAACCACAAGAAAACTTAGATTAAGGCCATCAGTCTAACTGCGTACTACAACAAAACAAACATGTCCAAACCAAAAAACGTTTTCGAAATCACCAAAAAATAAAGCCATAATTGCAACGTAACAGTGATCACAGGGACTGTGACCGAATTTTTACAATAAACTACATAAATAACATGTAACACCAAATCCTAGAGCCATAGCTGGCTGCATGAGTTACTCCACAACAACAGAAGCATCAGTCGGAGTATCAAATTTTTCAATGCACCTTTAAGATCAGCACGCTAAATAAAAATACAGATAATACTTTGCAGCGTCATCCGGAGTGAAACATTTTATTTTACGCCAATTAATAGCAGTGGCAGCTAGGGGTGTACCGTACGTAACCAACCGTGCTAATCGAAGGTGCAGTGTTGAGTCTATGGGCAGTGTTGAGTTTATGGGCAGTGTTGCGTCTATGGGCAGTGATGAGTGGATGGGTAATGTTAGTCTATGGGCAGTGTTGAGTTTATGGGCAGTGCTGAGTCTATGGGTAGTGTTGAGTTTATGGGCAGTGTTGAGTCTATGGGCAGTGTTGAGTCTATGGACAGTGTTGAGTGGATGGGTAGTGTTAGTCTATGGGCAGTGTTGAATTTATGGGAAGTGTTGAGTCTATGGGCAGTTTTTTTTTCACTTGGAATGGAACTTTTTACAAACAAACTGAGGGCACCCCAATGGGCTCCCCCCTATCTCCGGTTATAGCCAACATTTTCATGGACAAATTTGAGACTGACGCCATCCAGACTGCCACCCGACGCCCGACCTTATGGAAGAGGTACGTGGATGACACTTTTATCATCTGGCCACATGGCCGGCCTGCTCGAGACTAATTCTTCGACCACATCAATTCCATACACCCAGCCATCAGATTTACCATGGAAGTCGAAAAAGATGGCAAGCTACCTTTTTTGGATATCCTAATAAAAAAGAGACGTGATGGTTCAATGAGCCACTCTGTCTACAGGAAAGCTACCCATACGGATGCTTACCTGAAACCGGATTCCCACCACCATCCATCCCAGAAGAATTCCCTCATCAAGACTCTGCACCATAGAGCCCAATGCATATCCGACCAGGAACACATAGCCAGTGAACTCAAGCACGTACACCAAGCTCTTAAGGCTAATGGTTACTCCGACTACACAATCCGCAAAGCTATCACTCCAACGATGAAGAAGGACCCTCTTGAGGAGCCTTTCAAAACCATCACTTTACCCTACATTGCGGGGATCACAAAAAAGATCTCCAAAATCTTGAATAAACACAAGATCCAGGTCGGATTCAACACATTACATAAAATCCGTGATCTGGTTCCATCTGTAAAAGATGGGATTCCGGACATACAGTACCCTGGCGTCTACAAACTAAGTTGCCTCTGTGGTAGTAGTTACATTGGAGAAACCAAACGACATATCTCGGACTGCATTCGTGAACACAAAGCAGACCTAAAACACGGTAGGACCAACACCTCGGCCGTGGCAGATCACTGTTATAATTCAGTAGGCTCACATGACATTGACTTCGCCAAGACAGAGGTTCTTTGCAAGCCATCTGGCTACCATGAGAGATTCGTTCATGAGGCTATCCACATATACAAACGCAGAGACAATTTCAACCGAGAAGATGGATTCTGGCTTAGCAATCATTGGAAGGATTTGATCAACCATTTCGGGTCTTAATTGATTGTTCACGCTTATGGTGGCTTTCAGACCGCATCCATAATTTTCGTCTCCCCCCTCCTTTTTTCCGAACATAGATGGACTCGTCCATCTGAACAAACTGTCAAATCGCTCTCCGTGGTGCTAACGTTAAAAAAACCGCCACTTTTTTCAAAATTTATTGCTGTGGTTTTGACACCTGATGATGATTGCTTGTGTTGCAATCGAAACGTCGTGAGAATTTTATTGTTTTATATTTTTATTATTTTATTGTTTCCCTTCTACGTGACTTTACCGAAAGAACCAAGAATATTTTTCGATTTAAAGCTTTCGTGACTGCAAGGATTCATCTTCTTTGGTTCTTTACCGAAAGAACCAAAGAAGAAAGAACCAAAGAAGATGAATCCTTGCAGTCACGAAAGCTTTACATCGAAATTTAACCGCCTCTACGGGGAGGGATTCCACACAACCTTAAGATCATTCAACAGACTCCGGGATAAGAAGGCTCAACTAATCGAGTCTCTCACCTTTCTGAAGAGATGCCGCGACTCTAAGGCGCTTTGTTTCTTCTCACACAGCTTAAAGGTCGTGATCTGAGCGTGGCTTTTTCACTCCAGCGCTGTCCTCCAGACAGTCTCGTCCCTTCACCTGATGAAGGCCGCTTGTGTTGTGGCCGAAACGTCATGAGAATATTATTGTGTTATTTTATTTTATCAATTTATTATTTTATTCTCATTCTGCGTGACTTTACCGAAAGAACCAAAGAAGATGAACCAATAATATATAATATCTATGGGCAGTGTTGAGTTTATGGGCAGTGTTAAGTTTATGGGCAGTGTTGAGTCTATGGGCAGTGTTGAGTCTATGGGCAGTGTTGAGTCTATGGGCAGTGTTGCGTCTATGGGCAGTGTTGAGTCTATGGGCAGTGTTGAGTCTATGGGCAGTGTTGAGTCTATGGGCAGTGTTGAGTCTATGGGCAGTATTGCGTCTATGGGCAGTGTTGCGTCTATGGGCAGTGTTGCGTCTATGGGCAGTGTTGAGTCTCTGGATAGTGTTGAGTATATGGACAGTGTTGCGTCTATGGGCAGTGTTGAGTCTATGGGCAGTGTTGAGTCTATGGTGCAGTGTTGAGTCTATGGGCAGTGTTGAGTCTATGGTGCAGTGTTGAGTTTATGGGTAGTGTTGAGTCTATGGGCAGTATGTTGAACTTCGTTCGCACCGTACGTAGCCAACCGTGCTAATCGGAGATGTGTCACAGCAAGATTGTTTGGTGTTCCCCTCTCGCGCTGTCAAACCCCCTCCGTGACGTCGCCTCGCCGGTTCTCACCTCGTCGCTCTGCCCGCCTCTGTGTCCGCTGGGCTTCTTAGGAGTGGGTCTGCACCTCACAGACGTCGGCATCGCCACCAGGGACAAGGAGTGAGACCTCTTGCTTCTGCACGCGCGCACACTCACACGTGCACACTCACACGCGCACACTCACACGCGCACACGCATTCACACACAGACTATTGAGAAAAAAAACACAACGTTTAGCCCACACTGGGTATGGGGCCAGTAACCAGCCGCCTTTGTACCCCCAGTGTTGATGTTTACTCACAGTGCCAGGTGCTATTTTATGAGGACGAGTCGACCGAGGGGAAACCCAGGACCGGTTCGGATATTGAACTCAGGTTGCCGGCTTCACAGCCCAGTGCGCTAACCACTACGCCACCGCTCCACCCTCACGCTCCCCAACACACACGTGCACAAACATATCACCCATGCCACCTTTACTGCCTGCTTCGCCTTTACCACCTGTATAACCCCTGCCACCTGTGCCACCTGTACCCGCCACGCGTTATTCAGGTTCCAGGGCGTCCGGGGGAACTTTCCGCCGTCCGTGCTCACCCAGTTCCGCGCGCTGCACGAGTGCAGCCCCTACTGCGCCTTGCTGGGCCTGGGCCCCCTGCGCCGCACCTCCAGGGCACCCCCCCGCACGCCGGCCAGGCTCGCCGCGGCCGGGACCCCCGCGAAGGGACGCGGGAACAGGTTCTGGCCTCTGCCCCTCAAGGTCACCACCCTCCGACGGATGAGCGAGCCGTGACGCGCGGCTTCTCCGGCTCCGCTGGTTCCCAGAACCCCCCCCCACCCCCCGTAACCACCGATCGAGTGAATGGGGGTCCCGGCGTTGTCTCCGAATTGAATGACCGCGGAGTCACGTGCGCGGCGTGGAGAGCGAGCATCCCGTGCACGTCCAGCTGCTCACAGCCCGTGTTGACAATTACAGACGCTGGCATCGACACGAGGGGCTTGTGTTCAACGATTATTGAGAAGCCTCGCATGCAAAATGTCTCGTACATATTTTAAAAAAATATGATTTCATATTGATTTAAAGCTTTCGTGACTGCAGGGATTCATATTCTTGGTTCTTTCGGTAAAGTCACGTAGAAGGGAAACAATAAAATAATAAAAATATGAAACAATAAAATTCTCACGACGTTTCGACTGCAACACAAGCAGTCATCATCAGGTGTGAAAACCACAACAAGAAAATTTGATTTTTTTCTTGCTGTGGTTTTCACACCTGATGATGACTACTTGTGTTGCAGTCGAAACGTCGTGAGAATTTTATTGTTTTATATTTTTATTTTATTGTTTCCCTTCTGTGACTTTACCGAAAGAACCAAGAATATGATTTCATTGTTTATCCCAGTGACGTCATTCCATTGTGTTTCGTGAATGTGCTGTGCCTGGCAAAGATTGTGCTAATCCGTGTTGACGGGATGAAGGCGACACCCGGGGAAATTTGCCTTTGCCATCACGTGAACTGATGAAACACAACCGTGTAATTTGTACATGACAATAAATTAATACGTAACACGTTCAATTCAAAGTAGAAAAGTTACCCTTTGTTCTGAAGCTGACCTCGCATTGAGATTGCTATCTTGCAATAGATCGGTGCTGTTGAAGGCCACTTGCTCCATGAACTCGGTAACTCGAGTTCGATTCCCGACCACGGCTAACATTAGTGGCGAGTGATACCCAAACCAGGTCCTGGGGCCCCACCTTCACCAACCCACACTGACCAGCGCGGTGAAGTATGGCTTAACGTCCACCAACGATCGACGCGACGTTTGGGAGATCTTCATCCAGCAGTGGATTGACAAAGGGGCTGCGAATTCGGGCTGCAGCGACTGTCGAGTTGATAAACAAAACAAATGAAGCGAATGTTTCGTGTTGGGACAACCTCATCGCAATTAACAAGAAGGCCCTCTTATTTACTCGGGAAGGCTTCCACTGAGTCTCGAGACTCATCGTCAAGAGGGTTCCTGCTGCCTGGAGGTGTTTGGCCAATTTAGTGTGAAGCGCTGTGCCCGTAACAGGAAGAACCCGCGAACCCGGAGACAACCCGACTCGCTTCTCGAGGGGACAACACCCCCCACCCCCCCACGCCCCCCCATAAATGTGTCGCCAACCTCTAACTTGGCAGCGCTGGCACCACCTCGCAGCCACCTCGCTTCCCGGCACGATCTGGGATCGTCTGGCGCTCGGCCACGTTCGGCGGTGGCCTCCTTCGCGACGGCCACCTCGCTCGGATCGCCGGCGCCTCTGCTGACAGGGCTGGGCTGGGGGGTGGTGGTTCGGGGGGTGAGGGTGGGGTGGTCGCCTATTGCACAGATAACAAACAAAGCTGTGGAATCTCCGTGTGATCGCTCAGGGCCCCGTGCCGACCACGGGGAGACCCCGGGGCCGCGCGGCGTCTACGCAGCGGACAAAGTCCGCCCCGGGTGGGGGGGGACGACACGTGGCCGGCATCACGCTCCTCTCGCAGCCGACTCCACAGCTCCCTCCTCCTCCAGTCTAGAGTGACGACCTCACCTCTTCATAGAACTGCTCGTTGTTGTTGCGTAGTTTGTTGTCCTTCGCCCGCATCTCCGATTATCGCGGTTGGCTTCGTACGGTGCGAAAGAAGTTCAACATACATACGTACAGTCACACACAAGCACTCCTCTATCCTGCTCCACTCTGCTGTACTCGCCCGCTGGACTGAACTCTCTCCTCTTATCAGCTTCCAACAACGCCGCTTCTCTCTCCTCTAGTCCACCACATACTGATCGACCCTACACGTGACTCTAGTCACACTACTCTACACTACACACTACTCTACACTACTCTACACCACACACTACTCTACACTACACACTACTCTACACTACACACTACTCTACACTACACACTACTCTACACTACTCTACACCACACACTACTCTACACTACACACTACTCTACACTACACACTACTCTACACTACACACTACTCTACACCACACACTACTCTACACCACACACTACTCTACACACTACACTACACACTACACTACACACTACTCTACACTACAAACTACTCTACACTACTCTACACTACACACTACTCTACACCACACACTACTCTACACTACACACTACTCTACACTACAAACTACTCTACACTACTCTACTCTACACACTACTCTACACTACACCCCACACTACTTTACACTCCACACTACACTACACCCCACACTACACCACACACTACACCCCACACTACACCCCATACTACTCTACACCCCACACTACACCCCACACTACACCCCGTACTACTCTACACCCCACACTACTCTACACTACACCCCACTCTACTCTACACCCCACACTACACTACACCCCACACTACTCTACACTACACCCCACACTACACTACACCCCACACTACTCTACACCCCACACTACACTACAGCCCACACTACTCTACACTACACCCCACACTACCCTACACCCCACACTACACTACACCCCACACTACACCCCACTCTACTCTACACCCCACACTACCCTACACCCCACACTACACTACACCCCACACTACTCTACACTACATACCACTCTGTACTCCACTCAAGGGGCTGAGTGAATGGTCGAGCGGAATTAGAACTCGCGACCTCCGGATCGCGTGTCCAGCTCTGCCCAACGCGCCACGTGGCTGCACGCGATGGACGGAACCGAGCGTATTTGGGGCCAACGCTACAATGTCACGACTCGACCACCACGTACAGCTGATGAGACGATGCGTGTCGAAGCCGCCCCGGAGATGCGCTCGTCTTGAAACGGTGCTGCTGAAGTTACTCACTCCCAGAAGACCGCGCGTGTGCGGCTGATGGGCTTTGCAAGAAAATATTTTTTTATTATTTTCGTTTTACGCGGAGAGACGAATACGTGAAGGAGGCATTGGGAACAGCAACAGAGCTGCGTTATAATGGCTTGAAAAGAAAACACGTATATAACGGGCGACGTTCCAGGCAATGATCCTTCTTCACAGCACACAGAGAGGTCTCTGAATGTAAAATGCTTGTACGCGTGTCTTTACGTGTCGGCCCATGCAGGTGTCACTCGCCACCCTGGACCCCCCGTGCAAGCGAGATGTTCCGTCTCTACGCTCCGAGTTTCTACGTTAAATATTCTCATCAATAATTAACAAACAATACAATTCATCAACTCCGGCTCCTGCAGAAATCACCACGACGCCTGTAGCACGAATCGAACCGTGAACTCGTTCCAAACCGGCTCAGCGGCGAATATCGATCACTGCTAAAACTCCCGACGGCTGAACAACGACACCATCGATGACGACGATGTCGACGATGACGAGGAGGAGGGGAATCCGTGCCGGGGCTGCGTGGTGTGAGGATGGCGTTTGGACGCAGACGAGAACGCAAACACCATAGTCACACTCCACAGCCACGCCAGGGAGCTCTGTGCGTCAAGCTCGTATGCAGGGTGCCATTGTGCAGGGTGCCCTGTGTGCAAGGCGTTCTGTGCAGGGTGCTCCTGTGCAGGACGCTCTTTGCAGGGCGTTCTGCGCGGGGTGTTCCTGTGCAGGGCGTCCTTGTGCAGGGCGTTCCCGTGGACGGCGTTCTTGTGCAGGGTGCTCTGTGCTGGGTGCTCTGTTTTCTCAGTGCAAGGTGTACTGATGGTGGTGGTGCTGATGGCAACGATGATCGTTATCGTGGAGGTAGCGGTGCTGCTGGTGGTGGAGCTGGTAGGTGCGGTGGTGGTGGTGATGGTGGTGATGGCGGTGATCGGGCTGAGGATCTCTGGTAGAGGTTGGCCGATTCTCGACCGGACGATTCCATCCATGGCCACAAATCTACGCGCTATTCACGTGAACCAATTACCTACTACGTTTATGAATAGAAAAAAAGTCGATTATCACGCACGGTTGTATCGTGAACCTACCGATCAATATTCATCGATCATTCGATGCATCATTGCAGCTCTTGTCACAATGGATGACTAAAGGAGGGCGAAGGTGGAGGATGGAGGCAGGGGATGAGGGGTAGAGGGAGGTGAGGGTGGCCTTTGGAAGAGGGAGCTGAGCGAAATGCATTGTTCGAGGTAGGGGGAGGCGTGGGGGAGGAGTGGTGGGTCAGGGATGAGGCAGGGTCAGGGGTTGGGATTTTTTTTATCAGAGTGTGTGGTTACGTTGCTCTATGTTTACACGACGATGTTGCTGATGATGTTGGAGAGGACTCGATGTCACATCAGCTACGGCACGACCTGATCATAGACACACACAGACAAAGACACACACACACAAAGTCAACATGCAGAGGGACACAAACACACTCAGCGCTAACAACACCGCGCGCGTAAGCAGGGACACTCGGAAATTGAACGCAGTCTCTTGCGGCAAGCGATGTTAGCGAGCGTCTATTTAGGGCGACACGAGAGCATGGTTTTGGGCTGTACCAGGTCGGGTCGCCTCTGTCTCCCCAGGACGGGATTTATACACTCCACATCCGGTGAGGCCGACTCATGCTTAGGGCTTAGTCGACCTTAGGGCTTAGTCGACCCAGGGGAAGCCTTGGACCGGGTCCGATATACGCCACTGATGTTAATCGTGGTTGGGAATCGAACCCCGGGTAGCCGGCATCGTGGCGCGGTGCTCTAAACCCCTATAGGCTCAGGCCAGAGACAAAGATGCCCCCGTATAGCATTGACAGACGGTTGGGGCAAGTTCGCAAGCAGCACCTATGAAGGTCGGCACGGCGTGGCCAGCAACACGCCCCGCCAGTTTGATCTCCACAATGGAGATGTTTACGCACTGAGAGTTCGATTCCCGTCCACGGTTAAAAATTGGTGGCGAATATCTGCATGAAGCGGTCGTTGGCCTCTTCGAGGTCGACTCAGCCTTAAATGAATACCACGTGCCAACAGGCATTGTCGGGTGTCAATGCGAAACAGAGTTTGGTGATAGCGCGAAGTCATTATCGAGTGGACTTTGTGAGCCCATTCCTCCACAGCCCAAACCGTTTTTTTTACTCAACCCGGGGTAATCCGTAACCCACTGCCAAAGGTCATAGGGTCAGATCGACATCTGCAAATTATTCAATGACAAAGATGAGCATTTATAAATCGTTATTACACAAGACAGATGTACAAACACAGAGACCTGCAAACACACAAACACGTAGACATCGACGTGTACAACGCAAGACGGACAGCCCTCGTGTGGTCACTTAGACACTGTAGGGGGGCAAGTGCTGGTAGCGAGCACCTATGAAGGCCGGCACGGCACACGAGGGGGTGGGTGGCCAGCACCACGCACGGTCGCCTTTGTCTCCCTAGTGGCGATGTTTTACACTCCGCACCAGGTACTCATTTGAGGCTGAGTGGACCCAGGGGAGGCCCGGGACCGATTCAGAAAATCGTCACTAAATGTTGGCCGTGAGCGGGAATCGAACTTGGGTCGCCGTGTTCGTAGCGCAGCGCGCTAACCGCTACACTACCGCGCACACACACCACACACATCACACACACCACACACACACACCACACACATCACACACACCACACACATCACACACACCACACACACACACCACACACATCATACACACCACACACACACCACACACATCACACACACCACACACACACACCACACACATCACACACACCACACACACACCACACACACCACACCACACACACCACACACACACCACACACACCACACACACCACCCACGTAACTTTACGAACCTTCATGGTGCAATAACCCCAATGATCCGACGCGGCGGGGGAGGACCGCCATCTAGCAGTGGATTGACAAAGGGCTGCACTTGCGCACGGTATCGACTGAAGGGAAATATGCACAGCAACAGCGACGTACAGACACGTGGACACACACAGACGCAAAGACAGACATTTACAGATGAATACATGCTTAGGCATACGCCTACTTCATTCACAAGTGGACAATTATATGCACATGCGCGTACAATATCAGACGTTCATTATTATATACAGATACACAGACGTAAAACAAGGCAAAGATCCCCCGTATAGCCTCGAAGAGACTGTCCGGGCAGGTACGGCACACGATGGGTGGCAAAACACCACGCCCGAGTGGCGACTTTTACACACCGCATCAGGTTCTGAGCTCATTTGAGAACGAGTCGTAAGGGAGTTCTAGGACCGGTTCAGGTTATTGTCGCCGGTGTTGGCCGGGAGCGGGAATCGAACTCGTGTCGCTGGGTTCGTAGCGCAGGTGGCTAAGCGCTAACCGTTGCGCCACCGCTCCCCACACACACGCACACAGACGCGTACACACACGACGCGTTCACCGAGACAGATAATCACTCGCGCACACAAAAAAATACAAAGATCCGCCTTGTAACTTGAAGTGCTGTTCGCGAGCACCTATGAAGGCCGGCACGGCGCACAAGGGGGTGGGTGGCCAGCCCCATACCCGGCCGCCTTTGTCTTCCTCCAGATACACGCACTCTCAGAGACACGCACCGTCTCCGACTCACGCGCACGCGACTCCGTCACTCTCTCACACACAAGGACAAAGATTCCCCGTATAGCCTTCAACAGACCGTTTGGGGCAAGTGCTGTAAGCGAGCACCTGTGGCACGGCACGCGAAGGGTTTGGTGGTCGGCACCACGCCCGGCCGCCTTTGTCTCCCTGGTGGCGATGTTGCCACATCGCGCAGACACACACGCACACACATGACACAGACACAACACGAACATCACTCGCGCGCACACGCGTACCTGGAGTTCATCCCCGCTCCACCGCTGCCATCAAAACTCAAAGTCCGACAGACGCCGATGTCTCTCACCCGCTCTCCTCCACCACCACCACCAACCCCGATCTTCTCCCTAGCCCCCGACTCCCCCTACACATCTCCCCCCACCCAACCCCCCCCCCCCCCAATCGCCTCTAACAATGTAACAATTCCGCAGGGGGAGAATCTGTTTCGCGTGCACCACTCATGTCGCTAACTCGCCGCAGATGTCACCACGAGATGGCTCCAGCGACGTCGGGACCGCGCGAGTCGGGGGAGCGAAGGGCGACGGTTCGGCCCCGTGCCCGCCGACTACATGGCGTGGTGTGGGGGGAGGCGTGGTGTGGGGGGAGGGGTGGTGAGGGGGGGGCGTTGAGGGGGCGTTGGGGCCGCTTATCAAGGCCAATATTGACTTTGCCCCACTGTCGCTGGCCGCGCGGGATCGATCGAGCAGTGGTGGGCAGCCCGGAGGGGCGGCGGTGGGCAGCGAGGTGGGGGGGGGCATGGGGTGGGGGGTCCCATGGGCGGGGGGGGCGGGGTCTGCGGGGGGGGGACAGACTGATAGCTGCGATGCCTGTACGGGATAGAGGTTGTGTAAGTACGTGTGTGTGTACGTGTGTGTAAGTACGTGTAAGTACGTGTGTGTGTGTAGTGTGTGTGTGTAAGTACGTGTAAGTACGTGTGTGTGTAAGTACGTGTGTGTGTGTAAGTACGTGTGTGTAATTACGTGTGTGTGTAAGTACGTGTGTGTGTGTAAGTACGTGTGTGTGTAGTGTGTGTGTGTAAGTCCTCCCCTAGGTCGACTCAGCCTCAAATGAGTACCTGGTGCGGTGTGTAAACATCGCCACTAGGGAGACGAAGGCGGTCGGGCGTGGTGCTGGCCACCCACCCCCTCGTGTACCGTTCCGGCCTTCATAGGTGCTTGCTAACAGCACTTGCCCCTACAGCCTGTTAGGCTATATGGGGGATCTTTGTAGTGTGTGTGTGTAAGTACGTGTAAGTACGTGTGTGTGTAAGTACGTGTGTGTAAGTACGTGTATGTGTGTAAGTACGTGTGTGTGCGTGTACGTGTGTGTGTAAGTACGTGTGTATGCACTGCATGAGGTGAGCGGTGGCGCAGTGGTTAGCGCGTTGCACTACAAATCCGGCGACGAGTTCGATTCCGTTTCACGGTCAACACCAGTGACGATTTTCCGAACGCGGTCCTGGGCCTCCCCTAGGTCGACTCAGCCTTAAACGAGTACCTGCTGGAGTGCGTGAACATCAGCATTGGGGAGACAAAGGCGGCCGGGCGTGATGCTGGCCACCCACCCCTTCGTGTGCCGTGCCGGCCTTCATAGCTGCTACTCGCTAACAGCACTTGCCCCAACAGTTTGCTGAGGCTATACGGGGTATCTTTATCATTGTACCGCATGTCGTGCCAGTACTTGTAAGTACACGGATGGGTTCGGGTTAGTTGGCCGTACTGCGCGCGACGTGTAGCCTCAAAGCTGGCCGACAACACCTGGGCTACTGCACGTGGGGATCACCCATGCCGAGAATAATCCACGCTCAAAATCGTGCTCGGCTACCGAGATCTGTCGAGCTCGGCGCATTCCGAGTTGTTTGTCAGAGGCCACTGTGCCCACGCGCGTGCGTCGCGATGCGTGCGCGTGTCACTGTGTGTGTGGGGAGCGGTGGTGCCGCGGTTAGCGCCACGCTGCGCTGCGAACCCGGCGCCCCGAGTTCGATTCCCGCTCACGGCCAACACCGGTGACGATTATCTGAACCGGGTCCTGGGCCTCCCCTAGGTCCACTCAGCCTCAAACGAGTACCCGGTGCGGTGTGTAAATGTCACCATTGTGTCGGCACAATGGCCGGCCTTCTTTTGTACGATTCGCTAACAGCACTTGCCCCAACAGTCTGTGAAGGCTATCAGGGGGCTATTTGCCTTTGTGTGTGTGGGCTATCAGGATGGCTTGGGTCACCTGGGAGCGGCTCCCCTCCCTCCCCTCCTGCTCCCCACCCCCGCCCCGCGCTGGAACCGGGATCGCTGAGAGAGGCGCTTTGGTGCCGCCGAGCACTGAGACTCCGAGTGAGGGGCGCCCACTGAATGCTGCGAGTCGGGGGTCGGGGTGGCGATGGTTTGACTTGGTTCATAGCGGGCTCGTGAAAGGGGGAGCCATAGAAGCCGGAGCGTAGAAGTGCAGTACAACAATTATATAAATATGGCTGCGCTGCCTTCTTCTGAGCCCCACGCTGTCCGATAGCCGCCTATGCCCCCCACCCCGCCCCCCATGATCCGATCGAAATCACTAATTTCGATCGGATCATTGGGGTTTATTAGTAATAAATCGGCATTTCGCGACCCCCACTGCCACTGGTGTAGCATATTACTACGTGCCAGGGACTCTATGAGATGATAGGACAATAGTCTGAGTCCATAATTAGCAATAAGTAACGGCAAAGCAGTTATAAGTGACTCAGAATTGTGCGCAGTTGCGTATAGAGTACACGACTTCCCCGAAGGCATCAACACCTTCAGCGAGCGCGGTGCCGATCACACAACGCGGTTCCATTTCGACCCTCGATCGATGGCTGCCCCATCGCCACACACGCGTCGAATAAAACACAAGGCACAAGTCCTTACTTACTATCAAGTCCTTACATACTAACAACTCCTTACATACTAACTCCTTACTAACAACTCCTTACTTACTAACAACTCCTTACTCACTAACAACTCCTTACTTACTAACAAGTCCTTACTATCAACTCCTTACTTACTAACAACTCTATCATTTTCATTGCTGGAGGGATTGCCCCCCCTACCTGAAAATCCTGGCTCCGCCATTGCCCCCATCCACCCACCAACCCCCCCACCAACCCCACCCCCCACCCACCTCAGGTTGATAGCCGCCTCGCGTGGATTCTCACTCGGCGCAGGATCTCGGCAGCGCCGGGCTGTCTCTGACATGGCCGTTGTCAAGCGACCGTCATCCTCTCTGACCTCTCTGACCTCTCTGACCCCTCTGACCTCTCTGACCCCTCTGACCCCTCTGACCTCTCTGACCCCTCTGACCCCGAGATGCGCGACGTTGCCGAAGTCGCCCCGCGCGCTCGCGCCGCTGTTGATTCGCCGGGGGCAAAATCCACGGGGCCGAGACCCCGAGAGCCCCCCCCCCTGTTCCGTGATAGCGCGGACCCGTGCCCTGTCCATCCCTCCACCTCGTTACTCATTAACGAGGGGCGGAGGACGAGGGGAGGGTGGGAGGGGGGCGAGGGAGAGGGTGGCGGTGGGGGCGTAGGTGGTACCGCACGAGTGTCAAACAGGGCCGGATTAACATTGTGTAGGCCCCTGGGCTACAGGAACTGTGAGGCCCCTGGGCTACAGGTACTGTGAGGCCCCTGGGCTACAGGTACTGTGAGGCCCCTGGGCTACAGGTACTGTGAGGCCCCTGGGCTACAGGTACTGTGAGGCCCCTGGGCTACAGGTACTGTGAGGCCCCTGGGCTACAGGTACTGTGAGGCCCCTGGGCTACAGGTACTGTGAGGCCCCTGGGCTACAGGTACTGTGAGGCCCCTGTGCTACAGGTACTGTGAGGCCCCTGGGCTACAGGTACTGTGAGGCCCCTGGGCTACAGGAACTCTGAGGCCCCCCCAGTAATATTTTCCAAAGGAAAACAAAGTTAAAGAAAAATAAAATGTATTTTTACGAGGCTAACAACAAATACAATTCAGCATTCACAAGTGAAATAACTTTTAACTTAACCTCTGGAGGCCCTCCAGCTGGCAGAGGCCCCTGGCCTGCAGCCCCTAAAGCCCCGTGCCTGAATCCGGTTCCGGTGGCAAGGGACTGAATCAGAATCCGATGAGCTATTAAGCTCTTCTTCACCGATGTCGAGTAGTCACTGAGTTGGGGTCGGGGCGGCGGGGGGCGTGAACACGAGATTCAAGCATTTCAGGCCCCCCACTAAAATCTGCGTGGCCAACCCAGTGGGGGGTGGGGGGGGGGGCACACGACTGCAGACTCTTCCCACGTGACAGCCAAGACCTCTGTGCCCCCTCATCAGCGCGCGCTGCCTCCGCGTCCCAATGAGGTCGATCGGCCACCCGGAGACGCTCATCTGAACGTGCCACCTGTCACAGGATACCCCCTTGCATGCCGTGCATCATCATCACCACCACCGTCATCAAAGTATCTTCATCATCCGCTGCTTGCTGCTGCAATGGGTTGTGCAAGGATGCGCTTCAGGAGGTTGTGGCCCCGGAAGCTTTGCGGGAGATCGCAGGCAGGGAGAGATCTCCCGCGTCGCCGCCGACTGTGTTTGAAAGTTTAAACAACAACAACAACAAACAACAACAACAATATCTCCGGCGGTGTGCGCAGACTTGGGGTGGGCCACCCAAGAGCGGAACCATGGCACGTGCGACGGCCCCGATCAGCGGCCCGAGCCACAGACACGAGGGTGCAGTTTAACACGTGGGCTTTCGCGACTGGCTGTCGCCTGATGAAGCCAGTTGTAATTACTGGCGAAACGTCGTACCCAAGATTGTAAATGTTGTGGCTTGGCTCTCCAACACACCGGTGTGCTGTACTCGTGACGAATTGGCCACGTTCTGTTTACGTGACAACCCTTACTAGTTGGCTGTGTCGGGTGGTGGCGGGTTTTCACGACACATTTATATATTTACGCGATCTAACAACCCCCCATCACCCCCACCGTCCTCTATTATGGACGGGGGTGATGCGGGCTATCGTCGCAGCGACAACGGCGCACCACGCCTCGCTATGCTCCCGAGCGCAGAGCGGCTGGCACACGAACCACCTGGACGGGAATGTCGCAGCTGATGGTCCGCCAACGTGAGCCGCGCGGCGACGGAACGAGAGCGGACACCCTGAGCCACGTGCCGCCAATCGTCGTCGGCGGAGTGAGCGTGTGTCAAGGCCGACGGGGTGGGCGAGTGGCAGTGCAACGGTTGGCGCTCAGCGCAACCCGGGTTCCATTCCCGTTCACGGTCAACACCAGTGACGGATCATCCGAACCGGTCCTGGGCCTCTCCTAGGTCGACTCGGCCTCAAGTTAGTACTTGGTGCCGTGCTGAAACGTCGCCACTCGGGAGACAAAGGCGTGGTGCTGGCCACCGACCCCATCGTGTGCCGTGCCGGCCTTCATAGGCGCTGCTCGCTGACAGCACTCGCCCCGACAGTCTGTTAAGACTGTCGGGGGATCTTTCCTTTACCCCCCGTCTCCACCACGAACAACCCAGGCTGCAGGAGGCGCTGCTGTCACGAGTGAATCGGGATTCGTGTGGCAATAGGCGCAGCCACTGCAATTTCTCACTCAAGCCACTGCTGGCGGAAGGGAACTCCGCCTCGGGAGCCTGCTCGAGAGGGGGGGGGGGACTTTGGCCTCTTCTTCCACGCTGGCCACGCGTCCTGTATGGGGAGCGACTACCCACACTTTAGCCCTTCAGATGAAGGCAAGAGATATGTGGATGGCATTAATCAAGGCACCGTTCCGGCCTCGCGTCACACCTGGTTACCACTCGTGTCTCACAACAAGGACGCATGGGTTCGATTCCCGACTCGGGCGTCTTTGTGTAAGCGCTGCCCCCTCTTCTGCATGGATGCAAACTCATTACCAATTTTCTCAAAGCATCTTAATATGGTGTAGGAAGGCAGAGCTCGGGGAAACTGTTGGTAGCCCTGGCTTACCACGGTCTGGCTGCCGTTGCTGCTGCAGCCTTCCCACTCACGCACGTGACTCCCCCGGCGATTGTGAGCGACACAGTCTGCACGGACGACTACTACGCTTGGTAAACGTCACTATTAATCGGCAACAACAATAACAACACACGGACACGTCCCCTTTGTTCTTGCGGTAAGAATGTAATTTGGCCAGCGAGACGCTGCCGTCAGGGTCATTTCTACAAAATTCCACTCTGTGTCTGACGACCATAGCAGCTGCAGCAGCTGCAGCAGCAGCAGCAGCATGTTCACCAGTTACACAGCGTGTGGTGGTTCCGCTGTGAGGCCTGGTGGTGGTGGTGTTGTGGTGGTGGTGTTGTTGTGGTGTGTATAGATGCATAGTGCGGTACGGTAGTGTAGCGGGTAGCGCTACGCTGCGCTACGAACCCGGCGACCAGAGATCGATTACCGCTCACGACCAGCACCAGTGACGGATTATCTAAACCGGTCCTCCCCTAGGTTGACTCAGCCTCAAATGAGTACCTGCTGTGGTGTGATAACATCACCACTGGGGAGACAAAGGCGGCCGGGCGTGGTGATGGCCAACCACCCCGCGTGTACCGTGCCGGCCTTCATAGGTGCTCACTAACAGCACTTGCCCCCAACAGTCTGTTCAGCCTATACGAGGAATCGTTGTCTTTATATATTTAGTGCGCGCGTCGGTGCATAGAAAATACTTTCTCGGTAAAATATTGAAGGGGCATTGTCTCTGTCTCGCCCCGGTTAGCGTAACACACAATGCCGAACAATCTCCTGCTCAGCTCAACCAGAGTCTACTGCTTGGAACAATACAGGTGTGTGTGTGTGTGAGTACCAGGTGTGTGTGTGAGTACCAGGTGTGTGTGTGTGAGAGTACCAGGTGTGTGTGTGTGAGTACCAGGTGTGTGTGTGAGTACCAGGTGTGTGTGTGTGAGAGTACCAGGTGTGTGTGTGTGTGTGAGAGTACCAGGTGTGTGTGTGTGTGAGAGTACCAGGTGTGTGTGTGAGATTACCAGGTGTGTGTGTGTGTGAGTACCAGGTGTGTGTGTGTGTGAGTACCAGGTGTGTGTGTGAGTACCAGGTGTGTGTGTGTGAGTACCAGGTGTGTGTGTGTGTAAGTACCAGGTGTGTGTGTGTGTGTTGAGTACCAGGTATGTGTGTGTGAGTACCAGGTGTGTTTGTGTGAGTACCAGGTGTGTGTGTGAGTACCAGGTGTGTGTGTGTGAGTAGCAGGTGTGTGTGTGAGTACCAGGTGTGTGTTTGTGTGAGTACCAGGTGTGTGTGTGAGTACCAGGTGTGTGTGTGAGTAGCAGGTGTGTGTGTGAGTACCAGGTGTGTGTGTGAGTAACAGGTGTGTGTGTGTGAGTACCAGGTGTGTGTGTGTGAGTACCAGGTGTGTGTGTGTGTGAGTACCAGGTGTGTGTGTGTGCGAGTCACACGTGGGTGACAGTGTTACACTTTACACAGGTGTTCGTCATACAAGTTGTACGTGACAGGTGTGTTCTGCGGGATTTATACGGTCACGGGCCTGACACAGGTGAGTGCGACAGGTGTTCTGTGGGAGTTATATGGTTATGGGCCAGACACAGGTGAGTGTGTTTGTCAGGTGTGTCTGCAGGTGAGTTATATGTTAATGGTATTGGCAGGTACGCGACACAGGTGTGTGTGCGAGGAGTGCGTGGGGCGCTAGTCCAGGTAGGACTGCAGGGTTCCACGGCGGCGAACGTCACTCGTCCAGCAGTGGAAGCCACCACCCAGCGAGTTGGCATGACGAATGTTCACCTTCACTGGAGTGATGCCTGCACAGGGAGGAGGAGGAGGTAATAAAGAATGAGGAGGACAGTGACGAACATTGTCAATCTTGCAATTGGCTCCCAAATCAATCCTGAATTAATTCAAGATCACATCCAGGATTATTGATGGCTTCGTCCCTACCTGCCTCTCCCCTCTCATCTCACTCTACTCCCCTCCATGCACTCTCCTACCTCTCCCCTCTCATCTCACTCCACTCCCCTCCACGTACTCTCCTACCTCTCCCCTCTCATCTCACTCTACTCTACTCCACGCACTATCCTGCCTCTCCCCTCTCATCTCACTCCACTCCCCTCCACGCACTCTCCTACCTCTCATCTCACTCTACTCCCCTCCACGCACTCACTCGCCGCTCCCCTCTCACGCGCTCTCATGCTCCAACAAAAAAGGCTTCGTGTCGATGCCCCCACTCAACCCTCCCTTTCCCCCTAATCATCAGTCATTAATAACTTCAACATCTGAACATATTGCCAAAAATAGACTCTTCGACATCTTGGTCATTATCTTCGACATTATCCTCCCTAATCACCATGTTCATCATCTCGGTCATCATCGTCGTCACCGTAGTCGCCGTGTGTGCGTAACAGCGACCGCCTGTGCTCCAGGAGCTAACGCGATGGAATACCTAAATTACCGGCGAAATATTTCCCACCGACGAAATAAAGGCGACAAAAAACGTCGCGGCTCCTGCGCTCACCGAGGTTCATGAACATCTTCTGGATGGAGGTCTCAGCCGCCTCCACCAGGACGCGTTTCTCGTCCAGCATCAGCACGTTCATGGACAGCCACTTGGAGGACATCCACAGCGGGTGGTCTACGGCGCGCGCCACGCACAGGGAATGCCGAGGGAGGGGAGGTGAACACCAGGGGGGAGGGCGAGGGCACGGCGCCGTTATCTCCGTGCTCTCACGAGCGACGTTAGCGCCACCGGTTGGTGACTACGCACGAGGGCCTCGAATCCAGAAGTGTGGAGGCGAGGGGTTTTTGGTGGATCACATAAATGTCGGGAAACTCCCTTTCCATGGGCCACGAGCAGTCAGCTGTGCCCTGGCTCGCTGGGAGAAGTCGGCGCGGCAAAAAATGTGGACTCTCATCTGTTCCGTTGGTATGGAATCGAGTGTTGCCCCCTCTCCAGGCAGTCCGGTTTTCTCGCACATGTAAACACTCATCAATTGGCCGACAACACCTTCGTATATGGAGGACCACAGAGCTCGGGGAATTGTTGGCGCCGACTCGCCGCATGGCTGCCGCCTCCCTGCCGGTCTGTTAGTCTGAGTCGACCTAGAGGAGGCCCAGGTCAGGTTCGGATAACACGTGCCACTGACGTTGGCCGTGGCCAGGAATTTAACTCGGGCTCGCTGAGATCGCAGCGCCGCCTCTCCACGCGCACACGCGCCCAGCGTAATCCCGGCACAAAAAATAAAAACATTCAGAGTCTGAGCGAGCGCCGGGGATCCGTACCGTCAGGGATGAGCGGAGTTGGTGGAGTCACCACCGTCCACCCGGCTCTCTTGAACGTGTCGATCTGCGGGGACAGCCACCTCACATGACGTGCTTCGATCCACTCGCGGTCGACGCCCTTTGTCGTCCACCCAACTCGTCCACCCAACTCGTCCACCCACGCATCGATCCACCTGCCCACTCATTCACCCATTATCGTCTGCCCGCTATTCCCCTTATCCACATTCTCATCCACTCTCTCATCCTCACGCTCTCGCGCTTATCCACTCTGCCATCCACCCACCCACTCATCCGTCCATCTGCTCACTTCATCCACCCATTCATCCGCTCACCCACCCACCCACCTACCTGCTCAATCCTTCCAGCCATCACTCATCTTTCTGTCCATCCACCTATGTGCCCCCTCCCACCCCCCCCCCGCCCCCCACCTGCAGGCAGGGCCGGTCCGGGTTGGAGAGCACAAGGCCCGGGCCGATGATGTTGAAGGTGGCGTCGATGTGCATGGGGTTGGGATCCTTGAAGGAGATGGTGTGCACGCGGTACGTGGGCGCCAGGTGCCGCCGCATCCACTCGATCCCAAAGTAGTTGGTGACCTGAGTGACGAGCGGAGGGGGGGGGGGGGGGCGAGGTGTTGACTCCCTCGCCTGGTATGCAGGAGGTCGTGGGTTTAATCCCGACCCTGACGCCTGCTGCTGCTGTATATTTTGAGTTTGCGTGGATTTTTCTCCGGGTCCTCCGGTTTTTCCCTCCACGTTTATAATCAACGTCACGCGTTCGGAGGATTTGGCTGCTCGTGAATGAATTTCCACGCGATAAACCACCTTCATTGAGCTATTGGTGATAGCCACGTCGCTTATGTGGGCCTTACCTGGTCAAAAAAAAAAGTTTAGTAGTAAATAGGGAGCAATATTTCAGCCACGGCTCTGCCCGGAACGAACCACCCACCACCAGACCCCAACCGCCCCCTCCCCCGCGATTGCACGATGACATTTTAGGAATGGATTGAGAAAAGGAAGCAGTGGGGGATCGGGGGAGCAGGGAGGAACCGGAGTGTCTGGGGATGATGGGGGGGTCAGAGAGTGCAAGCGGAACAGGGAGAGCAAGAGGGTCATCGGGGGGTAGGGGGGAACTGGGGAGAGTATGACGATCAGGGGGATATGGGGGGGGCACGGGGGATCTGGGGGGGTCAGGGGATCTAGGGGGGGTCAGGGGATCTAGGGGGGGGGGTCAGGGGATCTAAGGGGGGTCAGGGGGATCTAGGGGGGTCAGGGGATCTAAGGGGGGTCAGGGGGATCTAGGGGGGGGGTCAGGGGATCTAAGGGGGGTCAGGGGGATCTAGGGGGGTCAGGGGGATCTGGGGGGGGGTCAGGGGATCTGGGGGGGGTCAGGGGATCTAGGGGGGTCAGGGGGATCTGGGGGGGGTCAGGGGATCTAGGAGGGGTCAGGGGGGATCGGGGGGAGGGGGGTCACCTGGCTGCGCTGCACAAAGATGTCGCGGCCGGCGCGGATGAAGTCGGCAGCGTCGAAGCAAGGCTCGAACTCCGTGGTGACGAACTTCCCCTGCGCCGCCAACTTGTGGCGGTCCTCCACCGTGCGGATCGGGTAGTCCTGCACGAGGGGGGGCGGGGGGTCAGTGTGGAGGGATGAGGTGCAGGCCAGGAGAATTATTAATATACTATACTGTACATATCATAAAAAATATAATGATTGGTCAGCTTGTTGCATGGCCACGCGCGGATTTCCTATTCACCTGGGCACACACCATCTCGCCTCGTGGTACAGCCGCTCACCTGATGCTATACCTCACCTGGTCGTACACGCGGTCGTCTAGATGTTGATCTGCTGACCTCAACTGCTCGCACACCTCATCACCTGCATCCCTGCTCAAACACCTGGTCACACACCTCCCCACCCTGCTCGGTTCACCTGGCCACACACCTGCCCACCTGGTCACACACCTACTCACCCTGCTGGCTCACCTGGTCACACACCTGCCCACCCTGCTCGCTCACCTGGTCACCTCTCGACTCACCTGGTCACACACCTGCCCACCTGGTCACACACCTGCACCACCTGCTCGCTCACCTGGTCACCTCTCGGCTCACCTGGTCGTAGAGCTCGTTGGCCATCTGTGGCTTGGGTGCCGTGGTCCACTTGGCTCCGCGCTTGAAGTACTCCTTGATGAGCGGGCGGTACGCGCGGTACTCGAAGAACCGCGCCCTCCACGCCATGGGGGCCTCGATGATCTCGTTCCCGACCACCAGCAGGATGTCGCGGGGCATGGCAGCGTACATCCCTGGGGGCAATGGGCAAGGGAAAGGCATGGGGGTGGGGGGTCAGGGTCACTGTCGGACAGCCCGGGGTCACGTGGGAGCGGCGAGTGTGTAGACGCCGGCCTGGCCATGGTGTGTGCAGGCGGTGCAATTGCACCTCGGGCTCACGGGACGGAGCGGCTCGGGGGGGGGGGGTGGGTTGGGGGGGGGCAGGCCCCGGGCTACGGATAAACGGTGGGGGGGGAGAATTTGTACAGCGATACCCCCCCCCCACCCCCCTATTGCATCCCCTTTATGCTTCGCCGGCCACTGGTGTACGACAGCTACCGCGGTGGGGAGCGCCGTCCTCTCGTTCGCAGACTCGACGCCATCGGCGGGACACGCCGAGTGATGGGTCACGTGCCGCAGTTGGGGCCGGGGGGGGGGGGGCAGAGCGATGTGTGTACAAGTGTGTACTAGTGTGTGCCAGTGTGTACTAGTGTGTACAAGTGTGTACTAGTGTGTACTAGTGTGTGCCAGTGTGTGCCAGTGTGTACTAGTGTGTGCAAGTGTGTACAAGTGTGTACTAGTGTGTGCAAGTGTGTACAAGTGTGTACTAGTGTGTGCAAGTGTGTACTAGTGTGTACAAGTGTGTACAAGTGTGTACTAGTGTGTGCCAGTGTGTACTAGTGTGTACTAGTGTGTGCAAGTGTGTACTAGTGTGTACTAGTGTGTGCCAGTGTGTACAAGTGTGTACTAGTGTGTACAAGTGTGTACTAGTGTGTGCCAGTGTGTACAAGTGTGTACTAGTGTGTACAAGTGTGTGCCAGTGTGTACTAGTGTGTAATAGTGTGTACAAGTGTGTACTAGTGTGTGCCAGTGTGTACTAGTGTGTACTAGTGTGTGCAAGTGTGTACAAGTGTATACTAGTGTGTACAAGTGTGTACAAGTGTGTACCAGTGTGTACAAGTGTGTACTAGCGTGTGCAAGTGTGTACAAGTGTATACTAGTGTGTACTAGTGTGTGCCAGTGTGTACAAGTGTGTACTAGTGCGTACAAATCACACGTGCACGTTCAAGTCCGTACGCCACGCGCTATTGTCGGCAGAGTCGCGACAATTGCTGCTCAGTCCGCCAGAGAGCGGTCGTCGGATTGTTGCGGGTTGTTCGCAACGCGCTCCATTGTCGGGCTGGACGATTTGGGGAAAATATCTCATTGCGATGTTTCTGACAGATATTGCGATTTCATTTGCGATTACGTTTTTAAAGTCAAGCTTCAGTTCAATATTCACTGTGTAATAGATTTTAAAACATGTGATGGAGCATTGCCACGGGATACCATCGAAATATGAACTGCTCTATATGTTCTAATGCAAGGATGAGAACTAAAAAATATATATGAATTGCTTCCAACATGTACTTATTAACATGTTTTAATTGACATAGAACAATAAAACATAGAACAATTGTTAAGTTAAATAAAGTTATAATTATAAAATAATAAAACTATTCGAATAAGAAAGTAATACGACTTTTCAAATCGCAAAAAAATCGCAGCCTTTGCGATTTTCTGGTCGCATTGTTTCAAATTGAGATTTCGATTTGAAATCGATTAATCGTTCAGCCCAAGTCCATTGGCTGGCACCACCGCTGTCGCCCTCGCCCCGCCCCCTCGAGCTCACCCCCCCCCGCCACGCCCCCTAACCCCTCCCCCCACCGCGGTACTCGCAGCGCCCCCCTGTGGCTGGCGCGTGGCACTCACCCCGGCACCCCCACCCGATGTTTCACGCCACACTGGGGCAGGGCAAAGGACGAGGAGCGCCTCGAACATCACGGACGTGGTCGTGGGGGCGAGAAGAGTGCGCGGGGAGCGATGTGGCCATGTTGTTCGCTGTCAGTCATCGGCCGGCTGAACATTCGACGATGTTATGGCCGAGGACGGTCTGTCCGTGGCATCGCGTGTGGGTGACCCGCTGTTGGCATGACTTCAGGGTGCTGGGTGGTTTTGCCCACGACTGCGCGCGTGCCAAATGTGATTGGTGAAAATACTCAATTGGATATATATTTAGGAATAGGTTTTACCCTTTTAACTGGCACAAAAACTGACACACATTTATTCAAGGCATCATGTTTGCAATAACCACAACACAAGCAGTCAAAATGCAAACAAAAAAGACAACTCTGATAATAATATGCACTGTTTTTGAATTTGATTGGTCCACACCCGAGACAGCTTTTCTTAGAGCCTAGTCTCCATTGGTGTTGTGCAAGTTAAAAGGGTAAAACCTATTCCTATATCTTGTTTCTGGCAAAGGAGGTCTCATAATGGATTTTTTTTTTTATTTCAATGTGTGTTCTCTATTTTGAGGTCCATTGCGGAGAATGTGACGCTCTCTTTGGCTCCGCTGTGTGCAGAGGTTTGGGCGCTTCTTACCAAAACAAACCCCAATACTGCCAGAGCCACACGAAGCCAAAGGCCCCTTTAATGGGATTGGTCAAGCATCCCAATGCAGGATCCTTCTGAAGTCTTGAGACTCAAGCGAGGCATTTCCTGAGCAAATACAAAAATATTTTTTAAATAAATAATCCACTCCCGGATGAAGGGCTCTCCAAAGATGCCGGTTTGACCATACTTCACCATGCTGGTCAGTGTGTGTGTTTATAAAGAAGAGGCCGTGGTTGGGAATCTAATTCAGGCGGCCCGGTTCGTGGTGCAGTTAAACTAAAACTAAACTTTAAACAACTTTTATTTTACCAGGTAAGGCCCACTGAGCTACTGTACAGCTCTTTTTCAGAAGCGACCTGGCTGTCACAAATGATAGCCAAATGAAGCGTCTTATGACATGTAGAAATGTACGGCAGCCAGCTACTCTAAACGCATCTTGTTACTAAATGTGGAGGGAAAAACTGGAGGACCCGGAGAAAAATCTACGCGACCATGGGGAGCGAAACGAGCAAACTACAGACGTGAGGATCGGGATCGAACCCACGACCTCCTGATAAATTGGGACAGATGTATGTACGTATGTATGTTGAACTTCTTTCGCACCGTACGTAGCCACCCGTGAGTTTTTTTCAATCTCGACGATTTAAAAGTGCAAATCTCCCAGTGGCCTAATATCGAAAGGAAGAGCTTTCAAGGCGGCCGCGGAAGCGCACCTGAAAGCGCGCGAGGCCGATGATCGTGTTTGTCCGATGGCTGAGCCAAAAGCTAAACGACAACAGCAACGAGAACAAGAAGCTGCGGACGTGGTACCCGTGGAGTTGAAGTCGGGGGTGGTGTAATTGAGGGCCCAGTCGAGGGGCTCCGGCCTCTGCACGGTGACCCCCTCCCCACGCAGCACGGTGCACAGCTCCTCCACCTCGGCCACCGCCTTCTTCACGTGGGCCTCGGGGAACGGCAGCCCCCCCTGCTTCTGGTAAAACTGCCAGTACTTCTCATAGGTGTTCGCCTTGGGGGGGGGGAGCGGGGGAGAGGGGGAGGCAGGAAGTAGGGGGAGCGAGAGATGGGCGAGACGGGGTCGAGTTCCAGGATGAGTCTCGCCCACGAGAGTGACTCGGGTCACCAAAGTTACGAAAACGATTGCAAAGATTAACATAAAATATTATGATGATTATGATGATGAAAAGTGGTTGCTGCTGCTGCCTCTGAATGGGGACACTGACAACCATGGGTCCCCTCGACCACACTAACTACTAATCCTAACCACACTAACCACTAATTCTAACCACACTAACCACTGATCATAACCACACTAACCACTAATCCTAACCACACTAACCACTAATCGTAACCACACTAACCACTAATCGTAACCACACTAACCACTAATCGTAACCACACTAACCACTAATTGTAACCACACTAACCACTAATCCTAACCACACTAACCACTGATCGTAACCACACTAACCACTAATCCTAACCACACTAACCACTAATCATAACCACACTAACCACTAATCGTAACCACACTAACCACTAATCCTAACCACACTAACCACTAATCCTAACCACACTAACCACTGATCGTAACCACACTAACCACTAATTGTAACCACACTAAACCACTAATCCTAACCACACTAACCACTAATCCTAACCACACTAATCCTACCACTAATCCTAACCACACTAACCCTTCCACCAACCTTAACCACACTAAGCCTACCACCAACCCTAGCCACACCACCAACCCCAACCCTAATCCTATCACCACACTGCACCATAACCTTTGCTGCAGTATCACTGCTCCTAACACTCGAAAAAAAGAGCCAATCGCAGACCAGCCCTAGACCCCAACCACAGTGGTAATTCAGACCCTAATGCTCGCTGTAACGCTACTCCTAACCTTACCCCTACCCCGGCTTCCTTCACGATCCCATCCCGCCCTGCATCTGCCGCGCTCCATCTTCACGCCTCCGAAGGGTCACGCGGAGTTATTTCAGCAGCGGAACGCGGCGGTCCGGTGGGGTGCGAGGGTGGGGTGAGAGGCATGGCAAGAGGGAGCGGTGGGGGAAGGCAGGGCATGGCTGGGCACGTCACGCACCTTCACTTCGACGGTGAAGGGCGGCACGCAGGCGTTCTCGGCGCGCCCCACGATCACCTCCTCGAGAGGGTCCCACTCGTTGAACGAGGAGACGGGGCAGTCGGCGGGCACGGAGCTGGGCGCGTCCGGGGGCCCCTGCGTCGCCAGCGTGGGAGACGGCGCCACCTGGGTGCTCTGCAGGGCTCGCGGCACCCAGCCGGCCAGCGCCCTGCGCGCCTGGCAGGGAGGGGTGGTGGTGGTGGTGGTGGGGGACACGAGCACACGAATTGGTCGCGAAAACGTTGCGCTAAAAACGAACCAAGTTCAATTTCGATTTAAAGCTTTCGTGACTGCAAGGATTCATCTTCTTCGGTTCTTTCGGTAAAGTCACGTAGAATGAGAATAAAATAATAAAATAAAACGTGACTTTACCGAAAGAACCAAAGAAGATGAACCAAGTTCAATTTCCCTCCTGGCCCGACGTGGCGACGTGGCCACGGTGACACCAACCTCGTGAGCGTAAATCGAGCGGCTTCAGTTGTGTGGGGTTTGTGGGTCGCGGAACGGTGGGGATCCTTGAAGTCAGACCGGCGAGATGAACGCGGTGATGAATAGTCAAATAATAATACAAATAATAATCAGATATTAATTTCAGCCGGATCTGTCTAGATCAGCGACACAGAATATTTCCGACCCCGAGTACACCTCGTAGAGTAATATCCCTCCACTATGGCCGTGGCTACGAGACACGTGCCACCGGTGACACGGAAAAACGCATTCGGTGAGAAATCAATCCCTGAAAGTTAACGACCTTTATCTATCCAGCAGATTCTCCCTGCATTGGGATGTTAGACCAAGTGATTTTAATTACGATGGGGAAAATCATCCTCACCGATGGGTCGTCAGTCTCCATGTCGTGGTATTGCTTCCCTGTTGCCGTGTGGGGGCCGCATCTCTCACGTTAAAATAGCTTCGTCTTTGCGTGAACTACCAACCCCATATCCAGGTTGCTGTACTGCATATGTGGAGGGTGGGTGAGGGGGGATGCGTGATGGATCAAGCAGCAACCATCGTGTGCTGTCAAACTCCAAACCCGCTGGACTGCAAAGTGGCAAGATGATGGCAGTACAGCAAGCAGGTCTGTCCGGATGTTTTAATGTTATCCCATCGGATGTGGTGGCTTTTCTCATGGGTGATCAATATATTGGCCGGGTGGTTCAATGGCAAAGCGAACGGCTCGCAATCATAAAGTTGCGGGTTCAAACCCTGGTTGGGGGTTTACTCAGCCCGTCTGGGGTCGTGAGGAAGTCCAATGAGAACATTAGTGCACCGCCATAATAATGTGGAGTTTCCACCGCCGTCCCAGGGCTGTCAACAGGAGATGGGCACGGCCTCAATGCACATATGGGCTGGAATTCACTCTGATCTTTGAAATCAATATATATTACGGAGCATCCATACATCAGATTTAATGTTCAAATCTACTTCACAGGATGCACACGTGGACTGTAACATATGTTTACAGTAAATAAAACTAAAACTACAAACTATTTTTTTACTATAATGTATTCTTATTTTACCAGGTAAGGACCCACTGAGCTATATATACCTTTTTCAGAAGCGACCTGGCCACCAATGATAGCCCACTGAAGTGGCTAATCATCTGGAAATGTATAGCAGCCAAATACTCTGAACGCATGTTTATAAATGAGGACCCAGAGAAAAATCCACGCGACCATGGGGAGAGAGAGAGACGCAAACTCCAAATATACAGCAGCAGGCGTCAGGGTCTGGATCTAACCCACGACCTCCTGTATACCAGGCGAGGTTGTTAATATCTCACAGCCACCGCGATGATGATGAGAGAGAGAGACACGCAAACTCCAAATATACAGCAGGCGTCAGGGTCGGGATCTAACCCACGACCTCCTGTATACCAGCCGAGGTCGTTAACATCTCATAGCCACCGTGATGATGATGAGAGAGAGACATGCAAACTCCAAATATACAGCAGCAGGCGTCAGGGTCGGGATCTAACCCACGACCTCCTGTATACCAGCCGAGGTCGTTAACATCTCATAGCCACCGTGATGATGATGAGAGAGAGACATGCAAACTCCAAATATACAGCAGCAGGCGTCAGGGTCGGGATCTAACCCACGACCTCCTGTATACCAAGCGAGCTCGTTAACATCTCCTAGCCACCGTGGTGCCCCAATTGTAGGCGGTCGTGAATCTATTTCGATGAAGATTCCATCTATCGCACAATTAATCATTCATCTGAAACGGTTTCAAATGCACGCTAAACACCGATACCGTCACGCGTGTATGTGTGTTGAACTTCTTTCGCACCGTGCTTAGCCAACCGTTCATGATATGCTCTGCTGTACCAGCAGAGGGACGCATATTAAAGCTCCCAGCACGCGAAGCGAAACGTCGGACATCATCTTGCCGAGCAACGCGCGGTGCGGCCCGAACACGCAGCGGAGAGCTCAATAGTGTGCGAAGTGTCACCTCTCAAGCCAACTTGGTCAGGCATCAGAATCAGCATCTTTATTTTGACTGCAGGAGGAATCCGATGAGCTATGAAGCTCTTTTTCACACATGTCCAGCACGGGCGGGTCAGCAATCTTCGCGTGGACAACTTGTATCCTTGCACCGCGACTCTCTCTACTGTTGACTTTCCGCAAAGTGGTAACGATTTTATTTACCTTGGAAGAATGATGGGTTATCGACCCCCTCCTCCCCCAAGCCAGAATTTGAACTCACGACCTTGGCACGGGGCCCTCGTGCGAGGAATAAAATTCCTCCCCCCTCCCCACTTTCCCCCCCCCCCCCCCTTTTAACCAAATTTCCGCGACTGGACCCAACCGGCCCGCAGATCGGAGGGACCCTGTGCAGTTGCACCGCCTGCACACTCAACAGCCATGCACAATTGTTCTGCGCACTGCGCCACTCAGCCTCACCCCAGCGGGTTCAAATAAAAAATCCGGGGACGCCAGATCCCAGGATGCGGGGGGGGGGCGCGACCACGGACATTTGACCGAGATTTGAGCGCCGCCGCGCCTGGGACCACGGACTCAAGAGGGAGGCGCGCGACTGGGGGGATGGGGGGAGGGAGGAGATGGGAGACAGAGGGGATGGCAGGAACGGTGGGAGCTGGAGGAATGCGCAGAGGAGAAGGGGTGGAGGAGGATGCTGGAGGGGGAGATCGAGGTGGGAGGCTGGGGATGGAGACGAGAGATGTGTAGAGGAGTACACGAGGTGGAGGGAGGTGCAGGAGGAGGAGGGAGGTGCAGGAGGAAGGCAGCGGAGGGGAGGAGATGGAGTTTCGTGAGGGAGGGGGTGAGGACGGAGAGGGGGGCAGGAGGTGGTGTGAGGTGGTGAGGAATGGGGGGGGGGGGGGGTGATGGATGATGCACGAGGAGGAGGCGTGTGCAGAGAAACCGTGAAAGTTTCTCCCCATATTTAGAAGAAGATCGACAGCTGTGCCTCGACCGCGATGATGGCTGGGAACAGGCAGTGCGGGCAGAGGCACAGCGGGGGGCGGTGAAGCAGCGAGGGTTCAGGGTGTGGGGGCAGCGAAGTGAAGAGTGAATGGAGACACTGGGATACGGAGGTCGAACCTTTGAGAGTACAGGGAGACAGATCGTACATGGAGACGGAGGGATAGGGAGACTGGGGTTCAGGGAGACGGGGAGATAAGGAGACTGGGGTTCAGGGAAACAGGGGGATAGGGAGACAATGAGAAGTTAAGCCATTGTCCTGCCTCTCTCCCTCTCTCCCTCTCTCCCACAACTGTCACAAATTATTCTCTCCCACACTGCCCAACTCCCACCCCTTTCTGACCACTCTCTCTACCCCATCTCGCTGGCCTCCTTCTCACCCCGAACATGCGTTGCGCTGTTTGAACAGTGAATTCGTAGACCGTGGCTTACCCCAGGTTACTCAAACATGTCCGTGTCCCTATGCACTCCCCATTTTTATCACCCAACTATCATCCAGCCAATGCATGTACTCAGCCACTCATACAACCACAAATCCACTCGCTGCTCAGCAAGTCACACACCCACTGACACATCCAATCACTCACTCGGCCTCCCAACCACCCACCCAACCACCCACTCACAAAGCTACCCACCCATTCACTGGGACACACACACCAACCACACCACACCCCCACTCACCCATGCACCCATTCACTATCCCACTCACTGAACCACACACGTCCTCTCAAGCACACACTCGGCCATTCACCGACCACCCACTAACCCCACTGCCGCCGCCTGTGGCGGGGGAACCCCAAGGCGGCCGGACAAAAATCCACGCAGGCGAGAAAACTCCCCAACAGGGCTGTACTGGCAGCAGCAGCAGGAGATAGAGGGGGTGAGTGGTTTGATGAATGGGCAGGAGGCCCCCCTCATCTTCCTCCCAGCCACCATCACCACCGTTCGACATCAAAGCAGAAAAAAGTAGCGGTGGGGGGGTGGATAAATAAACGACTCTCACGATGGGAGCACGTGGCTTGTGTGTGGGGGGGGGGGGTCGCTGTAGGGGATGGAATGCGGCCGATGCAGAGACTCAAGACGTGCTCTGCTCACGGAATTCTCAGCGCAATGCGTTGCACACGTGCGCGCTTGAGTTACACGTGTACACACACGCGTGCGCGTGTTCGAGTGTCTACGGGACGACAAGACGACGGTCATCATCGGATCGGACGGGATCAATCCACTGCTGGATGAAGGTCGTCGCCATCTCTCACGGTCGTGCGATCCAAAGATCCATGGAACTCTTCCTCGCCCATGAGCTCGTTTCGTCGCTCAATCATTGGACAGACTGTTGGCGCGTTCCCCTCCTTTGGCTGCTATTCTGTGCCCACTATCGACCACCGCACATTATCACTTTGGTCCAAATTCTGTTGCTGTCGAAAGTGAAATATTTTCAAATACCCCATCCACCCTCCCCACTTCCCGTCTCCGACTGTATAGACTGTCGGTGCATGTACTGTTTGCGAGCACCTATTAAGTTGGGAACCGCGAAGAGGCGGCAGGTTCCAGCACCACGCTCGGCTACCTTTGCCTTCCCAGTGCTGTTCTTTTACACACCGCATCAGGTACTCATTTGCGGGCTGATCAGACCTAGGGAAAAAGGCCTGGACCGGTTCTGATCCAACTTGCCACAGATGTCCGCCGTGGCTGGGAAAGGAACCAGGCTCGCCTGGTTCGCAGCGCAGTGGGCCAGTAGCTGCCCCACCGCTCCCTGCACGTACACAGATTCTCCCGTATAGCCTCCACACCGCTCCCACGCACGCTCTACGCAGGTTACCGCACGTACGCGCTATACGTACGCGCAGGGTGCACGCTCAAAAACAGGTCAGGCGGAGTCTGTTTCTAATTTGCCGTCGTGGCCTAAGCGGTCGCGCGCTCGCCGCCGCTTCTTGCAGAGGCTCGCGGTTCGAATCCGGCGGGCGCCCTGAATAACACTGCGGTGGTGTCATAACCACCGCGATAAGTCCGCGCCGTGGGCTTCGGAGTGGACGTCATTCGCAAGAGTAGGCCATTGTGTGCCGACGTCACCGTCCAGATTTGCCAAATGTGAATGAAAAAAAGTTCACCGGCAAATGACTCAATTAGGATTATACACAGCAGCAGCAGCGGTCGCAGACCTCTCTTCGACTGGCGGACTCATGCCCGATGTCACTCTGGCCTCTTGAAATCTCACCTCGTTAAACAACATCAACTCGGTGAACTTTAAACAAAGACAAGGGTCGCTCTTATAGACTGTCGGGGCAAGTGCTGCTAGCGAGTGCACGCGTGCACACAGTACAGCACTGCAGTTAGCGCTTTTCATAAAACTCACTCCCCCACATCACTAGGCTCATTAATTGTCTGAAAACATCTTAATATGTGGAGGAGTGCAGAGCTGGTACGATTGTTGGCGCCGTCAGTTTCAGTTTTCAGTTCAGTTTAGTTTATTTTGGTATAGCCCTGTGAGCTTTCGGCTCTTGAATCGGGTGCAACCACAACAAACAAACAAAAACACGAACAAGAAAAGCATCTTAAAGTGACTGGCCGCCTTCCAGGTTGTCCGTGCTTCGCCTCGTGTGCACAACGCGCAGCCCTTTGTCAATCCACTCTGCCAGTCGTTTCAACCATACTTCACCACGATGGTCAAATTGGAGGTTCGTTGAAGGGGCGTGCTACAGGATCGGTTCGCATATTACGCGCCGCTGATGTCAGCCGCGGCCGGGAGTCGAACTCGGCTCACTGGGTTCACCGTGGAGTGTGCGAACCAACGCGGCAAAGTCGAGTCCGTCTGTAGCGATGTACCCAGCTATATTCGCGAGTCTGCTGTGCATGGCTCGTACGGTGACTGAATCATGTACGGATCAAGGACAGCGGACTCACAACCACGCATCCAAGTGAAGTACCGCATCGAAGTTTAGTCCGTAGGGCCCCTTGGCTCTTCGGACCGATGTCATCCAACAGCATTCCCCTTACGCGATCAGAGTGTGGAGGAGGATGGCTTGCGACTATCCGCGTCTCACCGGCAGAGCAGGTCTCGTTAAACAACCACAACTTGCGATTCCACATGCGACTGACAAGAGCACTCGCACTCATCATCACGACATGACTCTTGAGCGCGAAATGCAACATTGAATAATAATGCCACAACAATCATGCGCTTCTGTAATATTCCCCATGCACAGATGCTCAGTTTCGACTGTTTAAAAACGTCCCACTCGATGACTCTCCCTTGCACAGGTCATATAATGACCATACCACGCACGCCCCAAGCAACGACCCCACTACCCTACCATGCACATCCTACCAATATTCCTACCATTGCCATCGAATCTAATGGCCACGATGCCATACAGTCCATGAGCCAATGGTCGGCACCACGTGGGGTGGACATTTCTAACGGTATTCCCCGTGGATAGTGTCCACCATGGGCAGACAGCCAGGGACATACACCGTATGTTTCAGAGAGACACACATACACACACTTCTTATGTATGATCATATACCCGTAGATGTTTCATCTCGCTGGCTTTTTCCCCAAAGCGATATTCACTATCGATTCCTATTTAACGAAGCATTAGCTCTTTAAAAAAAAAAAGCTACCACGCTGAGCTTGCTATCACACATCCGTGGGATCTAGAGATAAAAACAATATAATGAAAATCATTGCTAGCATTTGCCACGCTGGGTGCAACCGATATAAGACATTTCAAGGACCGTCATACACATACGGAGTACTGGATTAGCATGCCACCAACATCCAGATCACGCCTGCCCCACGTAATGACCATGCCAGGAACGAAGCACACACATCCATCATACGTTCACACCTCACGCAGGCAAACCGAAACGGCGACTCTCTAGCGTGAGACGGCTGCGCAGTGTTTGATTAGCGCACTGCGCCCTCGACTCAGCGGCACCAAGTTGGACTCCCAGCCGCGGCGAACATCACTGGCGATGGATATCTGAGCCCGGTGCTGGGGTCGCTTTTCACCACCCCGGCACTCACCAGCGTGGTGAAGTATTGTCAAACAAAAGCCCCTTATGACCGACGTGGCACGGGGAGGCATTCATCCAGCAGTAGATTGACAGTGAGCCCGTATGTGAATATGTCATGCAAATGTTGATTTCATGCTACCCATTACATAATGACCAATGCCTGCCATACACGGGATGCTGCTGGATTAAAATCCAAGTTTCTCATCCTCGCGTGTTCACTTTCCTTGCGTGGCCCGCTAACCCCCTCGTGTCCCCTACCCCCTCATTAAACCCCTCGTGTCCCCTACCCCCTCATTATTCCACATCCCCACGCGTCCCCTGTGGCACCGCGTCCCCCTGTCCCTGTGTGTCCCACATGCCCTCGTGCCCCCTACCCCCTTGTACCCCCGCTATCCCAGGATCCCCTGTCTGCTCTTACCATGGTTCCTATGCAATGCGCTGCCTCGGCACCTCTGCTACCTCCACGGAGGCATCTGACTCTGAGCATCTCGAGGCAGGATGGAGATCGACCCGGGGCCGATGCTGGAGCGAGGGTTCTGGGGAGCGGTGCGCCGTGTGGAGAGAGCGAGAGAGTGATGAGAATGGGAGAGAGAGTGATGAGAGTGGGAGTGAGAGACGGTGAGTTGAGAGACGCAGAGTGAACCAAAGTGAGGGCGCGGGGCGGGGAACGGCGACCTTAATAAGGAGTGGGGGGGTGGAGGGGAGGTTGGAGGCGGTGAAGGGTGTGGGGGGGGGCTGCATAGAAGGGGTGGTGGGAATTCCTTCCGTCAGCGACTCCCCACAAGCAGAGATAGATTTATAGGCACAGATACCTAGGCTTAGGCAGCGTGCACGCTCACCCGGTTATCAGTAACTTCATTGCAATATTTTTATCGTCATCATGTTTGTCACATGGTACATATAAGTAAGGGAAAATCCAATGGGGGCGGGGGGGGGTCCGTCCACCTGTATAGTGAAAGGGAGTCACTGAACATTATGGAAGCGTGCAGCAAACAAGGTGTGAATCACAATGGAGTGTCCCTAGCTTTCCATAAATAGCGACCACCACACCACACAATAGGGGAGGGTGAAAGGAGAAAGACCCCAGCCACAAGCATCTCTGCTCTCGAGCTCCAGCCAGCAGTGAACGGGAGTGGTCTAAATAAACGACCAAACTGCAGGCTTTAAGTAGCTCTAAGTAGCAGCTCGGCAGGACTGTGTGGTTAGAGCGCGGATATTTGAAGGATATTTTTGTAATGCACCGTGGGTCTCTGTAATTAACAGTCCCCGTGTGATTTTTATTTTTCAGTGGACAGCCGGTGGGGAGCAGGGGAGGACAAACGAGTTTCGGCAGAAGAGGAGGGAAGTGGAGCACAAGGAGTCTGCCTCTAACGCCAGCCCTGTGGTGGGAAGGAATCAGCAGGGCCGGCTCGCTTCCTCTGCTCTGGCGACGGTGTCCGGCCTGCCCAGTGGTGGTGGTGGTGGTGGGGGCCCACGACTCGCGGAGCCCAGCCTCACCCTGGAGTCGGGGTTGTTTGGGAATGAAGACGCCATCTCTAAGGCTAAAAGCGCCTTATTTAAGGGTGTGTGAGTGTTCGGGAACGCGCAGGCTTTGGTGTGAGTGTCGGGTTAATGGGGTGATCCCGTGAAACAAGTCGTGAGCGCACCGTGGTGTCCAAGAGATACGCCACTGCGTGAAAACTGGCAGCAGGGTGGCTTGGCAAAAAATGAAAGACAGAGCAACCCTATTGAATCTGCTCGGGTGCGTGGTCTTGCTTTCTCTCGTTCGACTCGACTCACAATATACAGGGGAGTGACCTGGCTGACCCAAAATATAATAGTGGCGCCGATAAAGGTGAGGTTGGCAAAGCGGACAAGACACTTAAGTGCCTGTCGTCATCATCCTCCTACTATCTTTTCATAGAAAGGTAATTATCCGTCATTCCACTTGCAAGGGATGAGCGACTCACTGTGAACGACTATATTTATTTACTTCTCATGGTCATTACACTCTCGGTCAGGACTATCCCTCGTCGCGGGAATGTGGAATTTCCTGTCGCTGCCGCAGTGGTTGGAGCACGCCTCTAGTGAATGAACTGAACCCCACCATATGAATGTGGAATTTCCACCAATAGCACAGGGATGCAAAGAGTCGATGAGTGCCGCCCAGGGAACCGCTGATGTTTTTCTTGTATCACAAAACATTTTTCTCCCAATTCCTCAACACACATTTACCAGGGAGTGAATATTCCACGTTCTTATGCCAGCGGTACATTCATTCAGTTGTGCAGCCTCACAGGGGGGGTGGGGGTTGACTTTTCAGATTTCGAAGATAGGCGATGGTGATGGCAGTGCACAACACGGAGAATCCGAAACTTGGAACCGCTGCGATGTATCGGCGGCTTCGCTACCCTAATTAGAAATGTCCTACTTTAGTCCGGTAAGTAAAACCCACCCCGCGCCACACGGCCCCGTCTATTTTGACAGAACGCGTAATGCACACCTCCCTACTGCTGCAACTGCGAATAACGTTTCTCCTGCTTCTGCTGCTGCTACTAATATCCCTGCTATTGCCACTCCTGCTGCTGCTCATACTACTGCAACGATTATTGCTGATATTGCTGCTGCTGCTGCTACTACTACTGCTGTTGTTACTGCTACTGCTGCTACTACTGCTACTGCTGCTACTCCTGCTGCTCTTTGGTTCTTTCGGTAAAGTCACGTAGGTATAAAACAAGAGTATGGATCTCTGCAGTCACGAAAACTTCAAATCTAGATTACTACTACTGCTGTTGTTGCTGTTACTGCTGCTGCTACTCTTGCTGTTTTTGTTGCTGCTGCTGCTGCTACTACTGCTGTTGTTACTGCTACTGTTACTATTGCTGTTACTGCTGTTACTACTACTGCTGTTGCTGCTGCTGCTGCTATATTAGAAATGAGCCCTCTCCAGAGGGAGTCAGTGACTTCAGGTTTATCTTTCTGTACGCACCACGACCACGTGTCCCATGCCGTCCCGTGTGCCGCACCTCGCGAGGCAACTGCCCTCTTACCCCCTTCGCCATCGAGGGCCTCTTGACTCACAGCCAATGCCGTCGCGTTACTTGATAACGGCCATACTGGTCCCCGTCACGGGAACGTGTAATTTCCACCGGTGATTGTTTTAAATACTGTACGTGATTAGGCGCCGCCGCACAGGTTTCTGTTGTGATTAATTGCTCAGTGTGATCGAATGTGGGAAATAATTGCAAGCGAAATTTGTTACATTCATTATGTAAGCGTTACGTGAGCGGTATCCATAGGGGTGGAGTTACTACTGTCTGCATCGAAGAATGTTTTGGCAAATCGATCGTTGCCTTCACGATGCGAGCGTAGATTGTTCATGCTTTACGTCATAATTATAGATCAGCTGAATGTTCCATTACAGATGGCTGAACGGACTCGACGTTCGGAATACAGGAGGAGGCAGTACAAAACAGATGACAACACGGGTGAGATGGGGAGACCATATCCCAGTCGGAGAGAGTGTACACACACGACGTGGCAGAACAACGGAACGAATGAGCGAGCGACAGAAATTACAACCCTTTGAATTTCTTGTTTCAGCCGTCGCATACCACGGCCAAGAGAAATTGGAAGAGAGAAGAAAAATAATGTGAAATGAAAGGATCAGGGTGGAACGGAGAAACGGGGGCAGAAGAGGCTACACAAAGGCGCTGCTGCTGCTGCTGCACAGATGAGCGGTCTCTGTTTTGGCATGGGGAGTCACAGACGCACTTCTTGGAGGCAACACATTTATTAACACCAACACACGGGGTAACTGCCCCTTAACAAGATAACAACCTGTGGTGGTGGACCACCAGGCCAACTGCAATAATTACACGGTAACTAGCTACGTAACCACCAGGCTAACTGCACTAATGCCACCGTAACTAGCTACAACGGACCGGACCACAGCTTGGGTCCAGGTCCAGGTGTTGGTGACTCTGTAGGACTTAGAATGGAGAACGTAGATTCTTAAGGATGAACAACAGCAGCCGGTCCCTCTCAGGGACTCGGCTTAAATCGTCTGTGGTGGGGCTGGCTCCGCCCTTAGCCACGACCACCTTCTAGAACCCTCGAGCGGGATCTCGACCCTGACACGTGACCACCCCTAGCCCCCACTTGGAGGCCCTGTGTAGACTTAACCGGTCACGTGTCCTCTGGGGTCAACCAGAGTGCCACGGCCTATAGTAACCCCATTCCCGTGGCCGGCACTCCCGCACCTTATCCTGTAGGGGTCGGCACTGCACGCAGAGCGTGGTGCCATCCAGCGCTGTCAATCAGCGCTCACCAAGCTCCTCTAGGGCCGGCATAACACAGTGACATCCGTGATGTCACGACATAAGGAAAAGGAGCAGAAATGGGAAGAGAGAAGATAAAGAATGCGAAATAAAAGGATCAGGGTGGAACGGAGAAACGGGGGTAGGAGAGATGAGGATCGGGAGGAAGAGGCCACACAAAGGCGCTGCTGCTGCTGCACAGAGGAGTGGCGTCTGTTTTGACAGGGGGTGGGGAGAAGGGAGGAATCCAGAGTGGAAGAGGCAATATAGAAGTCACGTGATTTACTGGAGGCTTGAGCTGATTTAGAGAAGGACGAGACAGATGAGACAGACGGCATGCACTGACGACACAGAACAGGACAGAACACACTAACAACATAACAGAACACAACGTGACAGAATAGGTGCGCATAGCCAATACCGTGTCTGTAATCCAGCACTGTGGAGGAGAGAGTTGACGGATCGCACAAGTGTTGTGAAATTCCCTTCCCGTTGGCGTCGAGATGTCATACCCTGGCTCGCCAGAAATCAGTAGAGAAAGTGGACTAATGCATGTGTGGTGATACACTCAGAGACACTAGGAGTAAGAGGCACTCTATTTAAAACTTGATTAGGTGCTTTCGTGACTGCAGGAATTACTCTGTTTTTTTCGGTAAAGTCACGTAGAAATAATAAAAAATAAAATTATATAATAGCATACGACGTTTTGATTGCAACACAAGAAATAATCATCAGGTACAGAAGAGCTAAATTTAAGAGATGGAGGAAACACATAACCGCAGATATATATACGTGACTTTACCGAAAAAACCAAAGAGTAATTCCTGTAGTCAAGAAAGTACCTAATCAAGTTCCAACCACCTCTACGGGGAGGTATGAAGTCTGTCTTTGTGTTGTCTCTGCTGGTGTACCTGCCTTTCTGTCTTGACTTGGGTTTGTACCGCTGTGTTGTCTCTGCCTGTGTGTGTGACAACTCGTGCCCTCTACCCGCACCGTCCTTTGATATGTGCTCTCTTCATGCTAATTTGTGTCCCATTGTCTCTGAGTCCCAGCCCCGCCGTCCCTGTCTATTTAAGGCTTCGGCACAGAGATGCTGCTCCACTTCTTTACTGTGTGCGTGTCTCTCCCCATATGTCTCTTTGCGGTCTGTGTTCTATCACTCTTAAATTTCACACTTAACTTACAATTTAGCAATCTTTGAAATAGCGTCATCAACCAGACCATGCGTTAATTGTGTTTTAACCGACCGTCTGTGTTGCTTTATATAGTTTCCAAATTTTTGCTAAACCCTGTTTGATTTAGTGTGCTCCTCCGTCTCTCTGTGTCCCCTGGTGTGTCTGTGTTAATTCCCTCTACTTAGGGTCCGTATATATATCTGCGGTTATGTGTTTCCTCTCTCTCTTAAATTTAGCTCTTCGGTACCTGATGATGATGATTGCTTGTGTTGCAATCGAAACGTCGTATGCTATTATATAATTTTATTTTTGTTATCATTTCTACGTGACTTTACCGAAAAACCCAAAGAGTAGCACTTTATTTAGTACAGCCTTCACAGGGTACAAAGAGTAACTACTCTTCAGTCAGGACAGCCAACAGACTGGCTGACTGACAACGCCGAGAAGGTGAAGACGGTGACGGAGACTCCAGCAGCACGACGGGATTCCACTCCAAGCAACAGCCCCCCGAATCTTCGCCCGGGGTCCCCTTTTATCTTCCTGGCGTGGCCTCGCTCCGCCCCCGGCCACGCCCCCTTCTAGAACCTACTCGCGGGTTTCCGGGCTTACCTCACGTGACCCCTCTATCACCTTTGCCCTACATCCCTCTCCCTGCTTATCGCGTGACCTGCTGACAGACAGGTCTGCAGGCAACTGCAGATCCCTTTCTCTGCCAGCAACCGGCGCTGTGCTCCACAGTGACCCATTCCATGTCACTACACGTGTGTGTATATTGAACATCTTTCGCAGCGTACGTAGCCAACCGCAATAAATTGAGTTGCGGGGGAAGGACAACAAACGAAACGCAAAAATCAGTTCGAAAGAAATTAGGTTTCAATCTAATCACCATCTGTTTCCATCTGGACGATGTTTCCCCCTTGTATGAGTGGTTTCTTTCCGGCTGCTCAGGTTTCCTCCGGCACGTATACACAACACTCGTCATTCACTGGATAAAATATCGCCTTAACAACAAAAAAAACAAATGTACGCATGCGGCATGACCTTCCTGAAAAGGAGTCGTCCGGCTCGGTGCGGTTCTCCCGGATAAATAAGTTAAATTCCAAATTTCCAAAGGCGAAATTAATCGCTCTGATTTTTTTCCTCTCCCCCCCCCAACCTCCCAATCGAATGAAAGCCAGCAGCGATTCGTGGCAGCGGCGGTTGGGATCGCGGCGCCACGCGCTGTGCCGGGACACGAGAGAGGGAGCGGCAAGGCAGCGAGGCACGCGTCCAGGCCCTGTTGACGCTGCTGGGGTGCTTCGAGTCCATTTCCATTCATTGGGTAGAGCCCTGTGAGCCATTCGGCTCTTGAGTCGGGTGCAACCGCAACAAACAAAAAACATGAACAAGAAAAACATCTTAAAGTGACTACGTGACTGTGCAAACAGAAAATCCAGGAAAAAACATAAAAATATTCCTGAAATAGCACCGAAACCCAACGCTGTATGCAAGAATCCCAGTGGGATGCAAGTCAAACAACAACAACCACAAGACAACTAAGATTAAGGCCATCAGTCTAACTCCATACTACAATAAACAAAAACATGGCCGAGCCAAAAAACGTTTTCGAAATCACCAAAACAAAGCCATAAATGCAATATAACAGTGATCATAGGGACTGTGACCGATTTTTTTTTACAATAAACTACATAAATAACATGTAACACACAAGCCGGGACAGTGACACGCGGTGGCACGGGCTGCGAGGCTGCGTAGGGGTGCCGACCTGCGCGACGCGATATTGACACGCAGGGTCACAGTGCGCCACACACAAACAGAAAGACGAAGATTTCCCCCCCCCTTACCCCCCATCTTGACGGACTGCTGGAGCAGAGTGATGTTCGCTAGCACCTCTGAAGGGTTGGTGCGGGTATCAGCACACCAGAACGCTTTGGTCTCCCTACCTCGTGACCATGTTTACACGCAGCGGCAATGATGAAGCCGCTGCCTGGATCGGCGCAAGCGGACGCGCTAAATAAATTGCGGGGGTGCTGTACTTATTGAGGCATGAAGATACAAACACACCAAGGGGGTGTGAATACGTGGACAGCCCTTAGTCAACCCAATGCCGGATGAAGGCCTCCCCGCGCTAAGATTGATGATTGTGGCGGTGATGATGATGGTGGTGTTGCTAGTGCTGGCAATGATGATGATTGTGGCGGTGATGATAGTGGTGGTGTTGCTAGTGATGGCAATGATGATGATTGTGGCGGTGATGATGGTGGTGGTGCTAGTGATGGCAATGATGATGATGATTGTGGTGGTTATGATGATGCTGGTAGTGATGATAGCGATCGCAATGATGATAGTGGCGGTTGATGATGAAGACACATGTGCTCGTAACGGATGACGATCAAGTCAATCCCTACACTAAAATCGGAAGTCGATCTCACAAATCGTAAGCCGAGCGCTCGCTGTATGTGGTTCGTTTTTTGTGTGCCACAAATGAACCACAAAACCCCGCTGATCTCGTCGATGAGCATTAACCATCACGCGAACTCCGATGGTCATGTTCGCAGCAGCGGATTTTGGCTCAGCCATCGACCAAACACGGTGGTCGCCGCATCGCGCAGCTTTCAAATGCAAAAATAATAGAATATATATGTTTGTTGTTTTGTTGTTTCCCTTCGGCGTGGCTTTGCCGAGGGAGCTAAGAATATGAATGCACATTACAATTCCTTATAGGGGAAACACATACTAATTAACGGATTACTAACATAGCATATAATCACTAACACACATTACAACTAATTACTAATCTACAACTCATTACTAATCATAACCATTGACTGATTACTTATCGATTATATAATTACAGTACCCCCCCTCCGCCTCTAATCACTGCACCTGATATGAGTTCAATGATGACGTCACCCTGCTGCTCTATATAAAACCGGGAGCAAACGAGGACTTTACCATTCTGGCGAATTGCCCGATGATGCTGGATGTATTTACCAGCTAAACGTCGTACTCAAACTGTAAATGTTGTGGATTCACTCTTCAACACACCGGTGGGCTAAAGTAGTGAATTATTTGTCTTTTGTCAACGTGACACTTTTTTTGCTGATTGGCCGTGTCGGGTGGTGGAGGGTTACGACACATTTATAAATAAACGCGATCTAACCCAAAAACCTTTATTATGAATTTCAAATGCACTTCTGCGTCCGTCTGGAACACTCTTCCTTCCGATTTGAGCAAGCCACTGGAGCACTTTTAAAATCAAGTAGATTGAAAACGAATGTATTTAGAACTCCGTTTTGTGTTTAGTTTATCCCCCCCCCCCCCCCCTCATTAGCACGGTTGGCTATGTACGGTGCGAAAGAAGTTCAACACAGTACACATCTACCCGTCAGTGATACTTACCGCCGCAATCGCAGCTTCAGAATATTGGTAATGCCGTAATCAGAACGATCACCGCGGGGCTATCAGCCACCCCATCTACAGTTATGGACGGCCTTCATCCAGCAGTGTATTGACACATGGTCGTAAACGTACGACTGAGACACAATTGACCTCGGAATCCGGCACGCACGCACGTGGCGGGGTTCACACGCTCCAGGTGCGGAGTTCGCACCACGGGGGGTCCCCTAAGGGTGGACGCAGCGCACCGCGGGGGGTCCCCTAAGGGTGGACGCAGCGCACCACGGGGGGTCCCCTAAGGGTGGACGCAGCGCACCACGTGGGGTCCCCTAAGGGTGGACGCAGCGCACCAAGTGGGGTCCCCTAAGGGTGGACGCAGCGCACCAAGTGGGGTCCCCTAAGGGTGGACGCAGCGCACCAAGTGGGGTCCCCTAAGGGTGGACGCAGCGCACCAAGTGGGGTCCCCTAAGGGTGGACGCAGCGCACCAAGTGGGGTCCCCTAAGGGTGGACGCAGCGCACCAAGTGGGGTCCCCTAAGGGTGGACGCAGCGCACCACGTGGGGTCCCCTAAGGGTGGACGCAGCGCACCACGTGGGGTCCCCTAAGGGTGGACGCAGCGCACCACGGGGGGTCCCCTAAGGGTGGACGCAGCGCACCACGTGGGGTCCCCTAAGGGTGGACGCAGCGCACCACGTGGGGGTCCCCTAAGGGTGGACGCAGCGCACCACGTGGGGTCCCCTAAGGGTGGACGCAGCGCACCACGTGGGGGTCCCCTAAGGGTGGACGCAGCGCACCACGTGGGGGTCCCCTAAGGGTGGACGCAGCGCACCACGTGGGGTCCCCTAAGGGTGGACGCAGCGCACCACGTGGGGGTCCCCTAAGGGTGGACGCAGCGCACCACGTGGGGTCCCCTAAGGGTGGACGCAGCGCACCACGTGGGGTCCCCTAAAGGTGGACGCAGCGCACCGCGGGCTCCAGGATCCCCTGTGGACCCGGCGCGTCGGCCGTCGTGGATATTTCACCAGGGCAGTGTTTCTTGAGCAGTCAGTAAACCGAGTGACGACTTCACTTGCAACCGCAACTGACACACATCCTCGTCTAATTTACGTGGCACTGCAGTAATCACCTTAAAATATATGTTGACGTATCTGTAACTTTATTTTGCCACGTTTTTTTTAGTTATTTGTCCAAACCGACTTTTGTTACAACCTGAGGTTATTTTAAGCATCACGAACGTCATCATCATCGTCGTCTGCAAACGGCGTCCAATCGTTCGAGGCGGAGGAATTCCTATTCATATTCTTAGATCTTTTCACTAAAGTCACGTTGAAGGGAAACAATAAAATAATAAAACATATATGAAACAATTCCTCTTTAGAAGCTCGCCCCATTTGTTTCAGCTGTCGCGCCTGGAGATCGAAAATTTGCGCTGCGCTCACCACTCGGGACACCGCGGCCCCCGATCCCCGCAGTGAGCACGCGTGGGGGCCCGTGCCATCAGGAACCATGTTCATGTTCGTGTCGCAGTATGTGTAGAAATTAAGGGCCGTCCATAAATGACGTCACGCACCTACAGGGGGGGGGGGGGTCAGACATTTGTGGCGATGTGTGACGAGGAGGGGGGGGGGTTGAGAAATGTGACGTCACATCAAAATGCGCAACTTTCAATAAATATAGAATTATATTCTTGGTTATTTCGGTAAAGTCACGTAGAAGGGAAACAATAAAATAATAATAAAATAATAAATATAATAAATGTATTGTTTCCCTTCTACGTGACTTTACCGAAAGAACTAAGATATGAATCCCTGCACTGCAGTCACGAAAGCTTTAAATAAAAAATCTAGAATTGTCATAACAACACTAATTGTTATAACAACACTCCTACAACATCAGAGTGCAGCGCCACATTAAATACGCACTACAATGACAATAGTTTAAAGCGATTTGAAGCATCTTTTATTTTCAAAATGGAAATATCGTTTTGGAGGGGGGGGCAGAGCTTTGTGACGTCATAATTGAGGGGGGGGTCTGACTGTTGTGACGCCGTGTGACGAGGGGGGGGGGGGAGTTAAAAATCGTCAAAAATCGCGTGACGTCATTTATGGACGGGGCCTTAAATATATTTTTTTAAAGCGAAACTGATTAAACCTCCAATTCTGCTGATAATGGTTTCGTAGGCAAGGGAGCTGCTGCTGTTGCTGTGTGTTTAACGATGCTGTCCGTGTTTACTTTTTCTTCGTGAATTTCCTGAAGAGTTACTAGACCAGACGATGGTCACGGGCACCGCGCCAAATGATGCCACCTCGGTCCAGGAATGGCTCTGTCGCATTGTAAGAGAGGCCACGGGCTCGAGTGCCACGGAGGGCCCCGTTGGTCTCCATCCAGAGCGGTGTTCATTGACGAGCGTGTCGAGTTGTTGTTGTTGCCGTCGCCCCCGTGGTTATCGTGAACAACGTCCTCACGTGCTGCTGCTGCTGCTAGCAGAAGCTTCGGACTACAAAGCCGCCTGGTCGCCTTGACGACGAGGAGGAGCTTGGGCCACGGGTCGCCACCCCCCGCGTCCCCCGCCCCCACACCCAGAGCCCCCACACCCCAAGCCCCCACCCCCCGCGTCCCCCGCCCCCCATCACCCCGAGCCCCCTCCCGCCCTCACACCCCGAGCCCCCCCACCCCCCGCGTCCCTACCCCCCGCGTCCCCCGCCCCCCCACACCCCGAGCCCCCACACCCCGCCCCCCCACCCCCCGCGTCCCTACCCCCCGCGTCTCCCGCCCCCCCACCCCCCGAGCCCCCACCCCCCACACCCCGCCCCCCCACACCCCGCCCCCCCACACCCCGAGCCCTCCCCTCTCCGTGACGGCAGTGACGTCACTTACTTGCGACCGAGCCGCGCGCCTATGGCCGCCAGGACGCGGCGCGTGCGGTGGTTGTGTTGATAGCCTCGTGGTGGTGTCGGTGATTGTGTCTGATTGTGTCGGTAGCCCCGTGGTTGTGTTGGTAGCTGTGTCGGTGGTTGTGTCGGTAGCCCCGTGGTTGTGTCTGATTGTGTCGGTAGCCCCGTGGTTGTGTTGGTAGCTGTGTCGGTGGCTGTGTCGGTAGCCCCGTGGTTGTGTCGGTGGCTGTGTCGGTAGCCCCGTGGTTGTGTCTGATTGTGTCGGTGGTGGTGTCGGTGGTTGTGTCGGTGGTTGTGTCGGTAGCCCCGTGGTTGTGTCTGATTGTGTCGGTAGCCCCGTGGTGGTGTCGGTGGTTGTGTTGATAGCCCCGTGGTTGTGTTGATAGCCCCGTGGTTGTGTCTGATTGTGCGCTTGTGAGTGTGCGTCTCTGCTTGTGTTTGTCTCTTGACAGCCACCCGTAATATCTTTCGAGCTATCTCCGTCCGCCGTTTGTAGTCGTCCCTGCGGCTGTGTTATTATTGTCCCTCGTCGGTGGTCATGCTGGAGCCGGTCCCCCCTCAGTGTCGTGACCCCCAGGAGGCCACCACGAGAACGGAGAAGGTTCTGCACCTCCGTTCTCAGCGTGGACACGGAGTGAGAGTCCGCAGGGAGCTTTACCTGCGGCAGGACGTGGCCTGTTCAAGCGCCCTCTGCCTGGCCCAATGTGACCGCGGTGCGTGCCCTGGGTTCCCCTGAGATCCTTACATCGCCCCCCCCCCCATATACATGGATATGGTCTCAAAGGCCAAAGTGTGTTATGTTTAACTTCTTTCGCACCGTACGTAGCCAACCGTGTTAATCAGACAACAAAGTAAGGTTCTGGGATCCCATGCAGGGTCATATACTGAGGGGGGGGTCCCCCTTGGGTCACATCGAGGCCCCGTGCCGCACAACTGAAGTCCCGGTGCTTCTGAACGTTGGTTGCTTCAGGGGTCCTGGGCGCTCAGCACTGATTGCCTTGGGCGCCCAAACTGGAGTGACAGAACCCCTGGCTGATGTTGCACACAAGCACTTCAAACCGACCGGCTTCCCCGAATTGTCTTGGGCTGATGACTTTGCAGTGTGTCCCCCTTGAGCCGCTGCACCTGGGCACACTGGGGCCACATGAACGACAAGTGTGAAAGATCACACCCAGGGTCCGAGGACTGATCAGGGTCCCTTTGGAGTTTTGATCTGTATCACACTGGAGTCCTCCCACGTCCCAGAGCAGAGTCTTGGTTCCAATTGGGGCCTAGTGATGGGGTCCCCCCCTGGATCATAACTGGGTGATCATGCCTGCAACGCAGTACAAGGACACTTTCAGAATAATGAAGTTGGCAAGTTATGATCACAAAATCAAATATTACACCAAGCGCACACGTTTAATAGGATTCATTTATTTTCCACCGAAAGCAACTTCGAGGTCTTCACATTCGACAGCGTTTCGTTAACGATTATCTCAATTCTACGCCTGCTACCCCCTTCCCTTGGGAGTCCGCTTCACTCCCCAAAACTGTCCCTCCCCGACACCCCTGACCCCCACCCTGGATTTGCAGGGCCCAAGCTGCTGGGTGCTAACCTCACCCATTACCTGGTACCAGGCTGCACCGTGGTGCAGGAATTCCTGGAGATTCTGGAGCTACCCGAGCTGCAGGGCCTCGTGTTCACGCAGACCTCCTGCAATGCCCTGCAGCACGCCAAGGGCCGCAGGTAATGGGGGTGGAACCACGCGCACCAACTCTTTTGCACTGTCCGTTATGGGGTTTTTTCCCCCCCCAAAATTACTTTATTGACAAAACAATTGAGGGAAATACCAGAGAGGATATTAAAGGGGGTTGACACCAGCACAAACACATGACGGATTACAGTGCAATGGAAACCTACCTAAACCGCATGTTTCAATAAACTCTGCAACCCCCTGGTGTCTTCCTAAGCTCTGATACTCTCGGAGGATAAGAAAAAAAGGGGGGGTGGTGCCTAAATGCCCTAATGATTGCTTTTTAAGATTCAATGCCCACTGGAGGAGAGGGAGTTAAGGGGTTCTATGCTTGGTGGTAAGCGTCCTCCCTGCCCCTTAGTGTGGCACTTAGATGCTCTAGAGCAGCAATTTTTTTGACAATTTATTGGCCCATTTCTGCAGTGTTGGGGGGAGCCGTGCTCTTTCCAATTGGCTATAATGGTGCATTTTGCCATGACATTGAACATTTGGAATACTAGATTTGCCTCCCTGGAAAGGCCTTGAGGTTTCAACCCCAACAGGGACATTTCTAATTAGGGTGGGATGCTCGTTTTGTGAATGTGGTGCAAGTAGCAAATTGATAATTTGAAAAAAAAAAAACTTAACGTCTGGACATTGCCAAAAGGCATGTCTGTATGTTTGAGGGGCTCTCCGGTACCCTTTGGATCGCTGCACGCAAACGAATTAAGGTCGGGGTTTTCGAAACAAAATTTTCGCACCGCAGTAGAGTTTTTCCGAGCTTACGAACGTACCTCGGTTTCAAATACAAATTAAATCGTTACAAGCCGCACTTGCATGTTCCTCGTTAAGCATAGATAGCATTTCATTATATTTTATTGGTACCTTGTCACATGGGGCCACACGTAAACACACAAGGTCTCCTTGACTTAAAAGGAGTTCGCTATACGTCACATGGAGCGTGTTTTAAAAACGCCTTCAATTAAAAATATTAACGAAGATAAAATGTATATTCATATTCTCAGCTCTTTCCCTTCAACGTGACTTTACCGAAAGAGCTAAGCATATGAATTACTGCAGTCACGAAAGCTTTAAATCAGCAGATAAAATGGTCAATGCGAAAAGACGTTCCTCGGTTCATTTCAAGGAATTGAGTTTGAAAATGCTCACCTAGGTGGTTCAAAGAGAGCAAATGGATGTGGTTCGGTGCTCTGCATTGGTGAGAACCCTTAGGTAGTAGGAGGGAAGTAAATGTGGTGTGGCATTAAGTGCATTCATTGGCTGTGATGATCTCTTGAGCTCGATTCTGCTCTGTTGTGGGCGGAGGTGGGGCTGTAGCTTGTTTATCGTGGGGGCTTGGTTAAATCACATGTCAATTAAGACAATCAGGAATCGGTGTGCAGATAGTTCGGCATGCTTTTTGTGGGTGTGATGCACGGCTCTTTAGCCACCTGTTGCGTGAAATTAGGGCAAATTAATTAGATGTTCTCATGTGTGCATTGCAACATTCAACCATCGTGCAATTATTCCCCGTGATGTTCCTGTCTGCCAGTTGTCTACACAAGGAGCTTAAAGAGCAGTTACTTTTTTTTAAACACTGCCAAGGGATAAAGCCAGTAAAATTGCAAAAATATCACTCTGTGACTTAACCAGATCGTCGATGGAAGCAATATTATTTGGATTTATAGCATCTAAATGTCACCAGATCTACAGACGCCATGTAAAGAGGGGGACATGATGTTCTTGGGAGCTTGGCAAAGAGGGATTAGTTTAAGTTACTTTTAGAAGGGAGGGAAAGATTTGGGGCTACAGGAAGGAAAGTAGAGTTAAATTCAACAAATTCTTAATCAACTGTAGGGGGTGTAACAATTCACCCTCAACAATTCGACGACGTGTTGCAATTTAATTATCGATTATTTTATTTACATTGTGGTGAAGCATAAAAATAATATTGATATTGTGAGCTCAAGAATCAATTTTAATCTACAGTATGCAGTTACATGTACACGTACAGTCCATATGTTAGTCCACTGCTGGATTAGGGCCTCCCGACACCGTGTGAGTTACTGGACCATACTTTACCACATTGGCCAATGTAGGTTAATGAAGGCAGGTGGCATAGACGTTGAAGCATAGCACAGTACAGTTTTTTCAGTTTCAGTTGATTTATTTTGGTATAGCCCTTGTGAGCCATTCAGCTCTTGAATCGGGTGCAACCACAACAAACAAAAAAACAAAAACACGAACAAGAAAAACATCTTAAAGTGACTACAGTGAGGGAAAAAAGTATTTGATCCCCTGCTGATTTTGTACGTTTGCCCACTGACAAAGAAATGATCAGTCTATAATTTTAATGGTAGATTTATTTGAACAGTGAGAGACAGAATAACAACAAAAAAATCCAGAAAAAAAATGTTATAAATTGATTTGCATTTTAATGAGGGAAATAAGTATTTGACCCCTCTGCAAAACATGACTTAGTACTTGGTGGCAAAACCCTTGTTGGCAATCACAGAGGTCAGACGTTTCTTGTAGTTGGCCACCAGGTTTGCACACATCTCAGGAGGGATTTTGTCCCACTCCTCTTTGCAGATCTTCTCCAAGTCATTAAGGTTTAGAGGCTGACGTTTGGCAACTCGAACCTTCAGCTCCCTCCACAGATTTTCTATGGGATTATGGTCTAGAGACTGGCTAGGTACCTTTAAGATCAGCACGCTAAATCAAAATACAGATAATACTTTGCAGCGTCATCCGGAGCGAAACATTGTATTTTATTTTACGCCAATGAATAGTAGTGGCAGCTAGGGGTGTACAACTCCTCTAGAGCAGTTTTGAAAGAAGATCCCATTGGTAGCGATTCAAGTTGCAGTTTATTGGCAATAGCATTCCAGACCCTGGGGGCATCAATAGCAAAGGCCCTTCCTCCAGTTTTTGTACGGCAATAGGGAATGTGAAGCTGGTAAATGAGCGAAGATCTGAGGTCAAATTTGTTCTTTGAAACAGAGAGGAGATCCAGCAGGTTGTCTGCGGATTTGTTGTTACGTGCCCTGTTGCATCCGTTTCAAGAGTGTGTAGAAATGCGTTTTCATTTGTTTTTAGGCACTACAACAGACTGAGGAGCTTGCTGAAGGACATGCGAAAGGAGTGCGTGATGTTTGCCAACGAGTTCCAGAGGTTTGCCTACTGTGCCCGGGAGCCCGGAGAGACTCCTGAAGCTTGGAAAACAAGGTGACTCACACAGTCAAACACACACTTTATTTACCCCCAAACAAATAATTAATCCCTGGAGCAACTTTGGTCCAACTGCTTGGGTTAAAGGGGTATTCATTGGTATTTTATTTGAAGCTTGCAAAGTTGTGTTTGGGAGTAACATGACAAGGGTTAAGTTGTGTAGGCACAGGCTGATGGTGCTGAAACAAGTTTTTGTCATGAGGTGAGCTGATATGGCAATTCAATTCAAGCAAGGCTTGCATTGTACACCTACACACAGTACAGTGGGATAATAAAACATAAATGATGGAATGAAAAGTCGGATGTCCAGTGTAGGTACAAGTTTCCTTTCATGTGAATTTTGGAAAGTTCGTGTGGATGTCACATCAACAATAGGGTAAATAGCCAAGGTATTAACATAATCAAACACGCTCCCTGGGTGGCCCTAAGCCACTGGAGGAGAGTTCACATTCATATGGTAGGGAATAATCTATCCATAGGATAACCACTTGGTTTCCCACAAAGTGGTACTCACTTTATTGGCCACTGAAGGATGATGATTTGCAGAGTCACAGTGTTACTCAAGTCAAGAGTTTATGGAATAATATTTATTTATATTACAGCAGAACACGTTCAATGCCCTCACATTTAAATCTGCCGTGTGCGTCGTTATTCAGATCCGTCTACCAGGCAGCTGTTTGGTACTACGATCACCTCGTCGGACAGATCCCCATTGTCATGTTAACAGAAGACCCCGAAGATGTGCGCCGATACGGAGCTGCCACGCCTGGCGTTTTTGTGATGCTTTTCCTGGTAAATCCTTGTTCTTGCGCTTGACAGTGTCATTGTTTTTTTAAAGTCTGTTTTAATAAACTACCATTTGGTTAAATTATTTGGTGATATTGCATTGGCAGTGGTGCACAAGCTCACATGACAGTGGGTTGAGTTTAAATTACAAATGTAACAATGTACTTCTTTGAAAATATGTTGAGTTCTTTTTTTAAGATAATGTACAAATGTATCTTCTTGGCTTCAGCTTACAAGTCAGCACACCCAGGTTGTTAGAGACTCGCGCTTGTCACTGACGGAGCCCCGAATGCATGCTTGCGCTTCCAGGATTACTTGCAGAACTTTTGGCCAGACGTCCAGATGGCACACGAGCTGTATGCATCCATACACCAAATGCTGCAAGAAAGCAAGAGTCAGGGCTTGTCCAGCAAGCGAGAATTTCCCGAACACTTGTCCCAGGAAGTGCTGGAGGCCGGCATCAAGTCCAGCCGCTACATTAAGGCAAGACGAACATCGATCACCCTCTCATGTCCCCTTCCAAGAGCCAGTTATTTAGTGCTGGTTAAACAGTGGTGGCGTAGCATGGTTCGCATGGGCCCTGGTGCAAGGAATTAATTGGGGCCCCCTGTCCAAATTCCCACCCTCGTTGTAGCTAGGAACATAGAGCCACTCTGGCTCGTGGGACTCAGTTCAGTTGCACTACGTGAACACTTTGTAGCTATGCCACTGGTGGACAAACGCAGTTAGGTATAAACGTTAATTTGAAATGTTTGTAACAGGAATTGGTTGCAAATGTATAAAGAAAGTGTAATCAACAACCACTATGCAAAAATAAAATAGATTATTAGTGATCAGATGGCAAAAGCAAATATGACATCTAATTAGTAATCAGATCTAAAAAGCTTTACTTTATCAGTTAAGACACTGACTATGCCATAAGGCAAAGATCCCCCATGTAGCCTATACAGTTTGTTGGGGCAAGCGCTGTTAGCGAGCACCTATTAAGGCCAGCACAGTGCAAGAGGGGATGCTTTGGCCAGCACCAGCCACCATTATTTCCCCAATGCTGATGTTGATGTATGGCACCAGGTACATATTTGAGGCTTCGTCGATCCATACATACCTTGAGCAATATGATGTATACCTTTTTTATGTCTTGAGTTTGAATGTATTTTCAAAACGGACTTTGTAGGTGGTGATGGGAAGTCATGCTCTGATGGAAGCATGTGCTATGATGAGCCTAAGTAAAAATGTATTGAACCTGGCGCGTCCGTGCGTGCAGGGAATCCTAAGCGTGAACAAGCACCGGGCTCAGCTGGAGGCGTTTGTACGGTGTCAGGTCAGCGACTCCAAACAGGCAGGTGAGATGCAGGAGGGTTGTTTGACCACAGTTAACTACGCTTTGTCAGTTCAGGTTGATGAATGTCAGGGTGTCCAGCACTGACTGGTTTACACATCCCACGCTATTGATACTGCCAAGTAGGTTTTGGAGCTTGTGCTATATAGGCCTCTGCTGTGTTTTCGGGATGCATCATGTTGTTTGGAATGGTGTCCGATGTTTCATTCAGAACAACACACGGTACAACCCGAAGACTCATCAGAGGGCTACTCGCTAATGATGTTCACTGTTGCCATCGATCAAACTTAAGGTCACCAGGTTCATAGGGCAGTGCGGTAACCGCTTCACTTTTGCCCCCACTTTATATTCATATTGTGCTTCGTGTTAAGAACTCGTCTTCAAAATCGGCGCTCTCTCGGCAGAGTTGCAAAGCGACGTGCTGGTGCCGGGCGTGAAGGCGCGTAACCGCGCGGTGCACGGGGACATGGTGGTTGTGGAGCTTCTGCCGCGTGCCGAGTGGCACGGTCGCGCCACAGGGCTGAGTGGGGGCGACGGCACGGACGAGCGTGCCGAGGAGGAGGCGGCACCGAAAACTGAGCCCATGCCCACCGGTCGGTGCATTAACATAATCATCATAACCGCTGCCACCGCCATGTCCATCATTCACCACTACCTGATTTAATTGCCGTTTGCAGAAAACAGTAGACCCTGAATATGATGATGTACCCAGTTAGCATTTAACTGAAAATGCATATCCCTACCCATTTTACATTGGCTTCTTGGTTTTCAAGCCTCAATTATTCTCATGCATACACATTCCTGAGCAGATCTATTCAGCTTTTTTAAAAACTGCAATTTAATGATAAGCACAACTTTCAAAATAGGCTGCTGCCAGTCGCATTTGCGGCCTGTTTTCTGGCTTGCTGTTGTCATGTTCTCATCACCATGCTGCAGTTACTTCTATTGACATTTAAGCGGGGAAACGCCTCCACCAAAAATAAAGACTTCGTGCATCCTATTGTTTTGAGGCCTAAAAGCCCAGGAAACTGTCACCTTCCTTGGTATCTTCTGGACATCTGTGAAAAAGAGCTTTATAGCTCATTTGATTCTTCCAGTATCAATTTAATATTCTGATTCTGATCTGACGCTGCTGATCACAGGGCGGGTGGTGGGCATTCTGCAGAGGAACTGGAGGGACTACGTGGCCACCTTTCCCTCTGTGGATGAAATGATGGGGCAGAGCGCCAAGTCCCAGAAAGTCCTCGTCGTGCCCTGGGATTTCCGTGTGCCCAAGATCCGCATCAGCACCAACCAGTCACAGGCGCTACAGGTGAGTTGCCTTGTGGTGCAAGCGTTGGGCTGTTCATCGATCGGCTGGAGACCTGAATTTGAGGCCATTACATATGTATACTTGGTGTAAAAAGTCCAGAATTAAGACTCGTGAATAATATTGGCCCAAATTTTAATGCAGAATAATTCTGAAAACATTTTGAGACTTAGTGAGGCTTTCTCGGGAAAAAAATATTATAATGAAGACCTTGCTCTTCTCTGCCAATGACTGATGACTTTCCATCTGTACAAATTGAAACACGGTAGTGTGTTGCCTACGTTTATAACATTTTGACCGCTCTCTTGTACAAATAACAATGTTCTGCATCGATATGTTGAGCAGACTGGCTCAACGCTCGTTTGTGCCTCTCCTTTCGCCTGTTTAAGTGACACCTGCGTGCCGGTGCTGGCTCGCCGCCTCTGCCATTTTTCACGCAGGACTACCGCGTGGTAGTACGCATAGATTCGTGGGAGGCAACGTCCCAGTACCCGAACGGGCACTTTGTGCGCGTGCTGGGCCGCGCCGGAGAGCTCGAGACGGAGGTGGCCGCCCTCCTGGTGGAAAACGCCATCTCCGTGCTGCCCTTCTCCGAAGCTCAGGTGAGGCTGCTCAGCCATCGAAGAGCTGGGGGCTAAGAGATTGGGGCACTTTCGCCCATAAGACATCAGTATGAGGGCTGCCACACAGCCTGCAAGGGGGTGTTTCCACATCTGTGTATCGTGGGGGGCCGCACTAAAAGCCACCAGGTGCCGCCAGTGGCCTGCAAGGCTTGCAATAAAGAACACTGAATTATGTCATATTCCAATTCAATTAAAAGCATGACTGTTATTTATTTGGCATGTTCTGAGAATGTCTCCCACGGAGATGGAGTCATTAAATTAAGCCTTTATCCAGCTCTGAATAGATCACGAATGATGATGGTAACGTGGAAAGACGAACAAGTGATACAGCTCCACACCTCATTCACCTGGTTCTGCCACTGCCCCATTTGGACACAGCAGTCGCTGTGTCATCAGCTGATGCTGGTGAATACGGCAGAAATACCACCATCAAGCAGTGGATAAACCGTGGCTGATGATATGGCAAGACGAACAAGCGATACTGCCCAAGGACTTTTTCACCCCGTTCTGCCGTGGTCCCATTCTTCCTCTGCAGCTGCGAGAGATGCCAGTGGACTCGCCAGAGACGCCGTGGCGGATGGACGGCGAGGAGGTGGCGCGTCGTTGCGACCTGCGCTCCTCGCACCTCATTTTCAGCGTGGACCCGCCGGGCTGTGAAGATGTGGACGACGCACTCTCCGTGAAAACAGTCGCTGGGGGGAACCTGGAGCTTGGTGTGCACATCGCAGACGTCACGCACTTCCTGCGGCCCCACTCGCACACGGATCTCGAGGCCCGCGCGCGGTAACATACGCCCCTCCCACCATCACCCCACCCCCGTGAGCGCGTACGCACCGACACGTCCATTTCACCAACGCAGAGAAGATCACACTAGAGAAGGCTTTTAAAGGAAGATCCAAGCCAAACAAAATATCTCATCTAACGAGTTTCTGGGGGCAACAGATGCAGTTATCGCCAGCCAGCTAAACTTTTAGTTATTTCTGCTGCGGCCTGCTTCACGCAGCAGCAGTGGAGCTTTCATAAAGAGATTAATTTTGGGGTCCTTCATTACACGGGGGCACTATGAGCCCAGGACACCCAGCAGGGGTGTGTATCTGCGTCTTTCTCTAAGGGGCTTTAGAAGTTGACGGTGTAAAAGGCAATGCCGGCGTTGTCTTGTTGCTTGCAGGGCCACCACATACTACTTGGCTGACCGTCGCTTCGACATGCTGCCCTCAGTCCTCAGTGGCAACCTGTGCTCGCTGCTGGGCGGCGTCGACAGGTAAGAGCCGCCAAATGGTAACAGATGGTGTCTCGTTCAGCCGTGTGCGAGCCCGGTGAAGTGAATTGTCTTGTTTGCGTGACAGAACTGGGAGGCACTATGGAAAATAAAAAACATTTAATAGACAAGAATCGTACTCATAGCCACAATTAACACGTGCCGTTACTTTTAGGCTGGTGGTACGAGTGAGATAGAATCAAACTAGAATCAGTGTAGATTAGCCGGTGAACATTGGATAAAAAATCGATTCTTGAATCTAATTGCGGCTCCCAAGTCGTGGCAATTCACTGAATCTCTGTGAGTGATGTGCACCATTAACTCATTGCATGCCCTAACATTGATCCCAAAGGCCCACTGGATCATTGACCAAATTGTTTCTTTATTTTGGCAAGGTAACAAATCTACTTCATCCAGAAGTGGATTGATCATGGCTGATGACTAGTATCTTCTAATTAACCAGGAGATGAAATATAGACCAGAAAAATATTGCCTCTTCTGCAAGGGTTACCTGGATTAATGATGGTGAACAGATACTCCCCTGTTTATGTACAATTTAAACATTTAAAGTATCTAAATGTGACCAAGTCAAATATGGAGACAAGCACATCACTATAATATTAAGGAGTTTTTTTTTGTTGTCTTCGAAGGAGTTCGAGTCAGGGTTAGACTGATATAGGGCAGAGAAAAGTACAAATGGAAACACTTCATAGAGACAGAGAAAAATAGAAAAGTCGGAAAGTTTTTAGCCTCAACACAATCCACCGAGGTATCACACGGCGACGTCGTGTTTTTGCAGGTATGCGGTGAGCGTGCGGTGGGAGCTTGACGGAGACACGTACGAGGTGAAGCGCGTGTGGTACGGCCGCACCGTCATCCGCTCGTCCTACAAGCTGAGCTACGAGACGGCGCAGGCCCTGCTCGACGGGGGCGCGGCCGCCCAGGGGGTCACCATCCCCGAGCTCGACGCTTTCGACGACGGAACGCGACAGGTGCCCGCCGCGCCCCCCTCATTCCCCACGCTCTAGGTCCGATGTAGCGGTCCGCTCGGGCCCCGTGATTAATACGTCTAAGTAAACACCCTGCGGTTCCCCCCCCCCCCCACCTCCAGGAGCGGCTGCGCGAGCTGGTGTGGGCCCTGGGCCGTCTGACGGACGTGGCACGGGCCATGCGCGCCCGCCGCACAGAGGAGGGAGGCCTGGAGCTGGAGAGCGTGGAGGTGCGCGTGCAGATGAGCGAGTCGCGCGACTCCATCGCCGACCTCGTGCCGCAGCAGCCGCTCGAGGTGCACGAGACCGTGGCCGAGTGCATGATCGCCGCCAACCATTGGGTGGCTCGCCGCGTGGCGCAAGCGCTGCCCGGCCGCGCTCTGCTGCGCCATCACCCGCCTCCGCGCCACGAGTTCTTCGAGGAGCTGAAGGCGTGTGCTGCCGCGATGGGCTTCCACATCGACACGAGGCGAGTCGTCGCACGTCGCTGCTACTGCTGCTGCTGCTGCTAAACGTGGGTGACAATTCAGGCCCCTTGCCATCGGATGAATTGTCAGGATCCAAGAGCATGATTCGTTTCGCTAAGTACTCATATGACGGTGTGTATCAAATCGATATGGACTTAAGACAATGGCCCCTTGGAATTACTATAAGTACAACATTCTTACACCAATAACTCATTGTGTCTGTGAGATGGACATGTCAGTTACGTTTCTGACTTCAGTATTGTCTAGCCAAATATTAAAACCCCAGTCAACCTTTGCCAAGTGGGAGGATGCTTATTCTCCCAGGGAGTCTGGAGATTCCATCCCCCAGACATCAGTGCTGCCAAATTCCTCACTCTTTCTACGTTTCTCTGCCTATAACCACCTATTTGTGGTAAATATGCCCACAGTTTATCTACAGCATCTTGAGATGTGATGGTAATTGGATGCTATATAAATATAAAATGTAGTTGTACTGTTACACGGCTGCAGCAAGAATCATGGCAAGGACATTTAACATGTAAAAGACTGAATTTAAGCTTCATCACTCTTGAAAATATTACATAATTTTTTAAATTATTTTGGCTTCAGCTCCAACAAGGCGCTGGCAGAGTCTCTCGACAACGCCGTGGATCCCAACGACCCGCTCATTAACAAGATGCTGCGCTCAATGGCGGTCCACGCCATGTCCAACGCACTATACTTCTCCACTGGCTCCCTGCCCGCCGACCAGCACTACCACTACGGTATGATCACAAGCTAAGACCCTCTTTCATCATCGTGAACAAAATCATCATCATCATCGTGAACAAAATCTCAGCCATGATCAATCCACTGCTGGATGAAGGCCTCCCCAAGCATTCACTATCTCTCACAGCCTTGCGATGTTGTAATCCGTCTAGCGAACTACATGACGTGTCCTGCACAAGCCCACTTAATTTTCATCACCCCCTAATAAAAGAAGTTCAGTCAGCAAGGCCTGGGAAACCAGTTATTTTGCTTTACAGTTTCCTTGCATGTAATTTTAACAATTGCGACATATGCCGTGACTTTCATCTGCTCCAGGATCTCTGAACTGAACTGTAACACCTTTCACTAATACTTTTAACTTTTTGCGAAACCACTCTGCTGCGGGCAATTTAATTAAATGGTCATTTTGTTGAATATTGATGCCATTACAATCTGCCCATAGAGGTCACGACTCAATTTTAGAAACAATTTTCTACTCGATAAAATTATGTCACAGCAGCTTCAGCAGACACTTTACAGAGAAAATGGTACACTTAATCTCTGAATTGAATGGTTGCCAGAAAAAAAATAGTTGTGGGGTATGTACTGTGACTGGTAAGTTCTTCAGCCACCAGTCGCTCAAGCAGACACCAAATTCTGCAGACACAACTGTATCTAGATGCCAAAGGAGGGAAGACGCCCGATAGGATGTCACCCATAGAGAAGACGCAATGAGATTAGCTCGTGTGCAGAAGCAAGATGGACTGTGACATTGCGAGATCACGATGGTGACGACTTGGGGGGGGGGGGTCTTTAACCAGCACTGGATGATTATGAAACCAAATCGAGCTCGATCCTTCTCGGCTTCTTACCTCGTCGTCCTGTGCTCACCGTGGCGCTATGCAGGCCTCGCGCTAGACCACTACACGCATTTCACGTCGCCAATCCGGCGCTACGCCGACGTGATGGTTCACCGGCAGCTGCTGGCCGTGCTGGAGGCCAAGGGGGCGCCGGAAACCACACCGCTCAACACCGAGCTGCAGGAGCTGTGCGAGCACATCAACGAGAGGAACAGGGTGAGCGAAAACTTAAGCCGCCGCAGCATTGCGTGGCACGGAAGGGCCCGAGTACAGCGGATTCCTGCCGACGCCCAACTAAATCTTGGGCGTGTGCATTTGGGTTTGAAAGTAACTTGGCAGCTGGCCACACTTGTCTTGTTTTAAATGGGTAATTCATGTTTTAGGGATTACCTTGAATGCAAATTGCTGCGTCAGTAAGTTATATGTAATGGGAGTAAAACTTGTGGCAGGATTGTAGTTGCAGGTATTTGTAGTGAAAATATACTTTTTTTTTAAACCGTCATCTATTTCATAAAGATGAATGAATGAAAGGGTTTCAACTGGTTCAGTTTGCATCGAGCAGCAGCTGCACTTACAGGACAAAGGCACATCACCTCCCTAATCTCCTTATGAGAACAGCTCCATTTTTTGACTCTCCACTCATTAGCTGTACGTTAATAACGCGGCCACCCTCGGGATATGCTAAGACTCATTACTTATTGATGTTAGGTGGCCTAAATTGTTCGCCTTTGTAGCTTGCGTAGGTGGACTGGCCATGAGGCGCTAAACAGCTGGTCGTGTGGTCTCTCGTTTTCACAGGCTGCCCAGCAGGTTCAGAAGGAGTCCATTGAGCTCTTCCAGAGCCTGTTTTTCCGCGACAAGGACCCCGAGCAAGATGATCGCTGCGTCGAGGACGGCATCGTTTACTCGCTTCGTGCCGACGGCGTTCTCGTCCATGTGCCACGGTAACCGGAACTTCTCTTCCCATTTAAAATGTAGTAGGCTTTCGCGACCAATATTATACATAATAAAAGTTATTTTGGGTTAATCGCGTAAATATTCCGGCACAATTCGCCCGATGAAGCTGGTTGTAATTACCAGCGAAACGTCACAGTACTCAAAATTGTAAATGTTGTAGTAACTAATTGGCATGTTTTGTTTACGTGACAAACCTTACTGATGGGCTGTGTTGGGTGGTGGTGGGTTAACGATACATTTATATTTCCCTGATTAACCCAAAATAACTTTTATTCTCTTCCCATTGCCAGAGGTCACAGATGATGATCTCGCAAACGACATTTCAAAAATGTAATTCTCAAAAGTCAATTTGATAGTGTCTCCATGTTTGATTGAGCACGGGGTGGTCATCATCCTCTGTTGGTGCCTCTGAGCCAATGCTAGATTGCTAAATTTAATTGAGAGGATAATTCTCTATGGAATGCCCAATGATTGCAAGTAATAATGCATCAACCAAAAGATTATTAAGCTCATAATACAAGCATCACATTTGGTAAGAATCTCTTATCGCTTATTAATAAGTTAGGATTGACAAGGGCCGTAAGAATATACTGTAACATGAGTGAAAAATTACATGAAGCTAACAGGGACCCAAATCTTTACATCCTCACTGTTAACATCCCACAAATTGATACTCATTTCACTGACCTCGGATTAAAGATTGGCTCTCGCTTCCCAGCTGATATTTGAGCTTGAGACTTTCTGATTGTGAGTTGCATGTAACCACTAACCTAGTACTCGTCATCAATGTGGCGATGGGCAATGATTGACTGCATTCTTAATTTGCTTCTCCCCTCACCCTCTCCCCCTCGACAGATACGGTTTAAAAGGAGCAGCTTATCTCAAGAACAAAGATGGGCTCGTGGTCAGCGTAGGCACGGACGACGTCTGCGAATTTGTTCCTGGCTGCATCACGAGGGGGAAGAATCACATCACGACACAGCCGAGCGTGGGGCGCAGCCTCACCGTCCGCCTGTTTGACCACCTCATGGTAGAGCAAACCTCTCCCCTTTTTTATAACCAACATTGTAGTGCAAACAAATTACAAGGATCTAAACGTCTTGATTTAAAGCTTTCGTGACTGCAGGGATTCATATTCTTGGTTCTTTCGGTAAAGTCACCACGTAGAAGGGAAACAATTAAATAATAAAAAATATTAAACAATAACATTCTCACGACGTTTCCACTGCAACACAAGCAATCATCATCAGGTGTTAAAATCACTGCAAGAAAAATTTCAAAACCGCCACTTTTTTCAAATTTTTCTTGCCGTGGTTTTCACACCTGATGATTGCTTGTGTTGCAGTCGAAACGTCGTGATAATTTTATTGTTTTATCTTTTTATTATTTTGTTTCCCTTCTACGTGACTTTACCGTAAGAACCAAGAATATGATATAAAAGTCATTGAGGAAAAGATAACACAGCATTGAACAAACTGAGCAAGTAATTTCTCACTGCCACACTGCAACTTATGATCGAAAATAATTTGTTAATGGTAAATGTCCTGTGACGATGATGTATTCTGAATTTAATGTTTTTCTGAATTGGTTACTATTGACGTCTTAACCTGGGTGGAAATGCACATCGACACGTTTTACAGTCAACTACATTGCATCACCAGGTGGTCCTATTAACCGAGTGCTCATTTGCAATCTGAAGGTTGTGCGTTTAAATCCTGGTAGAATATTACTTAGTCCATCATTACTATTAAGAAAATCAAATGGTTATCCTCCGAAGAGAGCGGTCCCCTCCATAAAAATGTGGAATGCAACACTAAAGTAATTTTCAGCATGGGGACACTCAGGGTCTTGCCGAGGGTCACGTGTTGGCCAATATTCCATGTCATCCAATTCTTGGCAACAACTGCCAATGTCTGTAAGTGGCAAAAATCACCTTCAAGATGTAAATATGTCATTGACTTCACATCACCTTTTGTACGCACCTCCTGGGCAGGTACGGATTTACGTGCAGTCACGACGAGCACACGCGGACACAATCCGGCTGGAGGTGACACGAATGGTGACACGAATGGAGCAGCATCGGCCTCGGGATAAAATGTCGGAAGCAGCATCCGCATCGACCAACGCTGCTGTGGCAGAAGGGCAGCAGGACAGCAGCATGCCCAGGAATGCCCGGGCGGACATGGTGCGGGAGGTGAGGCAGAGAGCCGAGGAGGGGTCAAAGGTTGTGACACCCAAGACAGGACGTTCCCTTCTCTGGGAGTCCGAGTTCAGCCAGAGCAAAGGATGCCTCTACGATATCCTTGAGGACATCAGAGAGCTGGCTCTGATGGATGCTACCACCGCCTGACATCCGCCACCATGGATAAAAACGTTTTTAGGAAACGTGAAATTGCTTTCGCTCTCTGTTGAGTGAAATCGATAAAAGGGGGGCAATTTAACATGAAAGGGTAAATTGTTAGTAAAATGTGTACAGTAATTTAAAACATTTTTTTGCACATTTTGTTATTAAATTAAGTTTTGTAATGGCGTGTGATTTTCATTAAAAAATGTACATTGGTTCATTTTGTAAAATGTTGACTTTTATTGGAAATTTCAAATGTACGTTTCAAAACACATTGCTACACAAAACTGAACCTCAAAAGCATCAAACAAAGTGCAGTACTGTTTTTTTTATGCGATGGGGGTCATCAACACAGCACAGCCTTTTCATTCTAATTACAATATTACAGCCAAACCTGTTTTATAGTCCTAAGCCCTGTATGCCATTACAATTAACAAAGTCAAGAATCTGCCTCCTGCAAGAAGTTATGTTTGGCAGGTTTAACCTCCAAATGTGAAATGTACTGTTGCGCACCAACCAAATCCTGCCTACCACATAGATCGTAGAATGAACATAAAAGAAGATGAACATAAAATTCCTCATTTATTTGGCGTGAGCAGCTTGTGCTGTGGCCATTACAGTTGGAACAGGCTGATATTGCAACTGATTTCGTTGATGAACTGTTCATGATGCCACAACATAACACAAGTACGCTGTTCACAAAGAAATTACACAACTCCTGCCTGACTACTCTCTAACTTCGGTGCTGTTAAGGTTGATCCTTTGGTTGGGTTTCACTACCATCCTCAGCAGGTGCCCCTTCTGCTACAAGGTTTTGGGTCACAAGTTCGTCGGTGCAGAGGTCTTGTGCTACTTCAGCCGTTTGTGGAACAGCAAAATCCGCATCGATCCACTCCATGTCCGTATCCTGAGTGGCTGCTAAAACGACGTCATCGCCGCATTCTTTTTCATCCGTTACACTTTGATCCCTTTCATCCCTTTCATCTTGCAAGCTCGGAGATTCTGAACAGAAAGACAAATATGCGGGAGAATAACTTCACAAATACACGCAACATTAAAAATTTACTGCTCTGATGAATTATTAACCTAATATCTGTAAAGTAAACCAAAATAAGTACACCAGCTAACCAGTGGGTTAACTGAGAATAATAATTAGCATCATAGAAAATACAAGCACAAAACACAAGCAGGCAATGCCAGCATCATCTCAGTCCAACAAAAATTACAACCCATCAGTCCCACAGCCTTCTGAAAGCGAATAATTTCAGCAGCATGGATTCACTGCAGGCAAACTCCAGACCAATTTTGAGTCTGATGGACTGCCAGACATTACCTTCTCTTTAAGAGGGTCCTTGGCTATAACGTTTGGCATATTGTCTGCTTATCTATTTTGTGGGTTAACTGGGTCTGGTTCTGGTACTTTTTTTAAAAAAATCACATTTTCTATGTAAATGAGTTACATTCCCATTATACAGGAGAGCACTTTTTTCCAGATGTAGTGGCATGTGCCTATAATCCAGAATTTGAGATTTGTAGATCTGGCAGATCCTAACAAAATGGGCTATGAAGTATTGTGTATATACTAGCACAGGAAACGACATCGCTGGTCTATGTGTATGGATTTGAGTATTGCCCCCAAATGGCATGAGTTATTTAAGAGAATAGCATAGTTTTTCTAGTATATAACTGGTGGAAAATTTTCTGGTTTATGGACTACGACAAGTCAAATGTTTGCAGAACCGAGCATTGGGATTTGTTCATCTTCCATAAGACACTCAAAGAACCGATTTACCTTTTTCCTGCGACTGTGAGGATGTGATCGGCACATCTGCACTCTGCAGCTTGGCGATGCGACGCTCCATGGCGAGGCGACGGTTCCGATCGATCCTTTCGCGCTGCTCATCGGTGAGCTGTGGTGCTGGAGTGCTGCTCATGGGTGCTGGAGTGTTGCTGCTCATGGGCGCAGTTCTCGGTGTGCCAACCGAGAAAATTGGCTGCCCACTGCCGTCCAAACTGTTGTTGAGCCTTTCCCGTTCTGCGTCGTCTGCAGATCACAAAACAATGATTTGTTTATTTCGGGTCTCGCCTTCAGGTTACTTAGGTTGTATTAGGTTACACTATGGTTTTTAAAAAGGTCACTGACAAAGTGCTCAAATTCAAAATATCAAAGCGAATTCCATTGATGCTACCACACCTCTCCATTGCTTCCTTCATAGCTTCATGGTCAATGTTTAAATATGCCCCGAAAGCCATGATACACCAAGGCAGGGGCACACAGCTTCAACTTCCTCGTGGGCCTCTAGGCCATATGTTGTGCACTACTGCACAACGGTAATCGTCGCTGGTAATTTTCACTGGCAGTACATTTACTATGAATACCTTTTGCATCTTGTTGTAAGTTACATAGTGATGAAGTTCTCTTGAACAAATGAAAACTGTTGAAATGGATGTTTCATGGACAATGGTCTAAACTACAGAGTACCCAACCTTGGGTATCGCATGAACTCTGAGCAGATTAGCAACTACAATCCCAGTTGCGCACTAGTGGCCGCAGCAACAAGATTAGTACAAATTTGGGTAAGCAACTGTTTTATACAATAGAGAATGGTGCAGAAACCATCGCGGGCAACGATTACAATATAACTGTCCGAGTGTATCATTGTCTTCACTGTAATTCACTTAATGCAAAGCAAATTGCAACTTTAGATATAACTGTAAATATTTACAAACAAAAGACATTGGCTGGTTACCATTATCATGGTCAATTGTCCTGTAGTCTTCATCAAACACTGGAATATCTAACCGGATCTTCTTGAGGCAGTTCTGCAAATGACAGGCCACAAAATAAGACCAAACTTCGTACAATAGATGTGAAATTTAAATACATTTCAAGACGGCAAAATACATGTAAAAAATTTAAAACATCTTTTCCGCACCTGCACCTCTCGTTTCGACCCCAGGACCTCCATTTTGTCGATGATGTCATCAAACTGCATCTTGGGGAAGAGGCGGTGAGCCCAGTGCTCCATGTTTTTCATGATTAATTTCAGGTCTTCCACCTGCAGCATACCCAGAATTATGAAGGCATGTCACGATGCATCAATTCATTAATTTAAATGACAATAAAAAATAAATATTAAATCATAAGTAATAAAAATAAGCTTACCTCATGCCCTTTACCTTTAAACTTTACATTTTCAAATGTTTTTCTCAAGGCAGGGAGACCCCTCTCTGATGATAGTCTAAGGAAAATGTATTATTAATAACGTTTCTCTAGCTCATACGTTTAAATGCATTGTTTTCCTAAAACTGAAAAATCTAAAATACAGCATCTTGTACTCACCGCTGGGCATCTAGTTTGAGCCGAGGCCTTTTCACGATTTTCTTAACAGGTACTGGCTTGCCTTCGGCTTGAGAGTGGGTCTGAAGCTCCGCCTCATCTGAATGACAAGACAAACTTCAGGACATACAACTGAACAGAAGAGTACCATCAAGCTATATATTGTTTGAAATGTCTAATCCGCATAATTATTTTTAGATGTTATCAAACTGCATCTTGAGGGAAACAAGGCGCCCAAGGCTACATTTTACAAGAACACTTTCAAGACTACTTCAGTTGTAGTGCACTTGAGTTCAATCAATGTAATTTCATAAAATTGAGTTTCTGCAATCCTATTTTAGAATGATTTCCCATAATTGCACCCTGTAACCAGAAACATCTACTTGCAAATCAACATTAACAAGTATTCTTAGCTCTTTCGGTAAAGTCACGTTGAAGGGAATCAATATATATTTTATATTGTTTTATATATATTTATTATTTTATTGTTTCCCTTCAACGTGACTTTACCGAAAGAGCTAAGAATATGAATTACTGCAGTCACGAAAGCTTTAAATCAAAATATAAAATTAACAAGTGTTCAAATGCTAGAACATCAAGAAACTGCCTCTACAAGAGCAGCAGTCACAAGTTGTGACTAAAAGCGAATTCACTACTTCATAAGTAGTGGTGTGTAACAGATACCATGAGAGTGTGAAGGGTATATGAACTTCATCAGTTCATGATGAAGGGTACAATTCAAAATTTGGTGGCGGGACATTAAACCGAGTGGCATGACCATGTCATTACTTTTTTACATTGGCCCTACCAATACAGGGCAACCCAACCAAGTGTAGATTTCCCTTCACCAATAGATGAAATTGCACTCAAAATACTTTGTTGAATAATGAACGTTGGTGCTCATTGGCCTCTGCTGAGTCTCAGACCTCCAAAGTTTTCCCGCCGATCAGGGTCCCTGTCTTCGGGAGGCGCACGGACCCGATCCTCGTCCGAATCGTCAAACAGTTCCATGACGACGTGAGGTGGGTGAGGAGTTCCTGCTTTGGTGACTCAGCTCTGTGGATTAAGACAGTCACGGGGCTGATAGCATGTATTTCAGTGCTCAAGCAAAGGGTTGGTTATACGTGGCAGCACTGAATATAGTTTATTTTGTTTAACCAGGTGAGACCAGGAGTCTAATTTTCAAGAGTAATCTCGGTAATGTGCAGGGCAAGGTCACGGTGGTGATGAAAATGGGTTAAAACCCATGGTGATGCATGCCTGTAAATCTAGCGCATTGGAGGCATGGGTTGTAGGATTACATATATTAGTGAGACCCCCAAATCCACTGGGCCACTAGGTGACCAAGGGAAGCCATGAGAAAAAGAGGGTTTGTGACCGCATGTGCGAGGACCGGCGACTTGTATCCTAATTTTATGCATGGTAGACTTTCTCCTGGTACTCTGACTTAATCCCACAGGCAAAACCTATCTTAAGCTGTAACCTTTCAACCAATCAAAACGAACACAGATCATATAATTACTAGTTTTGCACCACCCAGTTTTGTATTAGTAACATTAATATGTGAGCACAATTTATAATTTGTACAAAAAATTGCACCTAATTTCACGCGAGATACGTTTTGTGCATTATTTTGATGCACCAAATATATTTCATGCATTTTATATTGTAAGTGTTTATATGACTGTTGAGGCGGTGGTAGAAATTCCAGTTTTAAGGCAGAGCCTATTCGCAACAAGTAATGGGATGACTCCCCACAAAGAAGTGCTTATTTGTATCTACTTGAGAGATATGATGCACTGAGGTGGCCCTGACCAAAGGTGAATGGCTGACCCCGAGATTAGGAGTGCAGTGGTCTATCAACTGAACCATGCATGCTGTTTTATCCATAAGTAAGCAAGATTTATTGAACCACCCCATAGTGCTGTGTACGCGGTTCTTATATTTTATCATAATGACTAATCGGACCCGTGGCTGCATACTTTTAAGCACCCAGTGATGAAATGTAACTGTAAAAAGACGTACTTCTAGTTTCAAATCAGACACATCGGCTACTGCAACCCAAGGCGCAAAACGGCCAGTATTGGTTATACAGTATACCACATGTATACTGTATAACCAATACAAGCGCTTGTAATCAGTGAATAAAGTGATCGAATTAGGTTTATAGTGGAGATGTTTGTGGGAATAAATTACTGTTTAGAATTCGAACTATGATGGGAGTTTCAATGAAGCCGGCTTCATTAAAGTCCAAGATAATTCTTGTTTAAACGAGCATTTAGACAAATTGGGTTACCTAGTTTTAGCTAGGTTTTCTAGACTACCTTCAAATGAAAGCAGGATTATACTGATATAATTGTAAGATTAACATGTGCAGAAGTGGATCGGGCGTGTGTAACCGAGTTGATCGTCTCAGCTCGGTCACCAATGGCTGTACAAAAAAAGCCAATCACAAATTTAAATCAGATTGTGACTTTAACCAAAATCCAGCTTTGAATCTTGTAAACATTGCTCTGATTGTCAAGCAAACCGCATTGCTCTCGACGGCAGGGCAAGTTGGAGAGTGCTGACCCCTGCTGTGCATCAGAGTTCACTTGAAGCGATCTCAGAAGTAGTTCTACGCTCTCCGCTTGCGCGGGCCGGTTCGCTACAAGGAGTAGTTGGCATTGGTATGAGAAATTTCGAAATGGATTGTTCGTTCTATGACACGACGCTGATAGCACAATTTGGATAACACCGGGGAGGGGGAGAGGGCAAGCAAACTAAAACATGCGAGACCAAAAGACAACTTACAAATTGAATTCTTTATGCATTATAAAAGCAGTATACTGTAATAATTATTACTACACTTCCAAGAACACACAGCCCCCGCATTCGCATGTACTGCAGTTGGGGTCACGAGTGAAAGCAACGCGCCAGTCAAACTTCGGCGAGGCGGCTAAAATATACCGAGCTCACAATCACGGTGGGGTGGATAAAATAATTTCCCTGCGTACGGTACTACGTTGGTAATAAACCAACAGTGGTTCGCCGCATGGAAAGAGTCGGGGCTGCTATATGAATACAACATTTGTACCACGCTCGTTAGGGCATTAGACCTACTTCAAACAGTGAACTCGAATGCAATTAAACATTAACGCAACTTGAGAATAAAATATGGATCTTTATTCAGACACACACTGCGTCTATTTACCTCACAATACAGTCTTTGATTATTTTTACCGAATCAACGCCTTAGAGTTTAGGGTGGTTCAATACATTGATATTTTGAAATCAATTTTCAATAAAATATGTAACATTGTTGAATAAATAACAGAGCAACCGTGTGCTTACCTTACGCCTTCATTGGATGTTAAAATCACCACAGAAGGTAAAACCTCCAGTATGACACCATGGGCCTTAGCCAATCAGCGGATTGTGACGTCATCACCGAGTTAGAAACGCGCAATCCTATTGGGCGGTGGTTTTGGCGGGAACCCGCAAGTTATTTCCGATTTCATGGAGGCGAATCGATTCCACGTGTCGTCATAGATTCCAAATAGTCGATTTAGATTGCATGGTGTCGAGCTGAGGGAATCGATTTTTTTAAACTATATACAGTATTTTATTGTTTTATATTTCTATTATTTTATTGTTTTATATTTCTATTATTTTATTGTTTCCCTTCTACGTGACTTTACCGAAAGAACCAAGAATATATACGGTATTTGAATCGCTAACCGATTGAAAAGATGGATGTCGATTCCACATCGCCACATGTGGGCTGTAGAGGGCGGAATTACATAAGAGTTCATGAACGTAAAGTCTGAGGGGAATTACGGCTATACAACCTCAAATATCCACAAACAAGAACTCGGTTACATGAAACAACTCGAGTCAAAATTGTCATAAGTTGTCCATAAAGTTAATTCATTAAGGCAAATAAACATCCGTACAGTGTGACTGCATTAATTATTAATTCAAACGGATAAAGTTACCACAGTCCTTTAGTGTAAAGTGATCCTAGGAGAAGAGCTTTATACTCTTTGGTTTTATTCGGTAAAGTCACGTAGGTGACTTTACTTACGTGACCTGAAGAAGGCGACTTGTGTTGCCTCCGAAACGTCGTGATTTAATTGTTTTCTTTTGTTTTATTTCATTTTACCTACGTGAAAATCCGGTCACAGTCCCTGTGATCACTGTTACGTTGCAATTGTGGCTTTATTTTTCGGTGATTTCGAAAACGTTTTTTTGGTTTGGCTATGTTTTTGTTTATTGTAGTACCCAGTTAGACTGATGGCCTTAATCTAAGTTTTCTTGTGGTTGTTGTTTGACTTGCATCCCACTGGGATTTGTTGCACACAGCGCTGGTGGTGTACGGCGCTTTTTTCAGGAATATTTTGCTGGGTTTTTTTCCATGGATTTGCTGTTTGCACAGTCACACAAAGTCACTTTAGGATGTTGTTCTTGTTCGTGTTTTTGTTTTGTTTGTTGTGGTTGCACCCGATTCAAGAGCCGAATGGCTCACAGGGCTCTACCAACATAAAGAAACTGAAACAGTGGTGCTTCAGCTATTGCTGCCATCTCTCGGCTTAACTGCCTCCGAACGTGGTTAAATATCAGCGGTTAAGTCCTCAAAATAAAGGCCAAAATTAGAAACGTTTCCCATTTATTTTATAATTTGACGTATACCGGTGTTCATATTTCCAGGAACAGTTGCTTTTAAAACGCTTCCAACATATTTTAGGCATTAAAGAAATAGAAATGTAACTTTTAATTACTAAATTTTGATTTAAAGCTTTCGTGACTTGCAGGGATTCATAGTCTTGGTTCTTTCGGTAAAGTCACCGTAGAAGGGAAACAATAAAATAATAAAACAATATAAAACGATACAATTCTCGCGACGTTTCGACTGCAACACAAGCAATCATCATCAGGTGTGAAAACCACAGCAAGATTTTTTTCACAATTTTTTCACATTTTTTCTAATTTTCTTGCTGTGGTTTTCACACCTGACGATGATTGCTCGTGCCGCAGTCGAAACGTCGTGAGAATTGTATTGTATTGTTTTATATGTTTATTATTTTATTGTTTCCCTTTTAATTACTACTTTGGACATTGCCTTAGATCGTGACGACAGCTGGCCGGGCATCGCCCTCTTGCGAGTCCACAATGCATTGCGCCAACAATGAGCGGAGCATTATCCTCCGTTTTTCTGCACGTTAAACCATCACTTTTATTGACAAAATAAAGCACGTTAACAAACAAACGCAGCCGTGTACTGACATTGAAAGAATAACCCTTGAGATTTACGGTGATGAAAAACAAAGTTTAATCGTGCAGTTGGAGGAATACTGTATCCTGCACGCAAGAGTTTTACGTTTTTATAGATAACAAGAAGACTAACGGCACATCCCAAGGAAGTGATATTCTTTGTTTTTATAACTCTTGTATTTTACCTTGATCTGCTTATGTCATTATTTTATATAGTAATATACAAGGTGGTTCAGATGTCTTGTGAACCCCAATTAATTGACCCCTAACATTTTTGTTCCTTTGCATAATCACTTCTGTTTCAAATAAACTACTTTTAAAATGTAAAGTTTTAGATAATTAAATGGGGGGGGGGGTCACAAGACATCCTGGGAGTTGCTTGAAAATACTTCACCACCCTGGTCAGTGTGTCCTGATGAAAGAGGAACCCAGGGACCGCGGTTCAAATGTCACTCACCCTTGATTTTAGCCGTAGCAGGGAATTCAAATCTTGTTAATGGGTTTACAAGGCAGACTAACCACTATTCCACCACTCCACCTGCATATTTCAAGATTACTTCCACTTAGTTTTACATGCTATCACTTTTTTATTTTATTTTGTGGACTCCCATGTAAATGTTAGCTCAACCAAGAGATTAAAAACAAATCGTTTTTATTCCAATAGCGTGATTGAAGACAATGCATGCATTCTCACAGAGCAGTAAGTGCGCCAGTATTTGTTAGAAAATGGTCCACAGAAGGGATTTTTCACAGGACTCAAAAAGCATCTTTTCACATCTTACATAATAGATGGGTGTACTTTCCTGCAAGAACTGCTGCGAAATTGTCACATGATAGTGAATTCCAAAGCTGGGATTTCTCCAAATCAAGTGCAAAACCAACCTGCGAGTGTGTTTTTGTATTGTGCAGTCATCAATTCGCTACACTTGAAAACCCGGCTTAATTGCATCCCAGGAGTCATGCAACGTTGGGCCAAGGTTGCCATTTTGTTGCCCGGGTTCGAACCCAGTAAATCCACCCAAATGCCTCAGCCCACCCACGAAATGCTATTTGCATTCCTCACACCTGGTGCAGGCAACGGAGCCGATTCATTACAAAAGCGACGCTTATATGTTTACGGTAAAACCTTCCGAGGAAAATCGTAAAAATATCTCCTTTCAGATTTACACTTACAGTCTAATGAGAGTCCTAATAAAGGGTGTTTTTAATGCCTGGTTGTAATTTAGCAATGGTGCACAGCAGGACCCCTGGTATTTATGACACACAAGGAATTAAATTAACAAGCCACAAGACCACACCATGGACAGATCTCGAGATGGATGGGTGAATAGGGTGACCTTGAGAGAACTGGAATATAATACCATAATGACTAAACATTTTACAATGTTTAGAAACGTATACAGTCACTACTCAAAGACAAACTATTATAACTTAATAATTAGAAAAAAGGCACCACCAATAGGTATGCAATTACTTACACAGTACAAACACAATTATGAGACCTCCTTTGCCAGTAACAAGATATAGTAATAGGTTTTACCCTTTTAACTGGCACAAAAACTGACACCTTTATTCAAGGCATCATGTTTGCAATAACCACAACACAAGCAGTCAAAATGCAAACAAAAGAGACAACTCTGATAACAATATGCACTGTCCTTGAATTTGATTGGTCCACACCCGAGACGGCTTTTCTTAGAGTGCATATAATTATCAGAGTTGTCTCTTTTCCTTGCATTTTGACTACTTGTGTTGTGGTTATTGCAAACATGATGCCTTGAATAAAGGTGTCAGTTTTTGTGCCAATTAAAAGGGTAAAACCTATTACTATAGCTTGTTACTGGCAAAGGAGGTCTCATAATGTAAATGCTCACCCAGAGCCCTCAATACTCTGATAGTGTGCTGTTTTTGAGTTGTACGCCTTTTGGCGTCTTCTGGTCCAACACCAGTGGAGACTAGGCTCTAAGAAAAGCCGTCTCGGGTGTGGACCAATCAAATTCAAGGACAGTGCATATTATTATCAGAGTTGTCTCTTTTGTTTGCATTTTGACTGCTTGTGTTGTGGTTATTGCAAACATGATGCCTTGAATAAAGGTGTCAGTTTTTGTGCCAGTTAAAAGGGTAAAACCTATTACTATAGTACAAACACCGTTTGGATTTTTAAACCGATCGAAACTCCAAACACTTTTTACGTTGTTATAAATTGAGTAATAATATATTCATTAAAAGAGGCATGTAAAAAATTGTGTGGTTGTGTTTATGTTCGTGATTACAGTATATTGCAACAAGACAGTCGTTTGAAATTGCTGCAGTTTTTTTTATTCCAGCCTAATTTTATTTACACTTCTCTACCCAGGAAAGCTTCACGGAGTCGCAACTCTTTTTCAGAAGGGTCCTTTCAAGTTTACACATCGGAGGGCGATGTTGCTGTGTATAATCCAGGTTGAGTAATTTGCGGGTAACTGTGTCAGCATTGCGATGATTGGCCAATACCAGTCAGGACATCGAACCCAGTAAACAAGTAATAGAACATTGGAATAGGTCCATAATCTGAACTTTTTCAACTTACTCAAAACATACAGAAAATGTAAATGTAATAACAGTACAAAATATACCCAGAATTTAAATTTCGTTTGAATCTGGGTTTAATAATGACCCCCCCCCCCCGAAAATATGTTGGGTCCTAGGGCCTCAAAGAAAGTTTGATGTGGCTCTACATTTTTTGTGTAGCGACCACAATGCTGAGAGGGCCGAGGTGGGGCTTTGACCTAGCTGGCAGATCTTCAGGGGAGTATGAGTGAGCGAGCCAAATATAAATGTGTTACTCTGCAGCTCGCAGTGCATCAGTGGGACAGAGAATGGCCATTGAAAAATTACGTCACAGCGTTTCTTCCACGGTCGCTCCAACAAGCCACTGTCTACACGAGGGACACACCTCTTATTCCCTTGCAAATGTTGTTCGGCTTGTATGTATGTTGAGTTACGTAGCCAACCGTGCTAACCGGAGGTGCGGGGGAAGGACACAAATCAAACCAAATATTTTTAATTTCAGAGCTGGAACTGATTAAAATGAATTGACAAATGTTTTCGTGCACTCGTTTTAGTATGTGCCGTCACTGGTGACCACGGTGAGACCATCGACTTGTTTTATCGTGGGTGTCTGCCCGGATTCAAGCCGAGGGTCTCAAAGTGCTCTGATTTCTACACCACGAGGCCCCCTTTGGATTAATTTATATCTTTCTATAACCACAGACTACTTTTAGCAAATGTTTGACATGAACCTGCCAACATGTTCACGTGCTATGCACGTGCTTTGTGTATTAAATGAATCGGAGCAAAGCAAAAGTTTATTATGGAACTGCCATATAATTATATATTTCACGTCTAACGGAGTTTACATTTCATACAATTAGCCTTTATATATGGCATATTCCACTCGCTTGATGCATTTTATTTCACTGTTGTGTGTGTGTGTTCAAGCTGAGTGAATGATACAATATGCTTGGATTTGCTGATGGAATTTCTGCAGGCAGCAATATTTTTAATTTGGCTTTCATGGCCCCATTCACGCATCCTGACTTCTCATGGAATAGAATGCTCTTCAAAGGCCGGTACAGAATTGGAACATGGGCAGTAAAATACAGTAGACCATTTTAGAAAATCAGGCACAGCCAAAAAACACACTGATACTCCAGGGAGAATATATCCAATGGTTTACAAGAAAAATAAACATTATTTCCCGTACAAAATTACCTTGTGGACATTTTCAAAAGGGCCACAACGTTTAGTCTCTAAACCCCCACCACAAACCAGGTAATTTAAAGAATGTGTCGTCTTGTAGCAAAAACGCAGAGGAAAAATATGTTGAAAATGTCGTGCATGCTAGATTGATAGGGTGGCCTCAAGTGGAAGTTCTGCTCACATGAGGCGGCGGGTTTCCATTCCGGCCAGCCGGTCACCATGAGAACGAACACATGGCAATGTTTGCATCTTATAGTCAGCTTGCTCCGTTACCAAGACAATGTGGGGCCCTTTCCTGTTCGCGCATAAAGAGACGTGGAGGCACGGGGCCCTCGCAAGGCGCTTTTGGCTCATGACTCACCCACCGGCCTCTGCTCTTCCCTCCAATTTTAATTCGTTGGCAATATATTTTCAAACGTTCTAAAAACGTATCCAAAGAAAGCTAGAAATGTGGAAAGAATTCTTCTGTTTGCAATAATTCGAGTAAAAAAATACAAACGGTCTAACATTTGGTCTACGGCATGTACTTTTAAATCATCCAGATATTACTTACACTGTGCAGAATACTCGTTGGTTCTTACGGTAAAGTCACGTAGACAGAAAAATAGAATAGTACAACATATGTGCATTCGTTACAAAAACTACAACATTGTTAACAAAACAAATTATATGTCCAACCATTCGTGGCAAATTTACGTGTTATTCTTGTCTTTTTCTTTTCTTTAGGACCTTCACGTGGTTGGCACACTTCACGTGGTTTCCAGGGCAGTTGCTCCAAATAGTTTTTGTGTCCACAAATATCTGTGCCGATGTCGTACCATAAAGTTAGTCTCTTCCTCACTGAGCGTTCGTCAACCAGGAAGTCATGATACTTGTCCAGGACATAGTTAAAAAGGGAGAGGGTGTAAAAAAACGTGACCTAGCATCAAAATAGCTATTACGTACAAGATGTCCCTCCCAGGCATGGGAAGGAGGCCTCCAAATTAAGCCAAGATGTCAGTTTGTAACGTTGCTGAGTGTGGTGGTTAATTTAAGTGTATTCTGGAACCAGGTGACATCCATTGAGGGACGTTACTTGTCTAGCTGTCGAGATGTGATTCGTTTTTTCTACCGTTTGGTGTTTTGTAAAGTTAAAATTGATTGTATTCTTGCAAAGTGTGTCTTGTGTCACAGGGTCTCCTGTGGCAAGTTTACAGCAAAGAGAACACTTTTTTTTTACACAGTCACGCGTTAAATCAGTCCGTCATCTTAGTAGGAATCTAACCCTGGACTTGTTAGCGAGCTTGCCGACTGCAAAGACGACACAATCACCAAGGAAACGAAGCTTGCAAAGCGACGAATGCCCTCCCGTGTACGATTACACAACGACACACGTTAAGAAAAGGGTAGCGAGGACAGAGACGGATGAGGGGCTGGGTGGACAAAGCATTCGAGCAGGTTTTGAATTTTGACACGATAATGCCGGGAGGCTTTTTCTGTCATACTTGAATGGCTTTGAGCGGCCACTGGGGGACATCCTTGCCATTACCACAATTGTAGCAGGGGGAATGCAGCAACGCCGTGGAGCACTGTATGGAATGTGTTAACGTGCTGCTGGAGGAAACTTTTTGTGGCTGGTGGGTCAGGTTTGTTTGCTCAGGGAATCACATTCAGGTGGCATTTCTGACTTTAAATTAATTTGTAAAATTGCCACAATGGCTAAACATTGTGACAATTTTGGAGGCTTGTGAGAAAGAGATTTATAGCTCATCGAATTCCCCCAGTATAAATAACTATTCTGATTCTGAGACGGCTCAACTCTCACTGTCAACAATAGCTTATAAAATATACATACCTGAAGTGAAATGAGTTACACTGTGAAATGATACAAAATTTAACGGAATCATACATTTGCAGCCAATTTGGTTGCGGGTTATTTTAGCTACTTATTCCAGCTTAAAATACAATTCTCGGGGTTGATGTACAGAATGTCATTTTGACAGCCGCGGGAGGCAAAAACGAAAGTGAGTGGATGAGTGCAGTTGCATTTTTTTAAAATGTCATTTTCTGTTTTTTACCAGTTGTAAGATAAAATCGTCCATAACTGGTGTTCCAGAATACCCCATTGCCAAGCTGCCCCTGCTGGCATCTGCAGCATGTGGTTTGCGTGCGTGCATTTACGCGCATTGTGTGCACACGCGTGTCTGTGTGTTCATGCGCGTGTCCGTGGGAGTGTGGATGGGTGCGTGTGTGTGTGTGTGGGCGGGGGGGCTGCCACCCACTCACCACAAAGGCTTCCACCCACAGGAATGTCCTGCGCGCAAGAGGTTGAGAATTTTCCTGCTGTTTCGCCAAGTGGCCTGTAAAGGAGCCTCACAAGTGGCTAATGTGCAATTTTACGCCATCGTTATTTGTTAATCGTTAATAAGTGTTATTACTTTTTATCTTATAAAAACAAGCAATATATAAGTTATTTGCATAAAGAAACGAAGAAGCCAAATTGTGGTTTTGTAAATAAAAATATTTATTCTGAGGATCGTTTTCATTGGCTGTTTATGTATAATTAAAAAATGTCATTAATTCTAATCGACAGTACGGTGCTCTTATTAGTTAGTATTTTAACTCACCATAACCTCAACTACGGTGGCATTCGAGGCAACTGTACTTCATCGCAGATGGGACTCAGATCGACAACCCTTTTTAGAGTTAATGATCCTATATTCCGGAGCAAGATGAGCGTTTAAGTCTGTGGTTCCCAGAAGACTGGAGGAGGCTGGGGAGGGGGGGGTCCATCTATAAATCTGGATTCGATTTACCCCAGACGTGATTAAACAAAAGAATTATTCAAGTAACTGGTAGCACGTGGCAGACAGGGCTGGCGTCGTGTTGCTGAAGGCCCACGTCAGGTTGCGCTGATGTCAAACACCAACTCCAAGTTTCCGCTGGAATGTTCCAGTGTATTTTTGGCCGTGCATTCATTTTTTTCGATTCTTCTTATTTTCAGCATACAACTAAAAAGACCATAGTAGCAGCAGCAGCAGCCGCCGCAAGTCACTACTAAGTGTTGGGTACTTCCTTCACCGCGGCGCCTGTGCCAGGCTACGTGTACATTGAGAAGGTTCGCCGGCAGGAAGGCATGGAACAGGGCCAGGAGTTTTGAGTCAACTTGCCGGGGCTACTGCTAGTCGCACCAACTCTCACACCTCGTCGTGTTTTATCCGCCCGGAGCCCTGCTCATGGTTGTGAGCTTCGACCCTCCGCCTCAAAACACACAAACGCAGATACACACAAAGATCTCCTGTATAGCCTTAACAGACTCTCGGGCCAAGTGCTGTTAGTGAGCACTTATTAAAGGCAGAATGTGTGTGGTTCGGGCTGCATGCCACGCCTAGCAGCTGCCTTGTTGCTGCCTTGCCACCGCCACACATGGTGCTATTTTAGGCCAAGCTGACTTAGGAGAAGCCTCGGCCAGGATCAGATTCTGGTTTCAAATTGGGATACGCAACACAGCCAAAATTCACAACTTGAGTGACTGAGAGGCTGCTGGTGGAGAGCTCTACGCCGTTGCCAACACCCCTTGCGCTCCGCACACTCTCAACCGACGTGCAACAGCAGCCCCCGTTCGCCACTAAGTAGCGGTGACTTTAACACGGCGCTTGTGCCAGGCTAGGTGCACTGTGAGGCCACGTGAAGTGTCGATGGCCCGCTGGCAGGCGGTCACGCAACAGACCCAGATGCCATGCGTTGACTGACATGAATGGCAGTTGCACCAAATGTGCTCCCCACTGTGCCAACCTCTTTGCGCTTTAGCCAGGATCAGAATATGTATTTGTACTGGAGGAATCCGATGAGCTACCAAGCTCTTCTTCACAGACAACCGCCCGGGGCTCCGCTCGTTGTTGTGCGCGTCGCTCCTCTGCCCTCCATCCTTCACAGAGGGCGATCTTCACACTGCTGGTCCCAGTCATCGGCAAGTCCAATAAGCTTCACATCCTTCTGTGCCACATCAGGCCATCTGTGCTCTAGCCTGTGTCGTGCCAGTTGAGCCCCCTCTATCCGGCCGAACAGAGGCTGCTTGGGCATGCGGTGGCTGGGCACGTGGGCTACATGACCCAGCCAATACAACCTTGCTTGACGGAGTAGCTCAGTGATGGGACTGTGTTCAGGATCTGTGAACTCGCACAAATCATGTCTGATTAAACTCACACACAAGACAAAGATCCCACGAATATCCTTTAACTCTTGCGGTCCCCAACCTTTTTGGCACCAAGGAGGACCGGTTTCGTGGAAGACAATTTTTTCACGGACCGGGGTGGGGGTCATCATTGAGTCTTTCCCCCTTTTCAAAGAAGTTCTCCAGCGACCTTTGATTTTTACTCATTGTGGCTACTAGGGGTTAGAGCTTGTGGGCTTACTCATTGTGGCTACTAGGGGTTAGAGCTTGTGGGCTTACTCCTTGTGGCTACTAGGGGTTAGAGCTTGTGGGCTTACTCATTGTGGCTACTAGGGGTTAGAGCTTGTGGGCTTACTCATTGTGACTACTAGGGGTTAGAGCTTGTGGGCTTACTCATTGTGGCTACTAGGGGTTAGAGCTTGTGGGCTTACTCATTGTGACTACTAGGGGTTAGAGCTTGTGGGCTTACTCGTTGTGGCTACTAGGGGTTAGAGCTTGTGGGCTTACTCATTGTGACTACTAGGGGTTAGAGCTTGTGGGCTTACTCATTGTGGCTGCTAGGGGTTAGAGCTTGTGGGCTTACTCCTTGTGGCTACTAGGGGTTAGAGCTTGTGGGCTTACTCATTGTGACTACTAGGGGTTAGAGCCTGTGGGCTTACTCATTGTGGCTACTAGGGGTTAGAGCTTGTGGGCTTACTCATTGTGGCTACGAGGGGTTAGAGCTTGTGGGCTTACTCATTGTGACTACTAGGGGTTAGAGCTTGTGGGCTTACTCATTGTGGCTACTAGGGGTTAGAGCTTGTGGGCTTACTCTTTGTGGCTACTAGGGGTTAGAGCTTGTGGGCTTACTCATTGTGGCTACTAGGGGTTAGAGCTTGTGGGCTTACGCCTTGTGGCTACTAGGGGTTAGAGCTTGTGGGCTTACTCATTTTGGCTACTAAGGGTTAGAGCTTGTGGGCTTACTCATTGTGGCTACTAGGGGTTAGAGCCTGTGGGCTTACTCCTTGTGGCTACTAGGGGTTAGAGCTTGTGGGCTTACTCATTGTGGCTACTAGGGGTTAGAGCTTGTGGGCTTACTCATTGTGGCTACTAGGGGTTAGAGCTTGTGGGCTTCCTCCTTGTGGCTACTAGGGGTTAGAGCCTGTGGGCTTACTCCTTGTGGCTACTAGGGGTTAGAGCTTGTGGGCTTACTCATTGTGACTACTAGGGGTTAGAGCTTGTGGGCTTACTCATTGTGGCTACTAGGGGTTAGAGCTTGTGGGCTTACTCATTGTGGCTACTAGGGGTTAGAGCTTGTGGGCTTACTCATTGTGGCTACTAGGGGTTAGAGCTTGTGGGCTTACTCATTGTGGCTACTAGGGGTTAGAGCTTGTGGGCTTACTCATTGTGGCTACTAGGGGTTAGAGCTTGTGGGCTTACTCATTGTGACTACTAGGGGTTAGAGCTTGTGGGCTTACTCATTGTGGCTACTAGGGGTTAGAGCTTGTGGGCTTACTCATTGTGGCTACTAGGGGTTAGCTTGTGGGCTTACTCCTTGTGACTACTAGGGGTTAGAGCTTGTGGGCTTACTCATTGTGACTACTAGGGGTTAGAGCCTGTGGGCTTACTCATTGTGGCTACTAGGGGTTAGAGCTTGTGGGCTTACTCATTGTGGCTACGAGGGGTTAGAGCTTGTGGGCTTACTCATTGTGACTACTAGGGGTTAGAGCTTGTGGGCTTACTCATTGTGGCTACTAGGGGTTAGAGCTTGTGGGCTTACTCATTGTGGCTACTAGGGGTTAGAGCTTGTGGGCTTACTCATTGTGGCTACTAGGGGTTAGAGCTTGTGGGCTTACGCCTTGTGGCTACTAGGGGTTAGAGCTTGTGGGCTTACTCATTTTGGCTACTAAGGGTTAGAGCTTGTGGGCTTACTCATTGTGGCTACTATGGGTTAGAGCCTGTGGGCTTACTCCTTGTGGCTACTAGGGGTTAGAGCTTGTGGGCTTACTCATTGTGGCTACTAGGGGTTAGAGCTTGTGGGCTTACTCCTTGTGGCTACTAGGGGTTAGAGCCTGTGGGCTTACTCCTTGTGGCTACTAGGGGTTAGAGGTTGTGGGCTTACTCATTGTGGCTACTAGGGGTTAGGGCTTGTGGGCTTACTCATTGTGGCTACTAGGGGTTAGAGCTTGTGGGCTTACTCATTGTGGCTACTAGGGGTTAGAGCTTGTGGGCTTACTCATTTTGGCTACTAGGGGTTAGAGCTTGTGGGCTTACTCCTTGTGGCTACTAGGGCTAGAGCTTGTGGGCTTACTCATTGTGACTACTAGGGGTTAGAGCTTGTGGGCTTACTCCTTGTGGCTACTAGGGGTTAGAGCTTGTGGGCTTACTCCTTGTGGCTACTAGGGTTAGAGCTTGCAGGCTTACTCATTGTGACTACTAGGGGTTAGAGCTTGTGGGCTTACTCATTGTGACTACTCGGGGTTAGAGCTTGTGGGCTTCCTCATTGTGGCTACTAGGAGTTAGAGCTTGTGGGCTTACTCCTTGTGGCTACTAGGGGTTAGAGCTTGTCAGCTTACTCATTGTGACTACTAGGGGTTAGAGCTTGTGGGCTTACTCATTGTGGCTACTAGGGGTTAGAGCTTGTGGGTTTACTCATTGTGGCTACTAGGGGTTAGAGCTTGTGGGCTTACTCATTGTGGCTACTAGGGGTTAGAGCTTGTGGGCTTACTCCTTGTGGCTACTAGGGGTTAGAGCTTGTGGGCTTACTCATTGTGACTACTAGAGGTTAGAGCTTGTGGGTTTACTCATTGTGGCTACTAGGGGTTAGAGCTTGCGGGCTTACTCATTGTGGCTACTAGGGGTTAGAGCTTGTGGGCTTACTCCTTGTGGCTACTAGGGGTTAGAGCTTGTGGGCTTACTCCTTGTGGCTACTAGGGGTTAGAGCTTGTGGGCTTACTCCTTGTGGCTACTAGGGGTTAGAGCTTGTGGGCTTACTCCTTGTGGCTACTAGGGGTTAGAGCTTGTGGGCTTACTCCTTGTGGCTACTAGGGGTTAGAGCTTGTGGGCTTACTCCTTGTGACTACTAGGGGTTAGAGCTTGTGGGCTTACTCATTGTGGCTACTAGGGGTTAGAGCTTGTGGGCTTACTCATTGTGGCTACTAGGGGTTAGAGCTTGTGGGCTTACTCATTGTGACTACTAGGGGTTAGAGCCTGTGGGCTTACTCATTGTGGCTACTAGGGGTTAGAGCTTGTGGGCTTACTCCTTGTGGCTACTAGGGGTTAGAGCTTGTGGGCTTACTCCTTGTGGCTACTAGGGGTTAGAGCTTGTGGACTTACTCCTTGTGGCTACTAGGGGTTAGAGCTTGTGGGCTTACTCATTGTGGCTACTAGGGGTCAGAGCTTGTGGGCTTACTCATTGTGGCTACTAGGGGTTAGAGCTTGTGGGCTTACTCATTGTGGCTACTAGGGGTTAGAGCTTGTGGGCTTACTCATTGTGTCTACTAGGGGGTTAGAGCTTGTGGGCTTAGTCATTGTGGCTACTGGGGTTAGAGCTTGTGGGCTTACTCATTGTGGCTACTAGGGGGTTAGAGCTTGTGGGCTTACTAATTGTGGCTACTAGGGGTTAGAGCTTGTGGGCTTACTCATTGTGACTACTAGGGGTTAGAGCTTGTGGGCTTACTCATTGTGGCTACTGGGGGTTAGAGCTTGTGGGCTTATTCATTGTGGCTACTAGGGGTTAGCTTGTGGGCTTACTCATTGTGGCTACTAGGGGTTAGCTTGTGGGCTTACTCATTGTGGCTACTAGGGGTTAGCTTGTGGGCTTACTCATTGTGGTACTAGGGGTTAGAGCTTGTGGGCTTACTCATTGTGGCTACTAGCGGTTAGAGCTTGTGGGCTTACTCATTGTGGCTCCTAGGGGTTAGAGCTTGTGGGCTTACTCATTGTGGCTACTAGGGGTTAGAGCTTGTGGGCTTACTCATTGTGGCTACTAGGGGTTAGCTTGTGGGCTTACTCATTGTGGCTACTAGGGGTTAGAGCTTGTGGGCTTATTCCTTGTGGCTACTAGGGGTTAGAGCTTGTGGGCTTATTCCTTGTGGCTACTAGGGGTTAGAGCTTGTGGGCTTACTCATTGTGGCTACTAGGGGTTAGAGCTTGTGGGCCTACTCCTTGTGGCTACTAGGGGTTAGAGCTTGTGGGCTTACTCATTGTGGCTACTAGCGGTTAGAGCTTGTGGGCTTACTCATTGTGGCTACTAGGGGTTAGAGCTTGTGGGCTTACTCATTGTGACTACTAGGGGTTAGAGCTTGTGGGCTTACTCATTGTGACTACTAGGGGTTAGCTTGTGGGCTTACCAAAACTTGTATTTGAGACAAGTGCACAGTGCGGGAAAGAGGCGCGGACTCACCGCTCTCACCTCCTGCTGCTGTGCCGCCCGGGGGTTGGCGACTCCTGCTTTAACATATTGTTGCGGCAAGGCTGGCACAAAATACGAGTGGGTGGGTGGCCAGCACCACGCCCGACCGCCTTTGTCTCCCCAGTAGCGATGTTTACACACCGCAGCAGGTACCAGGTACTACTTTGAGGCCGAGCCGACCTCGGGGGAGGCCCGGGACCCGTTCAGATATTCGCCACGGGCGGTGGCCGTGAGCGTGAATCGAACTCGTGTTTGCCGGGTTCGTAGCGAGCGCATGGCGTTAGCCGCGAGCGACAACACCGCTCCAACACACTCGCACGCAACACGCACGCACACGCGTGGACACTCATCCGCAGACTCACTCGCCCACACCTGTATTTAATTACACTGTGGTGCCTGTGACCATGGATATCGGTAATGGAAACAACTCGGGAAGAGAACAATTTTGTCGGAATTAAACTACCGTATAATGCTACGTAACTTACCTTGTTTGAAACATGACCTATATACAAGTCTTGAAAAGGCACCACCTTCATTGTATAGCGAAACACACCTCTAAAAGAGCTATAATCCTATACCCAACACAATACCTTAATTGTAAGATGTGTGCTGTGCGAGGTTGTGGATTAGAGTAATTACTGTAGATATATGGGAGAAAAAAGCCTCTGCAGGCCAAAATACTGTACCTATGTTATCATTAACTCCGGGACAATTTCTCCACCATTTAATTCCCTGGGAGTTGCAATAACACATGGTGTCCACAAAAGTATGATCTGTTATTAAAGGATTAGAATTAGATAGCAATTCTGAGCCCCGTTCAAACCAAATACCCCCGTGTAGCCTTAACAGACTGTAGGGGCAAGTGCTGTTAGCGAGTAGCACCTATGAAGGCCGGAACGGTACACGAAGGGGTGGGTGGGCCAGCACCACGCCCGACCGCCTTTGTCTCCCCAGTGACGATGTTTAGGTACTCATTTGAGGCCGAGTCGACCTAGGGGAGGCCCAGGACCGGTTCAGATAATCCTCACCGGTGTTGGTCGTGAGTGGGAATCGAACCCGGGTCGTCGGGTTCATAGGGCAGCGCGCTACCTGCTACACTACCTGCTCCCCACTAAGCCCGGTCCACAAAGCTGCACACACGCGCGTGTGCACTTGGTAGTGTGAAGAGATGTTGCCAGGGCGACGAGTCTCGTCCCTCGAAACCTCCAACATCTCCACCACGATGAAGGTGGCGCACATTGTATCGAGATTTAGAGATGACCAGGTGTTTACCGAGATCTTGGCTGCGATTATTCCGAATGATCCTGTGCTGTTGAAGACCACTCAATATTTTTCGATTGAAGCGCTGTCGTCCCGACAGTTCTGTTCCTTCACCTGAAGTAGGCTACTTGTGTTGTGGCCGAAACGTCGTGATAATTTTGTCTTATTTTGTTTTATTGTTTTATTCTCATTCTACGTGACTTTACCGAAAGGACCAAGAAGACCACTCAATATGATTTGGCACACACATTTCATCCTTCACATAACCCCAACATTCAGCTTTCTCTTCAAACCGCCTGCTAATGTACAAATATTTGAAAACGGATGCTTTACTTGCGTGGTGGTGGAAAGCGTTTATAATCCGGTGACTGTGAGACAGAGTTGGTAGACTACAAATATATCATTAATGTGCTGCGAGATACTCAACTTGCAGGCCAACAGGCAACCTTAAAAGACTGTCGGGCAAATAGATCACTGGCATCTCTAGGTGAAGTTTTTTCTAGGTATTTTAGTTTTCTATCTCATGAAAAAAATGTTAACAAATTAGGGCCCCACCATCCCAAGCAGAACCCTCATGAAAATGAGCCTTGAGAGTCAAGTTTTCCTGAGCAAAGCAAAGTTTAAAAAAAAACATATTTTCAAACGTGTAAGGTCTTGTTAGGATGCGCTTAACCCACAGGTACAGAGCCACCGCAAGATTTGCACAAACACATTTACAAAAAGCATTGGTGTTAACAAAGATTTTTAATTGCCAGAAAAAGAAAAACATTGTTGTAGCGCCTAGCGAAAAGCGGATAATATCGAGCAAGCGGAGGGAGGCGGCGTGCGGAGAACGTGGTCCCACGGCGACAATCAGCCACGCTTTTGGAATGGAAGTCGTGAGGCAAACGCCTCCACCTCAGGACGCAAGCCCCGTTCCAGTGTTGCCAGATACAAAGAATAAAACCCTTCGTGGCCTGTTGTACTCAAAATGGGGCGCATGATGTGAGAGAGGGGGGGGGGGATTCCATAAATCCTGAAGGGGTCATGGTCGGTTACCATCAAGGGGACTGAGAAGAGGAGGCCCCCACTCGGGTCAACATTGTGATCTGCAAATTGTTTGGTTTGAGGATCTGTGGCATTTTCAGAGGAGGCCATCATTCGCGTTGTTCTCAAAGCGTTGAGAAAAGATTTCTCTCGAATCGCGACCCTACGGATACAAAACCTCCAGATTGTGCCAGGAAAATAAGATGTGCGAGTCATCTCCATTTTCAAGAGACACATAAAATAACAATGATTCTCCAATCAACCAAACAAGGCACGTTTGCGAGCATTGTTGCTGGCTAAGGGAAGGGGGGGGGGGGTAAAAATAAACCCTCAATGCTGGAACCTTGAAAACGAAATAGGACTTCTTGCCAATGATAAGTTTCCTCAATACAGTATATATCTTACAGTATCCTGAGCGAAGTAACCTCCGATCTGGCAACACTGTCCTGGGTAAAAAAACAAAAACCTGAAGCTGTCAACACAAACTGTAATGCCAGGCTGGGTCCCGCCACAGCCGTCCTCCATCGCCTCGTGTTGCAAAGCGAACACATCATTTTATATATACGCATGTCTTTATTCTCAGTGGGATAAAATATGTTACCCTTATATAGCTTACCGAAGCACCCAAAAGCGAGCGTGTCTACATATTTCCGAGCGTGAAGCTTCACCGCAGCTCCAGCGACGAACGCGCGCAAACCAGCACACCATCCGCCCGCGATCCGCCACCAGGGCTCCCAAACACGAGAGGTTGTTGTTATTGTTGTTGTTTTTGGATGGAAGCTGCAGCCACCACCTGTGCTTGCCGCCTGCCACGAGGCACGATTCACAACGAGCAAAGTGACAACATGCTTTCGAGACACGCCGCTGCAGGCCACCGTCCGCTCGAGTGAGCCGCTGGGATCGTCAATCTTTGATTGCGGTCAGGGGCAGCGAGCCGGGGGAGAGATTCACGGGTTGGCAAAACGGTCAAAACAATAAGCCATAGGAAAAATATCTCAACACTGATGGAAGATAAGTCCATGTAGAAGCGTCGTCTCTGCTGGTGTCTATGCGACGGACAACCCGGGAAGACGAACGGCTTCACCAAGGACATGTTGATTACCGAAAGACAAAAATGAGAGAGAACCGGGGACCAGTGGGAACCCCGAATCACATTGCCTGGGGCCCATTTGCGCCTCTCTCGGGGTTGTAAGCAGTCGTGGGGACACGGAGCTGTGTGGCGACTCATCTCTCTCTCTCTCCAAAGAAGGATTTATAAAAAATGAAATTGGACAATAATCATCAACGAGTAAATCTGGCCCACGGCGGAGTCATGAAGGGGGGGGGGGCGAAGATGAGTTTGAGGGATTGGAGGAAGACGACAAAGGACAACGGCGGGGTTGAGGGCAGATGGAGAGGTTTCCGAGCAAAACAAAGTTCGTAAAAGCGAGCGAGTTCTCTAAACGAGGCACGGAGGTGTTGGCGGTTCGTGTTTTGCATTGTTATACGCTGGAGTTAAGCTGGAAAGTGCCAAGCCATACGAGATATTTGGAAGAGGATTTTGACAACAAAGGCACCATCCATCACAGGAATGTGGGCAGAGCAACGCCGACAAATCAAATGCAACGAACAAAACCGTTTCATTCAGGAACGAATCCAGAAGCAATGTTGTAACACCCGCACAGACACACCGCGTGTACGCTGTAATACGTATACATTCTCCCACCCCCTCCCCTCAAAAGTAAGCGCATTGTGTTCACAATGTAACCGTTTAGATAACCTCAAAAACAAAACATGCAGTTTCCACGAGATGCGATGCCACACTGCACGGCAAAGCCCAACACACACACACGCACAGGTAAGAACGTCAAACTTCAGGTAGAGCTACGTGTAAATAAGGCATCTGTGTTGAACCGGAGAGCGGAGGGACACACAAAATTAAGAGCAAATGTGTTGTTTTCACGTTCCATTTCCCGCCACCCCACCCCCGCCCCCCTCCAAAAATATAAAGTTTTGCAAAGAATATATTTGTGCCATCGGAGAACAAGTTGCCAGGTGACACAATGTCCCTTTACAGCCCCTACATCAATGGTCCTGGAATTACACGCATAATTATTTCTCCCTCGAAACAACCACCGCCGCCGAGAATGGGTGCCGATCGACACTCGGTAGCACCGTCGGCTTCTCCGTTGACACTCGGTTACAAAACTACCAACAACTGCGACGTGGAACCCACATCCAAACGTGACCAAATTCAAAGAAACTTACCAAAATCTTACGACAACCCCCTATTCATTCAAACATCAAATGACCACCCCCATATTGTTACCCAGAATCTCCAACAGCCATTACTGGAGCAATCTTCCCTGCCCAGCCAAGTTTGAGTCCCCGTGCCCCCACCTTCTAAAAAAAGCCACCGCAAGGCATTATCTGCGCAAGAACGCGGCGAGGCTGCCGCGCGGCACCTGGCTGGTCTCGACGCGCTGCGTGGTCACGCTCGTCGTGTTCGTCACGCTCGCGCCGCTCGCCTGCTGCCCCGTCGACAGGCGGACGGCGCCGACGGCCGCCTCGCCGCCCACGTGAATCCCGCCGCGGGGCTCGGGCGAACCCACGCCGGCCGAGTAGATGCCGAGACGGAGGATGGCCTCGTCGGGCACGCCCGACCTGCTCCCGGACTGGCTCGCGGCCGACGCCCTCGCGGTGGTGGTCCGCGAGCGGGTCGCGGAGCCGGCGCGGCTCGACCGGGACGAGGAATTGCCGCCGCCGCCGTCGCCGCCGTCACCGCCGCCGCCGGGCGTGTTGTGCCGCACCGTGCGGGAGCGCAGTTCGTACTCCGAGATGGTCTCCTCTGTCGAGTCGGCGCCGCGCTCGGCGCCCTCCTGCTGGTGCGTGGACACGACCCTGGGTTTTGGTTTTGGAAGCCGTGCGGCCGTCGGTGCTGGCGGCGCCGGTGCGAGCAAGGGGCTACACCGGCTCGAACGCCGGGCCGCTCTGGCCGTCCCCGCATGCACGCCTGGTGCCAGGCACGACGGGAGCTTTCGCTTGCCAGAGTTGCACGGCGCAAACCGGACGGCGCCGTCGCTGAGAGACCAGCGAAGGACGCCTGGCACGGCCGGCTGTGCGATACTTTGTAATTTGACACGGAAAGGAGCACACCTCTGAATCGCTGTAGCCAGTATATTGCCGAGTCGCACTTCAATAGAGGGGTGCGAGATGCTCGTGCGTTGCACTCTGAACCCGGTGAGCCGAATTCGATTCCCAGCCATGGTTAATAATGTAGAGAGAGAGGTATCTGAACCGCATTCACCAACCCGCACTGAACAGACGTGGTGAAGTAGGATCAAAGAACCCCGTGTCCGATGGGGTGATGAGATTGGGGAAGCCGTCATCCAGCAGTAGATCGACAATGGGCAGTAAATACAAAAATCAAACATTACCATAGTCTCATGGACAGACTGACTGTCACGGTGATGTGTAAGTTCCACCACTGGCTCAGAGCTGCCAATTGACAGTTAATGACATCCCCAGTTCTCGTTTGAGCAATGCACTGGGATTTATAGTGCGACAACACGCACGGTGGATTAGAATCAAATCAGATTGCGACTGTACCTCGAAATGCAGTTCCACAACCAGGGGCGGGAGGTGGGGGGGCAAATCGTGAGCACCGTGGGAGGTGTTTCGATTCCAAGGAGAACGAGTCTCGTTCTGACTGCACCACGGCCGCTAAGCTCACGATCGTCGTCATCCACCGTGGATCTCTCCACTGCTGGATAAATGCCTCCCGGACACGGGACCATCTCCCCGCGGTTCCATCTAGGAGATGCCTACGAGCGCAAATCCCTTGCGGGCGATCGCTCCGGTCGTGGGACGGCGCCGAGGCCTGGGGTGCCCCCACGCCCCCGCCCCCACCCCCGTGCCCCCCCACCCCCCCACCCCCGTGCCCCCGTGTGCATGCGGGCACGCGGGCACACGGGGGCGGTGGTCGGAGCACGGCACCGCGATACGCGCGCACAACCAGACCCGCAAACAGAACGAACCCGGGCACGGTGCACCGTGACGAGAGAGCCTGCGGTAAGATCCACGGGCGATTGTTTAATCAAATCCAGGCGGCGCTCGTCTCGGATTCACAGCGACACCAGAAACCGCAGCGAGAGCGGCATTTGAGCGGCATCTGGCCCGCGAACGGTTTAGCCCTGGGGCTGCGAGGGCGGCTGACGGGGGACTTGGCAAGGGAGCGGTTAGGGGTGTATTTCGCGGAGTATCGCAACCCCTTTGAAGCCGTCACTGTATAGAACAAGAGTTTGGTGAGCTGAGGTGAAAGCCCAACAAGGTGAAAGCCACAATAAGCTAAAAGTGGGGGACAAGTCCCGACAGAGGGGATGTCTCAGCCCCCAGCTTCAAATCGGTCACATCCTGGTAAAGGGGACTGCGCTTCGCAGGACGTGTGTGTGTGCGTGCACGCGCGTGTGCGACACTGCTTAGGGTTGGCACATTTCCAGCGTAGCCCACTAACCGTACACCTCCTGGTGTGTGTGTGTGCGTGTTGGTGCATGCGTACACACGTGATATATGCAATGAGAGAGTCACGTTCGTCTCTGTGCAGCGTCTCCACGTGCAGGTGTGTTTTTAGACAAGACTGTAAATCCAAATCGTATTATAAATTGTGTTGGGTCGAAAGGCCGGCTCGTGCAATGGGAACATGGAATTTGCACTACGCTGGCTTATTAGGGTCACCATGAATGAATGGTATCATTCTTTTTTTTCCTTCCCCAAACATGACTCCTCTCATTCATATATAGAGAGAACAAAAAACTCATTTTTCTTTTTACCAATTGCTTTTTTTTCTTCCAAAAGTGAAGAAACTAAACCACCACTTGAGAAGATGCGAGAGGGAGGGAGCCGGACGGGGGCAGGAAGTGACAGGAAGTGACATGAAGTGACAGGAAGTGACATGGGAGGAGGGAAACCGATCAAGACACAGCCATGGAACGCGGCACCGACGCTCGCGGGGACGACGTCGCAAAGGCATGAAGCGACGATACACGCAATGAGCCCTTCTGACCAAAAGCTTTATCTCCGAGAGCCACAGATCCCCCCCCTTCCCCCCCTCCCATCAAGTTCCAGAAATCACCCATGAAGCGGTCACCCCCACGGAAAACATTTTTACCGTTGAAATGGAACAAATTACTTATTAATATTCCCAGATTATTGATTACGTTTTACACAGACCGTAGAGTTGTGGTTACTCCTGCTGAGTATCGAGTTCTCCACCTTCACACCTTTTCGAGTTGCAGAGGTAGATTATCGGAAGCCCATCATCATCCAAGCGCCACAATTCTAGCGATGTCACAGACCTCAAAAACCTTTTTGAACCGGACAGCGAAAACGGAAACCCAAAACAAACCAAACAAGCCCCAACTTCATGGGCGTAGCCCAGGCCGCATCGTTCAGGGCTGCCCAACACAAGTTGCAGGCTGTGCTCGACACAAAAATAAAACGCTTTAAATTTGCTTGAATGAGTCACCTTGGGTCGGTGGTTGTCATGCAAACGGTATGCAAATAACATATTTGCGACAGCCCTACGATTTTAGTGACCTCAGAATTTTTTACATTTTTTTCACATGAACGAAGCTGCAATCTTGTGTCAGACCGCCCCGCTACACACAAGTACATATTTGCGAAGTAAGCGCCCTTGTTTATTTTCCTTGCGTCGTTCTTTAACCATGTTTGTGTTCCAAATTCAACACAGGAGCGACTAAAACTTGGTGGGCATTGAGCAGGGTGGGCGAATCTTGGATATTTACGGGAGATCGCTTGAGCAGCAAAAGGGGATGGATTATTTTTGTTACATCCAGCTTTTGGCCGAAGCAACTCGACAGGACGATTGCCCGAATGCTCCTTCTGCATCCGAGCACCGCTCGCGTGCAGCTAAGACCCGAAGAAGCCTCGGAGATCCGTCAAATAAAGAAACATGCGACACAGCAAGCAGAGAAGAAAACTAAACCGCTGCCGTCTTCATCGGCGAAGGTGGAAAAGGAGGAGGAGCAGGAGGACGGGAATTGCAGCCCTTTGCAAAAGCACCGTTGGCCCGTTTACAAAAAAAAGCACTAAGGCATTAAGCCTACTACTGTACTACCAACGTTTTCATATTTTTTTTTTTTAAAAAGCAAATGTTTCAAACATGCGAGGACACGAATCTTTGGTATCGACCGGAGGAGTCGAGAAGGCCCCAGGGCCTTGTGCTCGCGCGATACGTGCCTGCGTGCGTGCACGACCCACTCACTCGCACGTACGCACGCCTCTCAGCTCCCTCCGCCCCCCGCCTGTGTCGGAGTGAGGACCGACGCCATGATGGAGGAGAAGAGAGACGGCGGTGGGGGGGGGGCAGAGCGCGCGGTTCACTTCCTGCGCGATACCTGCTGGTGGAAGAGCGCCTCGTTGGCCTCTACCACATCTTCATCTTCATCATCGTCTTCCCCAGCTGCGCCCTGCCGGCGCAGAATCTGACGCATCGCGACCTCCTGCTCGGGGCACACGCACGGGCACACGCACGGGCACATGCACGGGCACACGCACGCACATGTGCATGCATACAAACACACAAACGCACACGTACACACACAGTGCTCAGATTAAAAAACAGTAACTTCGACAATAATCCCCGGCACGTTCTCCGCAAGCCGTCGGTGTTTGCGACGGCTGTGTGTTTGTGGCGGCTGTGTGTTTGCGGCGGCTGTGTGTTTGCGGCGGCTGTGTGTTTGCGGCGGCTGTGTGTTTGCGGCGGCTGTGTTTTTGCGACGGCTGTGTGTTTGTGGCGGCTGTGTGTTTGCGGCGGCTGTGTGTTTGCGGCGGCTGTGTGTTTGCGGCGGCTGTGTGTTTGCGGCGGCTGTGTCTTTGCGGCGGCTGTGTGTTTGCGGCGGCTGTGTCTTTGCGGCGGCTGTGTGTTTGCGACGGCTGTGACTCGGGCTCCTCCAGTCGATTTTTCTGAAGCGGTCGTCCTGTGAATAAACCACTTCCACTGGGGGGAACGTGGAATTTCCACCGCTGGCTCAGGGCAGCTCAAGTGAGCACGTTGACACTGCCATTATTTATACCGATTTATATTTATTTAAAAAAGGCAACCCCTGATGACCAATCACTGCAAGGTAAACAAATGGTCCCCGTGTCACCGCCGCGACGAGGCGAGGTCCGCTAGTGGCACGTGCTGCTCCCCGCCATTACCTCTCCGTTGGCGTTGAGGACGACGACCCTGACCTCGTCGCCCGAGCCCCAGGTCGAGTGCTGCTTCATCAGCAGATCCCGCGGGGGGTTGTGCTGCACTCCTGCGCCACCCGCCCAGATCTGCAGGTGGCAGAGTGGAGGAGGGGAAGTGGGAGGATAAGGAAGAGGAGGAGAGAGGATGATTATGCAGAAGAGGAGAACCGAGGGAAACGAGCCACGTGACCTCTCCAGACTCACGCGGTTGACATGAGAATCCTCGTCGTGTGATCCAGATCTCTGCTGACATAGGTTGGTGGATGACAGAGATGCGGGAGATACCAAACTTGCTCAACTAACTCCAAATTAGCTCAACAAACTCCAAACTTGCTCAACAAACTCGAAACTTGCTCAACAAACTCCAAACTTGCTCAACAAACTTGCTCAACAAACTCGAAACTTGCTCAACAAACTTGCTCAACAAACTCCAAACTTGCTCAACAAACTCCAAACTTGCTCAACAAACTCCAAATTAGCTCAACAAACTCCAAACTTGCTCAACAAACTCCAAATTAGCTCAACAAACTCCAAACTTGCTCAACAAACTCCAAACTTGCTCAACAAACTCCAAACTTGCTCAACAAACTCCAAATTAGCTCAACAAACTCCAAACTGGCTCAACAAACTCCAAACTTGCTCAACAAACTCCAAATTAGCTCAACAAACTCCAAACTTGCTCAACAAACTCCAAACTTGCTCAACAAACTCCAAACTTGCTCAACAAACTCCAAACTTGCTCAACAAACTCCAAACTTGCTCAACAAACTCCAAACTTGCTCAGCTAACTCCAAACTTGCTCAACAAACTCCAAACTTACTCAACAAACTTCAAATTAGCTCAACAAACTCCAAACTTGCTCAGCTAACTCCAACCTTGCTCAACAAACTCCAAACTTACTCAACTAACTCCAAATTAGCTCAACAAACTCCAAACTTGCTCAACAAACTCTTCACTTGCTCAACAAACTTCAAATTAGCTCAACAAACGCCAAATTAGCTCAACAAACTCCAAACTTGCTCAGCTAACTCCAAACTTGCTCAACAAACTCCTCTTCCCACCTCCCCCCCGCTCCAATGATGGTCGTTATTTTTGTATTTTGGATTGGAGAGCAATTTGGGAAATTTGTTTAAAAGAAATATTATTATGACTAGTCAAGTGTTCCTTGTGAAAGAGTCTTGAGACTTGTGCAGCAAGGCAGTGAGAGATTTGTGCCCCCAGCATGGGCTGATTGGTGTTGCATGAAACATGGGAGAGGGGGGGGGCATGGGGGCATGGGTAGTCACGTGGGCAGCTCACCGTGATGCTGTCACCGGCCTTGACGATTGTGCGGCCCGTAAATTTGTAGACTATGTCGGCGTGGCCGTGGATCGAGCGCTTCACAGTCCACCCGCCAACCGCTTGGTCCTGCTCCCCACGGGAACGCGAGTGGGAACACATACACGGGAACACGCGACACACACGCGTGCGGGCACGGGGCAACACAAATACGCACGCAGACGAGAGAACACAAATCGCACAGACACACGCACACACAAACAAAACAATTAAAAAGCTGCCGCCTTGAAATCACTGGGGCTCGAGTGTCGACCCACAAACGGAGTTAAAATCCAAGTTAGAGGCCATAACCCTCCGGCCTATGACCCTTTGGGGTCATCAAGATGGGGTGCGACTTTTATAGGAAGCATTCTGTGGTTGTCCTGCACGCAACTCCCAGATCGGTGCCTGCACGGAGGAATGTGGAATGCTCGGCAGAGGCCCCGCCAACCAGGAGGCGAACAGCGCGCAAACGCTCGTTTGACCTCAGACTTGACCTGCTCAAAGAATAGGCCGCGTTTAAAAGGAGTTTTTAAATATACAAGTTGCAAGTTATTGTTGTTTTCATTCATATCGCTGCATTATGTTTTGCCCCGCACTTGGCCGAGCTGTCTGGGGCAACATTCACTGGGGCCCCATGGGGCAGAGAAACACTTAAAATTCTAGGCACCTGTAAAAGTGTTCCGCGCGTGGTAAATTTCTTCCGTTCAGATTTGGCGAGAAGATACTGGAAGGAATTCCTTACATGTGCCGTGGTGCCTGCCCATAAAAGTGAAAGACTATCCCTTCTGTCGAAACCCGAGGCTTTCTTCGACCAGTGGGAGGGTTGCTCATTCTTAGTTGAACACGAAGTAGGCTTTTTCGACAAAAATTTGGTTGAGATCGCGTAAATATAAATGTGTCGTTACATTAAGCCCGCCACCACTCGACACAGCCCTTTAGTAAGGTTCGTCACGTAAACAAAACATGACAATTCGTTACTAGTCCAGCACACCGGTGTGTTGGAGAGTAAACCAACATCGACACTTGGAGTACGACATTTTGACGGGAATAACAACCAGCATCATCAGGCGACAGCCTCTGCTTTCCCCCAGCCATCTGTGCTGTCGACTCCATGCCTAAGTCCAAGCCCAAGGGCCTCATTTCCTCTGCCTATGACCGACTTTCCTTTCTCTCTATAGAACATATTTCGGCCATTGTTTTTGCACAGCGTCTTGAGACGCAGACTCAATGAAAAGCTGCACGAATCCACATCATGTTGAGGTGCCACGGTAGAAAAAACGGTTGCGCCGCTGTCCGGCTCTCCCGATGCGTTTGCGGGTCATGCCGCGTGCCGTCCGGCACAATGTGCTGGGAGCGAAACGTCGGACACTCTGTTGGCATGCGCGACCAAACGTCGGGCACCGCGATGGGAAAAAAGAGCGGGGGTCGCCATCGCGCGCGGCGCGGCTCCGCCTCCTTGCCTGCTGCGAGTCGTTGATGAGCTTCACGAATCTGCCGCCGGCGTCGATCTCGTCCACGGCGATGACGCCCGACGCGGAGGCGCGCTGCGTCACGCTCACGCTGCTCGTCGCCTCCGACTCCTGCACGTCCAGGCGCTTGCGCTTGGCCGCCGAAGACGACAGCGACAGGCCGCCCGAGTTGGAGCCCGAGGCGGCGGCGCCGCCGCGAACCACGGCCACGCGGGAGGACGCGACCGACGAGCGCGACGACGCGGCTCCGCCGGCGGCGGACGCGGAGCCGGCGCCGGACGCGGAGCGGGAGACGGCGCCGCCGCCGCCGCCCGAGGTGCGCACGGTCTCGGAGGAGCGAGTGACCGTCACGCGGGACGAGGGGCTCGGGGAGAGGTGCAGCCTGCGGGCGGGCGGGCGGGCGGGCGGGGGGAGGGGGGCGACGTGAGCGACCGTCGGCATCCGTCATCGACGTCAGCTGCCGTGAGCTATCCGCGACCGGGCGAACGGTTCACCGGGACGATGCAGTCCCTGGCCGTTTCCTCGTTTGGCCGCTACTCCGTCATTCGTTTTGACCACGAGCGATCGTCCCCACTAGCGACGCGACGTGCACTGCCCAAGCCGACTTACTATTCCGAGCAATAAGTGAATATGCACACGTGTGCATGTGTGCGTGCGCATTCCGCGCATCCGTGCGCGATTACAAATCAGCGCTTATGTGTGGGTGTAGGCACACGCGTGTTCGTTCAAACACACTGACGGTCATTGTGAACGATGACGACGATGACACTGATGATGCCGACGACGACAACGACGACGACGGCCAAGATGCCGGTGGGCGACGACCACGCACCTCTCCTCCTCGCCCTCGAGCATCTTGCGGTAGGCGGAGATCTCCATGTCGAGGGCCAGCTTCACCTCGAGCAGCTGCTCGTACTCGTTGATCTGCGCCGTCATCGCCTGCCGGATCTCGGTGAGCTCGCGGTCCTTGTCGGCGAGCTGGCGCCAGTGCGAGTCACGCTCGCGCCGCAGCGTCTCCTCCAGGTCGCGGATCTTCGCCTCCGCCCCTGCCACCTGCGTGCGGGGGCGCCGCCACGAAACGACAACACGTGACCGTGACCGTGACGACGACGACGACAGTGGCGGTGACGACGACCGATGTACGCTGAAATTCTTTCGCACCGTCGTACGTGGCCAGCCGTGCTAATCGGGAGGTGCGGGGAAGGGACAAGAAACCTAACACAACGAGCAGTTGCTAAGGAATTAGTTTGTCAGTCGAGATCATCTTCAAGTGCATAGCTCCCAGCCGCTTCCCAAGATCGGAAGGTGGAGCGCGTTCCAGACGGCCGCAGAAGCGCATCCGAAAACATGCAATGTGGTCACCATCTCTGTTCAATGGTTAGCCAAAAGCTGCTGCCAGGATGATTCGAGCTTGCGTGATAGTTTATCATGCCACCAAACATGATTGATGACGGTGGGGTGATGATGAAAATCGACGATTATGACCATGTTAATGGATATCACGACGATGATTATGATTGATGAGGATGATAACTGAACATGACGATGATCGCGATCGTGACGACATCAACTATGACGGTGAGGATTACGATGATAACCATGCCGATTGCGACCATGGCGTGCGAGTGGGGGGCTAGCGGGGGAGTGAGGGGGGCGGGGGGGAGAGGGGGTCCCACCTGGCGCTGCAGGGCGCCCAGCTGGTTGTTGAGCGTCTCGATGCGCATGCGAGACTCGGTGAGCTCCTCCTGCACGACGCCCGACATCGTCGAGTTCTGCTGCAGCGACATCTTCGCGTTCTCCATCTGATCCGGCGTGCATGGCCAGCAGCATCATCAGCATCATCGTCGTCGTCATCAGCACCACCACCACCACCACCACTCACACGTTTCGCGAATCCCGCACATCGTACGATAGAGAACACCTCCTGCACGTTAATCACAGCGCAGCCTGTGCACCCAACCCCACCTTCGGGAACCGCCACTGGAAAGCGGCGACGAGCATTGTGAACCGTGGGGGCGCACAGAGAGCCACCGCCAACTTCACAAAGTCCACAGAGGCATCGGCAGAAGTTGATTCGGGCCTCACGTGAGGCCGCCGGAGTGGGTTTCAAACGTGGACACAGACCTCTAAGTCGCTACACACCGGGCCATACGCTCGCACGAAGAAGAAGAAGTAGCAGAAGCGAGAAGGAGCAATAAAAACATTCTTGCTCTCCGCCTCTCGGCCTCACCTTGGTCTTGTAGTTGTTCTCGAGCTCATTTTTGTAGAGCTGCACCTGGTCCATGTGCTCGGCCCGCAGGTCCTGCAGGGCCTGCGCCAGCTTGCTCTCGTATTCCTGCTGGTGCCCGGCGTCGATCTCCACCAGCCGGGACTCATGCCGCTTGCGCGTCTCCTTCACCTCCTGCGGCGGACACGCGATGGCGGGGCGGTCGTAACATTTAAAAATAAAGTTTAAAGGTGCAGGCCTGCAAACGCCTGCTCACCCCGCTGCCGGAGAAAAAGCACCGCCACTCGAGTGAACTCTGTGGAGTTTTTGGTCTCCTCTTCCCACGTCGATCGGGCGGGCCGGAATGTCTGTAGCCCCGCCGCACGCAGCCCTGCCGATCATTGACTGCGGTGGTGAACGTTGCCGTGGTGAACGTTGCCATGGTGAACGTTGCCGTGGTGAACGCCACGGGGGTGAACGTTACGGTGGTGAACGCCGTGGCGGCAAACGCATTCGCACTGCGGGATGGTGAACGCGTTCACGTGGGCGCGGGATGGTGAACGCGTTCACGTGGGCGCGGGATGGTGAACGCGTTCACGAGGGATGGTGAACGTGTTCACGCGGGCGCGGGATGGTGAACGCGTTCATGAGGGATGGTGAACGCGTTCACGAGGGATGGTGAACGCGTTCACGTGGGCGCGGGATGGTGAACGCGTTCACGAGGGATGGTGAACGTGTTCACGCGGGCGCGGGATGGTGAACGCGTTCACGAGGGATGGTGAACGCGTTCACGAGGGATGGTGAACGCGTTCACGAGGGATGGTGAACGCGTTCACGAGGGATGGTGAACGCGTTCACGAGGGATGGTGAACGCGTTCATGAGGGATGGTGAACACGTTCACGAGGGATGGTGAACGCGTTCACGAGGGATGGTGAACGCGTTCACGTGGGCGCGGGATGGTGAATGCGTTCACGAGGGATGGTGAACGTGTTCACGCGGGCGCGGGATGGTGAACGCGTTCACGAGGGATGGTGAACGCGTTCACGAGGGATGGTGAACGCGTTCACGAGGGATGGTGAACGCGTTCACGAGGGATGGTGAACGCGTTCACGAGGGATGGTGAACGCGTTCATGAGGGATGGTGAACGCGTTCACGAGGGATGGTGAACGCGTTCACGAGGGATGGTGAACGCGTTCATGAGGGATGGTGAACGCGTTCACGAGGGATGGTGAACGCGTTCATGAGGGATGGTGAACGCGTTCACGAGGGATGGTGAACGCGTTCACGAGGGATGGTGAACGCGTTCACGTGGGCGCGGGATGGTGAACGCGTTCACGCCGCGCGGGTGGATGGGCAGAGGGCGCCAGGGCGTGGGGGGGGAGATTTGAGAAACCTGCACCGTTGTTTCAACTGCCGGGCAGGGAGATGGAATTGAACCGCCATCTTTGGTTCCAGCGTGCTGACCAATACACCACCACGACAGGGTGGGGGGAGGGGGTGTGGGTGCATGGGGGGCGGGGTGCATGGGGGGGGGTGCATGGGGGGGGGGTGCGGGGGGGCAGCTCACGTTTTCGAACATCGACCGACGGAACTCGAGCTCTTCCTTGAGGCTCTGGGCGGCGTTCTCGGCGGTGACTCGAGCGAGTGTCTCCTCCTCCAGCTGCTTCTTCAGGTTCAGCAGGTTCCCCTCCAGCTGCACGGTCACATGCAGGGCGCACACAAACACACGCGCGCTAGCGTTCGTGCAATGGCAAAGGTCACCTGTGTAGACTTGTATTATAACTTCTTTCACACCATACGTAGCCAACCGTGCTAACCAACAGCCTCAATAGACTATTGGGGGCAAGTGCTGTTCGCGGGTAGCACCAATGAAGGCCGGCACGGCACACGAGGAGATGGGTGGCCATTACCATGGTAGCCATTTAAGGCTGAGTCAACCTAGGGGAGGCCCATGACTACTGTAGTTGACTCTGTGCTAGGAATTGAACTTGGGTCCCCTGGTTTGTAGCGCAGTGCACCAAACGCTACGTCACCTCTCCCGACCAGTGTATGTACACACACAGCAGGTTTCTCTCCGGATGCAAACTGCACGCACGCACGCCACTGCTTCCAAGTGACGATTACACTGATGAACTTAAAAATCATCACAAGCTCCATATTATAACACGTGTGTGTTGGTAGATAATGTAACAGTTCCTGCATGTCTCTTCTATTATTATAGTGATCAGACTGTTTGGATAAACGCATTTTGTGAAAATCAGCCGAGAATGGAGCCGTGGTGCAGCGGTTAGCGCACTGTGCTAAGAACCCCGGTGACCTCGGTTCGAGTCGTGCCAGCGGCTGACGCCAGTGACAAGGAGCAATGCCGGATCCGATGCACCCTCGGCAACGACCCCATTCACAGCCCCCCCCCCCCCCCCACTATCGCTAGCCACCTACAGGCAGAGACAAGTTTCCGACCGCATGAGATCGTATCTTCCGATTTATTTCTCTTTTGCGTACATTTTATGCGTAGCTGTTGTTGAATCGTTTCCCGTGTTGGTTGGAGTTTTATGCGGGTTTCAGTTCGTCACCGCACATTTCAACGTCCGTTATCGTTTCTCTGCCGGGTCCGATTCTCGCACCGTTTGTCTCCATGGGCTCGCACTCGCTCAGAGAGACTTTGCTGTGGGCGACGATCCGGCTGCAGCGCGCGGTGCTGCGCAGGGGGGGGGGGGGGGGGGGGTGGGAAGCGTCGGCAGCCACCGCCCTGCGGCTTGCGCACAAATTCTCAGGGCGTGCCGAGACTGCCAGCAGCTCCCGCTCTCATCCGGCCTTTGCTCAAACTTGCCCAGCCAGCCGTCCCCCACCCTGCCACCCAGGGACTCCCACTATCGCCCACATAACTCCCTGGAACTGAGTCACAGGCAAGATTAAACATGTTTTTCCTTTTTTTTACGTGATTCAGAAGAATAACATTTTTTTTTACAAGGTGCGGTCTTTTCTGGGGTCCACTTGGGCAAACCGCTGCGCTTTAGGTTTTTCCTTTGCAGAGGTCGGGCCGTTATTCCACACTCGGACAGACGTCTGATAACTCTGGTGCGGCCAAACACCGGTGAGGCCCAACCCCGGTGAGGCCCAACCCCGCTGCGGCCCAACTCCGGTGCGGCCCAACCCCGTGAGGCCCAACCCCGGTGAGGCCCAACCCTGGCGTCTCTGCAGCGAGCAGCGACGTCAAATTCACTCCTTGTACAAGCACCGTTGTCGACACAAAGAGGCCTTTCATTCATCCCCTCTGCTCTCATAACTACTGCCGCCCCCCGCCCCCACTCTGACGCCTGCCCACTCTCAGTGGCAGCGGCTCTCGTGATTTATTTTTGGGTCAATCGCTCGTAAAGAAACAAAGTAATGCTGCAAAAATGCAACGTAAAATGACTCCCCGCCTGGCCGGATGGAAATGCCTGAGCTTCACTGAAATGCCATGCGGTGATCGTGCAGAATAGTGGGGCGAGGTTTGAAGGACGGTGTTTTAAAGAATTGTACCGAAACTTTCAAAAGGTTGAAGGCTACAGTGAATGTGATTCACAGGTTATTGGGATTTAAAGAATTGCTGTGTGTGGATGTTAAAGAGGTTGTTCACGCGGTTATTTTAATCGTGACTATCGATGCTAAATATAAATACGCATGTAATGTGCAGAATACGATATTGAACAAGTTAATTTTGTAACGAAGATAATTTTAGGACGTTAATAGCAGAAAGATGATATTAAACACATGTGAATATAGATTATAAAGTTCTAAGATGTTAACAGCGTACAGGAAAGCTTATTGGACGAAAAAGTAGTTCCATAAATTTGTCGAATTTCCCCCGAGACGTTTAAAACTTTTAAAATCGCGTCTGTTCTGGCTGCCTACTCCAATTTAAAACCGTCACCACGAGTCAACTGGTGGTTTCCTTTTTGAAATCGCAAAGTATTTATGGGACGGGCTTTAATTGAAGTGAAACCAAGGATGTACGAGTTCCCGCTACAGCGGCAGTGGCGGCGGCAGGAGCGGCAGCAGCAGCACAAACCAACGTTTACACCGATGGGCACTCTGCGGTTTAATCTGCTCGGGTGATGAGATCACGTTTCCAACTGTACCGTGACCTCTGCCAAAAACAGTGCCCCAACCGGCCGAAAACAAAAATGTAACCGCTCCACTTCACGGTCGTTATCTTTTCACGAGGTCATTCGCATTTCTCGCGACGAGACGAATTACATACTAATGACACACCACACCGTATTCGCTCGCTCTCCGAGAGAGAGACGCACACAGAGAGGACGACTTTCCGAGGTGCAGGGAGGAACCAGGGGCAAGCAGGCAGCGTGGTAGCAGCAGCCACCCGATGAGCCGCTGCCAAATTCCCCCCCCCCCCACTACAAAGCTCTGCCGTCCTCTAGGTAATTTTTTTGTGTTTTGTCGTCTTTTTATTTTTTGCGTTTAGTTCGTTGTTCTTCCCACGCACCTCCGCTTAGCGTGGTTGACTACGTGTGGTGCGAAAGAAGTTCAACGTAAGTGCGTACACTGGTACGTACGTATAAAAGGTGCTATAGATAGTAGTCGTTGCCTTCATGTGGCCAGCCGCCAGCACCGGAATGTGGAATTTTACAGCAGGGGCTGGCGGATGTGAACGCTCGCTTGAATGGGAAGCCACTTTGCACTCCACACGGCCCGGTGAAGGTCCACCGCTGCAACAAGCGCTCATCAGAGATGCCTCCAAGTGACGGGGCGTTCTTGAAACGTCTCGTCATTATTCTTAAGTCTCTTTTGCAAAGGAGACATTTGGAGAAGAGACTTCACCACTTAAAAATACCAACTTATTCCACTTAAATTATTTTCTTGCGGCGTTTAACGGTTTGGGGTGGCGCGGTGATGCAGTGGTTAGCGCACCGCACTCTGAACCCAGCAATGGGAGTTTCATTCCCGGACCACGGCTGACATCGGTGGTGGACCCTGGACAGCGCAGCTTCACCAAGCCAGCCTGACCCATCGCCGGGGCGGCGTGGGGGAGGTCTTGAAGAAGGCCGTGGGTTCACAACGGGCTGTAAAAGGAACTCGTCGATGCAATTGTATTTTCTGTGGCTCAGTTTTTTGTTTGTTTTCGTAGGCGATTACTTTAGCAAGCGATGAACATCCCCCCCCCCCTCTCCTCCTCGTCACCGACCGCAGGTCTCCCCTGGCTGAGACACGGCCGTCTCGATGTGCTCTCCCTCGCTTCTAACGGTCAATGGACATCCGCGTAAAACACCCAGAGTGGAATGTTCCCCGCGATTGGTCGTTTGAAGTTCGCATTAATCAACGTGAAGCATCACTCGAGGTTTAGGAGCGGCCACCACAGCATGGCGTGTCCACCGCTCCACCACTCACTCACCCTCTGCCAGGACCACCGCTCACCACTCGCCCCACCAGAACGACGGTTTACCTCGCACACACCGCCAGTGCCACCAACACACTCACACCGCCCGCGCAGCCCGCACCGCCCGCCCCTTAGCTCACCGAGGACAGGCTGGCCTTGAGCGAGCGCAGCTCGTCCTCCAGGATGCGCTGCTGTGCCAGCGCGGTGCCCAGCGCGTGACTTTTGCTGCCCAGCTGCGCCTCCAGGTCTTTGTTGCGCCCTAGCGCTGTGGCCAGGTCCCGCTCCTTCTGCGCCATCCTGGGGTGGACACGGGAGACACGCGGGGGGGGCACGCGGGGAGACACGCGGCGGGGTCACCGACGGGCACCATCACGACTACGGCAAGAATCACCTTCGATGACACCCACAATACCGCCCCGCACCGCCACTAACCGGACACCGTCATCACCACATCAGCACCATCGCCGGAAAACGCACTGCCGATGTAACCGGCACTGCCAATACAACTGCCACCGTCATCAGCTCCATCATCAATTCTAGCACCGCAACCATCACCACCATCGCTACACAAACAATAACAACAATGCTGCAATCATCGCCACACTGCCATCAATACCAGCGACAACTACCATCCACCACTGCACCAACAATACCATCACTCTCACCGCTACCGCCACCACCGTTGCCAGAAGAATTTGCACCACTGCTTATCACCACCTGCATCGCCGCCTCTACGACCGACACCACCATTGCCGCCACTGATTAATGTGTAACGATGTGACGTTTCCTAGCGAGTAATTATTGAACGTTACACATTCGGCGTTTTCTGTTTTATTCAGAAGGCAGGAGAGTAAAAAACTCAAAACTGAATGTGAAAAAATTAACTCGGCAAAATGGAAGTGAGAGATGTCCGACAGGGGAGGTAACTCAGTGGGAAGTTTTACCGCATGCTGGGATGGTCAAACGACGCGCAATTGAAGATGAGATGTTGGTAAAGTTCATGGAATCGAGACGATAGTATTTGTGACGTTTACGGCATACAAAAGATGACGCCTGAAGTAAGCGTGCAGTGTGCGGAACGAGCGGCGAATGGCGGTGGTGGCGTTGGCGGCTTTCATCCAGCAGTGGATTGACCATGACTGATGACGATGATAAAGCAGAATTTATATTTTGTTTAGGCTCAGCCTGTTGCCCATTGTCAGGCGCATTGATCGTGGAAAACTCAGGAAATATAAACTCCTTTGGAACGGCAATAATTTATAGCCCTTTGTCAATCCACTGTTGGATGAAGGCCTTGCCCATGCTGTATCAGTCATGCAAATTGTTTAACCAAACTTCACCAAGCTCATCAGGCCGGATTTGTTGAAGGAAGACGGAGCCCAGGACCAGTTCAGAGATCACCCTCCACGGATGTTAGCCATGGCTTCGAATCGAACCGAGGTTGCTGGGGCCGACAGCACGCGGCACCCCAACCCGCTGTGCCGCTGTTTTCACCTCGAAGGCCTGTACACGTTACCTCGAGCAACACGGACACTTAGGATGGCGTCCTCGACTCAATTGCCCAACGATTTCTGTTGGAGGAGGTCATAGCCCGTGGGGCCGGAGGTTAGAGTCTCTGGGTGGGAAAGAAAGGGGGTGGGAAAGAAAGGGAAGTGCGAGCGGGCCGCTACACACTCGCCATCGCGGTGAGCTTAGGTGATAGCAATGACGAGAAAGGGGGGGGCTGGTTAATTAAATAAATAACCCCATACGAGCTTGCCTCAGCCATGGATGAAATGCTCTAGGCCTTTGTGATGCACCCAACCCACTGAACACCCACCAACCCACATCCACACCCACGGCAGCTCCGCAGCCGCCTGCAGTGTGAGCTCACACAAGGGCGCGCGTTTACACAGCGCTTACAAAGCGGCACATTCAAATAAAATAAAATGTATTACTGCAAAGGACGCAGGATAATTCCTCTGCTCAGGCAAGCATGGTGGAAGGTGGGGAGGGGGGTGGACGCTCGTCTAGTTAGTGACCCCAAGCCAGTGGTGGAATTTCTACACCCTTGCCAAACAATAATTACGTTGACTCAAAGAGGAATTCACCCACTCCCCCGCTGCGTAATAATTATACACGTGGAGGAGCGGTGGCACTGCGGTCAGCACACCCCACAAGGAATCCGGCGACCCGAGTTCGATTCCCGCTCACGGCTAACGTCGGTGACGAGAGTTGTGCTAGAAACGGTCCAAGGACTCCCCTCGCCTTCATTAAAAAAAAACGGCACGGACCAGCGTGGTGAAGTATGGTCGCACAACCCCCACGACCGACAAGGCCCGGGGAGGCTTTCGTCCGGCGTCGGATTGGCCCAAGGGCCGTACGATGATTGTGCACGGCCTTCCCGTAATATCGGCAGTGCGGGCGCCCTGAATATTCCAGACGGAGCAGAGACTGCGTGAGTGGTAGTGGTGGTGGTGGTCCCAATTTGATGAATTATCACAAGGGACAGTAAGTGGGGAGCCCCCTTCTGGCCGACTAATGCCCGCTCGTCGCAGGACGCCGCGTTCACCGCGTGCCACACGAGGACGGCTGCCGCTGGGCACCTCCGGATATCCCGCGCGGGAGGCGCGGTGCGGACGTTAAATGGCGACGATCGCGAGGCGTGGCGGGTTGACCGAGGGCATCGCCACTCGACCGGTTTCATCACCAACTGCTGCAACCAACAAAATCCTCAGCAGCTGCCTCCAAGCGGCTGGGGGTTGCGAGGTCGGGTCCCCTGGGTGGGCCGGGAACCCGCGGTGGAGAAGGGGAGGAGGAGATGCGAGGAAGAGGTGGGAGGAGGAGGAGGAGGAGATGCGAGGTGGAGGAAGAGCGGCATTGAGCGTTGGGGCGTGGCATGTCCGCAGGCCCATGGCGCTCCCCAGAACGAGGGCCCCGCCTCGTTACGGCGGCGACCGTGGGAGCCCCGGGATACGCCGCCCGTGAGAAATCGTTGGCAGGTTTGGGGCCTCCTGTGGGGCTCCTCGCCCTTGCCATGAGCGAGGGCCCGGCTGGGCGGCGGGGGGGGGGGCCTTCCCACTCTCTCGTTGAGTTTGTTTATTGACCCGCCTCTCCGCCAACTCCACGGAGGCAGTCGCCATGGTTTTTGTTTTGTAAACGACAAACTCGCTCAGCTGCGAAGTCACTGGCCGCACGAGTTACTTTTTTTTTGTTGCAAAAGGCTAAACAGAAGACTTCATCTGGGTCTGAGTCAGGGTCTCGTGGGCGTGGGGCCACAATGGAGCGACTGATTCCAAGCCGGAGCCCCCTGGGGACACCGCTCCAGGCCCTAGCGAACACCAACCCACCCCTACCAGCCCCACCCCCGTACCCACACTACGAGCACGAGCGAGCAACAGTTTTAGGACATTGCGGTAAGGGGCTAAAAATAAAAGGTGTGCAAACCGGGCCCTGATACCCCCCCCACATCCCCTCCGAGCCCCCCTTATGCCCCCCACCCTCTCTGTCTCCAACCAGCCCCCACCCCGCCACCCTCCAGCCCACGCCTTGCTCGGTCAGCTGACCAGGCCGACCATTAATGCAGCCTGTGTGGTCGCTGCCTGCATTCCAAGGCCATGATCGGGTCTCTCTTTATTTAACCAGGCGGCTGTACGAATGGTTCACTCGCAAGGTTAAATAAAGGATGCCGAGATGGGCTTGGGTTCTCTGTGTCCGAGAATCTGCACGGTGCGGTGCCTGGCAAATCGCCACGAATGAGATTCCCCCCACCAACAAGGAGCGATTGCACCTAAACTTCACTATTTTCATTTTAACTCTTTTCAAAAGCTTATCAAGTGGAAATGTATAGCAGCCAAATGCTCTAAAACGCACGATGTTTCTAAATATGGAGGAAAAAAACCAGAGGGTACGGAGAAGAATCCACGCGACCACTGGGAGAGAGAGACACGCAAACTCCAAATATACAGCAGCAGGCGTCAGAGTCGGGATCGAGCCCATGACCTCCTGCATACCAGGCGAGGGAGTTAACATCTACCTATTTGGACCTCCCACGTCTCTCCGAGCTGTCGGCTATCGCCAAATCAAACTCCACCAAACGGAGCGGGATGGCGGCCGAGACGGCCGAGACGGCTGGCGGGGAGGCGGCCAACGGAGGGAACTCGCCCGAGATGTCGCGATGAGGTCGGCTCGTGTGCAAGAGCCGGACTAGACGGTGCCCCGCAAGGCTATGGGATACGGCGATGGCTCGGGGCGGTCTTCATCTAGCAGTGGATAGATCATGTCTGCTGCTGTGATGATGATGAATGGGGTTGGCGATCCGCGTCTCGGTGTGCACGCAGCGACGCGTAACGATGAGGCGTCGCGTCCTCAGCCCCGCTGGTTTAACGCTGCCTTTGGCCCAGGGCCTCCCTCGAGGGGGGATGGGGCGTTGAGGAGGAGGGGGAAGCCGCAAGGGCAACGTGGCACCGCGCGCCGCCACGCCGCAGTGGAGCGTCTCGATAACCGACGGGTGGCGTGGGTCGGGAGGTTGGGGTTCGATGGGCCGGGGTGGTGGGGGACAGACACGAAACGTGAGTCTGACCCCGTCTCACACACCCCCCCCCCCTCCCACCACCCCACAGAAAATCGTCACTGTACAGTGGACAGCCGGGGCGGATTTGTACGGACGTTTGTTGAACTTTTTTCGCACCGTACGTAGCCAACCGTGCTAAATCGGAGGTGCGGGGCGGGTGGTTGGGGGAAGGACGGGATTTCACCACGAGGAGGGATTTAAAGTGGCCACGCATCGCCGAGGAGTAAGACAGCACACGGCGCGGAGAGACGGACAGAGAGAGAGCGAACGGGGCCATCGCTGGTCGGGGCGTGCCGGGCGTCGATCGCTCGCACAGCGACGCCTTCCCCCCAACGCTCAGCCCGTCGTTTGGTTTTTGCAGAAATTGATCATTAAACGCCGCTCGGTAATGAAAATGACGACGGTTAAAGTGTGCGAGCTCAGCTTGAACGCGATTATTAACAGTGAAAATGTGTAAATGATGATGGAGGAGGGATGACGACGGAGGAGGAGGAGGCGGCGGCAGCGTCATCTCGAAAGCAAAGAAAATAAACTATGAACAAAATAAACAGCTGTTACAAAAGCTGGGGGGGTGGGGGGGGCGATGGGGGGGGGGGGGGGGAGTATAAAAGCGCGATTGTAACGCGAGCATGCGCCGCGTCTCCTGTCAATCCCGGCGTGTGGGACAGCTGCAACTCCGCGCCGACGGCCGCACGCGCACGGCTAGCGGCAAGGCGCAGCTGTCGAGAGCGCGGGCGGTGCAGCTGAACTGGGGGGCCTACGGGCCAGAGGGGCCCACGGGCCGCCGAGAAGGGCCCCCCCCCCCCACCAGACCACCCCCCGGATACCCTCCCCCCTCCCGCCCCACCATTGCATTCCTTGCACTGGGGCCCCATGCCAACCACGCTGCACCACTGTACACTGCAGACCCGACCGTGCCATTTGTACAGTCGGCTCGCGTGTTTCTGCGTGGGCTCGTAATTAACAGCCACGCTGTCGTGAATAATTAATATTACTGGGTGACGATTCCATTTGGGAATGACTGTTGTTTTTGCTGTTGTAACGTAGCGTGGTGCGTAACTCTACAGAGTCTGTGGACCTGTCTGGGTGTCTAGCAATAGAGCGATAGAGTGGCAGGGAAAAATATAATCTACAGTGGGGTAAATAATTCTCTACAGAATCTAAAGTTGGTATTCAATCTAAAGACTCTGATTCTTTACACTCACGCACAGAATCTTATCACGAGCATCCGGATCGATTTTAATTGGATCATTATATCCATAACCATCCAAGATCACCATTGTTAGTATTCTTATTGTTAGGAAATGCAGTCTTTGACTAACTTTGCTGCCACTCTTTCTGCTGATCCCTTAAAAGCCATGCCCTGCTCGGAACTCGACACGTGCTCGTCTCAACACGATGCACCCAGCCACGACGCGACACAACACGTGTGCCTCTCTGGGAGGTGCGGCCACGTGGTGGCCAGTACTCGAAGAAGGGGGAGAGACGGCCTAACAACTGGGAAAACCAGGTGGCCAAAAACTGGGCCGTCGCGACGACGAGCCAAAAGTCGCTCCGGCGCACAGCGCCTCCGGTCGGGGAAGGGAGAACCGACGGTGGAATTGGAGCGGAAAACAAACCTGGACGTCCCTCGAGTAGAAAATAATAATATGCCTAAATCGCATGAGAGTTCCACCGGGATTTAATTAAACGCAGCAGACTGCTACACAATCCTCACCACGCGCGGCAGCTGGAATCACACCCTGAAATCACCGCAATGCCCTCGGGCCACCAAGTCGCTACGTTCTGTCGCTCCGACAAAATTCCGGCGCGCGGAGAAACCCAAAAATGCGTTTAAATTGGTCGACAAAAATCGTTAGATTGGCAACACCGCGGAAGGGCTCTCGACGTAGGCGGAAGTAGAGGGGGGGCTGGGTGAATGGCAGGGGGGGGGGGTGCCAGGGGACGGGGGGGGGGACGTGTGATGCCCACCGGCTGTAGAGCTCGTTGAAGTCGGAGCGGAGCTTCCCGCTCTCGATCTCGATGCGCGCCTTCTCGTGCGCCACGTTGTCGAGGCAAAGGCGCGCGTCTGCGAGCTCCCGCTCAAACGACGCCTTGATGCCGGTCACCTCGCTCGTCACCACCTCCTCGCTCTCCGACACGCGCATCCGCAACATCGAGTTCTCCGCCTCCAGCGAGCGCATCTGTGCACGGACACGCACGCACGGACACGCACGCACGCACGGACACGCACGCACGGACACGCACGCACGGACACGCACGCACGGACACGCACGCACGGTTATGCACAGGCCGGGTAGAAACGCACGGCGACGGCCGCCGTTCGCCACCGTGCGGCGGTGACTTTGCCACAGCGCTTGTGCCAGGCTCGGTGCAATCTGAGGCCGTCACGTGACGTGTTGAAGGCTGGATGGCAGACCCAGGTGGCTGTGGGTTACATGACTGAGATGACTGGTAGAAGGCGCACACACACACACACGTGTGCACAGGTGGACAGAGTCACGTAAACACGTGCGTGCGTGCGTGCGAGCGCGTGCACTCGAGCCGATGTCATCGTTGGACAAACTGTGAACCCAGGCGTGCCTCGACATCTTCCAGCAGCGGGACGACTTGCAACGACCTCGGTCCAGCCCACGTCCTGCGACGTATTTACGATTCCTTTGGGATATTTGGCCAGTTTAAATCTGTCCAATCTGGCTGTCGCCATGGGATGAGGATTGGCTGACTAGGCAGGGAAGGAGGGGTGCAGGTGGGGGGGGGGGGGGACTGTGTCCATGATGTTGGACCGACGTTCCATGCCACAGATCCATCATAGTCTCGACGACCGGGCCCTCGTTGTCGCAACTTTACTTTTCATCCAGCGCAGGATTCATCACGGTTGATGATGGTGATGACGACGGTGAGGATGATGATGGTGACGACACAGGATAACGAGCAGCTGTAGCCAACGCGAGCTCGCATAACAGAGGTGACACCTGCTCAACGTGTGTGTCGATATCGTTGTGTCAACCGACGGGCGAGACGTGCATGTTTGTATTTCAATGCGCTGGGTAATCGCAGTCGTATGTCGGCCCACCACCACCCCCCCCTTCCCTCCCCTCCCCCAGGCCGAGTGTCCCTCCCCGCTCCCCCGTCGAGAGATCTCCTGTAGAAGGGATTCACGGAGAGAGACTCGCGAAGGTGCGGCGGCCAAAGGTGAGAGAAATCTTGCCCCGATGCGGAGATGGAGCGACGAAATTGGCTCGCGTGCCGACGATGGATTGTTAAAGTCGTGAGACCCTGGGAGGAGGCGGCGACAGCTTGGGGAGCCATTCAGCCAGCAGCGGATAGATCATGGATGATGATGTATTTTACTGAAGGTTTAAATTTAGCATGGGTCACGATATCATCTGACAGGATCACAAATCCGAGTGTATTTTCACAACAAAACCGGCGGTCTCAATTTAAACACGGGCTTGCAGAGACCGCTGGGAGCCAACTTTGACTTCCTATCCAACCGTCGAAATCCTCGTCCTCCTTTGCCCACGACAGACTTTTCTCTCTCTCTCAGCCGCATCTCTACCGAGAGAGAGAGAGGTTTGGTTTCCTCCACAGGGAGGAGGCTGCGGGTGCTGTCAAGTGGTGGGGTGTTGAGTGAGGGGGGGGGGGGGCGTTTGGGTAGCTGTCAATCACCGAGCACCAACAGAAGCAACACCTTCAGCTTCCCGCAGCCCTGATAACGCCCGGACCCTACCACGCGTTCCCCCGATCCAGACCCCCGATCCTATCGACTGGATTTCATTCATTCAGTACCATTCCGTAATCCTCCCTCTCTCCCACCTTATCTGGACGCTTTGCCGGAGGCTTGAACCCCACCCAAGATGGCGTAGGCGGGAGGCTATGCGCACAGCTGGTGAATCACGACTAACAACCTCTAGACGTGGCCTGTAGAGACGTGCCCTGTAGAGACATCCCTCTAGAGACGAGCCCTATATATTTTGATTGAAAGCTTTCGTGACTGCAGGGATTCATATTCTTGGTTCTTTCGGTAAAGTCACGTAGAAGGGAAACAATAAAATAATAAAAATAGAAAACAATGAAATTCTCACGACGTTTCGACTGCAACACAAGCAATCATCATCAGGTGTGAAACCCACAACAAGAAAAATTTGATAAAAGTCCTGAGAAATGTATTGTTTTATATTTTTATTATTTTGTTTCCCTTCTACGTGACTTTACCGAAAGAACCAAGAATATGAGCCCTCTATAGGCGAGCCCTCCAGACTCATGCTGCAAATGTCACAAAAAGCACCGACCCCTCGGCCCCTCCGTCATGCACCGGTGGTCGCAGATTTAAAGTTCATCTCTAGCATCCCAGCTGTGAAATATCACGGACGTGCGGTGGCAGAGTGAGCAGCGAAGAGGGAAACATCACATACACACACACGTGCACGCGCGTGGAGAGTTTTACACAGATAATTGAGGGAAGGAGAGGAAGACTGAAGATGAAACTGCCTGGCTTATCGTGTGGACATGTGTAGCCGCCAAATAACCTAAACGCGTGTTTATAAATGAGGAGGGGAAAAAACGGAGGATCCGGAAAAAAAAATTCCATGCGCGACCACGGGGAGAGACACGCAAACTCCAAATAAACAGGCGTCAGGGTCGGGATCAAACCCACGACCTCGTGTATACCAGGCGAGGGAGTTAACTTCTCGCCACCGTGACGCTGTTGACAGAGACAGGTAACATCGCACGATGTTATCCTTCTCAAGATGTGCGCGTGTTTGTTGAACTGCTTTCGCGCCGCATGTCGCGAACCGAACTAATCGGAGATGAGAGGGAAGGGCAAAACGAGGCGACTTGACAGCGACTGTGCCTGGTGAGGGAGGGGGGAGGGAGGGGAAGGGGGGGAGGGAGGGAGGGGGAGAGGGGAGGGAGGGAGGGAGGGAGGGGGAGGGGGGAGGGAGGGGGAGGGAGAGGGAGGGGGAGGGAGAGGGAGGGAGGGAGGGGGGAGGGAGGGGGAGGGAGGGAGGGGGCCTTCCACAGACGGTTGTTGAGGAATCCGGCCGACCAGACGGCACCCTCATCCACATCGCGTCCAACCAGCGCGGTTGGCCACGTACGGTGCGAAAGAAGTTCAACCACTCCACCTGCCGGTCACCGCACACTTCTCTCTACGATCCATCCCTCCCACAGCTGCACTCTGCAATCCCCTCTCTCCCATCGTCGTCGTCTCTTTCCCACCCTCCCCACCCCAAGGTCCGGCATTAACTTTGCTCAATTCAAGAAACGCGTTCATCTATTGCAACTGTGACGGTGCCAATTGTTGCTGGCCGCTTGACGTTAAATAAAATAGAAGTGTCGGTGGGAGGGGAGGGGACTGGGCGACCGAACCCGAGGCACCGTGGCCACGGCAGCCAGGAGGAGGAGGAGACAGCGGCGGTGAGGAAATCCATGCCACGACCTAAACTGAGTCCCCATATAGAGCTGCCGCCCCTACCGCCACCGTGGTCACCGCCACCGTGGTCACCGCCACCGTGGTCACCGCCACCACCGTGGTCACCACCACCACCGTGGTCACCACCACCACCGTGGTCACCACCACCGTGGTCACCACCACCGTGGTCACCACCACCGTGATCACCACCACCGTGATCACCACCGCGCTACAGATTACTGGGATGTGCTGCCACGGTCAGTCGCTCCTCCAAAAGTAGAGCTGCTCACTCCCGTCCAATCGTAATGGGGCAGCCGGTAATTAAAAATAGCCCAGAGCACGATTACGGCCACCAATCTCAAAACCGTGGACCGCACAGTAACGCCACCGCCCGCTTTGATTGTTTGAGTAGTCTATGGGTGTCAATATGCACATGTCAGGGCCTCCATGCACGTCTTTGAGCCTGTGTGCGAGTTTACGTCTCAAACTGTGGACCACACAGTACTGGCACAGCCCGCTTCGATTGTTTGAGTCGTGGGGGGGGGGGGGGGTCTCTATGCACGTCGATGGGTCTCTATGCACGTCTACGAGGCTCTGCGTGAGTTTACGTCTCAAACTGTACACCACAAAGCCAACGCCACCGCCTGCTCCCATCACATCGCTGGCACCGTTTCAGACGCCCACCACGAGGTTACTCCTGAAACCGTCCAACGTCTCCCCCTCACCAACCTTGGTACGAACACAGAAACAACATCGCCGATCCGACTCCCCGCCGTACGAAAAGTGTCAGGAAGGAAGGGGAGATGAATAATTATTAAACTTAATAGTTTGTTTAAAATAAGCCCACGCCTCGTTGACGCATCGCCCGAGGAACGTGGGAGAACTCGAGATCGCTTCTCAAGGCGGTGCACGAGGAAGCAGCAGCGCACGAAGGCCCCAAAGCTGCCGTCGGGAAAGCGTTCACGGAGAAGAATCTGCGGCGCTGGTGCCATGGGGCGCGGTCACGGGGAGACCCAGAGGCTGACTCACTCGGGGGCAGAGATCCAGAAGGGAGTGGACACACCCTTGCCCTACCTCTCTCCCCCCTCTCCTCTCACTCGACTCCCCTCCACGCACCCCTCCCGTCATTTCAATCCACGCCACTAAATGCGCACCCTCTGAACTTAAAAATAAGCGAGCAAGTGATGAGCAACTTGGCAGAAAGCACGGCTTTGCATCAAGTAACCACATGCTGTCATTCGAATTAATTATCCTCGCCACAGGCACGTGGAATTTCCACCGGTGGCTCAGGGCAGGCCGATGGAGAGGAGCACCACCTTGCCCCCACATACCCCCTCCACCCCACCGCCAGAGCCACGCTCTGGGTCCGATCCGCGTGCTGATATTGGCGACGCCTCAATATTTTTCATCCAATATCTGGCAAAACCGTGGCCCTGTCTCTGCCATCGCGAGGAGCTCGGCCAGCACGTGTTGGCCCTGTGACTCCAGACACTACACACGCAAGCCCGCTGACCCGTAAAAAAAGTTATAAGAGCAACCCTGACATTTGCATTATTATATTGTTATCACGGTTGCTGAGCACAGGCCTCAAGGCCAGAAACAAACAGCACTAATTAATGGTGTAATCGATCAGAGTGTGTTGTCTGTGGGTTTGTGCATCTGCGAGTGTGTGTACATGGCTATGTACGGTTCTGGCGACATCACCCTCTCGTGCGCCATCAACCTTAATAGGTGCTCGCTGACAGCAGTTCGTCCCCTACTGTGGTCACGACGGCCGTGTGTGTGTGTGTCGTGGGCAGGCGGTGTGCCTGTGGGTAGTGCTAGGGAGGGGTGGAATGTCAACCCCACACCTACCCCACACACCCCCACATGTGTGACACCTCAAATGCACCCCCGCCCTACACCCCCCCGCTCTACCCCCCCTCCGCCCTACACCCCCTACCCCCCCGCTCACTACCCCCTCCCCAAATGGACGTATTGGTGCGATTCTGGAAGATGTCGTTCACGTTTTTTGACTTGGCGCTCTCAAACCTCTGCATGGAAAAAGGGGAAATCAGTTTTTTTTCCAACGCTAGAAAAACATTATTCCAAGCCTTCCTTTGCTGCATACCTAAACCACCCACTCACCAATCCACCCACCTACTTTTCGAGCCACCCATCCGCCTACCCTATTAACTTTCCTACCCACATATCAACTGACCGACCCGTCCACCTTCCTGCCCACCTACCCAGCTACGCTCGCACACTCGGCGCAGTCGCTCCGTCGCCACACGAACCCGGGCCACGGAGTTCCCGTTTGGCTCCTTCATTAATTTGGCTTATTTCAACATTTGTAATTTAACTTTTTTCTTCTTTAAAACAAAATCCTTGGCACGCTGAAGCTGTGGTTGAGGCACAGGGTAGAGCCACACCCGAGCATTCCTTCCTCCTGCACTCCCGCGCACCCATAGCCCCCCGATCACCCCCCACCTCCCACTCCTCTGTCCGGCCCTCAGCTCCCCTCCCCGCCGCCGCTGGGTGTGGTTCCAGATGAGAGCGATTTGGGCGTGGAACTCATCTCTCCAGCGCCATGATAATGATGATCGTGGTGATGACGATCGTGGTGATGATCATGATAGTGACCATGGTGATGATGATCATCATGATGATCACGATGATATCGGTGGTCATGAGCATGATGATGATCTCGAGCTATCTAGCACAGCCGTACCGCGTGTAAAATAAACGTGTTATTTTCAGGAGGGCCCTGCTATATTGGGATGTTTGGCCAATTTTTGTGTTTTTTGGGGAGTGCTTTGTAAAGGAGGAAAGTGGAGAACACGGGCGTCATCTGACGATGATGATGATGATGATGCAAGTGAGACTTTTGGTTGTAATGAAGATTGAGTTATCACAGCGAATAACTTGCACAATCCAACAAACCAATAAACCATCACCGACTTCTGGTGTTTACAAACATAATCATCTTCAATAATATATTTTTACTATAATAGAAAATTCTATGGTCTCTATGCAAGCCTCTATGGGTCTCTATGTACGCGCGTCCATGGGTCTCTATGTAAGTTTATCGGTCTCTATGTTCGTCTATGGGTCTTTGTGTACGTCTATGGGTCTCTATGTAGGTCTATGGGTCTTTATGTACGTCTAAAGGTCTCAATATAGTCTATAGGTCTCTATATTCGTCTATGGGTATCTATGTAAGTTTATGGGTCTCTGTTCGTCTATGGGTCTTTGTGTACGTCTATGGGTCTCTATGTAAGTTTATGGGTCTCCATGTTCGTCTATAGATCTCAATATAGTCTATAGGTCTCTGTATTCGTCTATGGGTCTCTATGTAGGTCTATGGGTCTCTATATCGTCTATGGGTCTCTATGTAGGTCTATGGGTCTCTATGTAAGTTTATGGGTCTCCATGTTCGTCTATAGATCTCAATATAGTCTATAGGTCTCTGTATTCGTCTATGGGTCTCTATGTAGGTCTATGGGTCTCTATATAGGTTTATGGGTCTCTATGTAAGTTTATGGGTCTCTATGTAAGTTTATAGGTCTCCATGTTCGTCTATAGATCTCAATATAGTCTATAGGTCTCTGTATTCGTCTATGGGTCTCTATGTAGGTCTATGGGTCTCTATATCGTCTATGGATCTCTATGTAGGTCTATGGGTCTCAATGTAAGTTTATGGGTCTCCATGTTCGTCTATAGATCTCAATATAGTCTATAGGTCTCTGTATTCGTCTATGGGTCTCTATGTAGGTCTATGGGTCTCTATATAGGTGTATGGGTCTCTATGTAAGTTTATGGGTCTCTATGTAAGTTTATGGGTCTCTATGTAGGTCTATGGGTCTCTATGTAAGTCTATGGGTCTCTATATTCGTCTATGGGTCTCTATGTAAGTTTATGGGTCTCTATGTAAGTTTATGGGTCTCTATGTAGGTCTATGGTTCTCTATGTAAGTTTATGGGTCTCTATCTAAGTTCATGGGTCTTTATGTAGGTCTATGGGTCTCTATGTAAGTTTATGGGTCTCTATATAGGTTTATGGGTCTCTATGTAAGTTTATGGGTCTCTATGTAAGTTTATGGGTCTCTATGTAGGTCTATGGGTCTCTATGTAAGTCTATGGGTCTCTATATTCGTCTATGGGTCTCTATGTAAGTTTATGGGTCTCTATGTAAGTTTATGGGTCTCTATGTAGGTCTATGTGTCTCTATGTAAGTTTATTGGTCTCTATGTAAGTTTATGGGTGTCTATGTAGGTCTATGGGTCTCTATGTAAGTTTATGGGTCTCTATGTACCATTCACACACACACTTACACCTGCATGTACCATTCACATACACACACACTTATACCTGCATGTACCATTCACACACACGTACACCTGCATGTACCATTCACACACACACACTTACACCTGCATGTACCATTCACACACACACACTTACACCTGCATGTACCATTCACACACACACACTTACACCTGCATGTACCATTCACATACACACACACTTACACCTGCATGTACCATTCACACACACACGTACACCTGCATGTACCATTCACACACACACGTACACCTGCATGTACAATTCACACACACACTTTCACCTGCATGTACCATTCACACACAAACTTACACCTGCAAGTACCACACACAAAAGACAAAGATCCCCCATATAGCCTTAACAGACTGTAGGGGCAAGTGCTGTTAGCGAGCACCTATGAAGGCCGGAACGGTACACGAGGGGGTGGGTGGCCAGCACCACGCCTGACCGCCTTTGTCTCCCTAGTGGCAATGTTTACATACCGCACCAGGTACTGATTTGAAGCTAAGTCGACCTAGGGGAGCCCCGGGACCGGTTCAGATAATCGTCACTGGTGTTGGCCGTGAGCGGGAATCGAACCTGGGTGGCCAGGTTCATAGCGCAGCGTGCTAAACCGCTACACTACCGCTCCCCACACACACTCTTGCACCTGCATGTATATCACACACACACTTACACCTGCATGTACCATTCACACACACACTTACACCTGCATGTACCATTTACACACACACACACTTACACCTGCATGTACCATTCACACACACACTTACACCTGCATGTACCATTCACACACACACTTACACCTGCATGTACCATTTACACACACACACTTGTCAGAGCCGTCCCTAGAGTACGGCGAATCTGGGCGACCGCCCTGGGCCCCGTGCTTTGGGGGGCCCCGCGCTTCGACGTCACGGTGTCAGACGTTAATACTCCAGGTTTCGTTTGAAGGCGACGGAGGACCTGCAGCCCCGTATGGACGGCCCTGCTTGCCATACCCGGTAAGAGGACATAAGCATATAGTCGCTATGCAAGGCTATGGGTCTCTATGTAATTCTACATAAGCATATAGTCGCTATGTCAGTCTAGGGGTCTCTGTGTAATTCTACGTAAGCATATAGTCGCTATGCAAGTCTATGGGTCTCTGTGTAATTCTACATAAGCATATAGTCGCTATGCAAGTCTATGGGTCTCTGTGTAATTCTACATAAACATATAGTCACTATGCAAGTCTATGGGTCTCTGTGTAATTCTACATAAGCATATAGTCGCTATGCAAGTCTATGGGTCTCTGTGTAATTCTACATAAGCATATAGTCGCTATGCAAGTCTATGGGTCTCAATGTAATTCTACATAAGCATATAGTCGCTATGCAAGTCTATGGGTCTCTATGTATGTCTACATAAGCATATAGTCGCGATGTCAGTCTATGGGTCTCTGTGTAATTCTACATAAGCATATAGTCGCTATGCAAGTCTCAGGGTCTCTGTATTTCTACATTAGCATATAGTCGCTATGCAAGTCTCAGGGTCTCTGTATTTCTACATTAGCATATAGTCGCTATGCAAGTCTCAGGGTCTCTGTATTTCTACATTAGCATATAGTCGCTATGCAAGTCTATGGGTCTCTGTATTTCTACATAAGCATATAGTCGCTATGCAAGTCTATGGGTCTCTGTATTTCTACATAAGCATATAGTCGCTATGTAAGTCTATGGGTCTCTGTATTTCTACATAAGCATATAGTCGCGATGTCAGTCTATGGGTCCCTCTGTAGGTATGCAAGACTATCGGGTCACCAGGCTTTTTTAAGTACTGTGAAGGTCACTGCGTCGTACCTCATTCAATTTCGGTCTCCCTTGCAAGGGGGTGGGATGGGGGTCTCGTGGTTTCAATGAGCTCTTTATCAATGGACATAAATAAAGGCCCCCTCTATGCCACTAATCACACATCCTCACTCACACAGCCTTCCCCTGCAGCGAAGTTATCCATGCTTCAATGCCATCTCACGCCCCTTGCTAACGTGCCTATTGCCTCAAACGATGAATGGGACTCCACGTGCGCATTGATCGCGATGGAATTCTACCAGCGGCAGCAGTATTCGGAAAATTAAATAGATATCGGCAATTAAAACCAACGAGCGTAGTTACGGGTGGTGGGGAGGGGGGGGAGGGGAAAGAAGGTTCTTTGTAAACTGATCGTAAACATATACAGATGCCCCGTATAGCCTGCACATATTGTTGGGGCAAGTGCTGTTATTGATATCGGCACGGCACACGTGGATGCAGTGTGGCACGGCACCACGCCCGACCACATTTGTCTCTCCACTGTCGGGGTGGTGATTACACGTCGCACCGGGTACAGCACTCATTTAAGGCTAAGTCGATCTAGGGGAGGCCCAAGACTGGTGTCGGTTATCACTCACCACTAGAGGTATATGGATGATGCACACGATATAGCCCTGACATTCGATACGTATTTAGCATTCACCGAAACCTTTAAAATACGAAACTCCAAGCAATACTCTTTGGTTCTTTCGGTAAAGTCACGTAGGTAAAAAAAATAAGCGATCACGACGTTTCCATCGCAACACAAGCAATCGTCATCAGGTGAGACAACCACAGCAAGAAAAAACTGCTGAAGCGAAACGTCGTGATCTAATATTATTTTTTCTACCCACGTGACTTTACGGAAAGAACCAAATAGCATGGATTCCTGCAGTCACGAAAACTTCAAATCAACTCCAAGCAAGTCGACTCAACGTTGGCGGGCACGGCTCGCAATCACAAGGTTCGGAGTTAAAATCCTGGTTGGGGGTTGATACTCGACGCCATCAGAGGTCATCAGTGGCTGACCTATGGAGAGAAACGTTGGGGATTCAAATGTGGAATTTTCCACCACTGGCTTCCGTGGGCTGCCAACAGGAGGCGAGCGCCAATATAAAACTATATATATTTTGTTTTACCAGGCCCACTGAGCTATAATACAGCTCTTTTTTCACAAGTGACCTGGCCACCAATGATAGCTCGCCGAAATGGCTTATCGTGTGGAGGAAAGAACCGGAGGACCCAGAATAAAATCCACACGACCACGGGTAGAGAGAGAGAGACACGCCAACTCCAAATATACAGCAGCAGGCGTCAGAGTCGGGATAGACCCCCACGACCTCCTGTATACCAGGCGAGGTAGTTAACATATCGCCACCGTGGCGCCCCGATGTTCATTTTGTTTAACCAGGCGAGAGAAGTGAAGAGATCAGGAATACAAAAGTCTCATCTGCAAGTTACCTAACTCACCAAGAAAACGAAAGGAATAATATAATCACCGCAACATCTGAAAACAACCACGGTCCGTGTGTCACATGAAAATATTGGCAACAGAATTCGCAGATGTGCAAATCCGTTGGAGGCAAATCACCTCCGGATTGAACGAGGCACAAATGACTACAAAAAATAAACTTCGTAAACATTACACAGTAAAGAGGGATATATGGCGACAGTAGCAATCCAGCACGATGTTAATGAATGTTGAACTTCTTTCGCACCGTACGCAGCCAACCGCGCCAATCGGATACGTTGTGGAGGGGTTGGGGGAGAACGCACACGTGTACAAGATCGGTGACGATCTCGGAGCGGAACGGGGCCATCATCAGCGGTTGCAAATGTTTAAAATTCGAGGGAGAATTCAAATCGATCGTAAACAGTGGGGGCAATAAATGGTTGAAACGAATGCTCGCGGGAACCTGGGCTCAGCCCAGTTCGGGTGGGGGGCACACGAACCGCCCCATCTGTGTCCCAAGTGGAAAGTCCAGTTCACTGTATGTATGGATGATGCTCGTTTGTGTCCACCGCACATGTTGTACGGAGTGTAGCTGTTAGCGCTACGCCGCGCTACGAACCCGGCCACCCGAGTTCGATTCACGCTCACGCGGCCAACACCAGTGGCGATTATCTGAACCGGTCCTGGGCCTCCCCTAGGTCGACTCAGCCTCAAACGAGTACCTGGCGCGGTGTGTAAATGTCACCAGTGGGGAGACAAAGGCGGTCGGGCGTAGTGCTGGCCCCAACTGAACGATTTGGGGGAAATATCGAATTGCGATTTTTCTGACAGACATTGCGATTTGATTTGCGATAAAAAATTAAGTCAAGCTTCAGTTCAATATTCACTGTGTAATAGATTTACAACATGTGATGGAGCATTACCACGTGATACCATCAACATATGAACTGCTCTATATATTCCAATGCAAGGATGAGAACTTAAAATATATGAATTGCTTCCAACATGTACTTATTAAAATGTTTTAATTGACATAGAACAATCAAACATAGAACAATTGTTAAGTTAAATAAATTTATAATAAAAAAGAAAACAATTCCAATATGAAAGTAATAGGACTTTTCAAATCGCAAAAAATCGCAGCCTTTGCGATTTGCTAATCGCATTGTATTCAAATTGCGATTTCGATTTTAAATCGATTAATCCTTCAGCCCTAGCCCCAACACCGCCCCTTTGCGTCAATTAAATGTTCGCTAATGGCACCGGCCCCAACAGTCTCCACGGGTGTGACTTTGTGCATCTCTCAGCGGATATTCACGCGTGCTCTAGTGTGTGTGTGGGGGGGGGCTGTCGTGACCGTATGTACACGCACACGTATAGACACGTGCGCATTTGTGCGTTAGTCTATCCGCGTGTATCCGCGTATGACGACTGAACGCTGCTCGCACGTGAACGTACACACACGCGCGCGCACAAACAAACACGCACGCACGCGCATCCGTGTCTAGCCGTGTGTATGCGTACAGGCGCGTGCATCCGCGCGTGCGCACGAGTGCTCGCGTGTACACGTGTACACGTACGCAAGGGTCCATCAGTACCCCGTGCGTATACGTACACACGCACGAATGTGTGTGTACGCGTGTGTGTCCGCGTGTGTGTGTACGCGTGTGTGTCCGCGTGTGTGTGTGTGTCCGCGTGTGTGTGTGTGCACGCGTGTGTGTGTGTGTCCGCGTGTGTGTGTGTCCGCGTGTGTGTGTGCACGCGTGTGTGTGTCCGCGTGTGTGTGTGTCCGCGTGTGTGTGTGCACGCGTGTGTGTGTGTCCGCGTGTGTGTGTCCGCGTGTGTGTGTACGCGTGTGTGCGCGCGCGCGTCCTCCGCCTCGCACCTTGTCGATGTAGACCGCCAGGCGGTCGTTGAGGTTGCTGAGTTCCTCCTTCTCCTGGGCCCGGGTGATGCGCGCGGGGCTGAGCGGAGACGAGGATCTCACCTCTCCCCTAACCTGCCTCACCTCCCTCACCTCGCGGCCTCGGCGTGGGCTTCCCATTGCTCTGTCTCACTGCGTCTCTGCGTGGCCCTGTCTCGCCGTCTCTCTCGCCGTCTGTGTCGTGTATCACTGGCTCTGTGGACACGAATGTATCTCTGTGCCTGTCCCGATGAGTCTGCTGTAGCTCGCTCTCTCTCTCTCTGCGTCTCTCTCGCTCGCTCTCTCGCCAGTCCCCTCCTACCCCGCGATGAGACTGCGCGCTCCGAACAGCTCACAGCCACTGGGATGGGCTCTGGATTTCTTCAGTCGAGGCTGGGTGTTGCCAGGATGGGTGGGGTTAAGAGAGAGCGCATGGTGGTGGTGGTGGTGTGGGGTGTGGGGAGCAGGAGCGGAGCGCGCTGCGCTACGAACCCGGCGACCCGAGTTCGATCCCCGCTCACGGCCAACATCAGTGACGATTATCTGAAACGGTCCTGGGTCTCCCCTAGGTCGACTCAGCCTAGACATCGCCTACCGCGGCGACAGAGGCGGCCGGGCGCGGTGCCGGTATATGCACACGTGTTCGCTTTCAGCACTTGCCCCAATTGTCTGATAGTAAGGAGGCTATGGGGGGGATCTTTATCTTTGGTGCTGATGAGTGGGGCCCGGCGGGGGCCGTGGCGATTGCTGCGGGGCTGTCGGCGGCGTGGCAAGAGACGGAATTTGGCCCGGGAGTTGTCGCACGCCCGGTCCGTTTGGTACTCAGCAATAATGACGCCCCCCTTCATTCTGGCAGCAACCACTGACAAAATCTGGCTGCGATCTCTCCTTCTTTCGTATAATAATACTAATGTAAATGTATAAAAGCAGCCCTGGAGCAATCGTTCTCAGGGCGCTGTGCATGGACACGGCGGAAATGGTGAAACATTAACCAAGGAGAGAAGAAGTGAGAAAGACGTTTGGGAATGAGGAGAGAGAACGCCGTTTTAAACGGAGACGTTTCTCGTCGAGATTTGAAGATTTGCAAGTGAATCGGAAGTCACAACAGAGTGTAGTTGCCGCGAAGGCCAAGGCAGTGTGAAGCCGAGAGACCGTGGTGACAGCGAGCAACGTGCAATCTGGGACTCTTCATGATCATGATGGAATATTCGTGGCTGAAGGAGGTCACGAACGTCGGGAGGGGCAAGTCCACGCGCGGCCTCGAATACCAGCAAGAGAATCTTAAAATCAATACGGGGCACGGACAGGGAGCCAGTGAAGGTACAGCAGCAGACAGAGATGTGACGTGATCCTTGAAGGGTATTCCAGACAGCACCCTGGCCGCCGCATTTTGAACATTCTGCAGCCTGTTGAGGGCCTTGCTCGCGTGGTTCCATGGCTGCTGATGTCGATGCAGATCAAGGACGACCACAATTTCACATTGGGGTAGGTCGAGCCCAGACAACCGCGTCAGGAGCAGCGGAGTTGAATCGCTGTGACGTCTCCTTCGTGTGTTGTGGATCGGTGCATTGGGGCGTCACACGTTGTACTGCGGTCTGTTCTGGGTGGCCAAAGTTACGCACACTGCTACCGGAGGGATTTTTTATTTATTTTATTTTCCATCCGTGCAGCATCCCAACGTGGTGTCCGCATCTACTACTGCCGTGGTTTGTGCAGTGGATGCCGTTTAGGGTGGACCACGAGCTTCGTGGAAGATCGAACCCAGGGATCGTCTGTGTTGGGTCATCCCTGACGTCTGCCCCCGATGACAGAGACGACGAAGTCCGAACAGGAATCCGAGCGCTGCCAATTCGTCACGGCCTCGTCCACGCGCGCACCACGTGGTGTTCGTCATTGACGCAGCAGCGAGTGCCACCTGACAATCCTGCCACGATGTGGGTCTGACGTCGACGATGTGTGTGTGACGTCGACGATGTGTGTGTGACGTCGACGATGTGTGTCTGACATCGACGATGTGTGTCTTACGTCGACGATGTGTGTCTGACGTCGACGATGTGTGTGTGACGTCGACGATGTGTGTCTGACGTCGACGATGTGTGTGTGACGTCGACGATGTGTGTGTGACGTCGACGATGTGTGTCTGACGTCGACGATGTGTGTGTGACGTCGACGATGTGTGTCTTACGTCGACGATGTGTGTGTGACGTCGACGATGTGTGTCTGACGTCGACGATGTGTGTGTGACGTCGACGATGTGTGTCTTACATCGACGCAACCTTTTATCGAGAATCGTAACAACAACAAAACGGATGGACGAGGATTTTTTTTGCGTGCGTCATTGGATCGCCACGGAATCACCGTAATCTCGGTGTTCTACCAGACGGAGTGTGTTCGTCTCATCCGCACACAACAACAACAACAACACTGACAGGTCACAACAACAACAACACTGGCAGGTCACAACAACACTGACAGGTCACAACAACAACAACAACACTGGCAGGTCACAACAACCACACTGACAGGTCACAACAACAACAACACCACTGGCAGGTCACAACAACAACAACAACACTGGCAGATCACAACAACAACACTGGCAGATCACAACAACAACACTGACAGGTCACAACAACAACAACAACACTGGCAGGTCACAACAACAACAACAACCACACTAACAGGACACAACAACAACAACAACACTGGCAGGTCACAACAACAACACTGGCAGGTCACAACAACAACAACCACACTAACAGGACACAACAACAACACTGGCAGGTCACAACAACAACACTGGCAGGTCACAACAACAACACTGACAGGTCACAACAACAACCAAACTAGCAGGTCACAACAACAACAACAACAACACTGGCAGGTCACAACAACAACACTGGCAGGTCACAACAACAACAACAACAACACTGACAGGTCACAACAACAACAACACTGGCAGGTCACAACAACAACACTGGCAGGTCACAACAACAACAACAACACTGACAGGTCACAACAACAACAACACTGGCAGGTCACAACAACAACACTAGCAGGTCACAACAACAACAACACTGGCAGGTCACAACAACAACACTGACAGGTCACAACAACAACAACACTGACAGGTCACAACAACAACACTGGCAGGTCACAACAACAACAACAACACTAGCAGGTCACAACAACAACAACAACAACACTGGCAGGTCACAACAACAACAACACTGACAGGTCACAACAACAACACTGGCAGGTCACAACAACAACACTAACAGGTCACAACAACAACAACAACACTAACAGGTCACAACAACAACACTAACAGGTCACAACAACAACAACACTAACAGGTCACAACAACAACAACACTAACAGGTCACAACAACAACAACACTGGCAGGTCACAACAACAACAACACTAACAGGTCACAACAACAACAACACTAACAGGTCACAACAACAACACTAACAGGTCACAACAACAACAACAACAACACTGACAGGTCACAACAACAACAACACTAGCAGGTCACAACAACAACAACAACACTAGCAGGTCACAACAACAACAACACTAACAGGTCACAACAACAACACTAACAGGTCACAACAACAACAACAACACTGACAGGTCACAACAACAACAACACTGACAGGTCACAACAACAACAACAACACTGACAGGTCACAACAACAACAACACTGACAGGTCACAACAACAACACTGGCAGGTCACAACAACAACAACAACACTGGCAGGTCACAACAACAACACTGGCAGGTCACAACAACAACAACAACACTGGCAGGTCACAACAACAACAACACTGGCAGGTCACAACAACATACAACAACAACCACACTAGCAGGTCACAACAACAACAACACTGGCAGGTCACAACAACAACAACACTGGCAGGTCACAACAACAACAACAACACTGGCAGGTCACAACAACAACACTGACAGGTCACAACAACAACAACACTGGCAGGTCACAACAACAACAACACTGACAGGTCACAACAACAACAACACTGGCAGGTCACAACAACAACACTGGCAGGTCACAACAACAACAACACTGGCAGGTCACAACAACAACAACACTGACAGGTAACAACAACATAACTGGCAGGTCACAACAACAACAACAACACTGGCAGGTCACAACAACAACCACACTGACAGGTCACAACAACAACTGGGAGGTCACAACAACAATAACACTGGCAGGTCACAACAACAACACTGGCAGGTCACAACAACAACAACAACAACACTGGCAGGTCACAACAACAACAACACTGACAGGTCACAACAACAACACTGGCAGGTCACAACAACAACAACAACACTAGCAGGTCACAACAACAACACTGGCAGGTAACAACAACAACACTGACAGGTCACAACAACAACAACCACACTAGCAGGTCACAACAACAACAACACTGGCAGGTCACAACAACGCTGCTACCGCTTTCCGTGGGCGGAGTTTACGGGGGGGGGGGGGGCTCGCACGCGGACGCTGTGACACCCAAGCGTCACGTGACGTCTCGGAGGTGCCACTGCACCCTGGGGTGCAAGGAGAAGGCAGGAGTGGACTAATCTCCATCTGTTTCCGTCTGTACGGGGGATAGAGCGTTACCCCCTCGCGTGCGTGGGGTTTCTCCAGGTGCTCCGGTTTTCCTCCCACACACGTGTGTGTGTATAATGATAATATTGAACACGACGCATCATGAATAATATTAAACAAAACTCATCTTTTTTTATTTAAAGCTTTCGTGACTGCAGTAATTCATATTCTTAGTTCTTTCGGTAAAGTCACGTTGAAGGGAAACAATAAAATAATAAAATATATATAACAATAAAAAGTCTCACGACGTTTCGACCATAACACAAACGGTCGTCATCAGGTGTGTCGGTTTGCATAAATTTATTTATTTTTAAACGGTGTATTTATTTATTTATAAAAACGTCAGCGCCACGCGCAGCGATTTGGCAGTTTATTTAGAAGGACTAGTCCATCTATGTTCTGAAAAGAGGAGGGGGGAGACGAAAAATTTTAATGTATGCTGTCTGAAAGCCACTGTAAGCGTGAACAATCAATTAAGATCTGAAATGGCTTATCAAATCTTTCCAATGATTGCTAAGCCAGAATCCATCTTCTCGGTTGAAATTGTCTCTGTGCTTGTATATGTGGATAGCCTCATGAACGAATCTCTCATGGTAGCCAGATAGCTTACAAATAACCTTTGTCTTGGAAAAGTCAATGTCATGTGAGCCTACTGAATTATAACAATGATCTGCCGACACGGCCAATCAGTAAAAAATGTGTCACGTTGACAAAAAACAAATAATTCACCACTTTAGCCCACGGGTGTGTTGAAGAGTGAATCCACAACATTTACAATTTTTGAGTACGACGTTTCGATGGTAATTACATCCAGCATCATCAGGCAATTTGCCAGAACACGACACATTTATAAAAAAACGCGATCTAACCCAAAAAGTTTATTATGAATAATATTGGTCGCGAAAGCCCACGTGTTAAACTGTCGATTGATTGCTGGCATCGTCAGCTCACGGGGGCCGACTCAGGTGCTACGGATAATGATCTGAGACGACTGACAGGTGCACCACATTGCTGCTGCCCACCGGACCACATTGCTGGTGTTTTATCCGCCCGGCGCTCTGCTCGCTGTGATCATGTGCATCACTCATCCGTCACTTCACGCACACTCATTCGCACGTGAAACCAGAATCCTTTACGCACACACCCAGAGACGTTGACAAGTCAGAGACAGTTCCTGAAGCCATAACCAAGCGATTTTAATCCCGAAAGTCTGTAAATAAATGACCCGGAATGCACCCGATTTCGTCAGATCTCGGGAGTTGAGCAGGTTTGAGCCAGGGCAATGCTCGGAGCGCCATGCATAACAGGTGTTATAGGCTGTCACGGGCGTACGTGAGGGCAGTGCAAGTATCCGATGTTGTGCTGTGCCTACACGGCTTGACTAACGTGTCCGTAGCATGGCGCGTGTGTAAGTACAGTTCCCATTGCGTGTAGAGAAGACGACATCTCAGACATCTCAGACATCTCAGAAGTCGTTCTGCGCTGTCTTCGTGGTCGCGTGAAAATGTCTCCGGGTCCTCCGAGTTTTCCCTCCACAATTAGAATCAACATCACGCGTTTAGAGCGTTTGACTGCTGCTATAAATGTCCACACGATAAGCCACTTCGTTGAGCTATCATGTGTGCCCAGGTCGCTTCTAAAAAAAAGTGCTATATAGCTCAGTGGGCCTTACCTGGTAGAATAAAAAAGTGTTCAGTTTTATAGCTTAAATAATTCGATTTCTTAGTTTATATTTTGTAAACGGCGATAGGAACGCGGCATCACCATCCAACTGCACGCCGCCTCGGTCGTTCCCGTACTTTAGCCAGCAAAGAGCGACACCATCTCTGATGTGCAGATTGTATTTAGGGTTTTTAGTTTGGAGCGGGTAAAACCCCATGGGGCAATACATTCTAAATCTCGATGGGGAACTGCAGGTTACACAGCAGGCACCCGGTTAGAGCAATAACAACAACCCCCTCCCCATGACCAAGGTGGTGTATGGATGTGTGCTGGACTTCTTTCGCACCGTACGTAGCCAAACCGTGCTAATCTGAGGTGCGGGGGAAGGACGGCAAACGCTAAACAACATCAACATCGCGGTACAGCTAGCACACAATGCAGGGCCAATGGGACGCATCACATATACTCCTGCAACAATACCTCTGGCTGGACCTCTTACGTGTGTGTGTTTGTGTGTTTGTGTGTGTTCGTGTGTGTGTGTGTGTGTTTGCGTGTGTTTGTGTGTGTGTGTTTGTTGTCCTTCCTCGTGCACCACCGATGAGCACGGTTGGCTGCGTACGGTGCGAAAGAAGTTCAACGTACTGTAACATCCAAAAAGCATTCACAACTTAACGTCTGCGACGCGGGAGCGAATCGACTTGCACGTGCGCTTGCAAGGACATCCACAACAGAAACACAACAACAACAACGCCAGGGAGGGCGGCGGCGACGAGGAGGAAGAGTGGGCAAGGGACGAGGATGACGAGGAGGAGGAGGAGGAAGCAGAGCCTCTGTTTGAGAATGCGTGCGGTGTGCAGGGATGACTCCCCCGCACCCACCCCGAGGCAGCGTCCGTGCGCCGAGCACTCCCGGGCGCTGCTCCTCCTCCTGCTGCTGCTGCTGCTGCTCGATCTCTCCGACCCAACGTCTGATTTGTTGTTTATTGTTGTTGTTGTTTGTATAATCACGCTTGCTCGTAGACGCACCTTCTTTTGCATTCGTGACGTGCGATGGCATGCATATTTGATTGTTGTTTTTTCGTTATTCAGCACCCTACATGTGTGTGTGATATATGTGGGGAGCGGTGGTGCTGTGGTTAGCGCGCTGCACTTCGAACCCGGCGACTCGAGTTCGGTTCCCGCTCACGGCCAACACCAGTGACGATTATCTGAACCGGTCCTGGGCCTCCCCTAGGTCTACTCAGCCTCAAATGAGTACCTGGTACGGTGTAAAAAAACATCACCAGGGCGTGATGCCGGCAACCCACCCCTTCGTGTACCGTCCCGGCCTTCATAGATGTCCGCTAACAGCACTTGCCCCAACAGTCTTTAATTTACGTAAAGGTCGTGGGTGGAGCGGCAGTGCTGTGGTTAGCGCGCTGCACTCTGAACCCGTCGCACCCGAGTTATCCGTGATTAGGCATACTTCACCACCATACTTCACCACCTAATCAACCCCCGCACGGCTTGCTAAGCTCCTCATTCCGGGAGTGCACTGACAAAATGCACACACAGGCAGGTGCATTTTTGTGTATACGGTACCGTAGGGACCCGGCTACCTGGGTTCGATAGCTGACCAAAGACGCAACGTCAGTGTTGATTGTTGTCTGGACCTGTGCTCGACATTCACGGACTCGACTCTGCCTTAAAGGTTTTGGGAGCACTACACAACATCAACGGGGACCTTCTGGGCTCGAATCCGTATGAAGACCTTCTGTCGCACCGTACGTAGCCAGGATGATTTTGTAGAGCTGCCCTCTGCTCCTGCTCACAACGCCTGTTGGTGGTCGCCCATCCAAGCAATTACCCAGGCTCAGGCGCGACGTATCCCGGGTGAATTGGTGAGAGGTGTCCGAGTTGAGCACGTGAGCGTTGTTCGAGGCTCACCACAGCCACCACCACCGCCACGACCACCATCTGGCTTTCTAAAAGGGGGCATCCTTCTCTTGTTGTTCCGTGTCGTTGACAACGCTTGGCCCGGAGCGGTGCGTGCTTTGAAAGGTGAGGCGCTGGGGTGGGTGGGGGAAGCAGGTGAGACGGGGTAGCGAGAGGGGCTGGGGGAGTGAGTGGTATACAGGTGCGTACGTTGAACTTCTTTCGCACCCTACGCAGCCAACCGTGCTAATCGGAGATGCGGGCGAAGGACGACAAACTAAACGCAAAAGACAGTTCTAGATGAGTGTTCCATCCAGGTTTAATCTAGATACATGTTTTCAATCGAGATACGCGTGCGACGTGTCCAGACCAGGTGGATGCTACGTTGTGCTCTCCATGCACGGTAGACACGCAGGTGTATCCTGATCAGGGTATATATCAATCAAGTAGAATACATACGCGTACCGAATTACGTTCCGACCGGGTACGCACACAGTCGCGTTTTTAAACTGGTATAGACACCCGGGTGTGTGTCCCGACTAAGAGATATGCACAGGTGTGTCACGGCCAGGTATACACATAGCAGGCGTGTGCTGAGCAGCAGCTATATACACACACACAGGTGTGTCCCACTAGCCACCAGGTACATAACGCAGATAGCGACGACTTCTGGCCCGTGGCTAAACGGACGAGCTTCGAGGTGAGCTGCAGAGCATTCCGCGTGGCACCTGCCTCGCTCGTTTGTCATCGCCCGCGGCAGCCTGAGTTTGACTCCAGGTGCGGAGGTGGGGGGATAGAGGCTGCAGAGAGCCCGGCAAGGGGTCTGGGTAATGAGCTTCACCACACGCAGGTGCGACAGGCGACGGTGTGTGTGGGGATGACGCAGCTGATGGTGATTATTGTCAGGTGCGTTCATTATTTAGTGACGCTGCTGCGTTTGGCAGTGATACACGATCACAAATAATGAAACAAACTCGTCACGTTCGGCATAAGCGAAACTGTGTGTGTGTGGGGGGGGGGGGCTTAATAGGACAGATATCAACATGAATCGCTGTGGGCAATTCGGCCCTTCACAGAACATAAATAGAAAGGCCAGAGAGAGGTATAGTGGATAACAGGAATTGGAGACTGTACTTGATTATACCATTGGGCCTGATGAGAATAAAATAGGTTTAAAAATGTGTATTGACGACCAGTTTTTAAATAGGCGTATGAATAGTTGGGTAATGGCAGCTATTGCGTGACGGACATCCCCGTTGAAGCGTTAGACGCGTTGTCTAGTTTGTGCCCAACATTGTCACCTGACCTGCGTTGCCGCAGAGGAGGTGACAATGGGCTGCTTCGCTCAACGTGGTGCGAGTCTGTCGTGTGGGGCGGGAGCGGTGGCGCAGCGGTTAGCGCTAGAAGTTCAATTGCTGTTCGCGAGCATCTGTTCAAGACAGCACGTGGACACACACACTCGCCATTGGCAGTGGCAGTAAGTATAACACCCACACACACACACTGGCCATTGGCAGTAAGTATAACACACACACACGCGTGCGCGCGTGCGTATCTCCCTCGACTATAAAACAAGCAATGGCTTGTCATCAATCGTCATCAGTGCCACGATCTATTCACTGCTGAGTGAAAGTCTTTGCCATCGCCATATCACGCGTCATTGTGACGCATAGCCTCCTGCATGCGTGAAAGCTAGACGCTATTTCACCGTGTGTGTAGATCTGTATTATTTACCGTATTGTCTGGCTCATAAGACGCTCAGGAAATAAGACGCACCCCAAAAAAAGCTTGTGCCCGGTTTTAAATAAAGATCTGTCAAGTTGGGCACTCGCGCAAAGATCCCCCGTATAGCCTTAACAGACTGTTGGGGCAAGTGCTGTTAACGAGTCGCAGCACCTATGAAGGCCGGCACGGCTCGCGAGTAGGCGGCCAACACCACGCCCGGCCGCCTTTGTCTCCCCAGTGCTGATGTTTTACACAGCGGCCCAGGAACGCATTTCAGACTGAGTAGACCCAGGGCACAACAACACGCTCACCCAGCGACCTGATCATTGTAAGGCGTGTTCCTTTAAACACAGAGGGGGCGGGGGGGTATAAGTGCGTCTCACAATCGGGAGAACACGTTAATGGCAGCGAGTTGTCTTTGTCGAGAATGCCTGACGCGGCTTTGGAATCTCACAAACGCCGCCCGTGCCTTGTTGGGGCTCCGTGCGCCTTTCTTGGCGTGCCCGGTACCGCACGTGTTAGCGGCTGACGTCAATCCCCCCCTCCTTCCCATCTACCCTCGGTCTTCCCTTGCCACGTTGGATATATCCCGCCGGCTTCCTCCCCCCCCCCAACGCGAGGTCCCCCACAGGGTTGGAGGTAGCGGGGGCTGCCCCATCACTCCACATCACTCCCATCACTCCCCATCACTCCCCACACTCCCCACACTCCCCATCACTCCCTTCACTCCCCACACTCCCATCACTCCCTTCACTCCCTTCACTCCCTTCATTCCCCTTCACTCCCTTCACTCCCTTCACTCCCCACACTCCCCATCACTCCCTTCATTCCCCTTCACTCCCTTCACTCCCTTCATTCCCCTTCACTCCCTTCACTCCCTTCACTCCCTTCACTCCCCATCACTCCCCATCACTCCCCTTCACTCCCTTCACTCCCTTCACTCCCCATCACTCCCCTTCACTCCCTTCACTCCCTTCACTCCCCATCACTCCCCATCACTCCCCATCACTCCCCTTCACTCCCTTCACTCCCTTCACTCCCCATCACTCCCCATCACTCCCTTCACTCCCTTCACTCCCGTCACTCCCCAATCACTCCCCATGACTCCCCTTCAATCCCCATCACTCCCTTCACTCCCTTCACTCCCTTCACTCCCCATGACTCCCCTTCACTCCCTTCACTCCCTTCACTCCCCTTCACTCCCTTCACTCCCTTCACTCCCTTCACTCCCCATCACTCCCTTCACTCCCCATCACTCCCTTCACTCCCCATCACTCCCCTTCACTCCCCATCACTCCCTTCACTCCCTTCACTCCCCATCACTCCCTTCACTCCCCATCACTCCCCTTCACTCCCTTCACTCCCCATCACTCCCTTCACTCCCCTTCACTCCCTTCACTCCCTTCACTCCCCATCACTCCCTTCACTCCCCATCACTCCCTTCACTCCCCATCACTCCCCTTCACTCCCCATCACTCCCCTTCACTCCCTTCACTCCCCATCACTCCTTTCACTCCCTTCACTCCCTTCACTCACTTCACTCCCCATCACTCCCCATCACTCCCTTCACTCCCCATGACTCCACTCCCCTTCACTCCCTTCACTCCCCATCACTCCCCATCACTCCCTTCACTCCCCATGACTCCCTTCACTCCCCTTCACTCCCTTCACTCCCCATCACTCCCTTCACTCCCTTCACTCCCCATCACTCCCCTTCACTCCCTTCACTCCCTTCACTCCCTTCACTCCCCTTCACTCCCTTCACTCCCCATCACTCCCCATCACTCCCTTCACTGCCCATGACTCCCTTCACTCCCCATTACTCCCCATGACTCCCCTTCACTCCCTTCACTCCCCATCACTCCCTTCACTCCCCATTACTCCCCTTCACTCCCTTCACTCCCCATGACTCCCCTTCACTCCCTTCACTCTCATCACTCCCTTCATTCCCCATGACTCCCCTTCACTCCCCATCACTCCCCATGACTCCCCTTCACTCCCCACACTCCCCATCACTCCCCATGACTCCCCTTCACTCCCCATCACTCTCATCACTCCCTTCACTCCCTTCACTCCCCATCACTCCCCTTCACTCCCTTCACTCCCCTTCACTTCCTTCACTCCCCATCACTCCCTTCACTCGCTTTAATCCCCATGACTCCACTCCCCTTCACTCCCTTCACTAGACATCACTCCCCATCACTCCCTTCACTCCCCTTCACTCCCCATCACTCCCTTCACTCTCTTCACTCCCCATGACTCCACTCCCCTTCACTCCCCATCACTCCCCTTCACTCCCTTCACTCCCCATCACTCCCTTCACTCCCTTCACTCCCCATCACTCCCTTCACTCCCCATCACTCCCCTTCACTCCCTTCACTCCCCATCACTCTCCATCACTCCCTTCACTCCCTTCACTCCCCATTACTCCCCATGACTACCCTTCACTCCCCATCACTCTCATCACTCCCTTCACTCCCTTCACTCCCCATGACTCCCCTTCACTCCCCATCACTCTCATAACTCCCTTCACTCCCTTCACTCCCCATCACTCCCCTTCACTCCCTTCACTCCCCTTCACTCCCTTCACTCCCCATCACTCCCTTCACTCCCCATCACTCCCCTTCACTACCTTCACTCCCCATCACTCCCCATCACTCCCTTCACTCCGCATGACTCCCTTCACTCCCCATCACTCCCTTCACTCCCTTCACTCCCTTCACTCCCCATGACTCCCCTTCACTCCCTTCACTCCCTTCACTCCCCATCACTCCCTTCACTCCCTTCACTCCCCATCACTCCCCATCAATCCCTTCACTCCCCTTCACTCCCCTTCACTCCCTTCACTCCCCATCACTCCCTTCACTCCCTTCACTCCCCATCACTCCCCATCACTCCCTTCACTCCCTTCACTCCCTTCACTCCCTTCACTCCCCTTCACTCCCCTTCACTCCCCTTCACTCCCCATCACTCCCTTCACTCCCTTCACTCCCCATCACTCCCCATCACTCCCTTCACTCCCCTTCACTCCCCTTCACTCCCTTCACTCCCTTCACTCCCCTTCGCTCCCTTCACTCCCTTCACTCCCCATCACTCCCCTTCACTCCCTTCACTCCCTTCACTCCCCATCACTCCCCTTCACTCCCTTCACTCCCTTCACTCCCCATCACTCCCTTCACTCCCTTCACTCTCCATCACTCCCTTCACTCCCTTCACTCCCCATCACTCCCCATCACTCCCTTCACTCCCCTTCACTCCCTTCACTCCCCATCACTCCCCATCACTCCCTTCACTCCCCTTCACTCCCTTCACTCCCTTCACTCCCCATCACTCCCCATCACTCCCTTCACTCCCCTTCACTCCCTTCACTCCCCATCACTCCCCTTCACTCCCTTCACTCCCCATCACTCCCCTTCACTCCCTTCACTCCCCATCACTCCCCATCACTCCCTTCACTCCCTTCACTCCCCATGACTCCCCTTCACTCCCTTCACTCCCCATGACTCCCTTCACTCCCCATCACTCCCTTCACTCCCCATTACTCCCCATGACTCCCCTTAACTCCCCATGACTCTCATCACTCCCTTCACCCCCTTCACTCCCCATGACTCCCCTTCACTCCCTTCATTCCCCATGACTCCCCTTCACTCCCTTCACTCCCCATGACTCCCCTTCACTCCCCACACTCCCCTTCACTCCCCATGACTCCCCTTCATTCCCCATCACTCTCATCACTACCTTCACTCCCTTCACTCCCAATCACTCCCTTCACTCCCCATCACTCCCCATCACTCTCATCACCACCTTCACTCCCCATCACTCCCTTCACTCCCTTCACTCCCCATCACTCCCTTCACTCCCCATCACTCCCCATCACTCTCAATCACTACCTTCACTACCTTCACTCCCCATCACTCCCCATCACTCCCCTTCACTCCCCTTCACTCCCTTCACTCCCTACCACTCCCCACACTCCCCATCACTCCCCATCACTCCCTTCACTCCCTTCACTCCCCACACTCCCCATCACTCCCTTCACTCCCCATCACTCCCCATCACTCCCTTCACTCCCTTCACTCCCTTCACTCCCCTTCACTCCCCATCACTCCCTTCACTCCCTTCACTCCCTTCACTCCCCATCACTCCCTTCACTCCCCATCACTCCCCATGACTCCCCTTCACTCCCCATCACTCTCATCACTCCCTTCACTCCCTTCACTCCCCATGACTCCCCTTCACTCCTTTCACTCCCCATCACTCCCTTCACTCGCCTTCACTCCCCATCACTCCCTTCACTCCCTTCACTCCCTTCACTCCCCATCACTCCCTTCACTCCCCATCACTCCGTTCACTCCCTTCACTCCCCATCACTCCCCTTCACTCCCCTTCACTCCCCATCACTCCCTTCACTCCCCATCACTCCCCATTACTCCCTTCACTCCCCTTCACTCCCCTTCACTCCCTTCACTCCACATCACTCCCTTCACTCCCTTCACTCCCCTTCACTCCCTTCACTCCCCTTCACTCCCCATCACTCCCTTCACTCCCTTTACTCCCCATGACTCCACTCCCCTTCACTCCCTTCACTCCCCATCACTCCCCTTCACTCCCTTCACTCCCTTCACTCCCCATCACTCCCCTTCACTCCCTTCACTCCCTTCACTCCCCATCACTCCCCTTCACTCCCTTCACTCCCCATCACTCCCCATCACTCCCCATCACTCCCTTCACTCCCCATCACTCCCCTTCACTCCCATTCACTCCCTTCACTCCCCATCACTCCCTTCACTCCCTTCACTCCCCATCACTCCCATCACTCCCTTCACTCCCCTTCACTCCCCTTCACTCCCTTCACTCCCTTCACTCCCCTTCGCTCCCTTCACTCCCTTCACTCCCCATCACTCCCCTTCACTCCCTTCACTCCCTTCACTCCCCATCACTCCCCTTCACTCCCTTCACTCCCTTCACTCCCCATCACTCCCTTCACTCCCTTCACTCCCCATCACTCCCTTCACTCCCTTCACTCCCCATCACTCCCCATCACTCCCTTCACTCCCCTTCACTCCCTTCACTCCCCATCACTCCCCATCACTCCCTTCACTCCCCTTCACTCCCTACACTCCCTTCACTCCCCATCACTCCCCATCACTCCCTTCACTCCCCTTCACTCCCTTCACTCCCCATCACTCCCCATCACTCCCTTCACTCCCCATCACTCCCCTTCACTCCCTTCACTCCCCATCACTCCCCTTCACTCCCTTCACTCCCCATCACTCCCCATCACTCCCTTCACTCCCTTCACTCCCCATGACTCCCCTTCACTCCCTTCACTCCCCATGACTCCCTTCACTCCCCATCACTCCCTTCACTCCCCATTACTCCCCATGACTCCCCTTAACTCCCCATGACTCTCATCACTCCCTTCACCCCCTTCACTCCCCATGACTCCCCTTCACTCCCTTCACTCCCCATGACTCCCCTTCACTCCCTTCACTCCCCATGACTCCCCTTCACTCCCCACACTCCCCTTCACTCCCCATGACTCCCCTTCACTCCCCATCACTCTCATCACTACCTTCACTCCCTTCACTCCCAATCACTCCCTTCACTCCCCATCACTCCCCATCACTCTCATCACAACCTTCACTCCCCATCACTCCCTTCACTCCCTTCACTCCCCATCACTCCCTTCACTCCCCATCACTCCCCATCACTCTCAATCACTACCTTCACTACCTTCACTCCCCATCACTCCCCATCACTCCCCTTCACTCCCCTTCACTCCCTTCACTCCCTACCACTCCCCACACTCCCCATCACTCACCATCACTCCCTTCACTCCCTTCACTCCCCACACTCCCCATCACTCCCTTCACTCCCCATCACTCCCCATCACTCCCTTCACTCCCTTCACTCCCCTTCACTCCCCATCACTCCCTTCACTCCCTTCACTCCCTTCACTCCCCATCACTCCCTTCACTCCCCATCACTCCCCATGACTCCCCTTCACTCCCCATCACTCTCATCACTCCCTTCACTCCCTTCACTCCCCATGACTCCCCTTCACTCCTTTCACTCCCCATCACTCCCTTCACTCGCCTTCACTCCCCATCACTCCCTTCACTCCCTTCACTCCCTTCACTCCCCATCACTCCCTTCACTCCCCATCACTCCGTTCACTCCCTTCACTCCCCATCACTCCCCTTCACTCCCCTTCACTCCCCATCACTCCCTTCACTCCCCATCACTCCCCATTACTCCCTTCACTCCCCTTCACTCCCCTTCACTCCCTTCACTCCACATCACTCCCTTCACTCCCTTCACTCCCCTTCACTCCCTTCATTCCCCTTCACTCCCCATCACTCCCTTCACTCCCTTTACTCCCCATGACTCCACTCCCCTTCACTCCCTTCACTCCCCATGACTCCCCTTCACTCCCCACACTCCCCTTCACTCCCCATGACTCCCCTTCACTCCCCATCACTCTCATCACTACCTTCACTCCCTTCACTCCCAATCACTCCCTTCACTCCCCATCACTCCCCATCACTCTCATCACCACCTTCACTCCCCATCACTCCCTTCACTCCCTTCACTCCCCATCACTCCCTTCACTCCCCATCACTCCCCATCACTCTCAATCACTACCTTCACTACCTTCACTCCCCATCACTCCCCATCACTCCCCTTCACTCCCCTTCACTCCCTTCACTCCCTACCACTCCCCACACTGCCCATCACTCCCCATCACTCCCTTCACTCCCTTCACTCCCCACACTCCCCATCACTCCCTTCACTCCCCATCACTCCCCATCACTCCCTTCACTCCCTTCACTCCCTTCACTCCCCTTCACTCCCCATCACTCCCTTCACTCCCTTCACTCCCTTCACTCCCCATCACTCCCTTCACTCCCCATCACTCCCCATGACTCCCCTTCACTCCCCATCACTCGCATCACTCCCTTCACTCCCTTCACTCCCCATGACTCCCCTTCACTCCTTTCACTCCCCATCACTCCCTTCACTCGCCTTCACTCCCCATCACTCCCTTCACTCCCTTCACTCCCTTCACTCCCCATCACTCCCTTCACTCCCCATCACTCCGTTCACTCCCTTCACTCCCCATCACTCCCCTTCACTCCCCTTCACTCCCCTTCTCTCCCCATCACTCCCTTCACTCCCCATCACTCCCCATTACTCCCTTCACTCCCCTTCACTCCCCTTCACTCCCTTCACTCCACATCACTCCCTTCACTCCCTTCACTCCCCTTCACTCCCTTCACTCCCCTTCACTCCCCATCACTCCCTTCACTCCCTTTACTCCCCATGACTCCACTCCCCTTCACTCCCTTCACTCCCCATCACTCCCCTTCACTCCCTTCACTCCCTTCACTCCCCATCACTCCCCTTCACTCCCTTCACTCCCTTCACTCCCCATCACTCCCCTTCACTCCCTTCACTCCCCATCACTCCCCATCACTCCCCATCACTCCCTTCACTCCCCATCACTCCCCTTCACTCCCTTCACTCCCTTCACTCCCCATCACTCCCCATCACTCCCGTCACTCCCCATGACTCCCCTTCACTCCCTTCACTCCCCATGACTCCCTTCACTACCCATCACTCCCTTCACTCCCTTCACTCCCTTCACTCCCCATGACTCCCCTTCACTCCCTTCACTCCCTTCACTCCCCATCACTCCCCTTCACTCCCTTCACTCCCTTCACTCCCCATCACTCCCTTCACTGCCTTCACTCCCCATCACTCCCCATCACTCCCTTCACTCCCCTTCACTCCCTTCACTCCCTTCACTCCCTTCACTCCCCATCACTCCCCTTCACTCCCTTCACTCCCCATCACTCCCCTTCACTCCCTTCACTCCCCATCACTCCCCATCACTCCCTTCACTCCCTTCACTCCCCATGACTCCCCTTCACTCCCTTCACTCTCCTTGACTCCCTTCACTCCCCATCACTCCCTTCACTCCCCATTACTCCCCATGACTCCCCTTCACTCCCCATCACTCTCATCACTCCCTTCACTCCCTTCACTCCCCATGACTCCCCTTCACTCCCCATCACTCCCTTCACTCCCTTTACTCCCCATGACTCCACTCCCCTTCACTCCCTTCACTCCCCATCACTCCCCATCACTCCCTTCACTCCCCTTCACTCCCTTCACTCCCTTCACTCCCCATCACTCCCCTTCACTCCCTTCACTCCCTTTACTCCCCATGACTCCACTCCCCTTCACTCCCTTCACTCCCAATCACTCCCCATCACTCCCCATCACTCCCTTCACTCCCCATCACTCCCCTTCACTCCCTTCACTCCCCATCACTCCCCATCACTCCCTTCACTCCCCATGACTCCCCTTCACTCCCTTCACTCCCCATGACTCCCTTCACTCCCCATCACTCCCCTTCACTCCCTTCACTCCCCATCACTCCCCATCACTCCCTTCACTCCCCATGACTCCCCTTCACTCCCTTCACTCCCCATGACTCCCTTCACTCCCCATCACTCCCTTCACTCCCTTCACTCCCCATGACTCCCCTTCACTCCCTTCACTCCCCATCACTTCCTTCACTCCCTTCACTCCCTTCACTCCCCATCACTCCCTTCACTCCCGTCACTCCCCATCACTCCCCTTCACTCCCCATCACTCCCCATCACTCCCCATCACTCCCTTCACTCCCTTCACTTCCCATCACTCCCCATTACTCCCTTCACTCCCTTCACTCCCCATCACTCCCCATCACTCCCTTCACTCCCTTCACTCCCCATGACTCCACTCCCCTTCACTCCCTTCACTCCCCATCACTCCCTTCACTCCCTTCACTCCCCATCACTCCCTTCACTCCCCATCACTCCCCTTCACTCCCTTCACTCCCTTCACTCCCTTCACTCCCCATCACTCCCTTCACTCCCTTCACTCCCCATCACCCCCTTCACTCCCCATCACTCCCCATCACTCCCTTCACTCCCCTTCACTCCCCTTCACTCCCTTCACTCCCCATCACTCTCCATCACTCCCTTCACTCCCCTTCACTCCCTTCACTCCCTTCACTCCCCATCACTCCCCATCACTCCCCTTCACTCCCTTCACTCCCTTCACTCCCCATCACTCCCCTTCACTCCCTTCACTCCCCATCACTTCCTTCACTCCCTTCACTCCCCATCACTCCCCATCACTCCCTTCACTCCCCATCACTCCCCTTCACTCCCTTCACTCCCCATCACTCCCCATCACTCCCTTCACTCCCTTCACTCCCCATCACTCCCCATCACTCCCTTCACTCCCCATCACTCCCCTTCACTCCCTTCACTCCCCATCACTCCCCATCACTCCCTTCACTCCCCATCACTTCCTTCACTCCCTTCACTCCCCATCACTCCCAATCACTCCCTTCACTCCCTTCACTCCCCATCACTCCCCATCACTCCCTTCACTCCCCATCACTCCCCTTCACTCCCTTCACTCCCCATCACTCCCCATCACTCCCTTCACTCCCTTCACTCCCCATCACTCCCCATCATTCCCTTCACTCCCCATCACTCCCCATCACTCCCTTCACTCCCTTCACTCCCTTCACTCCCCATCACTCCCCATCACTCTCATCACTACCATCACTCCCCACACTCCCCTTCACTCCCTACCACTCCCCATCTCCTCTCTGTCGTGGTTCCCCGTAGCGCCGGGACAGCGCCGCCCCCCCCTGTCTGTCTCTGGAACCTTCTTCACGGGGTGCCCTGCTGTGTGGGGCTCGCGTTTTGTTTGTCATTGAAGCATTGGGGGTTTGTTTATGAAACGAGCTGACGCCCATCAGCTCGCACTGAACAGAGACTCGCTCCCAGTGCCGGGACAGAGCGCCGTGACGCGATGCCCCCTCCACACCCAATACAAAGAACCCCCGTGTATCTTCTTTGGTTCTTTCGGTAAAGTCACGTAGAATGAGAATAAAATAAAATAATAATAAAATAACCCAATAAAATCCTCCAGACAGTCTCGTCCCTTCACCTGATGAAGGCCACTTGTGTTGTGGCCGAAACGTCGTGAGAATTTTATTGTGTTATTTTATTAATTTATTATTTTATTCTCATTCTACGTGACTTTACCGAAAGAACCAAAGAAGATGAATCCTTGCAGTCACGAAAGCTTTAAATCGAAATTTAAACCCCCGTGTAGCCGTGACAGACTGCTGGGGCAAGTGCTGCTAGCGAGCGGTACCTATGAGGGCCGGAACGGCACACGAGGGCGCGGGTTGGCCAGCACCACGCTCCGGCCGCCTTTGTCTCCCCGGTGGCGATGTTTACTATACACCGCACCGGGAACAAATTTGAGGCTGCGTCGACCTAGGGGAGGCCCAGGGACCGGTTCAGGTAATCCGTCACTGGCGGTGATCCGTGAGCGGGAATCGAACCCGTGTGGCCGGGATCGTAGCGCTGTGCGCTAAACCGCTCCCCCACCGCTCCTCTACCCGACAGCCCCACACCAACCCGTGGCAGTGGCGCGGCATCGCGTTGACTCCGCCTGCTGCAAAGTTTCACGGTTCGAATCCGAGCGGCCGCCCTGGTTACGCGAACGAACGAAGTGGGATTGAGGTGGACACCTCGCGAGGAGGTTGGGGGGGGGGGTGTGTCGAGACTCACCACGGAGTGGCAGCCGAGGGAGAGAACGCGCGCAAGAGGGGAAGGAGGGTTCCACCCGCGGAGACAGAGCGATGGAACCGGTGCGTGTTTACCGGTGTCTTGGTGGATTGTTAGATCGCATGGGGAGGCCTTCGTCCAGCAGTGGATAGACCATGGGCGCTGCCAATGATGACGATGATCACCTTGCGCTCGAACTGCTCGACAGAGGAGTCCGGAAGCGCTCTTGTACCGTAATATTGTATTATTTTGTGTTACTGGTGCACGAACACAGCCAACAGAACACTCAAAGCATTCAGAATCAGAAGTTGTATCTCTACTGGAGGAATACGATGAGCCATAACGCTCTTTTCACAGATGCCCAGTAGGTCATTCGTCAATAACGCTGCATTAAAATCGGGAGGGGGAATACAACAGGCGACGTTTCGCTACCACCCCCTCTGTCCTGCCTGTACAGGTCCCCGTTCTCTGTTCGGCCCGAGCGGCAACGTCGCCCCGCGCCGCCGTGCGGAGGGAGACACCGCGTGGCGGCGCAGCGTGGGGCAATCACGAGGAGGGTTACGTTCGTCATCCCACAAATACTACGGTATTTTATTTTAGGGGCCGTCCATAAATGACGTCACGCGATTTTGGACGATTTTTGACCCCCGCCCCCCAATCGTCATACGGCGTCACAAAAAGTCAGACCCCCCCCCCTCAAATATGACGTCACAAAACTCTGCCCCCCCCTCCCCCCAAAAAATATATAAAACATGCTTCAAATCGCTTTAAACTATTGTAGTGCGTATTTAATGTGCCGCTGCACTCTGATGTTGTAGGAGAAAACAATAAAAAAGTATTTAATTAAGTAGAACGTGTTGTCTATATTTATTTAAAGTTGCGCATTTTGATGTGACGTCACATTTCTCAAACCCCCCCCCTTTTCCTCGTCACACATCGTCACGAATGTCTGAGCCCCCCTCCCCCTAGGTGCGTGACGTCATTTATGGACGGCCCCTTACCAGGTAGAGCTGATATGGCCACGCACGATCATAGCTCATTGCAGTGACTTATTGATTTAATCACACGTGGAATCTAAGCACGTGTTTACAATTGTGGAGGGGGAAACCCCGGAGGGACCCGGGACATTTTAAAAAGATTCTCTCATTAACAGTTTTTTTTATTATCATGTGGGTGGTTACACTTTTAGTAGCCATTGAATAACGGACAAACCCTTGGGTTGTTTAAATCGGATACAGGCAATGGTGCAAATTCCATAAATGTCCCACGAGACCAGAGCTGATGTCTCGCTGGTCCGTTGGCATCTCTTTAGCGGCTTCCAATTTCTCAATGTGGCCATTAGCAGCGAGTTGAGTGATAACCACGGGACACGAGTGGTGGCATCGGGCACTCCACTCTCATTACTGGTCGAGTAACGACATCGGCGCGACTGAACATGTTGTTTTCTTTAAGGTGGCACCAGTTTCTGCTCCGGCCCGTGGACTAACCCCTTCGTTTAGAGTCAGCGCTTCTTCTTCTTCCTCTTCACCTGGGGTGCACGCTGCACCCCGTGTGGGTGCGAGACGTAGGCAGATCTTTTTGTTAGAAGGTAAATAATCGAAAACACACATTAAGTACGGTCACGTGAGCACAACTACTTTGTTTCGTCAAACCCTGTGTGTATTTATTGCCACTGTACATTTTTTTTTTAGGATTGAGAACCAATGGGGTGCGAGTCTGCAGTGAAGGTTAAGAACCGCTGGCTTAGAGAATGCCACCAGATTGGACTAGAAGGAGCTACATTCACCGCGAAATAAATACGCATTATCACTCGTGAATCCATACACGTGGCGATTCATAAAATATTGAGGTGCGAATCGTGTAGGCCGGGTCCACCCCTCAAGCCATCGCGGCTTTGGCTGCATGCTGTTCCATCGCTTATACTTGCGACATCTTTACAATCTATTTGCGAGCAGTTGCGCAACTCCCCGCTGGAGTGATTTTGTTAATAATCAGTTTAACCACGAGGGGGCGGCACAGACAAAGGCAGAGACGTCAGAGTTGAAGCCCAGCGATCTCAGTTATAATTACTGTATTTGGCTCCGGCTAACATCAGTGGCGACCAATACGGTGAAGTATGGTCAAGCAACCGACACGACGTGGGGAGGTCATCATCCAGCAGTGGATTGTAAATAAGAGTTATTAGTATAATTACTCTGAACGTTCTCACCATTTCCTTCCATCTTCAAGTATTATCAAGTGTATTTTGTTTCACCAGGCGGGAACCCAAGAGACCAGGCATGACCTCATGGGTAAGGGTCACCTGGGGCGTGAGTCTGCCAGTAGAGGGCGATCATTGCCGCTGTGTGTGGGGAGCGGTGGTGTAGCGGTTAACGCTACGCTGCGCTACGAACCTAGCTACCCGAGTTCGATTCCCGCTCACGGCCAACACCGGTGACGATGATCTGAACCGGTCCTGGGCCTCCCCTAGGTCGACTCAGCCTCAAATGAGTACCTGGTGCGGTGCGTAAAAACATCGCCACTAGAGAGACAAAGGCGGCCGGGCATGGTGCTGGCCACCCACCCCCTCGTGTGCCGTGCTGGCTTTCATAGGTGCTCGCTAGCAGCACTTGCCCCAACAGTCTGTCCAGATTATACGGGGGATCTTTGTCTTTGTGTGTCAAACATCTCGCCACGGTGGCGAGATGTTAACTACAACGCCTGGTATACAGGAGGTCGTGGGTTCGATCCCCGACTCTTGACGCCTGCTGTATATTTGGAGTTTGCATGTTCTCTTTCCCCGTAGTCGTGTGGATTTGTCTCTGGGTCCTCCGGGTTGAAACACGCGTTCAGAGTATTTAGCTGCTAAACATTTCCACATAAGCCACTTCATTGGGCTATCATTTGTGGTCAGGTCGCATCTGAAAAAGAGCCATAGAGCTCACTGGGTCTTACCTGGTAACACTAAAAAGACTTTAGTTTGTAGTTTTAACCCCAATTGATTAATTTTCAGCATAATGTTTGACACTGCTGCCGGCACACAATGATGGCCCACTCGTTTCGAATGACGTCAGGAGATATTTAACGTCCACTGTGAGTGAAGCGGACTGCGCCTGTTATTGTTATATTATTATTATGGTTCTTACACTGGCGCTATTAACCAGGGCGGCCCTCGATGGGCCCTGCGCGAGGCCACGTGGTGACGGTGGGGACGGTGCGATGGGCACTTAGCGCGGCGTACGGAACGTTCCGTGTTGCAGATCACTAATAACGGGACATTAGTCGTGCGGAGTAAACACGTGACAAGTTGTTTACAGGGGTGGGGGGGTGAAATATGAAAATAATAAACAGTTTGGGTCAATTAACAGCTCGCTGCTGCTGATGCTGTACGATGTTAATGATATGCGCACAGTATGAACATCTGCTTCATTGCTTCGATCACCATTTATTTACATGAGATATGTTTTAACCAAGCAGTGCTGATGACTGTCAAGATTCGTTTGGACCTCATAATTATGATGATGATTATCATCATCCAGACATCACCATCATCAGTGCCATGGTCTGGACATCAATCATGACGGCTGTTTGAATGAACACCATCAGCATACACGCGCGCGCACCAATCGTTCCGGTTTTAATGCGAATGTATTTCACAATGTGCAGCGTTGTGAGGTTCTATTTGCATATTTATCGCAATATTAAACCGAATAATAGTAATTAATTTGTATTTTTTTTACGTTCGTAAAGCCAGCGCCATCATTGCAGTCGTTATCACTTACGCGTTAATGAATTTAACAGAATAATTACAATGATCTTACATCATTAACATCGATCCCCATTCATCAATGTTCATGACATCCATGAAATTCGACGTATTCACATAATATCATCATCAATATTATCTTTATGACTAAATAATCATAATTGACCTCTTCAATTACGATCATCAGCGACTCATTCACAATAATCATCGGCGTGTTTATGAATATCGTGACATTTTTTTAATCATTGACCGATTAATTAACGATCATTATCTGCATCATCATCGTCGACCCATTGATGTCCTTAATAATCAAATAATAGCAAATAATAATAATGGTAATCATAAATATGATCAAAATCCGTTTCAGGATAAGCTGATCCCAACCAGAGATTTAAAATGCAGGCAGCATTTACGGCTCCCGGACCAGCAGCAGTTCCCCCCCCACACCACCATCGCCCCTTGCCCCCCTCTCCCGCCCCTCCCTTCCTCTCCCCTCCTCCCACCACTCACCTACACGAAGCTCAGATACCGCCGGTGCCGTGGGCTGGGGGGGGGGTACCATCCCTGCCCGTGCTGGTGACGACGTCAGAGTGACGAGCGAGGGGCTCCCCCTGGGACCGTCCGCTCCCCCAACACCCTGCCCCAAACGCCTCCGCCCCCCCGCCCCCGGCACCACCGGCACCCCCAACCCCACCACGCGCTGTCAATTGAACTCCAGCAGAGGCAGCAGCGGCTGAATACCAATTGACGAGGCGATGCTGGTTCACGGCAATTAGAGCCACAGGGCCGGGCTGAGCGTGCGGGGGAGGATATTCGGACATGCGGGCGGACGGACGGAGCACAACGACGGGGAATATACACAGCGTGGTGGACTTCACATGCGGACGGCGAGGCAGGCTGATGGATATTTAGGCCGGCACATGAAGAACAAACAGAATTGGTAAGCATAGATATACAACATAGACAAACAGACCGATACGTCGGGTGACAGACGTACAGATACATAGACATGTTTGTCGACAGGCAGATCGATAAATATGAAAAGATAGAGAATGATATTGATACTAAAAAAAAGACAAATAGTATATAGACATTTAGATAGGTGGAAAAATAGACAAACAAGGAGACAGATAAAATACATGGACATACAAATATACATCCACACAGATATGCAGAAGACACAAACAGAAAGATACATTTAGAGAGATATACATGGAAAGAACGGTGTCTTGGTTAATATTTCAATTTAATTAGGTAAGGGCCGATTAGAGACATGCATCTGCTTTGCAAGGTATGCCTGGAATAGATGATAATTCAGTTCAGGGCACATAATTACTGCCATGACAGACATGGGAGCTGATTCTAAATGAACTCTGTGAAACAAGACAGATTTCAGATGTGTGCCGGCTTGTTTTTCTCTTACTATTAATGACTCAACGGACTCTTGTGATTCACGAAATGCATTCATTTACAGCCGCTCGTCAGTCCACTGCTGGATGAAGGCGTCACCATGCAGTGTCACTTCGTTCATGGGGGTTGTTTTCACGATGTCACCTTTGCTGGTCAGTCTGGTTGAGTGAAAGGTGAAAGTGTTCATACTACAAAAGAGGCCGGTTCGGATATCACTCGCCACTGATGTGAGCCGTGGCTGGGAATCAAACTCGGGTCAAAGGGTTCAACTGTGCAGTGCACAAACCATCGTGGTTACAATAAGAGTCATCACGAGACTTGGTTGGGAGGAATGGTCACCTTTGTTAAACTTGCGTGAAATTGCCCCAATCTGCATGTGAGGTGTGGGTCTGTGGCTGGTTTGTATTCAACACCTCAAGCGTGCGGGTTTTTTTTCTCATTAACTTACAAAGCTTTACATTTTAACTTGAAGGAGTGTAAACATTGAGGTTAATTTAAGTACAGTACTGTCACTTTATTTTATCCAGTAAAGCCTCATTGAATCTCAAGACTCTCATTCCAGAGCGACCACACATTACATAATTAAGAGCTGGAAGTTTGGCAAATTAAGTACAAAACCACATTTTTGTGCGGTAGATTTTGTGTATGCACTCAATGGCGACTGGATTCACACCATCAGCTCACTGATAGGCGAGGGCCCGGATTAATCACAACTTAATCTACGCGAGTCTATGGACATCTACGCAAGTCTATGCGTCTCTATATAAGTCACTGGTGACCGGCCTGACGCAATCACTGCAGTTTTAGAACGCCGTTTAATCGCGAACGGCCGAAATCCCCCCCCCCGCCCCAATAAAAAGAAAACGCGCATTAGAACCCAGGGTGCTCAACGCTGCCAGCTCAGCGCTCTGACCTCTTTGTGCCACCCGACCACCGCACCACACTCGCTGTGACCTTTGGCAACCATTAATATATAAATAGGACACACTCAGCCGGCCGTGTCTCCCAGGGCTCGCCTCGTTAATTAAAGGACATTGCGTTAAGTGGAATTTGGTTGTACATCACAGGTGTGAGGGCTTTGAGGGTCAGGGCTCCTAATTGATCAAATTTGGAGGGGTAACTACAAAGGTGTCCATTAATTAACGGTGTGATTCCTCATCATTACATATCCACACCGGCACACCGCATCCAGTATACTTCTCACGAGCCTTTGTTGCTGCAGCAGAGCGTGTGTGGAGGGGAGTTGAGTGAGACGAGAGGGGAGCTGTTGAGACTGAATGGGGGATTTCCCTTGTAAACAATGAAGTTATGTCAAAAAATATATTATGGCATTTGATTTATCACAACACATTGTTAAAAAACAACTTCGAGTTTTATTTGTATATTTTAATTCTCCAAATCGCACCAGCACCCTGACTCACAACAACATTTGTGCATCAAGTAAAGTCACAGATTCTGCTCAAATAAGCATTACAACAGTGGCCCACATCGATTTCCGCTGTCAAAAGTCAGCGGTGGAAAATCCACATTCCCATGACAGGAGCCACTCGCTCTCTCTATTCTATGGCCGCTGTTGTGTAGCCCCCATCTCGTCAAATCCCGAAAATCAAGCAGGTTGGAGCAAGGTCAGAACTTTGGATGGGGAACTGTCAGGTAATTGGACATCTCTGAAAAAGAGCTGTATAGCTCATCGGATTCCTCCGGTATAACTAAATATTCTGATTCTGAATTGCAGATGTTGTAGACGCAGGCTGGAAGGTGGGCAGCAGTCACTCAACAATGCATCATAAAATCCATCTGTTTCCAAGCTTTGAGCGTTTTCTCCGGGTCCTCCGTTCCTTCCCACACCAAGTCAAAACTCCTGAATGGAATTTGGCCAAACAACCCAATGTAGTAGCAGGACCCCTGGGGATTCAGTGACGATGTTCTAGGAGGTTTAAACGGCATTATTAAAATTCTTATTCTGATTTAAAAAAAAAACTATCTGCGTATATATGTATCGTGGGCTTCACAAGTACAGCCTTTTGCGTGAGTTGGATCGAACTACAAACGAATCTAGTTTCACAGTTCACTCTTTGAAGTGGCGAAAAATATATAAATGTGTACGCATTTTTAATACATCAACAGATCTCTGTTCTCTGCGATAATGGGCGTCTTCTTCCAAAAATAGACGGCATTATACAGCATTAGCGTGCACCTCTTGGGGGGTTGAGTGTGCGGCTCGGGAACGGTGGGGGGGAGGGGGGCTGCTAGATTTGGGTGGCTGGGAGTGCGGAAATGATATAAACATCTGTACAATGAGATGGACGCACTCATGCATGCAGGCACTCGGTTGAGTTCACATAACACTGAAATAAACCCAGTTCGGTGACTCGGCCTCTCACTATCGCACTACGCTCACTCGCTCACCCGTTCACGCACCCAATGGATCGCACACCCACTAACTCGCTAATCCACCCTATCGGACACTCACTGGCTGGTTCACCGACCACTCTCTCACACACCCACTTACCAACCACTCAACTGAACGCTAACTCACCCATTCAATCACCCCGCAAATTGCACACCCGCTCAACCACTAACCCATTCCGTTGCACGCTCACAGACTCACCAAACCTACATACTCACCCACATATCAACACACCTACCTCACTAAATTACCCACCCATCCAGGCATACACCCATCCACCCACTCACCCATCCACCCGCTCCGACCACCAAAGCCATCACCACATTTGCATCTGATTGAACTTATCCTTTCCACCTCCCTCCCTCCCCATCCCCGTCACCGCTCGAGTGATTTTCGCAGGCAACGGGGAACTCTCCGAGGAAACGGAGGTTGGGGTTCTCGGCTGTGTTGGAGACATTCCTGGAACTACGGAGGGCACAGCAGAACGCGATAGGGCCCTGATACAGGGGAGATTTTTTTTTGTTCGTGATGGCAAAACACTAAATAACATGTTATATATAACATTATGAATTGCATACGACGGTTGCATTGGTGGAAGATGTGTGTGCTGGTGCGTCAATGAGATGGCGCGTGTGTGTACGTATGGATGTACAAGTACAACCGTCGGCATGTGTGTGATTGCACTGGTGTGTGTCGGTGTGTGTTGGGGAGCGGTTGTGCAGCGGTGAGGGTGCTGCACTACAAACCTGACGATCCCAGTTCGATTCCTGCTCACGGTCAACATCAGTGACGATTACTTAAACCAGCCCTAGGCCTCCCCTAGGTCGAGTCAGCCTCAAATGAGTACCTGGTGCGGTGCGTAAAAACATCGCCACTGGGGAGACAAAGGCGGCCGGGCGTGGTGCAGGCCACCCACCCCCTCGCGTGCCGTTCCGGCCTTCATAGGTGCTCCCTTAACAGCACTTGCTCCAACAGTCTGTTAAAGCAATACGGGGGATCCCTGTTGGTGCACCTAGCATGGCACAAGCGCCGTGGTGATGTCACCGCCACGAATTGGTGAAGAGGGGTTGTTCTAGTAGTGTATTGGTGTGCGTGCCAACGTGTGGATACATGTGCTGACACGTGCTGGTGTGTGTTCTTTTGTATGCGATACGTGTGCTGGTGCACTAATGAGCTGGTGCTGGTGGTGTGTGTTGGTGTGCACTGCTGTTTGCATTGCCATGCTGGAGAGTGTGTGAAGGATCTGGCGTGTGTGTGTGTGTGCTGGTGTGTACATACACTGTTCTGGTGTATGTGTGCAAATGGTGTTGTCCATTGTCGGTGTGTGCGGTAGTGTACTTGCTGGTGTGAGTGTTTACACGTGCTCACATGTGTGGTTGGTACATGCGTGCCTTTGTATGCGCTGGATGTTCTGATGCGTGTGTGTGTTGGTGAGGGAGTGTGGCGTTTGTGTGCAGACTGCCATATATAACATCATAACAGTCTGGATCACTGGACGGGTTCCACAGGATTGGAAGAATGCTTTGGTGGTCCCCCTCTTTAAGAAGGGGGGGCCGCACAGATTGTAAGAACTACAGGGGCATCTCCCTCAGTGTACTGGGAAAGGATTATTCAACATCGCCTTGCCAGGCACGCTGAGGAGGGGCTTTCGAGAACCCCAATAGGCCAGGACGGTCTTGGACAGATGATATGTTGTCTGTCTGCTACAGCAGACGTGTAGGGAATTCCAACAAGACCTACATCTCTGCATTATTCACCTGGTCAAGGCCTATGACATCATCAATAGACCTGGGCTTTGGGATGTTTATTGCGATTTCAGAGTCCTTGAGTGAGAGTGATTCCCTGTCCTCTGGCGCCTACATTATTTTACATCTTTTTCGACCACGTCGTTCGAGAAGTCTTCCATGGCTGTACCGGAGGAATCTCCATCGAGTACAGACACAATGGGAGGCTGATTGATCGTCAACCATGTTACGTATGCTGATGATCTGGTGATTGCTGCTCACTCAGAGAAGGAGTTGGAGGCGCTGCTGCTTGACCTGGAGCGTGCTACTAAGAGGTGGGGCCTTACCATCAGCCCCACCAAAACTAAGCACCTGCCTGGGTATTTTGTGCCATCGGACACTCCACCCCCTCAACTCGACATTGGCGGGGCAGTTTTGGAGTGCAGAGGTTTCCATACATGGGCATGTTTGACAGCAGAGGTCTCATTCAGAATCAGTCGAGCGGCATTATATCTTAACGGCTGCGTAACGCTGTGTGGACGCAAACTGGTCTGCCACTGCACCCGAAAATTCGGGTCTTCTTGACCACAGTCAATGCGCTCCCTTCTTACACGCTTGCGAAACGTGGATCCGCTTAATGGAACATCTGCGCCGGTCAGAAACATGCAGGCCTACGATCCATCCTGTGTTTAACCAGGCTGTATTGTGTGAGCTCACACATCCTTGGACGATTTGGACAAATTCCCATCGGTGAGCTCCTCATGCAGGAAAGGCTGCGTTGGCTGGGTCATGTAGCCCGCATGCCCAGCCACCTAATCGTGGAACAGCTTTTGTTCGGCCGGATAGAGGGGGTTAAACGGGCGCGGCACGGGCTCGAGAACAGATGGACTGTGGTACGACAGGACGTGGAGCTGAGTGGAATTGACAATGACCGGTACCAGCGGTGTCAGGATCGGCCTCTGTGGAGGAGGCTCGTGAAGGACGCTGCTAATGGGCAATTGGAGGCAAGTTGGCACAGTAGGAGGGCAGTCATCTCAGTCAACTCATGACACCTGCTGGGTCTGTCCCGTGACCTCTCCGACACTGCACGTGGCCTTAACCTGAAAGCGCACCTAGCCTGGCACAAGCGCCGTGGTGACGTCACCGCCACTTAGTGGCGAATCGCGGTGGTTGTTGTTGTTGTTAGGTTGGTGGGTGGACTATGCCGGGCTTCAGTTCTGTAGTTCGGCATCTGTCGCGTCTCCGCTGGCAGTGACGCGGGGCGAGTCACCACCCCGGCGAGGAGCCGCCACTCTGCCCGGCCACGCGTGCGGGCAGTCGTGGGGGGCGTGCGGGCAGTCGTGGGGGGCGCGCGGGCAGTCGTGGGGGGCGCGCGGGCAGTCGTGGGGGGCGCGCGGCCCTCGCTCGCCCTGCGCTGGAGACAATAAAATAGCAGGCAGGATCTCTCACAGCCAACAGCAGCCTCCGTCTCAACGTGGAACCCAACAATCATCCTTCCCCTATCGATCAACAGCATTTTTGTTTTACTACCCCCAACCATCGTTAAAGCGTCACGTCACTGAACAGCCTCCTCTCCACCAACACAGCCGTCCTTTCATTCAACAACAACAGCAGCAGCACCATCTCCAGCAGCCAACAGCGTTCATTCTAACAACAGCCTTCCAGTCAATTGACCTTTGCCCCCCCCTCTAACCAACAGCCCCTTTCATCTTCTCAACAGCCTTGATCCTACCCACATCCTTCCTTACAATCAACAGTCTTCTTCCTTGCCAAACAGCCACCCTCCTTGACACAACAGCAACAGCCTGCCTGCTAAATAACTACAGCCGCCCTGCTGCCCCCCCCTCTCTCTCCCCCGGCAACAGCCCCGCATTCGCCCCGCCCCTGGGCGAGACGTCATCACGCATCACCGGGAAAACCCTCCTGGAGTGACGTCATCACGCATCACAGGGCCCTTACCGGGGGCGACGTCAACACGCAGATCGCGCCACTCCCCGACAACCACACCCCCGGCTAATACGTCATCACGCAATCCAAATCGCCCACCCCTCCCCCCTCCTCTCCTTTCAAGTACCCGCACCTTCCACACCCCCGGACGTGACGTCAACCCGCAACGGGGCGCGGGCGGGCGGAGGGGGGGCTACCCCCTCCGCCCCCCCACCTTTGCCTCTCAACTGGGCCACACCCCCGGACGTGATGTCAGATCTGCCCATTTGACGTCACGGCACTTCCTGGTGCCGCGCGCTGCTTCCGTTCGCAGCCGCTGAGCGGGGCGGCTCCGCGCTCGGTCGAGGCGATTATCGCGATAATTCGTGCCCACTAATTGCGGTTAAATTCCTCCCCTCGCTGTTTCTCCGACGCCTCTTGTTGTTTCGTGTCACCGGCCGCGCCAAGGTAAAAGTGGCGGTTGTGTTTTGGTTTCTTTTTGAGGGGGCCGCCGCCGCCGCGTCTAGTTGGCGACGTGTGGGGGGGGGGAGAGCCGTGCAATACCCGGGGGAGGCGGGTGGAGGTAAGAGCCTCGCGTACTGCTGGAAGGAGGGAAGGCCGCGGTCCTTATCATCATCATCATCAGAATATCTTCGGCAAAACGGCAGCACTCCAGCATCAACGTCAGCACATGGTCATCGCAAGCGTCTTCAGCACATCGCCACCTATGCACCTCGCTAACCCTCTCGCCAAGCGCTAAACATCAGCATCGACATCACCCAGCTCGCTTCATCCTCTCACCTCATCATCACCACATCATCTTCCCGTCGTCATACCTATCCGTCCCCTCACGTTAGTCGTCAACAGCATCGCCACCTCATGTTACTCCATCGGTACGTCACCTCATCAGCACCTCGGTCGCCTCATCAGCAACATCGTCATGCTGACACTCCCTCCTTTGCTCACCACTCACATCATCCATGCTCATCCTTTTCCCCTCCTGTTTTTGTCGTCTGCATCGCAGCTTCGCCTCTTCCTTCCCCACCCTGTGCGGTCGTGCTTGCCGTTACAGGCGTCTCACGCCCACGCTAACACTGGCATCCCCCCATCGACACCATCACCGCTACAATACCATCACCGTTATCTCAATGCCGACCATCGCCACGAACAATAATACCATTATCACCGCTTTCACCATCAACCCCCATGACCACGATAATTTCCAATCGTCAACACTCACCACATCACCATTGCCATCGCGATAGTCATCGTCACCTTCGCCACAATCACCGACCATCGCCACCATCACTGTCAATATTATCGCTAATATAAAATCATAACCATTATTATTACCATCAACGCTATCAATGTTACTCTACCATCGTCATTGTCGGCACCATCACCATTACCCAAAAGTAACTTTACAGTTATCACCATTACTGCGGTTAAATTAAACAATGGTAACAATATATCACGTAATCACCACTATTATTAGCACCAATGTCTTCAACACTATCACTACCACTGTTAATTACATGAACATACCCCATGTTAACCCTTACACACAACTACCACTTCTAAATCATCATTACAACTACCACCGTCTTCCACTATCAACTACAGTACTGTACCATAGTCTTAATTATTACCGTCACCACCACCACCACCGCCTTCATTCCAGAGCAATCACCAACAACTAGTCAATCACAAGCAGCATCGTCGCCATCATCACCACTACCTATAAACTACCACGGTATTTCCGCGTGAGATTCGCTGCCCGTGATGGCGATGAGAGAGGGATGAGGGAGAGAAATGCGGGCGGACGTGGTTTTACAAAGGGAATGGTTGTGGTGGTGGTGGTGCTGCTGCTAGTACCTGGTTGTTTTTTTCCTAGAAGTGGTTGCTACTGGTTTGTTGGTTGTGGTGGGTCTGACGTAGGTTGTGTGTGTAGAGACAGCGAGTATGGTAATTGTGGCGGTGGTGGTGGTGGTTGTGTTAATAAGGTTGAGTGAATGTGGTTAATGTGGAGCATGCTGGGAATGGTGGTTACACAATAAGCGGTGGTGGTTGTGGTGTTATTGCGGTGGTTTATCGTGTCGCGTAACGTCTTGGCGGACGTGTTGAATGCATTTGTGAGTGTGATTAATTCAGGTAACGTGGCGATGATGATTCACGCACTGTCAGTTGGAGTCGTGGGAATTCTTTGTTGGTGGTTGTGTTTTTTAGTGTATCAAGGTTTGTCGTTGTCGTATTATATCGTGATGGGTGCTCTGGCGGATATGCTATGCGTGTAGAAGTGGCTGAAGCGGTGTTGCGTGCGTGGTGGTTCTTGATGTGTTTGTGTTGGGCGTAAGGCGATTGTAATGGTGGGTGATAGTTTTATCGAGTTTATTGAGGTGTCGGTGGTGGTGGAGGAGGTTGTATGGTGCGGTAGTTGTGTTTGTTGAGTGTATGGTATTTGTAATTGTGGTTGCTTACTGTGCTGGGTGTTGGCGGCGGTGGTTGTTCAGTGTGGTAATTAAGCCGTGTAATGTGCTTGTGGTAGTTCCGTAGTTGTGTGAGTTGCGGTGTTCAACCGTGAATGGTTGTCTTCTCGTTAGGGCAGCGGTGGTTGTGTTTGTTGGGTGTCTCGAGGTGACAATTATTCCACTGCTGTTGTTGGGGTGGTGGTGCAAGCTTTGTCTGGACCTTGCCTGGTGACGGTGGGCATTGTGCGTGGTTGTTGGCTGGAATTATTGGCGAGTGCACGTTGGTAATTGTGGTGCTTGTTGTTGGCTTTAAGGTTTTAGGTGTGGTCATACTGGGGCTGTAGTAGGCATAGTAGTTGTGGATGTTGCAGTGGAGATTGTAGGAGGCGAGGCTGTGATTGTTGTGCGCTTGGCTCCGTTTGAGGTGGCGGTTCGCGCGCTGCTTGTTGCTGTACTGGGTGCGGTTGTGATTCTTGAGTTAATGTTGAGGCTGTTTGTGTAGACGTTGTCAGTGGTTCTTCCTGGTGTGTCTGAGCTCTGGCTGTTGTAGCAAGAGTTACGGTAGTGATTGTGGGTGTTAGAATGTTGTTACAGTTACAGCCGTTGTGCCGCGTGTGGTTGTTGCGTTATTGTGTGTTTGAGATTGTGCTTGTTGGGTTATTGTGTGTTTGAGATTGCTTGTTGTATTTGTTGTATGTATGTTGAACTTGATTCGCACCATACTTAGACAACCGCGTTTTGCAGGTATTGTCGTAGTCGCTACGTGTGTGGTTGGTGTTGAATGTTGCGACTGCTCTGGTGGTAGTAGTAGTAGGAGTATAGTGGTCGGGGCCTGGTGAAATAATGTCGAGGCTATTACAGTGCTAATTGTTCTTGCTGTAATTTGATGTTGTGGCTATTCTAGTCGTCGCACTTGTACTTGGTATTTTTGGTAGTTGATACTGTTCATGGTGGTAGTTGCCGTGGTTGTGGTTTATGTTGTGTCGTGGTTACTTTTTGCGTTAACTTTCGTTTGGCTTTTGTGTTTTGGCAGGAGAGGCTCTGGCCGTGGTAGATTTAACAGCCGTCATTCTTTGGTTCGATGTTGAGTGTTGTGGTTGTTTTAGTTGCGGCTCTTAATGTATTTAAGTTGGTTGTGCCTGCTGGTGGTGTGGCAGTGTCTTGTAGGCAGGTAACTGTGCTTCAACTCATCGATTCAAACGTATACTTGCACACGCGGCGCATGCATAGGATTTGTTCATGCAAGTATCGATTATTTACCAGTTTATGCAGATTATATACAAATGTAACGTTAAGGCTAATGGAGAGGAAAACAAAGTTCACAAATGACCTTAACCAGAAGTCATACAACCAAGATGGCAAACAGACAAACAATATATATTTTAATCGAATCGCTGGACACAGTGACTTGTTACATAACTGATCCTACCGCCTGTGGTTTTGTCTTGGGTAGTGCTAATGCTGTGGTTTGCAGTCGCCGTTTCTCATGGCCACCGAGTCGGCAAGCTTCCACCGCTGCTCATTGTTTCTGCCCAAAGAACTTTAACTTGTGACTGCCACATTCCCAAGGGGGCAGAGTTGAAGACTCTCGCCAATGGGTTGCCAGTCTGCCCCAGTAACCCCCGGCATGCCATTTAGAGAAGCCATATGGCCGTTAATCACTGCAGAAGCTGCACTTTTAACGCAGCGCAATAATGACGGATTTCAACCAATGAAATCCTGTGGTCTGCACGCTAGTTTTGTAACAAATCGTTACAAGCGTCACACCAAATCCAGCATGACCATCTACCACATTTCACTTTGATAGGTTCGAGGTTGGGGGGCGGCAAGGAGCTTGCTTCACACCCCCTCCCCCCCCCCCCAAGTATAAATAAAGATTGTGATTCTGAACATCCGAGTCGACGTTTCCCCGAATGAAAGTTCACCTTGGGGAATTATATCAGGATCCGTGTAAAGCGAAGACCTTGCCTGCACCCGCGCAGCTGTCGAGAGCCCGCGCCATCGCGACTGCCAGATTTCCTCGCATCGATGCAGCCTGCGGAGGTCACCTTAGGGCATGCCCTACGTGCTCCAGGTTATATCCCGAGACCGATGCTGTTGCTGCTGCTGCAGCGTACCTTGAGAGCTGTTGCTTTGTTAGACGGATGTGTCATGGGCTCGGTGTTGGCGAGAAAGCCATGTTTTATCAACGTGACTTCATGCAAATCGTTGTATCAGCTGTCTATGTTGTCCTCGTTCGGTGGTGGTGGTGGATTCTCACCTGGATTAGAATAAGGATGTGATTTATTGGAGCGTCGTTCCGTGTACGGCACATCAAGTGCCGCCCCCCCCCCCCAGCGGTAGATGTATAAGTGCAATCATTAAAAATAATTGCCTTATCATTTTAATAAAGGGTGCTCCTTGCAAAAAGAACCTTTGTACTGTAGAGCAAAGGTTCCGTTTGCAAGGTATCATACACTGTACCCCTGTGGGGTCCCGTCAACAACCTAGAATAGATTATTGAACTCTACGTGCTTTGTTTGCACCTCATGTCTCACTTGCAAAATAATCTAGTTGCCAACGATCCCTGTGTTGTATTATGTAGATTTGTTTTGGAAAAAAACAACTGCCATGTGAACGTCAGATAGCTGTGAACCACGGCCAAGAGGAAACCTTCACTGGGCCGTAATCAAAGCCCATTATATGTGTGACAATGCGTCAATTAAAATAGATTCTTACGCTCGCAACAATTGAGTCGAATCGTACTTTCTGAAATTAATTATTTAGGCTTTATATATTGGATAATGTGACTCCTGAAGCCAACAGAGGCTCCGTAATAAATTGTCAAATTGAATCGCGAATGAAATGGTGACGGTCCGTTAAATCGCGACAGATGTTAATCGTTCAAGGCCTGGACTCTTCTTAGCCCGCCCGAACCTCCTTCCACCTCTGTCCACTTGAGCTCCTGATACTATTCAACTCGGGGGAAACCCATCGGGAATCATTCCCCCAGCACAGCAGGGCCAGTGCGGTCCATGATGCGTGCATTGATTTGCATTGAATGTAAACGATAGTTTCGTATGTGTGCTGACTTATTTTTACCTCATTGGCTCCAGTGGTATAGGACCTCGTCAGTAGTGTTTGGTTTTGGCCCTTTTCAATGGGCAGGCTTTTTATGCTTGAAATGTTGCATCAAGGTGGGGTTTCAGTTGCATCACAGGAAATGCAACCAAAACAGCTCTTAAACCAAATATCGTATCATAGTTTGAGACACACATCAGTTCAGTGGTGTAGGTATCAACTTTTGTCTGTATTATTTACTCTTAGCTCTTATTTCGTAAATATGTACGTAAGCTTTGTGTTCCAGGCTGTCTAATGCATGTCTACATTTTGGGTAATGAATACAGACTTTACAGTGAATTTAAGGTGCCCTGCCACAGTGCTTTAGTGATGTCACTGCAGCCATCTGCTAGAATGTATGGCAATAGCACTGTAATGATGTCACGAGCTCACTGCAGCTGTGTGGCTGAAAGTCACTTGAAAGGCTTTTTGTCTCATTAACAAAACCTCACTTGTGTCCAACAGCCCGCGTTTGAGCGTAGGTACGTAGCTACAAGATAAGGGCTCTTTGGTTTTTAATTCCATCTCTTCCTTTCTATTCAGTGATATTTCTGATTTTAATAACCACTGGAGACAATGACTGAATATTTGGGGAGACCTTCATCTAGCAGTGGATTGACAAAGCGTTGTTAATATTTTAATATATCGCGGATGACACATGCAGTGTGATGCTGAGATTAGTGATGTTTGTTTTCTCGCTTATTTCTCTGCATGCAGAGTCCGTCACGTCGTCACAGCCCAGCGCGCCGCACTCAAGGATGCCTCTCGAGGCTCTAGCGCTCAACGAGAGAGGCCAGCGATGACTCACGTGGCACGCCGGTGAGCGAGAGGGCTTCCGCTCGCGCCACCTCCCCTTTCCCCCCGGCTCTCGGAGGAGGAGGTAGAGGGACGAGGACGAGCGAGGAGGAGAAGCAACGAGGAGGGTCGTGACGAAAGGGGCAAGGGGGGCCTGACCCCCCTCCCCCCGCCCCGGCACCGGCTACCCTTGCTCACCGAGGCCGAACGGCAGTGACGACGACGGAGGAAACGGTCAAACGGAGCTCCGTCGCGTTCTCCGAGGGGGAGTGCCGGGGGCGCCGCTCGGATGGATGTCAGCCGGCCGAGCGGCGAGGAGAAGAAGGTGGTGGAGGAGGGGAAGAGAATGTCGCGGACGAGCGTGAGCCGCGGCGGGCCGAGCTCACGGGGTAGCGGCGCGCCCAGCTCCGGCGTGCTCATGGTGGGGCCCAACTTCCGTGTGGGCAAGAAGATCGGATGCGGCAACTTTGGCGAGCTGCGGCTCGGTGAGTGTGGGTGGAGTGCGCGACGGGAGAACGGGGAGGGCCGTTTTGTTTCATATGTAATGGCTTCGTGTGATAGCGAGATTTTAACTACCTCGCCTGGTATAAGGAGGTTGTGGCTTTGGTCCCGACCCTGATGCCTGTAGATTTGGAGTTTGCGTGTTCTCCCCGTGGTCATGTGGATTTTTCTCCGGGTCCTCCCGTTTTTTCCCTCGATATTTAAAAAACATGTGTGGCGAGCATTTGGTCACTATAAATTTTGACCTGATAAGCCCCACTTCATTGGGCTATCATTTGTGATAACCAGGTCGCTTCTGAAAAATAGATATATAGCTCAGTGGGACTTATCTGGTCAAAAAAATAAGTAAAAATAAAAAATTGGTGGTGAGCATTGGTGGATTTTACATAGATTAGTGAGAGGTGGCTAGGAGACAAGAATATGTCAAGTGAGTTTATGAACCCCTCTATTAACCTAAACTCCACCCTCATAGATGTGGGTTTTCTTCAGGTGCTCTAATATTTATCCCATGCACGGGATTGAGGTGTCACCATGGTCACAGCTGTTGATGTCGCGGACAATACTTATTGTTACTGAATTGGTTATACTTCCCATTGCAGAAAGCCCCGGAAAAAAGGTTGAGATGCAAAGAGGATCTTATAGATAAATAATATATTATCATTATTAATACAATGATATTTCTTTACACAGAAAATCATCATGGAGGCTTCAGCCTTAGTTTACGTGCATTGGTCAAACACCAATGCACGTTTTGTTATAAACTCCACTGATGAATTCGGTCAACACGCTTCATTCGCACGGAAATATTCACCGGCTTATAGTTGTAGATTGCACTTTAACAGTGGCTTCTTGAAAACACTGGCAAATGTGAAGAAAGCCGAATTGTAAACCATCAAAACGCACCCTCCACAATTCCCCAAATCGTCGGCACATTTCTCCATTTCAGTCAGTGCGTGAACTAGATTTTAGAAATGTGGTGTAAATTAATATAAAAAAACCATCACAAATAGAAATCCTTTGCTAGATTTTTCAGACACAACGAGTGTGCAGTGCACTTGGTTTGATTTTCTTTTTCCCTGCTGCACGTGTACACGCACACGCACCAACAAACGCGTGCCGTTCTGAAGCTTCACACGGCTCAGCTGTATTTGACGCTGGGAGGAGATAAACGTGGGGCTGGTGGATAAGTAACTATCGTACGCATTACCCTTAGCTCCCTGTAATTCCACAGCTTTCCTGGGTACCAGCGAGTGTATGTTGCTGCTTTGGTCTGCAATTTTTTGTTAAGTTGCCTTTGAAGCCACAACCCCTGCTGGTATCGTCTATTTGCTCTTTAATTCGTTAGATAGTGGGACATATGTTGGACCGATACTGAATTGATTGATGTGGCTCAAAAGGCAGCAGTCCGAGTATCGTTGAGTGAGTTCAGCCACACATGGGTCACGTGGCAGGGTGCATATCTACACATGTAAAGTTATTTTGTCAATCCACTCCTGGGCAAGGGCCTCCGCACGCCGTGCAGATCGTCGAGGTCGTCATGAGCATAGTCCACCATGCTGCTCGGTCGCGGGTTGGTGAAGGCAAGGAACATAGGCGTACGAGTAGAGAAGTTCAGCACAACAATGCCCTCTTACCCACAATCTAGCCCCACGGCATGTGTTTGGTGGTTGCCCATCCAAGCACCGTCTTGACTAAAAACCTGCTTAGTTTATTATAATTGCTGTAATCGGGTACATTCCGAACAACTTTGTCATCGGCACAGACCTGTACTGGGCACTCTTAACCAGTCCCTGTGCATATGTTATATTTGTGTTTTATTGCGTACCAATATTTTAATCACAGGCTGGGTTACCAGTTTCCGTGACTTTTGCACACCGGTTGTTCAATTTTAGCACCAGTCAGGCATGGTGACTCACGCCTGTGATCTAGCACGTTGGAGATGATGGTTAGTGGTTCAAACTCTGATAACCGCTAGTTTGCAAGATGGCTAGTAGATAGCAGTACACCAAGTTGGTATGTGCGTCCTTTTAGTGTTGTGTTTTTTTTCCTTGGGGCATTTTAGTTTCCTCCATCGGTCATAGCGCTTGCTAAAAAGATTTTGGCAAAACATTACCAACCAGGACCTCCATGACAAAGAGCCTCGGGGTTTTCCCAGAAACATAAATTACATAATATTACATTCTCATAATTATTTTAATTACACCCTGAATCCAAGAAAACTCCACCAAGTCGCAAGGCTATCCCTCGGAGGGGTGTCTTGTGAGAAATGTTTGGTCAGTTCCTTATTTAGTGTGGATGTGTGGGAGAAAACTGGAGTTAGTGCCTGGAGAAATCGAGAGGCCTTAAAATCAAACGGTGGACAGAGAATGATTCGGAGTGACCCATTTTGATTTAACTGTGACACGAGATGCCGCGGAAGCTCTTGTCTTGCGAGATGACTTAAGGTCTCCCTCCCCTGCGAGAGACACTTGCCACCTCGGCAGGCTCCAGGCTGGTTATAAATAAAGGATTTAATTGATTACGGTAATTAGAATCAGTCCCCGGGGCGGGCAGGGCCTTGAGCTTAACGTGGCCTCGAGCAGACAGGACTGAGATGGAGTTCCCCTTTGATGGGAGCTCAAACCCTCCAAGGCTCTGTCTGCCGCCTCCAGTCTTCCTCGGAAACAACATTAACAATACAGTAGACTGTAATACAATTTGGTTTTATATAGCGTCTAAATGCGACCGAATCTCAAGGCACTGTATGGAAATAGTGAGCATATTTATTTTGTAGAGAAAAAAGCAGTCATTCATCGGTCTCTCTGTGCGAGTCTTTGGAAGAGGGAGCGAGGCAATCGGTCATAGGCAGAGGGAGAAGAGGAAGATATTGAGAGAAGGTATTTCTAGACTGTGGGGGCAGCAGAGGAGAATGAACGACCTCCAGGTGAGCGAAGGTTGGCTGGAGGCTTCAGAAATAATGTTCATGGTGTCCTCAAAATGCCTTTTGCAAATGAGCAAAAATGTTCAAGTTATTATTGCTGTGGTAAGAGGACTCTACGTGTCTCAAAGGTCACAAGGTCAAGTTTGGATCAATTGTTGAATCGGCATCATCATCCTTCTGGGTTCAATAAAACAATTACCGCTTTGTAGAGGTTGTTGGCAGCGGTCGTCCCATGGAGAGCCCGACCTCCGTCATTGACAGATCCCACCACCATCCCAAGGCCGCCCACAGAGATGAGCACCACCCTTTCCCTTGTTCGAGACACTTTGAGAGGTTTCATTATTGAACGAGGCAAGAAATTGTACCACGACACATTTTACGCGTGGGCGTTTCCACGAGCCGGAAAAGCATTTTGTGCCAGCGTTGGTTCTATTGATGGGGACCTGGTGAGCTGTCACCGTGGATTCTCCAACCTGTCTGTTGGTTGTCGCTTCTCAGTGGGCCACGTGTTATTCAGCTCTTTTCCACTCACATAGTCAAGAAGGGAAATCGCCCGTGTCTTGGAACAGCCCAGCACGTTCTACTGCCCAGTCTCGACCGTTGTTTCCCTTATCCAGTCATCTTGACTGCTGCTGTTCTTTTCTGACTGGAATGTTGCGCGTGTTTTTTGTTCTTTTCCTGCAGGAAAAAATCTGTATACAAATGAATACGTGGCAATTAAGTTGGTAAGTATTTTTATCATCATTATCAGTAGAATTGTTGTTTATCCACGTCATAATGTCATGGTAATAAATTCTGGCATACAGTGTGAGTAAAGCATTTGCGCAGAGGTGCACATTCTGACGTATTATGCTATAGATGATTCTCAGTCATTAGTAATTGCAGCAACATTTGGATGTATGCTTTATCCAGTTGCCGGATAAAGACCCTCTCAATTTGTTGCCATGCTTCATCAGATCGTCAACCTATGGGTCTCTCCGGACCATTCTCCCTGCAGCATTTTTTAAAGCTGCTAACACTTGGCCGCAGTCTGCTGATGACTCGGAACGTTAAGATGAGTCGAGAGGTTGGCTGTTTAAACAAACGATGCATGTTGTCGAGGTGTGATGTCACAGAGGCTGCATCTGAACAATGCTCAAAACTTCACACTTGCGGCTCTCCCCTGTAGCTAGGCATTCGGGCCGAGAGTGCGCCTAAACGCAGCCATAGCGTCCGTAATGTGAGTGGCCATTTCATCGTTGTGATTCATTTCCATGCGTTTTTATCAACAGGAACCCATGAAGTCCAGAGCGCCTCAGCTGCACTTGGAGTATAGATTTTACAAGCAACTCGGCAATGCAGGTATCGCTTTATTGATTTCCCCACCCCCCACCTGTTCTGCTGTTTTCAGGAGAGAAAAATAATCCGTTAAGTAAATAACGCACGTCGAACACATCAACGTGCATTTGTCTGAAGAGTATTTGAGTGGAATGAGAATTCTGCGCCGCCATTGGTGAAGGTGTCTTTGTTGTATTTTGCTGTAGCGTACGGCGTTTAACTCCCCGTGAAATCCGCCAGCGCCACAGTAGGACATCTCGATCCGCAATGGTTGCGTTAAAAATAATCAACGGGGAGTTATCGGCAATTGATTTTTAAAAATATAATTCCTGCTCGTTCAATGAAGCGTTGTTTTTGGTCTTATTTAAGCTTCCTCGAAATGTGCGTGCGGGCGCAGACGCGTTCTTAAAAAGTTTGTCTGAAAAGCGGCAAGCGAAATTATATACCGGAGCGAGCAAAGACGAAGAGTCACGTCTTGGGCGTTGCGTGAACTGCGAATAGGGGGTGAGCAGTTTACGTGGACGGTGGAAGTGAGTCCCAGTCAAAAGGGAAGTACAGTGAAACCTTAGCTTGCGAGCATAATTCGTTCCGGAAACGTGTTTGTAATCCAAAGCACTCGTATATCAAAGCACTCGTATATCAGTTGTGATCACGTGACGCTCGGCAGACAAAGCGTATACGTACTACTCGTATTGCAAGACCTCACTCGTTTATCAAATTAATATTTATTTTAAAAAAATGCTCGTCTTGCAAAACACTCGCAGACCAAGTTACTCGCAATCCAAGGTTTTACTGTATATGAGAAGAGCGCGACCTCCCATTGCCATTAAAGTGAGCGGTGTTGGGATAAGCCTCCGTGTACGGGTGCTTGGATCGTCGTCCTGATGGGGTGTCCACTGCGCAAACGCGTTGAGTTAATGATTTGAGCTTTTTTTATTTTACTCTGTGCAATGTGGGGCATCTTCAGCCCCTCACCGTGTGTGCATTTCCCATTTTACAGGCACGCAAATATGCCGTGGCAGGGGGGGGGTGGTGGAGTGACATAAGCGAGTTTGAGACTTTGCACTTCCTGTTTGAGCACTGTATGACGTGAACTGGCCTGGACTGCAGCTCGCAGGGTGTTTTGAATCACCTTGTTTTTTCACCGACGGGGCATTAGTTTTGTCGTGGCCATGCCATGTACACCTACCTAGCTCTCTGTAGCGTTGTACGTTTTAGACATATTCGGGAGGGGGTGTCATTGCTAATTACGATACAGTTTGGAATTATAGAGCATTTAAATGCAACTGCATTTCAAGAGTCTGTACAGAACGGTGAGAATATTTTGTAGAGAAGAGATGCTCAGCCATCGGCAAAGGTAAATAAGGTCTTGAGGTTGGAGTTGAATAGGGCAGGGAGTCGACAGCACAGATGGCAGGGGGGAAAGACCGTTCCAGACTATAAGGGCAGCATAGGATGTTAAAGGCCTTGTTTGGTGGAACAGAGACTGCATGGAGGGGAATAGTGAGGTGCGCTCACGATTCAGGGTCACTTGAAAGCAGGCTTTGATTATATTTTTAAATTGTGGTGACTGCAGCAGCTTCTTGGGCATACAAATCTAAAAACAGCCATTCTTACAGTGGCAATTAATTGCCTTTATCGTGAGTTTATTTATTGCGATTAACCGATGCGTCAACGCTTCGTTTAACATACGCGTCTGCAATATGACCATTAAAATATTTTTTTTTGGTTCGATAGTAGTGTCCTGCAAATGCTGTACCTTGCACTTCCCCAAGCGGTCTGCCTTTAAATAGACACCTTCTGTCTGCACGGTTCCCCTCCTTGTTATAAATCAAGGCTGCGAACGAGTACGTCAGTGGTTGATAAGATAAGTCCCCCTGGGGTTTTTTTGGCTCATGAATCTTCACACGCAACTTAAACATCTTTGATAACAGAAGTCGCAGGTAGCCACTGGCATGACCGCTCAGCGGAGAGTGCTGGGGAGTGCGGCTGAGGATCCGAGTGTCTTCCAACGGTAACATCGACATTGGTGGCTTCCATTGAGTGTTTAGCTGCAAACTACAAACCAATAAGTTATGAACACTGAATACTATTATTTGAATGCTGATATTCACTGATAGCACATTATTGCGATTCGGTAGTGGCTGTGGAAATTAGGATAGCGTGTGTTGTGATTTGGATGATGCATTTTATTCCACGTTAAGACGGTTAAGGATAGGAACAGTTGCCCACAAGAACTTCAACAAATGATAAACTCGGTTCATAGTAGCAGTCGCGAAAACTCGACCTGCGATATCGGAACTCGTTGGGTGGTTCATACAACTCGTAATGGGGGGCAGTCATTGCAACTGGAGTGGTTTTGGCGGATGTGTACAGCTGATTGCCTTCTGGTCGCACATTTTACTGGAACGGCTCTGCGGATCTCACTCCACCGTTGGCACACTCCCACGCCCCACGCTCCCAAAATTAAACGAGCAGCGGTCACGCAGCGTTGACCCGGGTGACGTTCATACTTGTGGTTTTTGCGTGGAGCAAGTGTTTTTTTGGTTTAATTTCGTGAGAGCTCTGTATTTTTGACAAATCCAAGCTTTACCTCCGACACAGAGGGAATTTTTTTTTTTACCATTCGGGGAAATGTAAGGGTAGGAAACGTTATACCAGGTTCCCTTTTATGGGCTTAAATTAATTTTCAAGTCCGTTTTCTTAGCGTTCTTTACGTAATGGAAAGACTGCAAATGCATGTTTTCTGGGCTGCGGGGGTATGTCATTGTTTTGCTTTACTCTGTTTAAATTCTCTTGGAAAGTGTAGAGGTTTTTGTTGACGTCTACAAGTATGTCTGTTCGTATAACAAATTGTTCTGACCGAACTTCTCGCAAGCCCATTATTACCAGCCGGTAGGTGCGCACATGGTGTTGTCCTCCCCCCTCCCGCACGGTTTTGGCTACGTACGGTGGGGAAGGAAGTTCTACACACATACATAGGTAGTGGCGTGATTTGCATCCGAGTGGATGACAAGAAAGATCTCCACGGAGAGAGTTCTGCGCCACTGGGAGTCGTCCGGACTGGAATTTGGGAATCGCTTATCCAGGCTTCACGTCCCCTTTCTAAAATGTCTCCAACTCCATTTCTTTCAAAGTCATTAAGCTCAATGTTGAAGATAAACTGTATTTTTTGCTCGCACGTTGAGTTCCCTTAATCTTGGTGGAGGAATTCACCCACTGACCCCCCCCACATGCCATTTGGGTAATTGTCACAATTCCATTCACACATTGATTGTGATGTTGCATTGGCAGTGGGCACATAGGAAGACATAACAATATACTTAATACATTAATCAATTACACTGCTCTAAATAGACAGATACACACATTATTGGCCTATATTATATATATACATATTTGTATATTTTTAGGGCGATGTTATTAACTCGTATATTACGCTTTTGCCTTTTTTGTGCATGTGTTTTTAGAATCTTTTTGGTATTAATTACGTTATTCTATCGTGTATAAAGTTGAATACACCATCTAAATCGGTTGATTCTTATTCATACGCGCTTGTATTTTGAGCATACCAATGTTTGTTTTTTTAAATCTATTCATCTTTACTACTCTTAATTGTCATCACCGGGATACCAGTCTCCGGTTCTCACCTCGTTAAGTCCAATAAATTTGGATTACTTATGATCGTGTCAAATCCCTGATGTAGGGGTTTTTGAGCCCCTGATCTGGCAACTTTATCTCCCGTACCAGCCTACGTGTGCGAGATGCCAGACGGTACCCTTCTTGCCGGTGCCGTCGCCCCAGGGTTCTTGAATGAGGGGTTTTGCTACCTCCTCGCGGTTGAGGTCATGGAATTTTAGCGTCCAGAAGTTCACGTTGATGGGAGGTGGTGGGAGGTGGGGGTGCTTTTTGGTGTTGAACTTCAGTTTTAGATGTTTTTAAATTAATGTTTACTAACTCAGCTGGTGGTGAATGCTGCAACAATGCCTTGTTTGTCGGTGAATTTGATTATAAGGAAGCATTGTTTATGATTTTTAAAGAATTTTATTAAATTAGTAGTGTCTTTTCCACAACATTTAGATATTTTTTTATAACTTTGTCGGTTATTTTTTCCTCTGATTTTCTAGATGCTTACATTCTCCAAATTTGGTTGCATTGCGAGCTGCAGGTCATAATTTCAATACTCATGTAGTTTGTTTGTCTGAAGAATTCTCAGGATGCCATTTAAAGATAGCCGTGGGTTAACATGACGGTCCAGTTGCTCTTTATTGAGTGGTGTTCACGTGGGAGGAAGCTGGATCACCTGGGAAAAATCCCACGTGCATAGCGGGGGGGGGGGGTTAAACACCTAGAGGGTTCATACAGACAGGTTCACGAAGCCCACTCGCGCTGCCATCCCGTGGCCACCTCCCAATCCAGCAAAGGTTTTCGGAGTCTCACAAACGTATGCGATCCACGACAAACCCTCCCCCTCCCCTTTGTCTTGCCCGGCAATTTCTAGACTGCAAGGCGTGCGCCGGCGGCGCCGCTCGGTCATTTTTGTTTTATCTTGCCTGGGCTTTGGGAATGGATGTTCTCGAGCGCCTGAGTCGTGTCCGCGCGATGACGTCGGCTTAACGAGCCCCTGCCCGGCGACGTCCGGCGTCTGAATGTCGGCTCTCGCGCCACGCGATCCGGGCGAATGATGGAGCAATTTGTGCTCGAGACCCTGCTGAATGCGAGGCTTCGTGCCGCTGTTAAATAATGCATGGAGGCTCTGCTGGAAATACATATAGTGATGTATTTGTTCCCAGAAGGGAGAGTGACGTGTCCTTATAAAGACCACCCATGGTGACAACGGCGAACGGAGATTCACAGCTCGCTCTATTGGAATAGATGCCGTTACAATCTCGCGTAGGTTTTGTAGCTCGTACGTGCGTAAGTACGTTCAGAGCCGCTTGATTAAAAAAAAGTTTCAAGAGTTATTTTTTGTTGTTGTTGCAAAACGTCAAACTCCCCCCTTCCCCCCTTTTTGTAATTGGAGGTGTCACGGTGCAGTTCCCGCGCAGCGTTTGTCTCTGGGGAGATGCAATTGAGGATGAGAAGGGGGAGTTGTTTGTGGCGCGGCTGCCCTCATCCTGGGAATGGGAGGGAGGGGGGACGGAAGTGGAAGAGGGGGAGTTGGGGGGGGGTTGGGCGGTGGTTGAAGGCAGTAAAACACACGGGGAGTCGCCCTTACAGTCCCGGGCAACCAGTCGCTGCTTAAATCATTCATGCGACCTCGATCTTAAAGGAGAGCTGAGGTGAAACCGCATGGTGTCTTTGCTTAGATCTGATGCCGCACAGACAATCAAGGCACGTCCTCACATTTTAACGCCGGTTAAATCCTCCGATTGAAGTAGTACATTAAAATTTAGTGTCACCTTCCCAGAAGCCTACTTGGTATTTCAGTGGGTGTCACTTGATTGTCACGCCTGTGGTAACACAGGCTCTGCTTAGCGCTGTTCCTGCAAGGGCCTTCCTTTGTAAAGTTCAATTTATACACAAGACCTACTTATAATCTGTACGCAAGACCTTCCTATGTAACCTATACCAAAGACACTCCTACGTAGTAACATCGAGTCTTCCACGCCATGTCACGTGTACCCAAGAATTAGTGAAAACGTGCGCACAAAACCGTCCTTTGTGTAACGTGTACGTGGGTATTTCCAATCTAACGTGTATACTCAGCTCTTTTTATGACGTGTTGCACAAGATACGGATACGACACCTCCCCCAGTAACGCGTACACAAAACCCCGCTACGTAACATGCACGCAATACCTTCCTACATGCTCGATAACATTTATACGCAACGTGGACCCCTGGGCCTTTCCGTCAAGGACCTCCCCTCCCCTCCTCGTATCATGTACACCACACAAGGCCTTTGCGCGTAGGGCGTACCCAGTCTCCCCTCCGGCTCGTGTACACCGTTCCGTCACCGCAGCGTGCGCATGCTCGGTTTTCCCCGTCGCGCATTCCCACGGCGGCCCCACCGCGCTGGAAAAATCGATGCACGTGTGCGCGTGCTCGCCTGAGGAGGGAGGAGACGGGGGGGGGGGGCGCCGTCGTGGTCGTGAATGGTGGCGTTGTTTGGGCAGCGTAATTTGGGAGTGCAACACGACAGTGTAAACACAGAAGAGGCGTGCGGGGTCCCCGTCAGGCCGAGATTGTATCTGTATGCGCCTTTTGTCTTGCCCTACCGCCTCCGAGCCGGAGGAGGAAAGAAGAAGGCGTTTCTTGTTGCGCATGGCGATATTTGTTTTTCTTTCTCTTTCAAAGTGGAATTTTGTTTGAACAAAACTTGCCACACTCTTTGCCCGCCACCGCGGTTGATTCGGCGAGTGGACTTTTTTACAAAGACAAATGCTTGGATGTTATTTTTGACGAGCGTTTTCGCCCTTGCGAACTAACAGGAGTACGCGGATGAAACCGTGCATATGACAGGTAGTGCTCAAGGCACTGGGCAAATGTAGTCAAGAATCTGTTTGCTATACTGACATCTGCTGGCCACCATGCTGCAGCCCAGCAAGTTTGGGAGTCTTACAAATCATCATCGTTCCTTGGGGATCAATACAATTATTACAACTTTGTGGGGACATCAACAGCATCTGTCATGAAGCTAGACTGGCCCCCTACCATGGTAATGTGGAAATTATAGCGTCCTAAACACTAGAGCAGCGCAGCAGCCCTTGTCCTTGTTTGAGCACGAAGAGTCATTCGCTTGTTCGTTTGAGCGGAGATGATCCGAGTGACCTGTAGGTCATCGTGAACGGCAAACAAAACCTCCGCGCGGCATGACACGCATGCATGAGCACAGCAGTAGGTTTCTCTTCCTCCGTCGTCGTCGGTGGGTGCGGGTTTACAAAAAAAAATCATGTCTAGGTCAAGATCGCCTCTCGAGTTGGGCGCACGGCCGTTGTCTCGTCTCTCGCCGCGCTTTATTCCAATTCTGTCTCTCTGGAGACTCACGAGGAGCATTCTCCCCCCCCCACCCAGCTGCTAGCCCAGGGAAGAGCGTCTCCGGGGCGTTGGCGTGAGAATGCAGGAGCTGATTTCGTTGCCGAGTGCTTTGTGACGGCAGGAATGAGAAACCGCTAGCCCGAGAACCCCCCCCTCTCCACTCCCATAGGCCGCCCCCCACCCTGCTTCTACCGCCTGGGTGCGTTACTGTCATTGGAATATCGTTACAGCTTAATTTTATCCAAGGTCTCTCTTGCGAAATAGACTTGTTGTATCAGTGGGCACTTACCTGATTGTATATTTTCGAATGACTCCTGGACATTGTGTGTGGTTGAATGCTTGAATGGAAGAGCGGTAGTGTAGGGGAGAGCAGTAGTGTAGCGGTTAGCGCGCTGGGCTACGAACCCAGCGGCATGGGATCTATTCCCGCTCACTGCCAACACCAGTGACGATTATCTGAACTGGTCCTGGGCCCTCCCCTAGGTCGTTTCGGGCTTCTTGAGTACTCGGTGCAGTGTGTTAACGTCACCACTAGGGAGACAAAGGTGGCCGGTAGTGATGCTGGCCACCCCACCCCCTCGTGTGCCATGCCGGCCTTCATAGGTACTCTCTAACAGCACTTGCTCCTACAGTCTGTTAAGGCGAAACGGGGGGGGGGGTCTTTGTCTTTGAATGGGGTCAGAACGCCAAGTCTGCCGTCGCTGAGATCCTGGATGTGAATCCGGGTTTCAGCTGCCCCGTGATTAAACCGGATTCTCAACTCCAGTGAGTTCATGGTATCAACCCCATTTACCGGTGACCGCACAGAACAAAAAAAAAGCACGTTCACTTGTTTTTAATTAAACTGGCTACATTCCATCTCCCGATGCTTAAAAATGTATTTTTTGGCTCCCGTGTTACGAACCCCCATTTCTGTAGCGGGGGCACCTGGGAAAGTGCAGCGACTACTTGGCATGTGGATACAGGGGTTGCTCGCCATATGCCGGGGCTTTTACCTGACACGATGTCAAGCTGCCCGCCGTTCGAGCGCCCGATGTAAATGTATTCCTCTCACGACGTGACGCTGAGAGAGGAACATTTAAATATACAGTAGTCGGGGAGAAGGGTTAGAGTGAATCATTGAATCATTGATCAAAGTCTATTGTGCTCGCAACACGTGCACCAAATTGTGTGCCCTAGAATCAGATATTTTGCGAGCTACCCTAGCTCCCTTTTGTTTATGCTTGTAAAGATTTTATATGCTTAATTTACGATAAAATGCATAGCACAAAATAAAGTCTTCTGGGAGTGCATAATGTCAGCAGAATTGGTTGAACACAAGCAAACTGGACCAGTTTCGACGTACATATTGGATAATATAATAGAACCTCTCGTGAAACCACTATCTCTGTTCCCTTATAAATTAATGCTAAGCATGCAATTATTTACCATCTTACCCCCACCTCCTTGGCGATTTGATGAGACGTCTTTATTTATATTATTTCTTGTTTGTACTGTCCGTACCAGTAAGTTCCATCGTATTTGCTCGATTAGCCTAAACACACATTAGCATGCGGTTCGCATGGATGATATTGGTTGCGAAAGCCTACATGTTAAACTGGTTCGCATATTATTTGCATTATAAAGAATCGCTGCTTGCATCCACACATTATGTGCATGTGTATTGACCATGGGACTCTGGGTAACCTTTACACGCCTAGATTGTACTGACACATGACAAAACCACCTGATCTCGTCAGGTCTTGTGAGCTAAGTTGGGTTGAATCAGGAAAGTGCTTGGATAGGTGACCACTATGCATAACAGGTTGTTATTGGCAGCTGCAAGGAGACGTGGTGGTCAACAGAAAAAAAATCAGCAAAAGCCATTGTGCTGTACTTCTGTGCTCCCACGTCTGTGTTCCCAGCCTTCAACAACCCGCACTGACCAATGTGGGGGGGGCCTTGATCCATCGGTGGATTAACACAGATTAACACAGGACTACACCTGTACACGTGTACAAAATATTGTATTGATTTCAGAATCAAACTGCGACCCTCTAATAATGGCAAGTCATTGAATTTTGGCGGTGTGCCGGTGGCGGATGTAAATCGTTGCATTGCGAATCGCAGATTAAAGAAAAAAAAATAGATATTTATAATCCGGCGGTTGATGCCATGGGGGGGAGAGCCGGCAGGGTAACTCGACTGGCGCAGCGCTGGCTTCACCGCAACCGCCCTTGTCCCGAAACGGCATGCCGCAGGAAGTGCAAGGCAAACGCTTCTCCTGGTTTTACGCTGCCAGCTGACGGCGCGAAACGCGAGAAGCACCTCTCTCTCTCAGCCACCCGTCTTCCCATTGTGACACCGAACCCGGTTCGCAAAAGTTATCTGCGGACACCGAGACTATTACGATGACTCCTCCTCCTCCTCCTCACGGCAGCCTCCTGCTCCCTAACCGGCTAGTCTGTCGGAGCAGGGATGGGGGGCGGTTTTGCCGTTTTCATCTTTTCCCCCCTCCCCTCTTGTTGTTGCTCTGCAGTTTGCGCAGCAGTGTCATGTTAAGACGGTCAGAAAGCATAAAAACACGCTGAGCTCGTAAGATGCACACCTGGGATTTGTATCCTGACGTTGGGTTTTTGAGGCTCCAATAATGACTTTGAAGTGACTTTCAGGAGTGCCTCTACAACGCTTTGGAACTCGATGGGGTGACTGCTGATTAAAAAGTATGGTAGTGACACTGCAATGACGTCACGGGAATGCTTCTGACTGAATTAAATTTTTTTTTATTTTAACGAAGGCTCAAACGCGCTTCTCGCGGACAGGACAGACGTCCAGGATGGTTATTTTTCCACAAAGCAAGTGCCGTTTCATTGAGGTTGCCACTGCTTTTTTATAAATTGGCGACGTTGAGAGCAGTGCCGGCAGCAGCATTGGTGGCGGTGGCGGCGGGCACCGTCGTTAGTCGCATGAAACATTGAGGCAGTGTTGACAGCCTCGCCTTGTCTCTCCGTGCAAGGTTTAATTTTAAAGTCAAAGCTGCAGAGAGAAGCAGGAGGGGAGAGGAGAGTGAAAAAAAGGCAATCCCCCCCCCGCCCCCTGGATCCGGTGCTCCAGTAATTACTTGGGGGCGGTAACATGGCCCGGCGGATGGTTGCAGAGGTTTGCGGTTCGAACAAGACAGGACACCCTGGTTATCGCTGCAGGTGTGCTAGCCATACGAGTACGTATGGTTAACTTATCTGCAGTGGGTCTTAAATGTCCCCTGACGTCATTCACAAATGAGCAGGCTGTTGTGTGCGTTTGTGTCACGGTCAAAATTTGGCCCCCCAAAAAATACAAAGCAACACTGCTCCCAACTTACAGACTGTATTCCATTAGTGAAACATAACCGTCTCCGTGGCAGCCCTGAGCTTTGACAATGGCGTGAACACCAAATGTCCTTCATGATTATGTTAAAGACCCGCTGAAGATGGTGGATGCTTATTTTTACTCTGACAGGGATGGACGGAAGCAGGCGATGGGAGAGGGGTCTCGGAGGAAGTGGGGAGGTGAATGCGGCCAGGTTGATCTCCGCAAGAGCGTGTCCGCGCACCCTTTATCGAGTGCGCGTGGGTGTGAGAGCTCGCGTGTGTGTGCGCGCGCATGCACGTGCGCGTGTCTGTGTGTACGACGGTGGGTGGGCGGGTGCGAGAGAAGAACATGCGTGGGCGGGTGCGAGGTCGTGTGTGTGAGAGCGCGCGTGCGTTGAAGAGCACGCGTGTGCGTGCGCGATTGAGAATTTGCATGCTTGATTGTGAGCCTGTGTCGCGGTGTATTTGTGTGTGTGCGCATAATCTTGGAGCGAGTGTGGATTTGCATGTTGGTGCAAGAGCGCGTGCGCACCCGCGTGAGCATGCTCGCGTGGATGTGCTGCATGCGTGTGAGTTTGCATGCACCCCAAGAGCATTACGTTTTTGCGAATATTGGTGTGTGTGCATCTACATTGTGACGTACTTTACTTGTGAGCCTGCATGGGTGTGTGGACGCTTGTTTTTTTTACAAAATTGCACGTTCCACCACTATCTCCACTACCGCCGCCACCACCACCACCACCAAAAACCAACACTCAGAACTGCTACCACCGATATCGCCACGAATACCGCCACCACTGGTATCACCACCGCCATCAAGTACCAACACCAACAACCACCTGCCCTCTGCCACAACCAACCACCACCACTTCCCAACAGCCAGCATGTGTTGCGATCAGTGGCGGTATTAACGTGGCCCGAGTGGTGGGCGTGGTGACCTTGTGGTGCTGAACGGTGCGTTATTGATGCTCCGGGCCCCATCTGCTTCGTGCTCGCTCGCTCACTCGCTCACTCGCGCGCATGCGTCAGCGTCTACGTGCGTACAGTGTGTACTGGGGAGTCTCGGGGTCAGTCACCGGGGAGAGCGTGTGGCACAGCGGTGACATCTCCGTTAAATAACGAAGCGCGGGGGCAGTGCTCATCCTCGTTTAATCGCGACTCGTCTGCACGGCCCCCCCTGATGATATATGTGGAGCTTGGCAGAATACGTTCGGTGAACGGTGCTCGTGTGATGGAGAGAGTCTGGCCCGTGTCTTGAGGATGTGGCATTTCCACCAGCGACATGGAGAGCCTTCAGCCAACCGCATTACTTGATTGAGCAGGGATAACACTTTGGCTTCCTGTGACCAAGTCGACCGGAATGCGCCCGATCTCGGATAATAAACAGGATTGAGTCTTATGGTCCTTGGATAGGTGACCACCTTGAACAACAGGTTATAAGCTATGGGGATAGGTGGGCAGCAGAGGGTGGGACAGCAATATCCATCACCATCCCCGCACATCCCAGCAGTGGAATAACAACAGTGGCGTGCAGTACAGTGTAATCTTTGACTTGGCTTGACTCGAAAGACAAATGACCAGCCCTACGATTTAGATGATGATTTATCTCGGGGTTCGATAAATAATTCTCAACGCATTTTTGGTGTTTTATTTTAAAGCCAGAAGCACAGTTATGCAGTGGAATGTTCTCCTTAAACCGGTTGATAAACGGTGGGGGAAAATTTGATGAAGGTGTTCTCACGGGGAGTTAATCAGCGTACCGAATGCACGCAAGTGTGTTATCAAAGTGCCTCTGACGGCCCAGCGTTGGTGTGTGGCTGGCACGACCGCGACTATTCCGGGCCAGGCTGCAGGTTTTCCAGGATCTGCGGTGTTGTTTTTCATGCGCAGTGCCCACCCGGGCAGCGGTGGCAGTGGCCTGCGTGACGGTTACAGCGTCGTCGCGACTCCAGGCGAAAAAAAAAAAATGGTCCTGTTGGATAAACAATAATAACAGCGATGAATAAGTAAAGAGACGCGGCTCTTTTTTTCATCCTCCACTGACAATAAAACGATGACACTTTCGTTGTGGTTATACACCGACCCCGTTGCATGTATCCTTACTTAACCAATTGACCTTTTCCCGTTCTGAGACTTCTGCAAGTTGCGGGGTGGGGTCCCAGCCACCGTCGAATCTCGGAGCGCGCGAGCGGTTTAGTAGCGCTAACTTTACTCACGGATGCATAGCGCGCCGCTGTTTGAAAAGACATCGTAACTCACCTCACAGAACTGTAGCGGCATGACCTCACTCTACGATAGTTGGCGCCAAACTGTGCCGCACGCCCTCCCGCATGGCCTTTTTTCTTACGTGAACGTCATCGGAACGGAATCGGAAGAAAAACTGATGACGGGCATGTGCGTGGCACAGCAGTGGTGTGTGTACAGCCATAGGAATGGGAAAGGGTTAATAAAAAAAAACAATTTGCTATTGCCCATCATCTGCAGTGACAGCAGACGATACGTTTTGTGCAGTACGAATTATTTTCCAAGTAAGGGCAACGTGCCCGAGCGTGCGTCCACTGTGGAGATCGAGCGATGAAATGAGCACGCGCGCAGTTGCTGCATTCTATTGTTGCATGACAGATTTGTCGGAGATGGAGACTGATTGTTGAGGCCTTCATCCAGCAGTGGCTTAATAATGGTTATTGATAAACGATCGTCATGGCTGATGATGATGTGATGATGATAAATGAAAGTCCTTTGTCAAAGAAAGCATGGAGTGAGTCTCAAGTTGTTTTTTCAGAAGGTGTGTTTTCTGGGGATGTTTACAATTCCTTACTGTGTATTTTTGGTTGGTATGGGGGGGAAAACTGGTTTGCCCATGCTCATAACAACATCTGTACAAGTAGGCCAGTAGCCTCAGTAATTTAGCACATTCTAAAATTTTACTCCCCATCAATCTGAACGAGCACACTCATTCCGGTCTGAAAATGCATCTTTATATCGGTTACTTTATATCTTTATATTGGTTACGTTTATCCATGAGCATCGTAGGTAGAATCTGATATCTTTATTACCCGGAAAGAGCTTTTGGGTATACACAAGGATAACCGGATGACACATAAGTACATTATAAATGAAAGGGAAAAAGAGCATATTAAAAAAATAGATGAAAAGAAAACACTGCAGTGATGTTGGGAGGTGTCAGACCTTATTCAGGTGCCCCAGTGTGAGTGGAGAGGGCGCTTTCATGTCTATGTGCCATGCGGAGTGTATCTGTGTGTGTCTATGTGCCCCTGTGGGGAGCGGTAGTGTAGCGGTTAGCGCGCTGCACTATGAACCCGGCGATCTGGTTTCGATTCCCGCTCACGGCCAACACCGGTGACGATTATCTGAACCGGTCCTGGACCTCTCCTAGGTCGACTCAAATGAGTACCTGGTGCAGTGTGTAAACATCGCCACTAGGGAGACGAAGGCGGTCGGGCGTGGTGCTGGCCACCCACCCCCTCGTACCATTCTGGCCTTCATAGGTGGTCGCTAACAGCACTTGCCCCTACAGTCTGTCAAGGCTATACGAGGGATCTTTGTGTGCCCCTGTGGGGAGCGGTAGTGTATCAGTTAGCGCGCTGCACTATGAACCCGGCAACCCGAGTTCAATTCCTGCTCACGGCCACTAGTCACCAGTGACGATTATCTGAGTCGGTCCTGGGCCTTCCCTAGGTCGACTCGGCCTCAAATAAGTACCTGGTGCGGTCTGTAAACATCGCCACTAGAGAGAAAAGGTCGGGCGTGGTGCTGGCCACCCACCCCCTCGCGCGCCGTGCCAGCCTTCATCAGTGCTCGCTAACAGCACTTGCACCAACAGTCTTTTCAGGCTATATGAGGGGTCTTTGTATGTGCCTCTGCTTGCATCTCAATTTATATTCGGAAAATGATTTACCCTGCCTGCACCTTCACTCCCCCCCCCAGTTATTTGCTAAATGTTGTCACGATTCTGGGTCACAGTTCAATTCCTTTTGCATCTCATGTTTATCATCTCGTTTGTATTTTTCCCCCAATAAATTTTCTACCACGTACTATATTATTTGGGCCATTCGCCAAAAATGTACGTAAGTTATCCTTTACAAGTCATCATTATCATCAGCCATGATCCAATCCCCAAGCCGTTGCCATCTCTCACGGTCCGGCAATATAATAATTTGTGCAAATGAGTAAATAACGGATTCCCGCCCCTCGCAATTTGATGTGCGAGTCGTGAGCACAATAATAATCGATCGTAGTCGACAGATCAAAGCGTTGTCGCACGGTTATCAAATGTCGTCCTGGGAAGTGTTTGTGGGCAGTGGAGAGCGCGACAGCCTCGCCAGGTGAAAGGTTTTCCCTCCGTACCCAGCGTTTTGCATTTCCAGAGAAATTTAGCGTTTGCAAGTTCGTGGTCTTTCATCTTCTTCAACGTTTGCAAGCGTACAAACTGTACAGTTCAGCGAAGATTGCCGAAGCGTAATGTAAACTTTTTATTTTCGAAACACTAAAGCATTGGGCATATAAGCGCCTCGATGGACTTAATTTGTAGCAGTGGTGAAAAATAGTACACTTTGTTTTTAATGTAAAAAATACATTGCTGAGATCTTTGTGAGCAGTGAACTTTAGATTTAAATGGGCTTTTCTATCTCATGGTTTTTACCCAGCTGGAAATATAGATATCAACAATACTTTGTTTGCCAGGCTGGCTGATTAGGAGATCATTGTCTTTGAAGTGTGTGTGTGGAAATCTATGAATTTGTTGTGATGAAGCTAGATATTTTTGGCCATTCGAAGATATTTTATTATCTTGATCTTGCAACACTCCAGGTGTGACTGTGTCTAGAGTGTTCCACTCGCGATCAGAAGGTTAATTCCCCAGTTGGGGGTCGACTTAGCTTATTTGTGAAACTCAAACCAACTTGACTGCAAGTAGATGACGGTACAAGCAATGGATTATCGAGTCCATCTGTGCTGAGCTCTAAGTGGTTATCCCTCTTATCTGTCTGTTTTCTTCCCGTACGCTGATTTCCTGGCACGTCAAACCCTAGTTAATGGAATTAGCCGAATCTTCCAATGCTGAAAAATATGCGAGGCTCATACACACTGCATGTGTGTGCGTATATATAAAGGGCACTGTTATTTTCATTATCCCTCTGGGGTGGATATAATCGGCTGTTGGGGAGCAGCAGCAGTCATTGGAGGGCCAGGGTCGTCATCAACAGAGGTTGAGTGCTGCACCATTACTCACTTGAGCAGGGGAACAGTGACTGGGTTTCCATATTTTTACTGGACATCTGTGAAACCCGCTGGACATCTGTGAAAAAGAGCTTCATAGCTCACCGGATTCCTCCAGTGTAAATAGATATTCTGATCCTGATCTTGCATTTTCTCGTGAAAAAGTTGTCGCCACTGACTTGCCAACACCGAACCATTTTTCGTCTACTCCGTCCAGATCGTACTCTCCTGTCACTAGGCCCTCCCAACAAAACCCGATTTCAGCATAATTTATGTTTGGTGTGTTGGTCCCGTCTGTTGACCCGGTGCCCTGTTTTTGTTTGTTTGCACGCCGGCCCATTGCTTGGGAGGACTCCCGAAGGGCAACCCAGCCACTTTGGGGCAACCCCCAGTGCTGCGTGTGTGTGCCTGTCCATCTGTGTGAACCCCGGCTGTGTTTACGTGCCTTGTCTGCCTCCTCATTTTGACCTCCCAAGCGCCGCTTCCTGCTGACCGCAAGCGAAAGTAAAGTCTTGACGAGCAAACAAACAGAAATCCCACGCAGCTGCTGCGGCCATTCCAAAGAGGCTGACCTCTGTTGGGAGGCCCCCGACCCCTTGCTTCCATGCACGCCTGCTAGGGGTCCCGCTGACCCCAGGGTGTGTTGGTGTGTGGACTGAGTGCATTGCTGTTTGTAGGGAGTCGGTGGTGTAATGGTTTAGCGCGCTGTGCTGCGAACCTGGCCAATTTCTGATCACAGTTAATATCGAATGGTAATGGTATCTATACTGGCCTTGGTCTTTCCCCGAGGCTGACTTGCCTTTTTTACGTATATGTATGTCTGATGCAGTGTGTGAACAACTGCACTGCGCTGCCTTAATAGGTCCCCACTCGCAGCACTTGCCTCAACAGCCTGTTGAAGGCTTCACGGGGGATCTTTGCATTTGTTGCTTTTTGTGGAGAGATTTGCACTGTGCCACGGTAAGGTTTGGCAACCAGAGTTTAATTCCAGGCCACGGGCATTGTCAGCGACAGGTGGTGTCTGAACAATCTTACATTTCCCTTAGGGTAACTTGCCATCAAATGACTGCCTGGTGGTGTTATGCACCTCAGCACTGTCGAGATATGGGCCAGCCACTCCATCGTCGTTGTCATCATTATCGTCAGCCATTTTCCACTGTTGTGATGAAGGCCTCCACACTCCATCGCCATCCCTCATGAACCATCACCGCACCCCTCCGTCTCCACCCCTGGACATGAAGTGATCTTGTCGCTCCATCTCCACGCTGGGTCGTCCTATCGGGAATGAGTTCTCTTCGTTGGCTGTCGTTTGTCACCAGTCCCATCCAGCCGCCATTGTCCCGTCGAGCGACTTGCCCCACCCGAGCCCACGTTTGCTTGTATGTGTCAGTACGACGTCCCTGATTCGTGTTCGTTCATTCACCATTTGCTGGCCCTAAAACGAGCGCGCTCTAACAGCGCTTCATCCCCGATTGATACGAGGCTTAACTTGGGTGGTGTCTGTATCGTTCTCTGCAGAGGGTGTCCCCCAGGTGTACTACTTTGGGCCGTGCGGCAAATACAACGCCATGGTGCTGGAGCTGCTGGGGCCCAGCCTGGAGGACCTGTTTGACCTGTGCGACCGCACCTTCTCCCTCAAGACGGTGCTCATGATCGCCATGCAGTTGGTGAGTGTGCTGGACGTGGTGATGGGGGGGGGGCAGCGCCCCCCGAATGAAATGGCAGTACCTCTCGCGTGCCCCCCACCCCACTCCCATATGGCCACATAGTTCAGAAGTCGGAGCATCAAGCTAGTATTGCTGAGATGCGGGGTTTGATTCCAGGTTTCAGACCAAGGATCTCAGCAATGCCAAGATCCTGACATCCTGGGTTCAAAGCTAGTCTTTCAACCACCCTTCATTCAACTGAATTGTCAAGTGTAATGGGTTGATTTATGCAGCCTGGTCACCATTGACTTGATTAAAAAAAATACCCTATCGTATAAAATGCGTTTTTTAACTGAATTTGGCAAAATTACAGCTCTGAGAATGATACGTTTTGTTATTACTGCCATGTTACAGACAGCTGTACAATGAGGTGCGTGGAAAGTGCAGAATTCCTAACCTGCATCAGAGATCACTCGAAGGGAGTTCAGATGTAGTTCTTTGATAACCCCTTCTGCGGGCTGTTTTCTAACACGGGGCGATGCCCTGCTCTAGCGGAGTTCTGAGTGGAAATGCCTTTGTCCAAAGACACGGTGCTGACGGTACGATTGAGAATAATTTTGCGAAAAAGACAAACTTCTTTATAAATACAAGATTGGCCCATTCCATTCGTTTTACCACACCTTGCCACCGCAGCCGTTCGGCAATTGTCACTTGACCCCAAAAGTCTGCTCTTGTAGTTTACCACTGAGAGATTTTGACTCTCGTCGCCTTCACCTGCTGCTCCATCCACCCCTGCTCTTTTGTCGTCTTCATCCTATCTTTCTCATCTATTAAACTTTGGACCAAACTCACAGATTATGTTTTGACTCTTGTTAGCCAATAAAGCCCCTATCATATGCCCCTACTGTACCTCTTGCTCTGTTGGCCCTGACTCTGCTCCTTCGAGGTTTGTCAGAGTTTTAAAGGCCATGCGAAAGAAAATTAAAACTCCCCACACTTGGCGTGTTTTGAAATCCAAAAGCATGCCATTGGCTTTTTATGGTTTTTGTTATTCTAACTGCGCAGCCTCTGGGCCACACAATTATATATTATTTCCAAGGCGCTATTCGTTTTCCCTGTGCGTCACGGACGCCACTCCTCCTCGGCCGGGATTGCGTCACGCTGGGCGATCGCCTCTGCTGAGAGGGAGGAGGTGCAGTGCTGCGGTTAGCGCATCGTTGCGTGCGCATCGTTGCATCAACAGGCCTGCGGCGCACATCCCCGAGTAGTGTGACTGTGGCCGCGCGACCAAAACTACCGATCACGCCGCAAAACATTCTTGTCTGTGCTGTTTTGACGGCGGAGGAGGAGGAGGAGCAGCAAAACGACACTAACTCTCTCCTGAAGCCCTCTCGTCGTGGCCAGCAGACTTAAACGTTTGCATTTAGCTCCTGAACCATCTTGCCATAAGCAAGGATAGGATATCGTTGTACATGGACAATTGTAAGAACTTCTCATTAAACTGTTATCCAGTTCTTCACCCCAGTGGTTATCCAGTGGAAGAACTGGCCCTGCCATGTGCATGTGGAATTTCCACCACTGAAATTATAGGAAGTTTACTCCCCCCACCCCATTGCTTGTTTGAGCAAAAATAATGTTTCACCATTTGACTTTGAATTAGGGAAGGCAGCATTTAAAGGTCATGAATGTGGTTGTGCGTGTTTGCCAAGTATTTTTTTTTGTATTGACTTGGTGGCCGGTGTGTTAACTTTGCTCGGGTGATGTTACTACGGACTGATGGGTCTGTTGTCGGAAAAACAACCTATGTCTTCTGTAATAATGTCTTCATCGGCAGCAGACGAAACCCAAGCTTGTTAATTACACATTCTGATGAATCCTTTGGACATTGTAAGTTTGAGTCAATTACAGGTGCGTCGAGTGACGTGTGTCGCTTAAACATTGAGACAAAAAAGAGCGCACATTTCAAGTATTCATGAAGCACCTTGTGGCATTGGATTAGCTAATACCTACAGCATAATGCACGTAACCTTTTTGAGAACAGGTTCAAACCCAGCCCCTGGTATTTTTGCCGCGAGACGTGATAGATTAAAAAAAAGTAGACAGCCTTGCCGTTTAAATGTCCGACGCGGTTTCCCTGTGGCACCAACGCCCTCAGATCAGCCGCATGGAGTACGTGCACTCGCGCAGCCTCATCTACCGCGACGTGAAGCCCGAGAACTTCCTGGTGGGACGGCAGGGCACGAGCAAGCACCACAACATCCACATCATCGACTTCGGCCTCGCCAAGGAGTACATCGACCCCGAGACCAAAAAGCACATCCCCTACCGCGAGCACAAGAGCCTCACGGGCACCGCGCGCTACATGAGCATCAACACGCACCTGGGCAAAGGTGAGGGTCCGCTTGCGTGCGTGCGTGCGTGCCCGTACCTGCTCGTGTGTGTGTGTGAGCGGGTGAGCGACTGACTTACTGACCGCCCGTTTATTGCCACGTGGTTGGGTTGTGTCGCCACTTGGCTGGTTGGTGTGAAATGTACATCTTACAGGTGCTCGCTAATGGCATCTTGATGAAAACAATTTGGCGCAAAAACTGCTAGGTGCACTAAGAAGCACGGAGGGGTGCGCTCTTGCATTCATATTGAGAGGCAAAGTGAGAAACACGTGGATTAGAGATCGTACAAAAGTTAAAGGTTTCCTGTTGACTGTTCAAAAAGTAAGTTGGCTTGAGCAGGACATGTGGCAAGAAGGGATTATGGCAGGTGGTCAAGACTAATGTTGGACTGGCAGTCAAAGGAGGGAATGTGCGCAAGGGGACATCACTGGACACGGCACCAATAAAATCAGGCCAATGTCAGTGATGAGTGAAATAGGAACATCCCTTGGGCTGACTCCTCATTCAGAGTATATCTGGTGTGGTGTGTAAATGTCAGCACTTGGGAAACAAAGGCAGCTGAGTGTGGTGCTGACAACACCACCCCACCCCCTCTTGTGTGTGTCGGTTTATTGGGTGCTTGGTAACAGTCTGTGATGTGTAAGGAAAAGCATGATGAACAGTTGATCTTTGTGTGTGTGACAAAAATGTTTACTATATCGCTGAAGGCTGGGAAATATACAGCACTGTTTCTCATTGTTGTATATTTTGTGTTTAAAAACTGCTGACACCAGCGCTGGGTTATTATGTAAACGGTTTAACTCTTCAAATCCACATTATCCAAGTCATCCTAACTTATCACCTTCAACATTTCACCGCCCACTTTTCCCCGCTTGAGTCAAAAGTTAAAATTGAGTGGGATCAGTCGATCGATGCACAGGCTCGGTGGAGCCCGACCCAGCGTTAGTTAGGCAGCCCGGCACCGCGCGCGGCGCAATGTATTGTTGTCCACGAGCACGTTTACAAAAAAAAAAACTCGCGGAGATGGCGCCAGCGCAGTTATGGAATCCTAAAATAAGGCCACTCGCGGACTCGAGATGTAACTCGCCAACGCTACACAATGGATGCACGTCGGCAGGCGACATGCGCAGGTCGGTCGCAGGTTTATTTTTAGAACCTTTTTCGCATTGTTGTACGGACCCTTGAGTGGCTGGCAGAGCGAGCGCGGCCGTGAATAAACGCGGGCAGCAGGAACGGACGGCTGCGCACCCACCACCGGGCTTTGATGAAATGCAACAGGAATTGTTTGATAAGAGATCATCCTCCTCCTCCTCCAGTTTGGCTGCAGTAAGGGGGGAGGAGTGACTTTCATGTCACCACCGGTGGTGTGAGTTTATTGACGAGGGCGGTGGCCAGGGATTGTGCAATGGGCAGGATTCCGTGGCAAGCGTGAAGCCTGGTGCGGAAGAAGCGGGCCATTTTTGGCTAATATCATACATCGTTCGTGTCGGTGACGTTGGCAGTTAACACACATAATGATGCCGAGATTCGTGGATTAAAATGTATTCTTTTGCTCCTGATACATGCATCGATTATATTCGTTTTGGGGGTGGGTCGGGGGTGGGGTGGGAGGTTTTCCATCCAGCAGTGGATTGATCATGGCTGATGCTACTGTTGATATGTTTATAATTGATACATGCAGGGTGTCTTAAAAAAACTTGATAACCCACATGTATTTGAGAATTACCAGTGTGAGCCTCAAGGGAACACACTTTCTTTAATAGCTTTTTTCTGAACTCATCTCTTCCCAGATGGTCGCACAATGCACTTAATAATTAGATTTTTTTCATCGACTAAATCCACCCACTCTCAACAGAAGAATTATCTCTGGACATTAACATTTTTGGGCTATTAAGATTTTTCGAGGACACCTCTCAACTTGTAACCTTGCAGCTCCTACAATACAAAAACCATCAACGCTCGAATAAGATTGTGTTGCTGTGGCCAGCCTTTGTAATCTCCCACTGCTCGGCCTCCCTCCCCCACCCCAATTCCATTTGCTCCCCCATTATTTACGTGGCCTTCGTTGCTCCGGTCCAGTCGCGGCCTCCTCCCATTCTCTCTGATTTTCTCGCTGCTGCCGTCTCTTCCGCTGTACAAGTTCTCCGCTTCTCTGGCCCCTTCGCATCCTCTCAGTCTCCACTCTGTAGATAGTGCCGTGTCACGGTGTGATTCTTGATCAAGAATTGAATCGTGATATTTTAACGGACCATTTGTCTGGGTGGGCTGGTGATGGGGTTGCTGGTGGGAGTGTAGTGGGAGGAGCAAATGCTCGTGTGCTCGTTAGCGATGCAGCGTACGCGAATTGACTGAGTGTTGGGTTGGACTGCACCGCCGCGATATAAAATCTCGCCGAGCGAATGGTGACGGTTGGAAACACTGTGTGCCATTGCCAGTCGGGACGATGCGGTGCGAGCAAGAGACGTAACACGTTGCGTAGATTCGGTTTACGAAGAAGAAAAAAAAACGCATCGTTGCACTCAGTACGTTTCGCCCAGCGCGGTGTCACTTGCCGGGGTACGTTAATGCCTCGCCTTTGGGGGGGGTCGGGGGTGGGCGTGGGCGTGTGAAGACGAAACGCGGCCGATGCAGGCAAACCATGCGCTCACCTCCACCACTCTTCTTTCCTCAGAGCAAAGCAGGCGAGATGACCTGGAAGCACTTGGTCACATGTTCATGTACTTCCTGCGAGGCAGCTTGCCTTGGCAGGGTCTCAAGGTGAGTGGTGGTGAGTGACGGTGTGTGCGCACGTGCTGGCTTTCAGCAGCGTGACAACAGATTTTGTCACCCGAGTCAAATTTCCGCCAACCCCCCCCCACCCTACCCATGCATTTTGGCTGTGATAGAACCTTGCTGCAATTGTGATAAATAGAATTAATGATGGTCATTGATTCGAACTGGTAGCCATAAAAAACTCACTTATGATTGCATTTATGACCGTGCTAGTTTGCGCAGTCGAAGGTTCTATTTCCATTCTAGCTACCCGGTAATTTGTGAGTTACCGTGTAACTGCAGTCTGCCAACAAAGACGCCGTGACATCATCACCGCCATTCTCAAAAATAGACCATTTTTTGCCGTGACGTGCTCAAAATTCTTCAAATTACCCATCGCCAAATTCTGTTGGTAACCTTTTGCTGCTGCCGCTGCCTGTCTCGACTGCACAGACGGAGTGCTCTTAAAGTGTCGATTGTGAGAAGTGCTATTTAAAAATAAGGGGTGGAGATATACAGTCTTTGAGCAATGGTCTTCATGTACATGGCTTTTGTAAGAATGCAACCAACCTTGAGACTCGCTGAGTTTATCTTGGGCATATAAAGTATTATATCTCTCTCAGCTGGGTGGTGCTGCAGCAGCATAGTACTCGACACGGCAATCGGAAGATTGTGAGTTCCCTTGCCATCACAGCCCATAAATCCCAGAGTTGATTAAATATATGAACAGCGATTGTCCTTGGGAGGGTCTGGGTCGAGCCATAGGAATTAGAAATTTCCACCATTTTCTTGGAACCGCCGATGCGGATGAGCCACCTCCCTATGTCAGTTTGAGCACAGAAGAGACAATTTGCCGTTGGTGTTTGTGAAATTTCGCTGTTCGGTCCCTCCGCAAACCCTCCGCAATCCACGTGGTTATGTGCATTGCTCCCCAGCGGTAGTGCAGCGGTTAGCGTGCTACACTACGAACCTGGTGCGAGCCGAGTTCGATTCCCGCTCACGGCCAACATGCGTGACGAATATCTGAACCGGTCCTGGGCCTGCCCTACGTCGACTCGGCCATATACGAGTACCTGGCGCGGTGTGTAAATGACATCGCCACTGCGGAGACCAAGGTGGCCGGGGCGTGGTGCTAGCCACACCACCACCCCCCTCGTGCGCTGTGCCGGTCTTCATAGGTGCGACTCGCAAACAGCACTTGCCCCAACAGAGTCTGTTAAATGCTATACGGGGCGGGGGGGTCTTTATCTTTGTTGCTGCCCCACAGGCTGACACCCTGAAGGAGCGGTACCAGAAGATTGGCGACACCAAGCGAGCCACTCCCATCGAGGTCCTCTGCGAAAGCTTCCCCGGTGAGTCCCACAAGTGAGAAGTCTCCGAATTTGGGCGGCTGCCTTGAAGAAGAAGAAAAAAAAACAACGTTTCCCACTGAGTTTGGTGGCAGGGTGGCGCCAGCGGTAGCACTTGTGCCTTGCAACAAGAATGTCCTGGGTTCAATTCCCGACTCTCGCGCCTTTACTCTGGAGTTCATATGTTCTTCCCCCTGTTCTGCATGGTCTTCCACCAGCTTCTCCGGTTTCATAGATAAAATATGAATATGTATAATGTGGCTGGTATTGCACAAACATCCCAACACTGAATCGTTACCTGCAAATTACTCAATTTGGATTACACGTTGCAACATCACCCCCTACTGGGAACACCTTGCAGGATCCTCCTGTTAAGAGAGTCTTGAGACTCGGTGAGGCCTTCCCAGGTAAACAAACATAGTAATGACTGTAGAAAAATATTAATTTGCAGTTGCATTTAGACGCCGCATAAATAAATTTGCATTGTACTCTCACATTACGCAATTCACGTGTACAAAGTGACGACTGCACAGCGAGGCACGTACACAATGCCAGTGTGGCGTGACGCATGCCATCAGCATCGATGTCCTATGACGGGCACTTGTATTAGTCATACGCGTCGACATTGCCAATTCCGTTCGATGCCTACAGAATTGCCATAGCTTTATGACGCACAGGTGTACACAGTGTCCACGACGCACACGTGCTTGCAAACTAAATAATATCAGCCGGTACATTTGATGTTCGCGCCGTTTTTACAGCGCAAAGGCTCCAACGAAGACATGATGGTTATGCTTACAGTCGTTACTTAACGTTTCCGTCTCGAGTCGAACACCGCACAAACAGTTGAGAGTTGGAGACAAATCACGGACAGCGGGCGGCAATGATGCTTGCGCAACACGACGGATACGCACGTCGCCGCGTAATTCTCACGCGCTCAACTTGTGTGTGTGTGTGCGTGCCACAGAGGAGATGGCCACGTACCTGCGGTACGTAAGGAGGCTCGACTTTTTCGAGAAGCCCGATTACGAGTATCTGCGCAAGCTGTTCATGGACCTGTTTGAGCGCAAGGGCTACACGTTCGACTACAACTACGACTGGACCGGCAAAACGCTCGTAAGGACGGCGGACGCGTCGGTTATTTGTTTGGGGTGTAGCCGTGAGTGAGCGAGCGAATGGGTGATTATGTTATAGTTTGCACGTGTACAGTCGTTTATCCACTGCTGGATGAGGATCTCCCCTCGCCGGGCGGGCCCGCAGGGGTTTTGTTTGCACTACGAAGCTGGCAACCTGAGTTCGATTCCCAGTTACGGCCAACATCGGTGGCTGTTGTCTGAACCGGTCCTGAGCCTCCACTAGATTGACCCGGCCTTAAATGTGCACGTAATGCGCTGTGAAATGAACAGCACTGGGGAGACTGATGCAGTCAGGTGTGGTGCTGGCTACACTACCCCCTCGCGGGCCGTGTCGGGCTTTATAGTTGCATTCATGGAAAGTATTAAGCCACCGGTGACGAGGAGATGCATTATTGGTCATAGTTTGATCATTAGATTGGCACTTATCAATATCTTTGTAAACGTGACATTCTTGTTGGGTGGTGGAGGGCATTAAACTACCAACGCAAATACAAATATGGATCATCCTGTATTGGCTACGAAAATCGATATTTCAGGGTCGTAGGTGCTCGCGAACAGCGAGGAATGTGAAAGTGCATGCGTGTCTGTCCCGCACAGCCCACGCCCATCGCCTCCATCCACGCGGACCCATCGGCAGTGCCCCCGTCGAGCCGCCCGCAGCCCGTGCCCAAGACACAGGTACCGTGTGCCGCACCGCCTCCACCGCCGTCTCCTCACCACCACCACCCGCACCGCCCGCCACCCCCCCCCCACAGATTTCACCACCGCCTCACGCCGTTGCCCGCCAATGGCTGCGTTGTCGTGGAAACGGTTCATCGTCGTAGCGTCGTCGCTTCCGTGAATGTCGTTCGTATAGACGGGAGATATCAGGGGCTGGCTTGGAACGCATAGACGTTGGAATGTAGCACAGTAGAACAATGGATCTTTCCGCACTGCCCTCGGCCGGACACGTGTACGTGTTTGAAGTGCAGATGCACGCCGCTGTCGTGCCAACGCTCCCGGTCATCTTGCGGGAGCTGTTATCGCCTTCCTGCGTGTGTTACCCAGGCCGAAGAGACTCGAGTGTCGGCAGCGGGCTTGTCGCCGTGCTCTAAATAAAGCTTATTGATTTATCGATGACATTAAATATTGATTATTCCGGTGTCAATTTGCTAAGAAACGTGTGGGGCGTACTGCCTGCGAACAGCGTTTTTATAAAAGGATTATAAATAGCGTTTACTAATTGTCCCGCGGGGATTATGGCTGCGTCACAAATTGGATGAAGCGATGAGTTTGTACCAGATAACCAGAGGGTTTTACGGTCTGACGTTTGGCGAATTTCAGATGAGTTTTTGTTTGGGGCCATGACAGGGAATTTGTGACTTCAAATGGTTTAATGGATTAATGCTATGAAATGTACATCCTAGACAGTCATAATACTGTGCAGTAATCAACACATTACGGAAAATAAATACGCCGAACAGGAATGACCATTTCTGGACTTTATAGTACAGGGTATGAATCTACATATACTTTTTGTTGGTTGTTTTTGTTGTCAGTCTGGGTATTAGCGTGAATATTTGTTTTGAAATTGTATATTTTTTGTGAAGGTAATGTTGCCTATAGGTCGTCCTATACATAGGAACCTTATAATGCGCAGGTTGCAAAAACAAGTTTGGCAGCTTGCTCGCGTTTCCTTTGCGATTGAGTTTTGCATGCGAGCTTCGCTCGAGCTCACCACTGGTCAGAGACGATTGCTCTGCCAACTTTACGTTCCAGGCCCGTGTGTGCTCTCGCGCCAACTTACGATCACTAACAACGCCACTAATCGACTTGCTGCTTCGCATGAAAGTGACATTCACAGCTCATCGGATGCACCTCGCCTGTTTTATTTTTTATTTTTTTCTCGTATCTTTTTTTGTTCCTTGTTTTTTTTTTGTCCCTTCCTCTTCTCGCACGCTTGCAAAAAACGCCAGCCCCCAGAGCACAAGGGATCGCGAGAATCCCAGCCTAGCCGACAGTCAAACACTTTGCACTTGGCTGCACAGCTGGCAGCTGACAGGCACGGGGGTTCCACGCAGGTACCAGCCCCCCCTCCCTCCCCCGCTTTTACCCTCGCCTCTCTTCCCCTTGACCCCCCCCCCCCACATCGTGCTCAAACCTCGGGGGATCCTCTCATCTCTCTCTCTCCGCTGTCGCTTACTGCCACTGCTGCTGCATGCCATCGCTTTGCGCTGCGCCGCCGGAGGGGAGCGTTGAGGGTCGTGGAACACTGGGGATGCGCGCCGGCGTTTGCCGTTCCGGAAAGCGCAGCAGCAGCGGGGGGGGGGGGGGACGTACATGCAGTGGGGGAAGGTGCAAAAACGCACGGCTGCAGGTGGACCGGACAGAGGGCTGCTGTGTGGCCACGTAACCCAAGTTGGTTTGACCCGGACGTGCTCTGTCCAGGAATTCTAAGAGTCTATAAAACTGTATTTTGAGCAGCTGATAATGAAGCCTTAGACCTTGCCTGCAAATGAAACCGCCCTGCATCCCAGTGTTCTGAGACCCTGAGCGTCGGTCACCACCGAATGTGCCGCTCGTTACCGACCCCTGTGCTGACCGAGTGAAAGCCATGACCACAGTGTCTCATAATATATTCTTGGCTTCGAATTACTCGGCATGAAGTATTCCGTGCGGCAAAAGTAAAGATAACTTCGGGTAGCACTTGAAAATGAATGTCATACGAGCAACTGACAACGTAACACAATTACGTCGGTAAACATTTCAAATGTTAAATTCTGTGCGGCTCTTTTGATTTAAATTGGCCGATAAGATGTCGCGGCCCGACAACGCAGCTCCTCTCACGCCCAGGCTTGATCCAATCTGGTGCTGCGGTTTTAGGCGCCGGGCGGCCGATGGCAGCTGCCACGGGCGGCACACTGGGGGTGTTGGTGGTGGGGGGGCGGACAGGACACGCGCGGCGGTGGCTCGGAGCTCACGCGGTTGCCCCTCGAGGGTCCGTGCGCCTCCACCCCCCCCCCCCCCATCTCTCCACGCCAGCCGCACTTTTTTTTGAGCTGGCGTTTATTTTATTCTATTATTTGCTCCACCCTTTCCCTTCAATTTCTATCCCACCCCAACCAAACTCCTCCTCCCCCCACTCCTCTCGCGGCCCTCCAGTGGGAAATCCCCCGGTGCGCGGTGGCTAATCCTGTAACCTGCTTACGTGGTGCTCACTGCGCCGCGAGCGTGGCGGGGCACGCGTGTCGGCGTGTGCGCCTGGCTCCGCTCTCGCGTCCTCTCCGCGCTATAATGGGAGGGCGGCCGCGAATAAACGCCGCGCTAGTGGGGCGCAGCCACCGCCGGGCCGTAGACACGAGTCCCCCCACCGCCGCCGCCACCACCTCCTCCTCCTCGTGTTATTTTTAAGTGCAGAGTTAAGGTTACGAGCACCCACAGAAAGTTTAATCTCGCCCCACGCTTGCTTTTAAAAACCGCGATGCTAAATGATTACGCTATCATCGGCATGGGTGATGGAAGAGTGACCGTGGTGACAGCTGATAGGAATTGGAGGGGGTGGCAGTGGAGGGGGGGGGGGAGTATTAAGTTTAATGCCGCTGGGAGAAAGTCAGGGCGGTTGATGTTTCAGCTGCCTGGCCTGCACAGGTGGGAGTCTCATGACGGGGTCCACGCCCGCAGAAGGATTTCTCGTAATTGTATTCAGCTTGCGGCGGCAAAACCAGTAAAATAATGAAATATGGATTCGGTCAGTTGTCACGAATTTGCCTCTTCGGCACGATGAAGTTGAACCTGCAACTCGGCATGAATAAAAAAATAATAATCTGGGTGCCAAGGCGCTCGAGGCGTCGTCCTTCCCGGGCGTAGGGCAGCCGCGCCGTCCATTGCATCGCGACGTCACGTCGACGACGAGTTGTTCGTCCAGGGCGCGAACGCCATCGATCCTTGCTCACGTCACTTTACAGAGGCGAGCGGGAGAAATTTCCGACAATTCCAGCCAGCCGTCAAAACAAAGCGGGTGGTTTCCCCTCCCCTTCTCCTAACCAGCTGCCCGCGAGGTCAAGTTTAGCGACAGCAGCAACGCCCCCAGGGTCGCGTGGCGCCCTGCGTCAGCACTTGCCCTGCCATTGGGCTTGTGGCGGGGGGGGGGGGGCGATGTGCAGGTGGGGAGGTCTCCGGGAAAACCGGTTTGTCTCGGGCGCGCGTCGCCGCCGCATCGCAGACACAGGTAGCTAAAAATAGTCGTCCACGAGGAAGTTCACGCCGTTTCTGTGTACAGTGTGTGACAAATGTGCTCGCGGCTCGAGTCGGGCCCCCCCGACTCGTTGCCGTACAGCCGTGGACCACCGCGTTTCCTTTTGGCAACAAGAAATGTAAAGTTTCCTCGTTGGGTAAAAGCCCTGCAGATTGGTTGAGCAGCTGTTTGTCACCCCCCCCCCCCCCCAGGGCAATGTTCTCGTTTTGTTGGGCGAGCAGTTGTTTTATGTTGTTCCTCAAAGGTGTGCCTCGATCCTCTCTCGCCATTACTGCTCACGCACCCACCCACCGACATAAACACACGCAAATATCCACTCCCACATGCGGGCACGCGTGCAACCACGCAAACTCTACACTCGCACAAAAACACACACGAACGCACTCAAACGTGCGCACGCACGTGCATACCCACGCGCGCACCATCCACTTCCCAACAACCCTTCCTGCCCGATTCCCATCGGGTTGGACCCTGGTGCAGGTGGTGAGCTCCACGAACGGGGAGCTGAATACAGACGACCCGACGGCGGGACATTCCAACGCGCCCATCACCGCACAGCCCGAGCCTGAGATGGTGGACGAGACCAAGTGGGCCCCCCCTCCATCTCCACCCCGCTTTGCATCCTCCCCTATACTCTTTCCTCCCCCCCTTTACTATTTCCTTCCCCTCCCCTCCCTCCAGCTCTCCCTCTACCGCCTGCCCCTCAATCAGCCTTTCCCACCTGGGATGTGCCACCCATGCCAGAATTGTTATTTTGTGGAATATGTTTATGACCAAGGCTTCAATTTGTCCCGCTTTGGCAACCCAGCAAATATTTCCACACCCGGTACACCACAGCAACTGTGTATATCTTGCTTGTATAATTAAGTTAATTTTGTTTTTATCCACCGTGAAGGAAGCAGTGGCGTACGTTGTTGTGGTTATGACACTCACGGTAATTCACGGGGCTGCCGCTGGATTCCCAACCGTGAACCTCTGCAGAAAAGGAGCGAACCCTGCTACCGCTAAGCCACGCCAATGCCCTATATGGCTGCGCTTGTGGTCACATCCCGCCTCTTGAGCCTGCTCCAGTCTGCCAGCAACCCGGAAAATATCCAGTGATAAATTAAGACCCTGGTTATGACGAATGACTTATTACAAGATGCAGCCCCGCACAGCCGTAAATGTGTACAAGTGCAGCCTGAAACGCACGATCTGGAGGACTCCCCTCCGAGCAGACTGCGTGGAGAGAGTACTCGGCACTGCCGACAATGATGCGGTGGCCTGGTTCTGCCAAGTACGTACGCCTGCCGAGCGATTCAATTAATTGTACCCCCGCCCCGCCAGTCGTGAAGTCACGATTCTATATTAAATGTTCTACCATTATGGTGCGTGAGGCACCTCTAGTGGCTGCAGGGGTGAAATGCTCTCGTCATAAACAAGACAGAAAATCGTGACGATCCGTAGAATCATTGGAGGAGTTTAATCGTTGCATCTGCTAGACACGTGTCTGTAAAAATACAGTTCGCTCTTGCAAATTAGGACTAGCCTTGTCTCTCGAGTTCTCACTCGATTAACCAAAAGTAAAGGTACGAGATATTCGTGGCTTGCTTAACATCTTCCTTACAAAGAACCGCACTGTTGCGTCTTGTTCCCCTTCCCCAGGTGCTGTTGCTTCTTCAAGAGGCGAAAGAAGAAATCGATCCAGCGAGTCAAGTGATTGCGGACATCGGCCCCGCACCGTGGGACGTGCGTTTCACTTTCACCGCCGTCCGCCAGCCCAGGCCATCTCATCCCCCCCCCCAAGCCCCGCTCGCGGGGGGCCTACGGGGCCGTCTTCAAGAACCGGACTGGACTTTGCCGTTCTGGAACTTCCTCACTCGTCGTTTTTGGAAGGAGGGGGGGGGGTGGTGTTGTGTACGCGACGCTCGGACGCACGAGTTTGCTCGCGACGCGGGAAAGAGAAATTAAAGGCGTTGACCGACCCAGGGCATAGGAATAAACCTACGGACCGCACTCGAGACGCCTTAGAAAATCCTTCAAGACCAACCTGCCGAACGGGAGAAGGCGGCAAAGTGAAAAGGACAAAAGGGAAAATGAAAAACTCCAAGTTGACTCGTTTATTTTTCCCCCCGTGCGGAAAAAATAAAATGTGTGGGTTGATGTTAACTTGTGCTGAAGAGCGATCGGCACTGCTCCTCCTCCTCGGAAAACGGACGCGGAGAGACTGAAATAATTTTAAGATGGCGAAAAAAAAAGGCGTCGTTTGGTCCCACGTTCAGGGGTTCGGCCAAACCCTGCCGACTCGGGACCGCAGCTTGTGACCTCCTTCCATAGGACCTTAGACCATCGCTATCGTGTGAGCAACCCGAAACTTGACGCGAGATCCACGGGTTGTGTCTTTTGAGCTAATTTCTAGCGTTCTGCATTACTTTTGTTTGTGATCTTTGCTTTTGCCGTACCATCCACCACTCCTCACCCCCACTGACCCAGCCCCTACTCCCCCCCCCCATCACCCCTTTGTTAATTTTAATCTTTTTCAAATGTGTTATAGTTGTTGGCTGTGCCGTTCCGTTTTCCTGAAATTTGTTTCTGAACTGAAGACGAAAAGTACAGGCTGCAGAAAGCACGAGAGTAAATTACGATGTTGGCGGAGGACACCACGAACTTGTCACAGTTTTATTTAAACCTTTTGTTGTGTAAAGAAGGGTATAACGTGCCCCCTCCCTCCGGCTCGGGTTATAGTGGAACACGCAATCACACCCGGCGATGTTTGTAAGCAACTGTTTTTTTTTTCGATGTGCCTGGCAGCACTGTCGTCCTGGCATGCATGTGAAGCGGTGCAGAAAACCCAGCGTCATCTTCACGCCGCCTGTTTTTCTTGACTTTTTTTTCATGCCGCGTAAAATATTCAAAGAGTCGGGCAGACCTTGCTCCAACCAACGGTCGTCACCGTGCAACCTCGGGCTCGGTTTACGGCCGGTTCTAGAGCCAACTTCTTGTTCTCCCCGTCTACTGCTGGTCTTAAATTGCTGATTCTTCATACGTTGGAGTCACCAGCACACTCCGGCTTGGTGGTACAAAGGAACTCGATCCCGTGCCGAGCACTCGGGCAATTTTATTAGTTGAACTCTTGGTGCCGGCCTCGGGCTCCGGCTCTCCCGCGTGACCCCTCAGCCACTGTTTCCTTGAGGGGGAAGGGGGCAGAGCCCCCCCCCCCTCTTAAAAAAAATTGTAAAAGTTTCTGAGTGCCCGGCGCAGGTTGGAGCGAGTTCATTTGCACCAAGTTGGGGTGGTGTCGGTGACCACCGTATGAGAACCGGGTTTTAACGCGAGTACTAAAACCCAGTTTGTTGCACTATGTTAGCAGTAGAGGCGTTGCAGGAGGATACTTTACTGTGGGCTGTCATTCACATTGCATTAATAAAGTTGAATTTTTTAAAAAAGAGAAATGCAAAAATGTCTAAGTTGAACACTTTAGGATGGTTGTGTTCAGTAATTGCAGTACATCTGGCACGTCCGTTACATGTGTTGTTAAAGGGGCGTGGCATTTAGAAGTTGCTTAACCAGTTAATTTTTAACAACCCTAGTTTCTGGATAGTGAAGTTTTGTGCTGTGCATTTTGTGTCCGTAATTTTTTTTAGTTTGTCATTTTAATAACATTTTGACCAAATACGTCGTGTAGATAAAAGTGGGCAAATTGTCTCCGGCTGAAATGTCTTTGCTCACGGTGTAAAAAAAAAAGTGGCTAAATTGACATGAGAATTATGATGTTAGGGTCGCATGAACGAGAAGTAACATTTTGAAAAAGCAGAAATAAAATAACAATTGAAACTGGCTGAACAAAAGGTACGTTACCAAGTTTATCTTTGATAAGTCCACGATACAAGATACACGTTGAATTTATTTAAACATAACATTCTTCACACATCTTCCTTTACAAAAAGTGGCTGGCAACTTCAAGACAATGGGGGAAAGAAGACAATGGGATGGAAACGTCTCTGTGGGTCTCCACGCAGGGCAGCGTGGCGGCTGTTGGTGGTGTGGGAGAGACTCAGTGACATGGGAAGGGAGGTGGGGGGTGTAAGTGACTGCTGTTGAATCCCTGTATACAACGAACATCGTATGGAACTTGGCTGCATGTTTAAGTTACATATGCTTATTGGCGGATCATTGTGTGTGTCGGTTGTGGCGTACGAAGACAAAACCAAGGCTTTTCAACATCACTGTAGTTTAAAAAATGTAAATGATTTATTTTGGGTTTTCTTTCTTTCTCCTATTTTGGTTGGTAAATAGTCAGAGCACTCGGCCAACAAGCAAATCAGGGGGTGCGACATATTTCTGATTGTAGCCAAGAGACGGTAAGTTTGTTTTCTTGGTTTTATAATCGTTTGGAAACGTGTGTATATTGCGCTGCTATACGAAGATGTTGCATTATACTGTAGAACTGTTCCATTACATTAAAATCAATTAAAAAAAGATGTTTACAATAAAACTACTCATTCGTCCACATTGTACTTTAATCCGCACACCGTATAATGTTTACACTTTGTGCAGCGTATCAACAGAATTCATTTTTTGGTGTTAATTTACAACTTGAGTCAACTTGTACAAAACTAAGAGCTGTATGCAGTAACCATGATATTCGGTCCATTGTCAATCTTCTGCTTGATCAAGGCCTCATTCCATGTCGGTCGTTTGACCATACCCGCACCATACTGATTGGTGCTGCTTTGCATGGCAGGGCGGGGGACTAGTTCAGATGTTTCCCACTGACGTGAAGCCGAGACTGGTGATCCAACCCAGGACGTGCTGGATTCATTGGGCGGTGCTCCCAACAGCTGTTCGACCACTCCCCCTTGGTTTTACTTGTATTCACGTTGAAACTTCTTTCGCACCGTACGTAGCCAACCGTGCTAATCGGAGGTGCTATTAAAAGCAACAGGGTTTTAGTTACTGTCAATGAGAGGGCAGACCTTGACAGTTTTGGCCTACTGTCTTCAAGGATCCTGTATATTGATGTGTACATGGAGAGCCTTAACTGTGCCTGAACATCTGGATGTGGACAGTTGGATGGAGATGGTGTGTTGCGTTGCAGCACGACCTTCATTAAAAACGACTCAATCCTGCCAGTCCGTTTAGCACCTTGGAAACGCATTCGAAGGTAACGTGCATTTTTTTCAATAAACTTAAAACGAAAATTCAATAGTACCAGAAAAGCCTTTCATCCATAAACCTGTACATACATTCTCTTTGGTTCTATTCGGTAAAGTCACGTAAGTAAAAAATACAACAAAAATCACGACGTTTCGGTCACAACACAAGTGGCCTTCATCAGGTGAAGGGGACCGTACTGTCACGAGGACAGCGTTGGAGTGAAGACAGTCCAGCCCAGGTTGCTTAAAAGGACGCGACCTGGGCTGGACTGTCTTCACTCCAACGCTGTCCTCGTGACAGTACGGTCCCCTTCACCTGATGAAGGCCACTTGTGTTGTGGCCGAAACGTGATTTTTGTTTTGTTTTTTACCTACGTGAATTCACCGAATAGAACTGTACATACATTTTCATTATTAATCCAAACTAAATTGTGCCGCAATGTTACCACTGGTGAACATTGGTCATCGCACTGCCCTATGAATCCAGGGACCTGAGTTTGTCAACTCCGGCTAACATCAGTGGCGAGTGACACCTGAACTGGCGTCCCATCGCCAACCCAGCATTGACCGGCGAAGGGAAGTATGATCAAGCAACCCCTATAACTGACGTGGCTTGGGGAGGCTTTCATCCATCTCGGTGACTTGACAAAGGGTTATATGAATACATTTGGTACCAGCAGTTAAGTAGTATGACGCTCAAGCTATTTAAATCGGAAATCCAACATTTTAGACAGGCCATGTCCCTAAATTAAATTGTTTAAACAACTCAAAGAACACGCTTCACTTTAATTGAAATTGCAGAATCTGCAAACTGCACCTGAAGGCACGTTTTTTATTAGATGTGTCCTATTTCAACAAATAAAGTTGTAAAAATGTTTGTCGGATGGATCGTTCTCTTCCCTCGTCAATCGACTGTACAAGTTCTCTATTAAAACGTAACAAGATCGTGGGGGTTAATACGTTTTCAGAAAAAAAAGCGTGAGAACACAAACCCAGTGCTGATGATGTTGCCTCCACCACCACCCAGGGCTGGATTAAGGTTCTCGTAAGCCCCAGGCCTTTAATGACAACTGCTACCCCCCCATGTTACTACTACCGCCGCTTTCACACGCTTGCGTCACGCGTATGACAATGACCGTCTTCCCTTGTACTGCTCTCTATTGATAATGAGATTGTGCGAAAAATCACCATTTGAAGATGTTATTGCTAATTTTGCAATGAAAAAACATCTCGAAAAATTCCTCTCCGGTGTTATTTTCTCTCACGTTATGGGAAGTAAAAGATTAAAATTCGACATGACTTTAACACGTAGGCTTTCGCGACCAATCTGTTCTGTTTCCGTGACAACCATTACTAGTTGACTGTCGGGTGGTGGCGGGTTTTAACGACACATTTATATATTTACGCGATCTAACCCAAAAACCTCTATTATGGTTGACATGACTGATTCTTTGTATATACAATGTGCCTACGTGATATAAATATATTTATTCAAGAATATGTTGGCGAAACATTTTTTTCCGTAGGCCCTTTATTTTTCGTAGGCCCCTTGGCACAGTGCCAACTGTGGCCTGTTGAATCATACGGCCCTGGTGGTGGCTGGGTGAGTGGGTGGCTGGGTGAGTGGTTGAATGAGTAGGCCCTGGACACAGTGCCCTATTTGATAATACGGCCCTGCCGCCACCACCACTATTATCGCACCGCGCCCACGCGTTGTGCGCTCCGCCAGATCCCGCAGCTGCTCACAGCAGACGCTGAAGCGACCTCCGAAAAACTCCCAATGATTTAGATACGTGACAAGATCATATTACAGGGACATGGTGGTAGGCAGAGAGGGCGACCCAAGATCAACTGCATGACAAATGAGATAACCTGGGACTGATGACCCGGTAAAGCACGTGACAAAAGGCTGCGAAGGACGGGCAAGAAGTGGTGGAGCGAGTCGGTAACCGAGACACCAAATGGTGCCCCCCTATGATCAATGGTGTTGACATTATTTAGCAGTGGTGCAACAATAAAAAAGGCGATGGGCAATGGTCCTTAACAGCATATATTCTACTGGTAGATTTTATTTTAAGGCAGTGTTATTGACGAATGTGTTGCGTTTTAGGGAAAGACAAGCACACAATAATTTCCATCGGAGTAACACGGCTCACGAAAGCAACGCAACAATCGGTGCAACGGCTGTTTTTTTTGGGGGGGGGTAATTTGTTTACGCGCGCGCGTGCACGCGTAGGAGGCCTCGCGGTACCGGTGACACGCTTTTGTCTGCCCGCGAGGTGCAGTAAAAGCAATTGTCAACATTGGACCAAGCTGAATTCCCGAAATGTACCTGAAGCCGTTGCGCAACAAATATGCTGTAATACTTTATTATGCTCCAGCGTGTTAGCACGTGCGCCGCCGGCCGGCCGGCGTGCCCACGTGTTCCGGTCTGGAGCCCCGCCCCCCCACCACCACCACCGCGGGGTGTGGGGTGAAAGGTCACCACTCAACCACTTCCGGGGTCGCAGCTGAGGCCTGCTAAAGGCGTCGCCTGGCTCGAGCGGGCGTTTCGCATTCGTTGTTGTTTGTGTTGTTGTTTGTGGTGTTGTTGTTGTCTGTTCCATCACAGTTGTAAACTCGCGCGCATTGGTCGCGATGGACGCCGCGTTGACGCAGTTCTGCCAGGAGCAGCTCCTGAATGAGTTCGGCATTGAGACCGGCACGGAAGACTTGAGGTGAATGCCCCCTTGAAACCACCACCACCACCAGCAGCCGCGATCTTATCCACTGCTGGATGAAGGCCTCCGAAATCCGGGCTTTGCTGCCCTCTCGCGGCCTTGCCACGGAGCATTCCGTCCAGCTGCTGCACGCACGAGCCGATTTCACCGCTCCGTCTCCGCGGTGGTTATTCTCTCGGGCGTGTTCCCTCGGGGTGCACCTAGCCTGGCACAAGCACCCACGATGACATCAACGTTAAGCCTCAAGCACCCGCCATCGTCATTTCTAGGGACGTGTCCTCGGGTCCCCTTCAAAGGAGACTCGTGCAATTGTAATCCCATTAACGACACTCTTGTAACTGTGGCGTTTGTGACACTGTCATATATTTGAAGATCCCCCCCCCCCCCATGAATACAAACATATCTATATAGACATCATCAGCCACGATCAATCCACTGCTAGATGAAAGCCTCCTCAAGTCGGTCTTGCTACCTCGTACGGTGTCGCGACGGGAACGATCCAGCGTGGCGCACCACGCTTGATTTCATCGCTCCATCTCCATGCGCCGTGGGCAGGGGGAGATGTTAACTACCTCTCCTGTTATACAGGACGTCGTGGGTTCGATCCCGACCCTGACGTCTGCTGTATATTTTGAGTCTGCGTCTCTCTCATCGTCACCACGGTGGCTATGAGATGTTAACTCCCTCGCCTGGTATGCAGGAGGTCGTGGGTTCGATCCCGACCCTGCCACTTCCTGTATATTTGGAGTTTGTCTTTCTCTCTCATCACCACGGTGGCTAGGAGATGTTAACTACCTTGCCCAGGAAACAGGAGGTCGTGGGTTTGATCCCGACCCAGATGTCTGCTGTATATTTTGAGTTTGCATGTCACTCCCCGTTGAAGCGTGGATTTTTCTCCGGGGGCCTCTGGTTTTTCTACATGACAAGCCACTTCGTTGAGCTATCATTTGTGGCCAGGTCGCTTCTGAAAGAGAGCTCTATAGCTCAGTGAGCCTTACCTGGTAAAATTAAATTAGTAAATAGTAAAATAAACTGGTGTGGAACGCTAGAGTCGGCAAATAGCCCTGTTAACTCGCAATCCGAATATCCCACACCCGGATGATCAGGAGTTAGCAACTGTAATTACAACGGGCCAGATGGCACAGCGCTAGAGGGAACGGCTCGCAAATCGAAAGTTTGCGAGTTAAAATATTAGCTGGGGGTTGACTCAACCCATCATCCTGTTCGGGTCGATAAAATTAGCACCGCTTTGTGGCAATGCCCCATGGAGAGACCCCCGCCACAGGAATGTGTATTTTCCACTACTGGCTCAGGACTGCACGAAGGAGATTGATTACCGCGTCAATGCTCATTTGAGGAGGAGAAATCGCTTTGACTCTTGAGCTGCGATTACATTTGGAGGGAGCCGTTTACAGCCGTCCACGCCGTAAGCCTCCGCTGCGGGGTCGGTGGCGTCCAGGTACATTCTCTCCATCGAGAAGGACGAGGAGCTGGAGGAGTACCTGCAGGACCTCCTGTGTGGCGACGCCGAGAAGAAGCGACGCTTCATCCGCGCCGTGCTCGCCCGCAGGCGCCCAAGCAGGCCCGACCCCAGCGGCGTCGCCACCGTCGCCACCGTCTACCGTAAGAGCGACGGTACGTGCGGCGCTGTTCAACTGTACTAACGTTTTATTTTTTATTTTACCAGGGTAAGGCCCACTGAGATATATGTAGCTCTTTTTCAGACGCGACCTGGCTGTAACAAATGATAGCTCAACGAAGTGGCTTATCATCACGTGGACGGTATTGCAGCCAAATACCCTAAACGCGTGGTCTAGGGCCACACGCAAAGATACGCTGAATGCTTTTCTCAATCATTTCAACTCGCAAAACCCATCTATCCAGTTCTCCATGGAAGTGAAAGCTGACAAAACGCTACCATTTCTAGATATTCTGCTCGGATTGGGTCGAAATGGAAAAATAACACACAGTGTTTACTGAAAGAAAACTTATACTAATGCCTATCTGAATGCAGAGTCACACCATCACCCCGCACAGAAATCTGCTCTTATCAAGACACTCATTCATCGAGCTAAGAAAGTGTCAGATGGTGACAGTCTGAGAAGTGAAATTCAACATGTTAAAGAAGTGCTGCAAATGAACGCTTACAATGATGCACAAATCAACAGGGCATTGAATGCCAAAAGCAAATAAAATAACAAGAGCATTGAAACTGCCCAAGTAATTAAGACGATCAAAATACAGTACATTGCGGGCGTAACTGATAAACTAGCCAGATGTTTTGAAAAACAAAACATCCGAGTTAGATTTGGCACGGTACATAAATTCAGAAATTAATATTTGGTACAAAAGATGTATTACCGAAGCTATCAACAGAAGGTGTGTGCAGGATTAACTGCACGTGTGGTAAATGTTATGTTGGTCAAACAGGACAAATGATCATCACGAGACTAAAAGAACATCAGAGAAATATTAAATTATCCCAAATACAACTGTCAGCAGTAGCAGAACACGCATGCCAACAAGGACACTCAATTGATTTTGATAATGTTGAAGTTCTCTGTAAAACTAGCTACTACTGGCTAAGACTAATTAGATAGTCTGTCGAAATTGAAAGAAATACAAATTATTTTAACAGTTCGGATAGCTACCGCCTTAGTGCTGCGTGGAAGCGAATCATCAAATAATACATTATTCAAATGCATGCCTATATAGGGCAGCATACTTCAATAAGGATTACCGTTGGTACAGCTATTTTAATACACGCAATAAATAGGAAGGACAAGTTCAAAGGACTCCATAATGCACATGCATAATGTACGTTGACTCAGTAATCCCCCCCCCCACACTTGGCGCTAGAGCGTAGAAGCGTGGTCACCACATATATGCCTCTATATAAAGAATGAAACAGACTTCTCCACAAATCTGGCTAATTATTAATTACTGGCGAAACGTCGTACTCAGATTGTAAATGTTGTGGCTTGGCTCTCCAACACACCGGTGTGCTGTACTAGTGACGAATTGGCATATTCTGTTCACGTGACAACCCTTACTAGTCGGCTGTGTCAGATGGTGGTGGGTTTTCACGACACTTTTATATATTTACGTGATCTAACCCCAAAAAAACCTCTTATGGATAAACGCGTGATGTTGATTCTAAATGTGGAGGGGAAAACCGGAGGACCTGGAGAAAAATCCACACGACCATAGGAAGAACACGCAAACTCCAAATGTACAGCAGGCGTCTGGGTTGGGATCGAACCTACGACCTCCTTTTTACAGGGTGAGGTAGTTAACATCTCCTAGCCACCATGGCACCCAAGTCTCAAGTTTATTTTGTTGATCCAGGTGAGGAGTTCTCAAGAGACCACAATACTCTCATATGCAAGAGTGGCTGATGTATGGTCTGCTGTTAGGGGGATATAATGACAGAATATAGCTCCAATTGAGTAATTTATGGGTAATTTTTGAAAGTGGCAAATGTGGACCTTGCAAATTACATCAGGGGATGTTTAACATCCACTGTGAAGTTGACTGCATGTATCATTATTATTATAACACCTGTAATAATAGGTGTCTTGGGACAGATGCTGAGCGAGTACTGCTGAGATCCTGGGTTCATGTCTGAGCTTCAAACCTCAAACCAGGTTCTCAAGTGTAGTGAGTTGATGGACTCGTTTGCAGTACACCAAAAAGCATCACATTGAATTCAGGTATTCACTTAATTTGACTAAATTCCTGTTCTAAGACTTAAAACAATGATTTGATTGACGACATTCGTAGTCAGGCATATAAAAGGTAAACTTGTATGGATTAAGTCGGCTAATTAAAGGTACATCAGAAATAGTTATTTGATGTCATCTTCCAGGGTCATTCTCTGACACAGGGTGATGTACTGCTAGCTGCAGATTTCCGCATGGAAAAACGAAGAACGTAAATATGTTGTTTGTAGGCAGCCGTTAACTCGATGTGGGGGGGGGGGGGGGGGAGACATGGCCACAAGTTGGCGGAGGTGACATTTAGGCGTGGCGGAGCGCTCCGTCCACGCGTTTCTGCGTTCCACGTGCGTGACGGTGGAGCGCTGAGCCCAGCTTGAATGGCACTCCGCCAGCTTTGCGAAGAGGGTGCCCCAGGTGTCCTTGTTGGTGGTCTTCGTTGTGCCGCGTGCCTCTTGAGTAAAACCAGGCTTTCTCAAACGCTATTCCTTGCGACCCGCTGCAGCGCGGCTATCCACGTTCCAGGTTTTTTCTCGATTGAAATGCAAACGAAGTTGTTACGCGCGCACGGCGCCACGGCAGACGATTGTCGAACACGGTCCCCATGTGACGGAGAGAGTGCCGATTCTAGGTAAGGTACAATACGAGGTACATTCGGCAATGACGCTGCCTTAAATGGAAAATTTTAAAATAAGTGACATGTTGGGCAATGGCACTTCTTCATAGCACACATTTAGTTGCTTAATTGGTCTGGGTTTGGCTTTTTAACACTGTCATTTTAATGTGGTACGTTCCTCCTTTTAATCTCATACATTCTAGATAACAGTTGTAGTTGTTTTTTTTTATATTGTCAAGCACTTTGGGATGACTCACAATATGTGCATGTAAGAGTGCTTTGTTTATTAATTTAGCCAGTAGATACCCAGGCTAACAGTAAATTACCAGACACCCATGTCGTGAGCAGTGTGGATGGAGCACACACGTAACATCATGCCCCAAAGCCATGCCTGATAGATATCCCTTATTTAACCACGCCAGAACTCATTGAGATGCTTGAGTCCCGAGAAAAGGAGACTTGTTTTGGATATTTATAATTATATTCGAGTTGAGTTATGCGAGTTATGAAATGCCAGTTGACCGGCAGTTTAAAAGTTTGGAAATGTGGACATGATTCAGAACACGATGTCCTGCCCTTGAAAATGACGATGCAATAAGGTCTTCAACGTCCATTATACAAGCCAGCGACGAGCTGCATAATTTAATTAAGAGTACAGTGAAACTTAATGAAATGAAGATTTAATATTCCGGGTGGCTGCCTGCTCAAATGAGCATGGGGTGGTGAGCATCTCCATCGGTAACTTCGAGCCAATGGTGGAAATTCCACATTCCATTGGTGTACCTGCATCTCCACGGGAATCCACTGTTGACAAAGTGGCACTGAAAAGTAAGAAATAGTGGTAATAGGCGTGGTGGAGATGTGCGTTTGTTTCGATGCAGTGATTCCATTGGAGATTATTTAGAAACGAGATACGAATAAAAACAGCTCTTGTAAATGCATACCTACGCCATGGGTTGTTACAGCCTTGCCAACACGGGTTTGAAGCTTCATAGATGAGGGAGAGGGATTACAAATAAAGGTCACAGGAACACACTGTCTGCCACACATAAAAAAAAAATATTCCACGGACATGGTAGCACGCGGTGCGCTGTGGAAGCTTGCACTGCAGCTCTTGCAGCGGGTTGTGGGGTAGAGCTGTTATTTATGTTTACGGGACATGTAACCCCGTCGCATTGTCGTAGATAGACGTAGGTTTAATAACCAAATAAAAACTGACGAATCCGCGTTTTGGGTTGCGTCTTCCTTCGGCGACTTGTCTACAAGAGTGATAATGCACGCGAGCGGTGCAATTGCAGATGGCAACGGGCGCGGCTGTGATCGTTTGAGTGATTCATTGTTTTGATTTAAAGCTTTCGTGACTGCAGGGATTCATATTCTTGGTTCTTTCGGTAAAGTCACCACGTAGAAGGGAAACAATAAAATAATAAAAATATAGAACAATATTTTTATTACTAAAAAAAAACAATATTTTTATTTTTTTATTGTTTCTCTTCTACGTGACTTTACCGAAAGAACCAAGAATATGATTCATTGTTATTTCCCTTAATATTTTCCAGGGTGCCATCGTGCTAATCGTACAGGAGAGTGCACTCTCCTGCAGAGAGAGTTGAATTATACCAAAGTCTCGCATGTCACTGATGTCGGCACGGTGCAGAGGTGCAGGAGCAGCCGCCAGGCAGGGAGCAGCAGAAGAAGGGGAAGAAGAAGGGGAGGAACAAGGTGGAGCTGCATAGCCTGGTTCCCGAAGAGGTGACCCCAGAGAGCCAGGTCAAGACGCCCGCCGACTTGGCCAAGGTGAGCAGCATCCGGATAGCACCGGTGGCTCGTGAGATGTTTACAAACGAATAGCGCGCCCGTGTGTCAGCCACTACTGGACCAAGGCCTCCTCACCACATTTAGAACAGGGCATTGTAGCAAAATAATTGTCTATGCTCCTTCCACCTTCAACCCGTATGGACCAGTGCCGTGAAGTATATTCAATCAACCCCCATATTTTGCACAGGCGTGCGGAGGCTGTCATCCAGCAATGGATTGACAAACACATTCCTGCAGAAGGAGCTGGTAGGAACGTTGGGTTGCTCGGTAAATGGCCAGGGTCAACGGCGGCGTGGTGTATTCCGCAAATATGCCCGACTTTGAGGGCGGGCACAAGCCGGCGTGAGTAGGTTAAACGTTGAGTTTTATAAGGGCACCACGGGGTGACCAGCCCCTCCCCACCCAGCCCCACCCCTCCCACCCTCCACCCAGCCCCACCCTCCCCACCCAGCCCCTCCCCACCCTTCCCACCTTCCCCTCCCCACCCAGCCCCACCCTCCCCACCCAGCCCCTCCCCATCCTCCCCTCCCCACCCAGCCCCTCCCCACCCTCCCACCCCCCACCCAGCCCCTCCCCACCCTCCCCACCCAGCCCCTCCCCACCCTCCCCACCCAGCCCCTCCCCACCCTCCCCACCCAGCCCCTACCCACCCTCCCCACCCTCCCCTCCCCTCCCCACCCTCCCCACCCTCCCCACCCTCCCCTCCCCACCCAGCCCCTCCCCACCCTCCCCTCTCCACCCAGCCCCACCCCTCCCATTTTTAGATGCACGACGGACGGACACAATAATCCGCTGTGGGCTGGTGTAACCAGGAGGTTTCTACCAGTAAAAAGAGCTGTTCATGGGGGATATCTGGGCGTGCAAACATAGATATTACAGCACTTTGTTCGGTACCCAAAACAAATACATTTCAAAGTGATTTAGTTTTTAACACGCGTAATGACTGTTGGATAAATACGTATGCATCTTTTGATAATTTGTTTTGTGTTTTTATAAATATTTAACTCGTAAAGTAGTTCAATCCAGAAGCATTTGGATGCCCCAAACAAGCGGGGTGTCAGGATTTGCTAATTCAGTGTGAATATTATACACAAAAATACTCAATACGTGTGTCAATAACAGTGGCCTCAAACAGAAAAAATATATTTTTTTAAATAACCGACGTTTCGGGCCATGGCCCTTCTGCGCAGCACACGGAGAGGCCAGAGAGGTCGAGTTTGTACCAAATGCTGAAAAGAAGGTTCATTGCATATAACGTTGCCTTCCATATACGTTTTCTTTTTTAAAGCCACAGTGTTGACAAATGTGTTGAGTTTGTGGTGTAGTTGTGTGTGGTAGGGTACGACCCCCGCCAGTGCTGCAGCATCACTAATTAAATAATAAAACAGCGACAGTCGCGCGAGCGGCCTTGAGGTCTTTAGCCACGTAGCTCCCTGGCATTTCCTGGGCGGTCCCATGGTGTAATGGTTAGCACTCTGGACTTTGAATCCAGCGATCCGAGTTCAAATCTCGGTGGGACCTCACTTTGACGCGGGTCATTTTGAAATCCACGTTTGAGATTTAATCCGGGGACACGAGTGTGTATCGCGTGATAAAAATTATAAGTGGCTTTTTTTTTACTCCCCCCCCCCCCACATTCAGGCTGCCGTTCGCGGATCCGGCGCGTTCCATTGCCGTGCGTGGTCCGACGCGCGTCCCGCGAGTGCCCTCTGGTGGCCACTCGCGGGATGTTATAGCACGTGGCCTCATAACTTTGACACCGTGGGGAATGCCGCGCCGCCTTAAATATTCGTTTTTAACCTTGTACCTTGTTCCAAGTCATTTTTTTTTTCTACGAAAGGAAGGCATTGGTTACGTACATTGGATAATGAACGAGAAGGCATCCTCGTGCCTTCGTTTCAGGAGAGGGATGTAAACACCTGCCGAGAGCCGGATCACCATGTGGGCTTTTCTTGCGACCAGTATTATTCAACACGCCGGTGGGCTGAACTGGTAACTAATTGCCACGGATTGTTTACGTGACAACCCTTACTGGTTGGCTGTGTCGGGTGGTCGCGGGTTTAACAACACATTTATATTTGCGCGATCTCACACAAAAACCTTTGTTATGAATCTGCCCATAGTAACAAAAAAAAAAACAGCTGCTTTGTTGTAAAATGTAAAAGGCGCAGCCTTGCAAGTGCCTGACCACGCCACTGCTAGCAGAAGGGGTCTCCGCTAGAGGGAGCTTCTAGACAGCCACTCCAGAGAGCGGGTGCTTGGCCTACTCATCCACGCTAGCTACGCGGGCCTTGCATACCTACAGTGTTTGTTGAGACAAATATCAGGAGGGTCCTGTAGGCGTACTGACTTGGCACACGAGTTGGAGGTTAACCTGACCGAAGTTGCCGGTGCTTTCTAAAGGCGGTCGCATTTTACCGTTCGTAAGTTGTCGATCCGCGACGGGACATTGGATCGCTCGTCGTGACGGCTGATTGGCGTCGGCTTCCGCTTCTTCAGATAATCAATGGGATCTTTGCGATTGGGGCCCCTGTTGCTTGAGTTACATTTTGCTTTTGCATTTTTCTATTCTTTTGTTCGTCCATTGCCCTCGGGAATGTAGCAAGGAATGACGCGGACAATGATTGTTTTTGTTGTTCTCTAAATTATTTATTGTTGATAAATTCTCCAGAGTTGTTTCCTTCCCAAAAGTGCATCGAGACGTTGGTTCTCATCTGCTTTCTACAGCCGTAAGGTAGTGGTGGAAATAGTACATTTCTATGGTGGGGGCGAGTCTATCCAAAGGACGACCACTGTCAACTTTCAAAGCAGTACTCATTTCAACGAGCCCAGCCACACGTTGGACTGAGTCAGTGCCCGCCACCAGGAGTTGAACTCCGACCGCGAGTCGCTCGCTCTGCCGCCTACAGCCACCCGGCCGGATATTGTTGAATAAGTTAAATAAATGAATAAAACGGCGTCCACCGCCGATTGTGCGTGCAAACCCGTGAGTCGTCTTGTCGCCGAATTCAATTTTCATCGTTTGACGTGCGCAGCTGCAGCAGCAGCAGCAGGAGGAGGCTGCGGCCACCGCCGGCAAGAAGAAATCGGCAAAGTTCGTGTCCCTGTACACAAAGGCGGGCGAGGACCGCCTGACCGTGCGCCTGCCCGGACGCCACCCCTGTGACTGTCTGGCCCAGAAGCACGGCCTCGTCAACAACTGCCTGTCGTGCGGCCGCATCGTGTGCGAGCAGGAGGCCTCGGGGCCCTGCCTCTTCTGCGGGAACCTGGTGAGTGCGAGCCAGAGCGTGTGAGGGTGCGAGCGAGTGAGCGAGCGGGTCAGCAACGGGGATTCGTGGGAGAGAGTTCCCGTCGGTGTTGTTGGGGAAGAGGTAGAGGTTGGGTTTAGTGTTTGGTTATAGTTGCGGTTAGGATTAGGGTTGGGGGTTAGAGTTAATGGTGTTATGGTGTAAATCATGGCTAAGGTTCGAGTTACGTTTAGGGTAATCGTGAGGGTCACAATGGGGATTAGGGGTAAGTGGTCTGGTTATGGTTGTTGGCGGTATCGTAAAATTACAATTAGAGTTCGTGTAATGGTTCAAATTTTGGTTCAGGTGAGAGTTATGATAAGGCTCAACGTGAGGTTTATGATGAGTGCTGGAGTTAGGATGAGAGCTGCTATTCGGGTTCGTGTTGGGTTTTAGTTGTCGGGGTTCTGAATAAGGCTTGGGTTTGCCTTACAGTTAGCAATGTGGTTAAGGTTTAGTCTTAAAATACGATTGCTATGGTTGTTAAGGTGAGCGCACATTATGTTTGACCGTGTAGAGCATGTGAAGTGATGTGGACTGTTCTGTAGGATTGCCAGTTAGTAGCAGAAGGAATCCATCACGACCACAAAGATGATAACCGGGCCACCAGGGCCAACTGATTTCACGTGCGGTGTAAACATCATAAAATAATCTACCGTGAGCTTATTTCACGGAATAATGCTTCAGAGTTGCACTTATACAGCCCTTTATGCCAATCCATTGCCGGACGAGGGCCTCCCCACGCCGTGCAGGTGGCAGGGGGTTATTCGACCATACTTTACCACTCCGGTCATTCCGAGTGGGGGTAGGTGGGAAGCGCCGTGTACGTCGAAGAAAAGTACAGCGCAGCAACGGATTCAGCCATCCGGAGGTCTCCTGCTGCTGCCGTTGCCGCCGCCCACGTCATCAGCGCCGCTCTGAAGTTGCCACTTTCCCAAACATCTTGAAGGCGCGCACGACGTTCAGAACACTCCGCTAAGCTGTCCCTCTGTCCGTCCGTTCTGTGCGGCCGCCGCCAGGTGTGCACGAAAGAGGAGCAAGAGGTGCTGTCGCGGAAATCCAACAAGAGCGACAAGCTCCTCAAGAAGCTGATGACCGGTACCGCTTGCTTCCTGAACGCACCGCGTTTCCCAAACGCGCCGTTTCTCTCGCCCCGTCGACGAAAGCGAAACGCGAGATAAGCTGCCGCTGCTGCCACCGCCGCTGCTGCCACTGCGGCCACTTCTGCCGCTGCCACTGCAGCTGCCGCCTCCGCTGCCACTGCTGCTGCTATTACTGCTGCCAATGCTGTCACTACCACTGCTGCCACTGCTGCTGCTATTACTGCTGCCAATGCTGTCACTACCACTGCTGCCACTGCTGTCACTACCACTGCTGCCAATGCTGTCACTACCACTGCTGCCACTGCTGCTGCTATTACTGCTGCCAATGCTGTCACTACCACTGCTGCCACTGCTGTCACTACCACTGCTGCCAATGCTGTCACTACCACTGCTGCCACTGCTGCTGCTATTACTGCAGCCAATGCTGTCACTACCACTGCTGCCACTGCTGTCACTACCACTGCTGCTGCTATTACTGCTGCCAATGCTGCTACTGCCGCTGCCTCCACTGCTGCTAGCCACCGCTGCTGCTACTACTGCTGCCACTGCTGTCACTACCACTGCTGCTGCCACTGCTGTCACTACCACTGCTGCTGCCACTGCCGCCCCCGCTGCTACTGCCACCAGCCGGTTTATAACGTAGACCGGAGTGTCTCGAAACGGCAAAAGAACGCGAGGAATTGTGGCACAGGCGAACTTGGCGGGGTGGTCACGTGGCTCGGAAGGGGTGCCTGCCCCTTGTCAGAACGCTTTTAGGCAGCACCCACCGCTGAGACGTTCGGTTTTTGGGCCTGTGTGTGGGGTTGGGAAAGGGGGGGGGCCATGTGCAAGGGACTTCAAAACAAGGTCTCGTTGGCAACCCAAACGGTCGGTGGAACACCGATCAAATAATAATAGTTTACACTTATAAGGCGCAAGTCATCCAGGGATCTCAGTACGCCATGCATGAAGTTGGGAAATATGGTCAGGGCGACATCCGTGAGGCATCGGTAATAAAAGCGGTCACGGAAGCGGCGCTTTTCTCTATCCGCTGCTGTATCAGAGCCCTTCCACACCATCTCATGGGTCATTGCAGTCGTTTGACCATACTTCACCGTGCTGGTCAATGCCGGTTGGTGAAGGCGGAGAGGATGGATGTGGGAGTGTAGAAGTTCAGTTGAGCGATGCCGTTTTTGCGGCACTGCCCTTTGCTGCCCGTACACAACGTAGCATGGCAGGCGCATATGACAGCCTGTTTGTGCGTGGGGCTCACCCATCCAAGCGCTATCCAGGCTCAGCCCTGCCTAGCTCCCGAGATCTGAGTAGATTGGCCTCACTCTGGGTAGTTTGGTTAAAGGCAAGGCATTGGTTATCGTAATAATATCAACCTTACAAAGCGCTCGACGACCTTACAAAAAGCACAAGCTCTAGAGCTACAGCTAACGTGCTTTAGAAAAACAAAGGATTTGAATCATAAACATTATTGTTAACCTGTAATTACTGCAAACTGGTGAGGACCCAAACCCCATTCCCTGACCAACTGGCCGTGGGTCGTGCGTGGCGCGCGACCTCTCCGCGGCCGGGCGTCCCGGCAGACCACGGGCGAGAGCTGCTACCAGGCGAGGAGGCGCGCTGCCGGGAAGGCCTGGAGCAGGCGCAGCAGCACCGCGACAAGCTGCTAGAGTACGACAAGAACAGGTGGGCAGCACTCGCACCACCACCCGCACCGCCACCACCACCACCACCGCGCCTCACCACCTGATATCGGGCGTCGTTGTCGTTGGTCCCGCGCGTTGCAGCGTGCGCCGCACGCAGGTGATCGACGACGAGTCCGACTACTTCGCCACGGACTCGAACCAGTGGCTGAGCGCGGAGGAGCGCGAGAAGCTGCGGCGGCGCGAGGAGGAGCTGCGGGAGGCGCGCCACGCGTCGCGCACGCAGCTCAAGGTGACGTTCGACTTTGCGGGGCGACGCATCACGGAGGACGACTCGCCCGTCAACGTCTACGACCGGTGCGGCCGCGCACACGCACGAGCACGCACAAACACGCACAAACACGCACGAGCACACACGAGCACACAAACACGCATGCACACACGCACAAACACGCACGAGCACACACGCACGTACCTACGTACGCGCGCACGCACCAGCACGTACACGATCTCAGCCACAGTGGCGGATCCAATGGGGGTGGCGATGGGCGGACGATAGCCCCCTCGCCTTGCGACCCTCAAACTTGTTGTTTTGTTGACGCTTAGTCGATGTATGTTTAATTTATTCTTTGTTCACAAGGGGCTATCATTTTTAAAATGTTTCAGGACTGCAAACTCATGCAGGTTGGCCAACTTCCACAATTTCCCCAGCTCTGTGATACCCGATATATTGTTTCAGCCTGTTAATGAGAGTTTATACAACCCGTATAAACTCGCGCACACGCATAGACAAATCGTGTGTCTGCACACGATTTGTAGCCATTACAATTGCTGCATGTTGAGCCAAATACCACTAGGTGTCACTCCAAGAACATATTTTTTACAACACTCAAAACTATTAAGCCTGGGAAACACCCTGTGTGTATATTGAAGAAAACGCAACACATTCGTCAATAATACTGTGGCCTTCAAAGGGAGAGTAGATGATAGGCAACGTTTCGGGAAATGACCCTTCTTCATACCACCTCGAGAGGCCAAAGAGACGGGGTGGATAAGATTCGCGGAGTGCAGTTTACGCCATGGGGCCTGGGGAGAATGAAACCATTAAAAACATTTCTGATAACCAATTTGTTTTTATTGGCTTATGAATAGTTGCCCAATAGTAGCCACTGAGTAACAGACAACCCCTTACAATAAGTAATATTGCTGGCACGTTGCATTGTGGGAAGAGTTGTTCTCGTGAGCGCCCGGCATGGTCCGCTTAGCGGCGCATTCCTGTGTGCAAACTATACGATTCTTAAGTGAGTGGGGCTTTAACAGGACGAGGGGACGATAGTCGGTGGTCTGGACTCGCCATCCAGTGACGGCCAAAGTAGGACACACCAGAAGTTAACTCCTCCATGGCGATGGAGCAGTCAAATCAACTCGCATGCACAGAGGGTGGTGAATGATGAGTGAATGTTAAAGTTCACTAATTTGTGTTTCTTACTTCTCTTGTAAGGTCGCTTGCAAGTTCTCTTCCCCTGTATGGCTTAGCAAAGACAAACGCCATCAACCAGAGATCATCACTGCTTTATGGGTTGGTTTTGAGTTCGTTATTGGCAAATTAGGGCGAGGTTTGGATTAGAGCGAAAACAAAGTCTTGAACGGCCACGGTAGGACTTGGATGATGTAACTCCAAGTGAAGCTCTTGGCCTTCGAATCGAGATTTGTGTGTAGGATGCTCGGGGTGTAATGGCAGGATAGCACAGGCAGCTTGCACATTTGGCATGGAGCATGCCAGGAAGGTATATTAGGCATGACTGAAAAGCAGGTTGCGGTGGGTGGGGCATGTGCGAAGAATGGAGAAGGGCAGGGTTACCGAGACGGGTACAGGCGTTGCACTTTACGATCATCGGCCACGATCCATCACTGCCAAACAGAAATTGCCGAGGAGTGGCACCCAGGAGTGGGTAACCGAGCGGAAGAGCTCAAGCCAGATGGCGGCGGTGACGAGTCCTCGGGTAGGACGGCGTCGACTCCGCAACAACGGAGGGCCCCGGAGGCAGGCGGCGGTGGTGACCGTTACTCGTGGGCCTTGAAGGAAGGATGGGCGTCGGCCGTGAAGCGGCCGCGGGATGTGGCAGACGGAAGGAAGCATCGGCGAGGTGCGGGTGGCGTTAACTGCGTTTGCCCCGACGACCTTGAGACGTTTGCCTTCACCCTCCCCCCCGCCCCCCTCCCCGGCCGCCACCGCCGGCGTCGCGCCACCTCCCCCGCAGGGAGGACGCCGTGGTGCAGGAAGTCAGCCACGGCCGAGCGGGGCGCCCCAAGGGGCAGGTGGGCGCCCCGCGCGACGACCCCCCGCTCGGAGAACTCGTCAACCCCAACATCTGCCAGCCAGCGCCCGTGGTGAGGCTGCTCGGACTGCTGCTGCTACTGCTGCTGCTGCTGCTCCTGCTACTGCTGCTGCTACTGCTGCTGCAGCTGCTACTGCTGCTGCTGCTGCTGCTACTGCTGCTGCTACTGCTGCTGCTGCTCCGTGGACCGCCATCCGCAACCGGCGTGGCCGCTCCCCCTCGCTCCCACACATTTGCGTGCCTGTCGGAGTCGTCCATACTTCACCACTTTGGACAATGCCGCACCAACCTCTGCTGACCCCACCACGCAGCACAGCCCCGCTGCTGCCTTTGGCGACCCGGCGTGTGTGGTGGTCACTCGGCTGTATCCAGGCCTTAATCCCTGCTTGGCTTCCGAGTTATGGCGACGTTGGGTGCGTTCTGTGCGATTTGGAAAAGAGAGCGCGTGGCCCCGAACGAAGGTAGCGCGACCGAGAGGACGCCCGGGGAGTGATGAGATCTGCTCGTACGGCCGTCAAAAAGTCGAATGGCACACGAAGCTGACGCCTTCCTTTCTTCAATATTACGTATCGTGTAATCTGAGATTAATCGCAATGGAAATTATCTCTCGTGATGCAGCGAACTCTCCTTGAACACGGATGACTTTGCCCCCCCCTTCCCCGTCTGACGAAGGACATCACCGTCGACCGAGTGCTGAGCCAGCTTGGCTGTCGTGTCCACGTTGCATCCCCGAGATCCTCCTGTAACGCGAGCGCTCCCCTCCCCCCCCGCCCCCATTGCCCAGTGGGTGCAGGAGGATGAGAGGGGGGGAAGGGACGGCGGCAAAGCCCGCCGGAAGGACCCCGTGGCGGCGGGCGGCGGGCGTGCGCCCGGGACGCAGGCGGACCCGGAGCGGAGCCGGATCCGGATCCAGGATCGGGAGCTGATGGAAATGTCGGACTCGGGGATGTGCCTGAGCATGCACCAGCCCTGGGCCTCTCTGCTCGTCAAGGGCATCAAGAAGTGAGGGGCAGCTGAGAGCTGGGGGTCGGGGGTCAGGGTGGGGGCAGGAAACGGCAGGGCAGCTCCCCACCCCTTCCCCCCCACCCCTAGCATCTCTGTGCATGCACACGAATGCGGACGATGCTCTTTGATTTTGACGAGAAGTCGTAAAACGCATCCATCACGAACGCTTACGGAGCACCGTCAAGTGCCGATGGCGTCTCGTGTCGTGAGCCCACGGCTCGCAGCCTACGTGGTAATTCACAGCCCCTTTGTGATTCCACTGCTGGGTGGTGAAGGCCTCCCCTTGCTCTATCAGCGATGAGGGTTGGTGAAGGGTTGGGTGGCCCTGGCGGTAAACGGTTCACGTATCGCACAGCTCCGATGTTATCGCGGCCGGAAATGACGCTCCGGTTACATCGTTTGTTAGTGTGGTGCACTAACCGCAACCTTCTGCGGTGTGTAACTATCAGCACTGGTGGGAGACTAAGATGGCCAGGCTTGGTGTTGAGCCACACCAACCCCTCGTGCACCGTGCCGGCCTACATAAAGTGCTCGCTGATGGCACGTGCACCAACAGCCTGTGTCTTGTGTGAGCGTTTAGGAGTGGTAGTGTATCGGTTAGGGCACTGCGCTACAAACTCGCCAACCCGAGTTCGATTTCTGCTGGCGGCCAACACCCGTGACGATTATCTGAACCGGTCGTCCTGGGCATCCCCTAGGTCGACTTCAAATGAGTACCTGGTGCGACGTGCAATCACGCCACTGACCACCCACCCCCTCGTGCGCCGTGCCAGCCTTCACAGGTGCGACTCTCTAACGGCGCTTGGCCCACCATCGGTTCGTTACAGGCTACACGCGGGACCTTTGTCTTTGCAGGAGCGAGGGCCGCACGTGGTACACGTCGCACCGTGGCCGGCTCTGGATTGCCGCCGGCTCAAAGCAGCCGACGTCGCAGGAGGTCGCCGAGGTGGAGGAGACGCACCGCACCCTCAAGCACGGTGCGAACGCCGGCGCCGCCAACACCGCCCATCGATCGTCACGGCACACAAAACCTCGCCCTGTACAGTGGGCTCCCGCTTGCCGCTCGCTGGACTAAAGTGTGGCGGATGTCTGGATAGACTGGCCCCTCTCAAGGCACTGTGGAATATCCACTGTCGGTTCAGGGTCCCTAACAGCAGGGATGAGTCGATGAGTCCGCACCCCATTTTAGTCGGGAGATGGGTCGCAAGTCAAAAGGTCGCCCCGGCATGCGTTGTTGATATCGTTGCTTTGGACTTTATTTTACTGTAAAGCAATTCACGACATAAATCGCGTGCATTCTGCTCGATTAAGTGTCATGAATGAAATTGACAATTTGGTTTACTTCGTTGTTTTTAAAGACGGTAGGTTTTAGACATTTAATTAAATCATCTTGTGAGCAATCACTGAAATTGCAATATCATCACTAGGCCTCCTTTGCCAGTACCAAAATGTAATAATAATATATGCATTGTCCTTGAAACTGATTGGTCCACACCAATCAGTTTCAAGGACAATGCATATATTATCATAGTATGTTTTTTGTTTGTATTTTGACTGCAGGTGTTGTGGTTAATGCAGGCATGAATCCTTGTAAAAAGGTTTCAGTTTTGTTGCCAGAAAAAAGGGGAAAAACCCTATTATTATTATTATTATATGAAATTGCAATAGTTTGTCAGTCATCTAAACAATGTACTGCCCCTTTGAGTTCCAGTTATCCTTCCTATTGCTTAGCTCACAAGCACAGTGCACACGCTCACACTCTCATCGCAATGTCACCGCTCACGCCTTCTCTCGCGCTCTGCCTCCCGTCCACACCTCCTCGCGTCTGTCTCTCCCCGTTCCCTCTTCCACCCTCTGCTCACCCACCCACGTGCCATCCCGCCCACCCACCCACGCACGCGCCATCCTGTCAATCCACCCACCCGTCCGCGCCATCCCGCCCACCCACCCACACGCCATCCCGTCAAACCACCCACCCACCCGCGCGTCACCCCGCCCACCAGTCAACCCACTCGCGCGCCATCCTGCCCACCCCTGTTTGTCACCCCCCGCCCCTCCCCAACCCCCCACCCCCGTCGCCCGCCCCAGGCGAGCGAGTGGAGTTCCCCGCCGATTACCCGACGGCCTGCCTCCTGGGCTGCGTGGACGTCATCGACTGCCTCCCGCAGGAGCAGTACCGAGAGCAGGTGGCGCTCGCTCGCTACGGGGGAGGGGGGTGGGGGGTGGGGAGAGGAGGGACTGTTGCGTTGCCCGAGGCCGCGTTCCAGGAGATCGGGTTTCAGGTCGCGGCTCGCGCGCTTGTGGGGGACGTGGGCGGGCGGGCAGACGGGCAGACGGGCAGGCGGTGCCTTCCCACGCGATAGGAAACGAGTCATTTAGCGCTTTAATCGACGTCCCTGTGGGTCGCGACCGGCGAGGCGTAGCAACGGCTCGTGGCCGTTTTAAAGTGTCCGCGTGCAGCAGTCTGTCGTGTTTTCAGCTCGACGGCAGAATGTTTTCGCGGTCTCGTGAGGATCGCCGCGAGGCTGTGGCACGCATAATGTCGCGAACGGTGGAGATTTTTTTTTTCCTCCTTTGGCTGCCAGTGCCAGATAGGTTAGAAGTGAGCACCGTTGGCCTGGGTTGCATTTGAGCTAAACGAGTGGCCTCGAGGCGACGCTTAAAAGCAACTCGCGCGGAACTGCCAGAGTGGCGTACAACCCGGTATTCCGGTCTCCACTGGAACGGAGCTCACACTGCACACTCCCACGTCCCACACCGTTCGGTAGCTTCCCCCAAACAAACGTACGCAAAGGTAAACCAAGTGGTGCAATTTTCCACAATGCGATTTCGGATTGAACGCGGCACGAATGCAAAAAAATAAATACGCGCCTCGTTTGCTTGTGAGTGACATTGAGAACGTCGGTGCTCGTCCTTTATGTTGATTTCCATTTTTGGCACGCACGAGCCCGCGCGAGGCAGAGGAGTCTCCTGCAGGAGGTTCGACTGCTCAGCGCCCTCGCCTGCTTTCGGGTCGCATTGTCGCACGTTGATCGGCACGGCGTCCGACGTTTCGCCCCGCGTGCGGGGGGAGCTTCTTCGGGATACCCGATTCGCGTTCATTTTGAGAAAAAGCTCCCAGGCGCGCGGGGCAAAACGTCGCCCAGCGTGCCGAACGGCGATCGCCACAACCGGAGATGACACAACGGAGAGCCGTGCAGCATAACCGCCAACACCACCGCAGCGAGATTCCACATTTCCTTACTTCGCCCCCCCCCCCACCACCCCCAATCTCCCCCCCCCTCCCCTACGATCGTAACTCCCAGTTTCCCGAGGGGGAGTCGGGGTCTCCATTCGTCTTCGTGTGCGAGCGCCCGCAGGAGCTGCTTGTCAAGGTCCCCATCAAGGGACGCCACAAAATCTGTGAGTCCGCCCCTGCACCCCCCCCCCCCCCCCCCCCCCGGCGACTCCTCTCGGACGACTATGGCAGTCGCACCTCGGCGTTTCTCACAACTCCGTTAGCGTGTTGTGAATTAGCCTGTCGTTAATTCCACAGTTATCCCCCTCAACGTTACATTGACCGTTAAAGACCGCACGTTTGCACATCTAACTGTATGTATGTATCTGCGTGAGTGTGTCTACGTGACTGTTGTGTGTTTATGTCACTGAGTCTCAGTGGGAGTGACCTCTCAGCCCTTGTGTTGACTGCATCTAGTCCCTGTGTCTACCTGTGTGTCTGCATGGCGGTTATGTCTCAGAGTCTGAGTGTCTCACTCTCTCAGCCCTTGTGTTGACTGCGTGCTCTTTGTTTGAGACGTTTCGCTGACGGACATTGTTGGCTTCGGGATCACAGCCTCTTTAACGTTTCACAACCCAAGCTGCAGTTAAATTTTGATTTAAAGCTTTCGTGGCTGCAGGGATTCATATTCTTGGTTCTTTCGGTAAAGTAACGTAGAAGGGAAACAATAAAATAATAAAAATATAAATATGGCATAATAAAAATAGAATTTTTTTTTATTATTTTATTGTTTCCCTTCTACGTGACTTGACCGAAAGAACCAAGAATATCAAGCTGCAGTTGTCGCAATATTTAAAAACAAATGCGTTCATTTGTTTTCGGGGGTGGATATCGGGAACCATAGCAACAGTCAATCGGGACATCGGACTTTGTCAATCAGAACAGTCAGTCAGGACAGTCATGTTTTGATTGACTGTCACGTTTTCTTTAACTTCCTAAGCCATTCGATTTACTTTTCATCATATGTTGTGCAATGTGTTCCGCCACCTCTACTTTCCTTGCCCCAATGTTATAATTCTATTTTCATAGATTTATAATTTGAAATAGCACGTGTGTGTTTTTACTCGCCCTTATTGGCATTTGCGACCGTATTAATTCACCGTTCAATGTGGTCGACGCTTATTAAATTTGAAAAAAGAAACCGTGTGTGTGTTCTCACATCGTCGGTTAATGTCACGCCCCACCCCCCCCCCCCCCACGAAGACGGACCGAGTGAACAAGCGTGCAGATCCCGGCGGGACCGGCAACGTTTCGTCCCCCTGCCGACGTGGTTTTTTTTCGCCGTGCGGTGCTCACGGGCGTTTGAAATCTGTGTCGCAGGGAAACTGGAGACCCACGTCCACCAGGGAGCCCAGAAGGGCCTCATGAGGCAAATGCAGAGGGACTACTGATGGGGGAGTCGGTGACCGCTCCACTCCGCTCTGCCCGCCCGCCCGCCCGCAGGGGACCACGCTTGTCCGATTTACCCGCGGCGGCTGCGGAAATCTCAGATGCCGTAGAGGGTAAAAAGGTAAAGAAGCAGCGCTGCAATAATTGGTTTGCTTGCGCTCCGTTAGAGGGAGCTCTTGGGAGAGCGCCACCAAGAAGGTGTTTTGCATTCCCTGCCAAGCTGGGCAGACGTCTCGGAAGAACCACAGTAATATATATAGAAAATAAACCTGTAATTCAATGAAGTTATTGGTTAAAGCTGACGCAATAGAATGCATTCACTTGCATTAGTTTTATAGCGGAGAAAGATTATCGCAAAATCTGTCCAGCCCTACCAGCCACAAGCAGCTCCGTTGTCAGAAGCATCGTGTACAACGTTGTGGTGTGGCTCGCAAAAGTATCTGCAAATTCTGCTGCAGGGATTAAATCTGCAAATGGAAATGGCAATTGCCACTCGGAAAATCAAATATCTAGCCCTTTCACATTCTATGATTATGCAATAGAAAATATTCTGGTCACGGCATTAAAAAAAACGGTTGGATCTGTAAAAAAAGAAATGACTTGGTTTAGCGACACCATCATACAGACGCCCGCTATTAAAATAAAATTGACTTGAAAATGCTGCTGGAAGCTGGTTTGTGTTGTGCTGAAAGTGTGGAAAATTGTTGGCGCCAGAAAGAAATTGTGTTTTTTTTTTTTGGTCTGGCTTGGAGGATCGCAAACAAAAACAAAATCTAATTTAGCGCCCAAACATCCACGAGCAGGGTTCTCCTGAGCGCTGAGAAGCAGCTGCTCGCCCGAGTATTTCCCAGGTCAAGCGTGTGGCGTCTCACCGCTGGGCGGCGGGGAGCCGGACAAGCGAAGGCGTGAAACCCGCTTCGTCCTGCGGCGACCCATGTCCGCAGATACAAAGGCAAAGTTCCCCCGTGCAAGCCTTTAACAGACTGTCAGGGCAAGTGCTGTTGGCGAGTGGCGCCTACGAAGGCCGCCACAACACACGAGGGGGTGGCGTGGCCAACACCACGCCCGGCCGCCTTTGTCTCCACAGTGGCGATGTTCACACACCGCACAAGGTACTCATTTGAGGCTGAGTCGACCTAGGGGAGGCCCAGGACCAGTTCGGCTAATCTTTACTGGGGTTGGTGGGGACTGCCTCGGGTTAGTCGCGCAGCGCGCTAACCCGGCACGCTAACCCAGCACGCTAACCCGGCACGCTTACCCGGCACGCTAACCCGGCACGCTAACCCGGCACGCTAACCCGGCACGCTTACCCGGCACGCTAACCCGGCACGCTAACCCGGCACGCTAACCCGGCACGCTAACCCGGCACGCTTACCCGGCACGCTAACCCGGCACGCTTACCCGGCACGCTTACCCGGCACGCTAACCCGGCACGCTTACCCGGCACGCTAACCCGGCACGCTAACCCGGCACGCTTACCCGGCACGCTAACCCGGCACGCTTACCCGGCACGCTAACCCGGCACGCTTACCCGGCACGCTTACCCGGCACGCTAACCCGGCACGCTTACCCGGCACGCTAACCCGGCACGCTAACCCGGCACGCTTACCCGGCACGCTAACCCGGCACGCTTACCCGGCACGCTAACCCGGCACGCTTACCCGGCACGCTTACCCGGCACGCTAACCCGGCACGCTTACCCGGCACGCTAACCCGGCACGCTAACCCGGCACGCTTACCCGGCACGCTAACCCGGCACGCTTACCCGGCACGCTAACCCGGCACGCTTACCCGGCACGCTAACCCGGCACGCTTACCCGGCACGCTAACCCGGCACGCTAACCCGGCACGCTAACCCGGCACGCTAACCCGGCACGCTAACCCGGCACGCTAACCCGGCACGCTAACCCGGCACGCTTACCCGGCACGCTAACCCGGCACGCTTACCCGGCACGCTTACCCGGCACGCTAACCCGGCACGCTTACCCGGCACGCTAACCCGGCACGCTAACCCGGCACGCTTACCCGGCACGCTAACCCGGCACGCTTACCCGGCACGCTAACCCGGCACGCTTACCCGGCACGCTTACCCGGCACGCTAACCCGGCACGCTTACCCGGCACGCTAACCCGGCACGCTAACCCGGCACGCTTACCCGGCACGCTAACCCGGCACGCTTACCCGGCACGCTAACCCGGCACGCTTACCCGGCACGCTTACCCGGCACGCTAACCCGGCACGCTTACCCGGCACGCTAACCCGGCACGCTAACCCGGCACGCTTACCCGGCACGCTAACCCGGCACGCTTACCCGGCACGCTAACCCGGCACGCTTACCCGGCACGCTAACCCGGCACGCTAACCCGGCACGCTTACCCGGCACGCTAACCCGGCACGCTTACCCGGCACGCTAACCCGGCACGCTAACCCGGCACGCTAACCCGGCACGCTTACCCGGCACGCTAACCCGGCACGCTTACCCGGCACGCTAACCCGGCACGCTTACCCGGCACGCTAACCCGGCACGCTAACCCGGCACGCTAACCCGGCACGCTAACCCGGCACGCTTACCCGGCACGCTTACCCGGCACGCTTACCCGGCACGCTTACCCGGCACGCTTACCCGCGCGCACGCACGCCGTCTCACGCCCCCGCGCTCGCCTGTCGTTTCCTCCGCGGAGACGTCGCGGTTTAGGAATAGGAACCGTTCTGAATGGCGCTCACTAGACTCCGCGTGATTGGCGTTCGCGGGAAGAGCCGGTGTGGCGTATCCGGGCACGTTTCCACCGACCGCTTGTTAGCAACGATACCGGTCCCTCGATTTAAAACCGGCTCTTAAACTCGCGATACGTGCGTGCATTGTGCATGTGAGAATCGCATCGCCGTGCATGCAAATGATGTGCAAACCGCTCGATGTACCATCGAGCAGATGAACCCCAATGGTCACGCAGACGGAGGGAAGTTCACGGCAGTCCGTCCACCACACTTCTTTTTCCCGGACAGCCTCAATCGCATCAACACATTCACTCCTGCATTCCATGCACTCACCCATCTGTACATCTACCCCACCTCACCTATACCTCACCTCGTATCCACCCATCACATCTGCCAAGCCACTCAATCATCAACCCTTCCGTAACCCATCCACCTATCTACGCGTGTATACATCCGTACATACATGTATACCGATCCACTCATTTCATAGATCTATATACCCCCCCCATCTACCCACCCATGCAGCCACCAATCTACTTACCCACACAATCATCTACACATCCACTGACAAAACATCCACCCATTCACCCACCCATTCCCACCCACCATCCATTGTTTCATTCCATCCATTGTTACCCTCCTGCTAACCCTTTCATCCGCTCATTCCTTTCATCCACTCGCTCCTCCACACATAATCGACCTCCCCCCTCGCCTCCAACCCTCCCTCCCGTCCGTTTCCGTGCTGCTTGGATCTCATGCCTGATTTAATTTGAAACGAGCGCGATGTCGCGCGGTAATGGCTTTAAATTAGGTCTCGCGGCTGTCCGACATCAGCATCGCGAGCGCGCCGCGTGATGGAGCGGAGCTCTCGTCATTAGCGGAGGGAGGGGGGGGTGGTGGTGGTGGAAGTTGGGGGGGTTGGAGGGGGGTACAACAGGAGTATCCATTATTCAGAGCGAGGTAATTGGACCCCAGGCCGCACACAACACGCGCGGAGGTGGGGGCAGGGGAAGGAGTGTTGGGTCGAAGGGGTTAGCGTTGGGGTAAGGGGTCAGGGTTAGGGTCAGGGATGTGGAGAGTTGGGGTGGGGGGTTCAGTGACTGGTGCGGAGTCCGGTTAGCGGAGCTATTGAGGGACGCAGGCGGTGCAACTGCACCCCGGGGGCCCCACGGATCGACGGTGCCTCCGCCGGGCCACGAGTGTTGGATTCGTGAAAGATCGCGGCGGTTGCTGCTGCTGCTGCGTGGTGAAGATTTGAGGGTTGCACGGGGTGAGCGTCGGTTCGTGGTTTCGGCTTCGTGAATGGTGAGGGTCGTTGTGGCGCGCCACGCTGTGAAGGTGCACCTAACCGTAACTTAGAAGAGCCGTTTGTCCATTAACAGAAAGCTTCGGTCCCATGTGGGGGGCAGCCTCCGTGACATTTCAGCCTCGAGCGTGAAGCTTAACAAGCTGCTCAGGTGGTGTTTTCCAATTGGTGGAGCCTGAAACACCTCCACCCCCCCCACCTCCATCCCCCCCCCCACCTCCATCCCCCCCCACCTCCATCCCCCCTACCTCCATCTCCCCCCACCTCCATCCCCCCCACCTCCATCCCCCCCACCTCCATCCCCCCCACCTCCATCCCCCCACCTCCATCCCCCCCACCTCCATCCCCCCCTACCTCCATCCCACCCACCTCCATCCCCCCCTACCTCCATCCCACCCACCTCCATCCCCCCCTACCTCCATCCCACCCACCTCCATCCCCCCCCCACCTCCATCCCCCCACCTCCATCCCCCCCCACCTCCATCCCCCCCCACCTCCATCCCACCCACCTTCCCCCCACCTCCATACCCCCCCACCTCCACCCCCCCCACCTCCATCCCATCCTAACCGCATTGTCTCATTGATGTCCACCGCATATCAAAACCGGCCACGAGAGCGACGATTACGACTCTCCTCGTGTACCTTAACGGCCTTTTAATTGCTGTCGGACAGCGCAGGAGGTAATTGAGGTGGTCCGCCACGACCCCCCCCCCCAACATGGCTCACTCCCGTGCACCCCTCCCCCAACATTGCCCCCCCCCCCCCGCTCCTCACCACCGCAAGTCACACGCGCGGCTGGTGCGCGTTGAGGGATGGCAGCAATATGTTGAGTGGATCGATGAGCGAGCACGGCTCCAACGAGTAGACTCGCCAAGATCAACGGCTCCCTCTCTCTCTCGCGCTCTCTTTCACGCTCTCTCGCATCCCCCACTCCTCCTACTCCGAGTCTCTCACACGCACAATCTCTCACCCTATCTCTCTGTCTCGCACACTCTCTCCCTGTCTCACTCTCCCCGTCTCACTCTGCTGCATTCCCGGGACCTGGCCGACCTACCGGACACAAAATGGAGAGACCATTTCTCCCCCCTCATTGTGGTCGCCCCCCCAATGGAAACACATCTAAAAGTCTACCGTAGCCAAACGGTGCGGTGATCTCCAGTGGAGATTAGCACGGTTGGCTACGTACGGTGAGAAAGAAGTTCAACGCACATACTGGCTGTGATGTTAAATTGTCGTTGTGGTAAATGTGGCTAAAATGATGCCGGTGATGCTGGTCATGATGGTTATGATGGTGGTGATGGTTATGACGATGGTGGTGATGATGATGATGGTGGTGATGATGGTGGTGATGATGGTGGTGATGATGGTGGTGATGTTTGCCCGGCAAAAACAACCCCCTACCTCCTCATGGGTCCGGACGTCAACGCTCTCAATTTAAATTGGCCTTTCCCCTCATGGCGCTTGTAACCACCACAGCGGCTAAATGGGGACTCTGGATGGGTGCGAGGGCCTGATAACCCCTCCACCTTCAATTAATTACCACAAAACCACGTAAAAAATATCTAATTAATAAGCTTGTGCCGGAGGCCCCAGAGGGACAGGCGTCTATGACGTCTCCTGGCCAAACCCCATTTGGCGGAGCCAGCAGATTGAGTCTTTACCCTCGGGGCTCCTCCAGAAACAACAAAAAGCCACTACGGATGGCCATGTGGAATGTTCGAATGCTCACTGCGGAGGAGAGGCTGCCACTCCTCTGTCAGGAGCTGGACCGGTACCGCCTGGATCTCTGTGGTATTCAGGAGGTCCAGTGGACCGGCTCTCGCTCCTGCCACCATGAGGGGTGGACAGTCCTCTACTCGGGGCAGGAGACTACCAAACAACAGGGAGTGGCTCTTCTTCTGAACAAAAGAATGAAGGGGGTGTGGGAGCGTGGCGGTGAGGTGTGAAAATCGGTAAGCCCCAGACTACTTTGGGCTAGCCTCCCCATCAACCGGAGGCGAGGAGTGGTGGTCGTGGTTACTTATGCCCCCACCAAAGATGAACATCTGTGGAGGGATGCAGGCAAGGCCAGTGAGTCAGATGCTTTCTATGACCTGTCACAGGCGCTAGCTAAAGTGGCCCCTCTGGATAGAGTCATCCTGTTGGGCGACTTCAATGTCCGAGTTGGTCATGATGCTGGCACCTGGTCTGGAGTGATTGGAAGGCATGGGCCAGATCAGCTCATTAACAACGGAAGGAGGCTGCTAGATTTTTGTGCAGCCCATGGGCTTGTAATTACCAACACGCTGTTCTGGCATCGGAGCATCCACACAACATCATGGATGTATGCCGGGTCCAAGCAAGAACATCTGCTGGACTACGTAGTGACGGAACAGCGGATGCGGGCCTATGTCCTACCGTGGAGCTGATCTGCCCTCTGACCATCGACTTGTCATCTGTAAGATGCACCTGCCATTCTTCCACTCCGGTGGCGGGTGTACACCCTGGACCCCATTCAAACCTAAGGTGGCTTCGTCTCAGCTAGCTGATGAAAGTTGCAAGCGAGAATTTAATAATCGCTTGCGGCTGGGTTTGGCATTGTCCCCCACTCCTCCAGATGTCGAGGGTAAATGGGCGAGGTTTAGGACTGTGACGCAGCTGCAATGGCTGCTTTTGGTACATGGTCCAGACCTCCCCAGAGACCCTGGCTGACAGAGGTGTTCAGGATAGCTGTGAAAAAGCGACGGGCCCATTCTCATCGTCAACAGCATCCCATGTCAGAGAATGAGGAGGCTTACCGCAGCCTTCGCTCGGAGGTTCGGAGAGCCGTGAGGCGCTACAAGGATGGGTGGTGGTCGCAGGTTGCTGAGGAGATGGAGTCTGCCTCAATGGCCCGCGATCACAAATCACTATTTAACTCCATCAAAAAAGTAACCTGCAGCGCCACACCTATTACCATAATTAGGGGAAAAAACGGTGATCCAATCTCTGACCCCCAGGAACAGGTTTGCAGATTTGCTGAGCATTTATGTGAAGTCCTGGGGGAGGGGAAATCCCTCGACATGGAAACATCGTGGGACAAAGTGGGGATGGCCCTGTTGAGGTTGCAGTGCCTCAAATATTGGAAGAAGAAGTCACCCCCTGTGAGTGGCTGGCTGAGGTGCCATCTCTTGAGGAAGTACTAAAGGCGATCCAGGGTTTTGAGACCAGGAAAGGCACCGGGCAGAAATGATCTCTCAAGTGAAATGCTGAGGGAGGGTGGTGTTTGTGCACAGACTGCCCTACATGACATCATAACAACAGTCTGGACCACTGGATGGGTTCCACAGGATTGGAAGGATGCCATGGTGGTCCCTCTCCTTAAGAAGGGGGACCGCACAGACTGTAACAACTACAGGGGCATCTCACTCCTCAGTATGCCGGGAAAGGTCCAGGGCAAGGATTATCCAACATCGCCTTGCCAGGCATGCTGATGAGAGGCTTGCGGAGCCCCAATGTGGTTTCAGGAAAGGGCGGTCCTGCACAGATGCCATATTTTCTGTCCGTTTGCTACAGCAGAGGTGTAGGGAATTCCAACAAGACCTACATTTCTGCTTTATTGACCTAGTCAAGGCCTATGATGCCATCAGTAGGCCTGGGCTCTGGGTTGTTCTTCGTGCTTTCGGAGTCCCTGACCCTCTGCTCACGATCATTAAGGACCTTCATGATGGTGAGCGGGCCCGAGTAAAACTACGTGGCTGGGAGTCGGAGCCATTCCCTGTTCACCTTGGGGTGCGACAAGGATGTCCACTGGCTCCCACATTATTTAACATATTTTTCGACCATGTAGTTCGTGAAGCCTTTGATGGCTGTACCAGAAGAATTTCCATCTGGTACAGATACAATGGGAGGCTGATCGATGCCCAGGTGCGGTCAAGGGATGGCTCCCTATTGGTCAACCATGTTATGTATGCCGATGATCTGGTAATTGCCGCTCACTCAGGAGGATTTGGAGGCGCTGCTGAACCTGGAGCGTGCCACTAAGAGGTGGGGCCTTACCATCAGCCCCACCATAACTAAGCACCTGCCTGGGTATTTTGTACCATCGGGCACTCCGCCCCCACAACTTCCAATCGGTGATGGGGCAGTTGTCGAGAGAGTGGAGAGTTTCCCATACCTGGGCAGTGTGCTTATGACCGGCTCCGGTTTGACAGCAGAGGTCTCACTCAGAATCGGTCGCGCGGCATTATCTTTTCATCGGTTGCGTAACGCTGTGGAAGCTACCTGGTCTGTTGCTCCCCATGAAGCTTCAGGTCTTCTCGACCACGGTCATTCACTCCCTTCTCTACTTCTCTACGCTTGCGAAACGTGGACCCCCCTAATTGAGCATCTTCACCGGTTCGAAACATTTAGGTTGGCCTGCCTACAATCCATCCTGGGTTTAACGAGGCAGGATCCTGGGTTTAACCAGGCTGGATTGTGTGAGGAGCTCACATCCTTGAAAGATCTGGGCAAAGTCCCATCAGTGAGATCTTCCGGCAGGCAAGGCTGCGTTGGCTGGGTCATGTAACCCGCATACCCAGTCACCGCATGCCTAAACAGCTTTTGTTCGGCCGGAGAGAGGGGGCTAAACGGGCGTGGTATGGGCTAGAGAAGAGATGGAGTGATGTGGTACAGGAGGATGTGGAGCTGAGTGAACTTGACGATGGCTGGTACCAGCGGTGTCAAGATCGGCCTCTGTGGAAGAGGCTCGTGAAAGACGCTGCTGGGCAGTTGGAGGCAGTCGCCCTCCAACAACAACGGAGGGCGGAGGAGCAACGCTCACAACAACGAGCGGCGCACCGGGTGGTTAAAGCACAGCAAGTTGGCACAGTAGGGGGCACAGGTAGTGTATCAGCCAGTCGTCTCGGTCATCTCAGTCAGTCGACCCGTGGCACCTGGGTCTGCCCCGTGACCTTCTGCCAGCGGGCTTTCGACACTTCACGTGACCTTAAGGTGCACATAGCGTGACACAAGCGTCGTGGTGACGTCACCGTCACTTGACGAATGGCGGTTGTTGCTGTTGTGGTGTCGGTGCAGGGTACTGATAGTGATGGTGACCATAATTATGCTGATGGTGGTGCTGATGTTGGTGCTGATGTTGGTGGTGATGGTCGCGGTGATGAATGATGGTGGTGTTGACTGTGATGGTCGTGGCGATGGTGGTGATGGTGGTGGTGATGATGGTGTTGGTGATATCTGGGGAGCAGTATTTGAGGGGGTGTGACTCGGGTTGACACCACGTGGTTCCGCGGATAAAGGCTCGTGTCCCTGGGCTGCTCGGAGTTTAATAAGGGGTGACCTATGATGACCTTTCCCGGCGAAATCCTATTGCGAGAGCACGGCGCGGATCACAGACATGCACAGCTTCTCCCTCTCTCCCTCCCCTCTCCTTTCTCTCCCTCGATCTCATTCCTCTCTGCTGCCTTACACTCTCCCCCACTTGTATCTCTCTCCAAACCTCCCTTCATCATCTCTCTCGTGATGGTATCTACATCTGTCCGAATGGCTCCGTCCATCTGCCCGTGAGAGTGCCGCGCCCGTCATATCTCTGACACTCCTCCACTCACCACCTCGTCCTCTCTTTAACCATCACTCCATCTCTCTCTCTCTCCAGTCATCTCCACTCTCTCGACGAGACACCACTACACGTCACACGCTATCCCCTTCTTTTTCCCACACTGGTTCCCACCATCACTCCTCCGCCATCTCCTTCCCACATCACTCCATCTCTCTCTCAGTACAAATGTCCTTATCTTTGCACCTCCCTTACCCTTTCCCACCCTCTTACCATCACTCCTCTCTCTCTTTCGTCAGGTCTCTCACCGACTCTCTCTCCTCCGTCTTGCACTCTCCTTGCCCTCCCCACGACAAACTCCCAGCGTTCCCCTCCCCCACCACTCTCCCCCCTCCCCCACCACTCTCCCCCCTCCCCCACCACTCTCCCCCCTCCCCCACCACTCTCCCCCCTCCCCCACCACTCTCCCCCCTCCCCCACCACTCTCCTCCCTCCCCCACCACTCTCCCCCCTCCCCCACCACTCTCCTCCCTCCCCCACCACTCTCCCCCACCACTCTCCCCCCTCCACTCTCCCCCCTCCCCCACCACTCTCCCCCTCCCCCACCACTCTCCCCCACCACTCTCCCCCCTCCCCCACCACTTCCCTCCCCCAGCACTTCCCCCTCCCCCTTCGTCCTCACCGCCTCCTCCTCGCTCCGCTCGTTTGGTCTCGCAAACCGCAGAGCGCGACGCGAGGAATTCGTTCAATGCGCACCTCTCTAATGACTCCGCGCCTAATTGATTGGAGGGAGGGAGGGGGGGGAAGTGGCGGTGGGAGTGGGGCCAGGATCTCAGATCCTGCCGAGGGGAGGCGGAGAGGGTTTGGGGGGGGGGCGATCGGCGCGGTGGGGGGTCGTGATGTATCGTCTCTGATATGTCATGCCACCTATTTTTACTATCCATTTGTTTCCGCTGACCCGCTGAGTCTGAGAGAGGGGTGGGGGGGGGTGCTGACTGTGTGCGTGTGGGGAGCCGCAGCGCACGGCGGCGGTTCGCGAGCGAGCCGCGTGCGCTGCGAACCCGGCGAGCCGAGTTCGATTCCCGCTCACGGCCAACACCGGTTGACGATTTACCTGAAGCGGTCCTGGGCCTCCCCTAAGGTGGACTCAGCCTCCTCAAACGAGTACCTGGCGCGGTGTAAACATCGCCACTGGGGAGACAAAGGCGGTCGGGCGTGGTGCTGGCCACCCTCCCCCTCATAGATGTTTTTCGCTAACAGCACTTGCCCCAACAGTCTGTTCAGGCTATACGGGGGTTCTTTGTACGTGCCGTGGTTAGAAGCACTTCACCCCGAGATCTCTTCTCGCTCCTGACCTATAACAGTTGTGAATATTTGAACCGGTCCTGGACCTCTCCTAGGTCGACTCAACCATAACAATCTTGATGCGGCGTGTACACAGTAACACTGATGCGGCCGGACCTCGGCAAAGGGTTGGGCACACCACCCCCTCGTGTGCTGTTCCAACCTTATTTGGTGCTCGCAAACAGCACTTGCCCCAACAGTCTGTCGAAGGCTACGACGGATCTTTTGTCTTTGTATATATGCGCTTGTATGTGCGTGTGTCTTTGTGTGTGCGTGTGTGGCCTCAACGTGCACCTAGCCTGGCACAAGCGCCGTGGTGACGTCACCGCCACTTAGTGGTGATTGGCAGTTGTTGTGTTTATGTGTGCGTGTGTGTGTCTTTGTGTGTGCGCGTGTCTTTGTGTGTGTGTATGACTTTGTGCGTGTGTCTTTGTGTGTGTGTGCGCGTGTCTTTGTGTGTGCGCCTCTTTGTGTGTGCGCGTGTGTCTTTGTGCGTGTGTCTTTGTGCGTGTGTCTTTGTGTGTGTGTCTTTGTGTGTGTTTACGCGTGTCTTTGTGTGTGTCTTTGTGTGTGTCTTTGTGTGTGTGTCTTTGTGTGTGTGTGTCTTTGTGTGTGTGTGTCTTTGTGTGTGTTTACGCGTGTGTCTTTGTGTCTTTGTGTGTGTCTTTGTGTGTGTGTGTTTGCGCGTGTCTTTGTGTGTGAGTGTCTTTGTGCGTGTGTGTTTGCGCGTGTCTTTGTGTGAGTGTCTTTGTGTGTGTGTGTCTTTGTGTGTGTGTGTTTGAGATGAAGGGCAGAGCACCAACACGGCTCTCGCATCGGAAAGAAAATGGATTCTGTCCAAACCAATCGGAAAAGCAGCCGAGCGAATTCACAGCCGCGCGAGGAACGAACTCGGTGGGGCGAGGGGCCAAGGCGGCTTCTGTGCCCCCCCTCTACCCCCCTCGATCCCTCCCCCACCAACACCACCAACACAACAACCATTGCTGGCCACGACAAACGCGCGCTGATCGTTTAATCCCGGCAATGCGCGGCCACGTGTCCATGGCGAATAATTCCACTCGCGGTGACCCGCGTGGCGAGGGCCTTCAGCCGAATCGGGCATTTGCGGCTCGGTGGGTCGGTGGTTGTATGTGGGTGAGTGGGTCGGTGAGTGGGGTGAGTAGGTCAACTCAGCCTCTGATCAGTACCTGGTGCGGTGTGTAAACATCGCCGCTAGGGCGTGGTGCTGGCCACCCACCCCTTGTGTGCCGTGCCGGCCTTCATAGGTGCTCGCCAACAGCTTAACAGTGTATTATTTTGTTTCCCTTCAACGTGACTTTACCGAAAGAGCTAAGAATATAGCTTAACAGTGTGTTAAGGCTATACGGGGGATCTTTGTGTGGATGTGTGGGTGGATGGGCGAGTGAATGGGAGGATGGGTGAGTGACTGAATGTGTTGCGGGTAAATGGGTGGGTGGGTGAGTGGACAAGTGGGTGGGTGGGGGTATATGATTGAGTCGATGGGTAGATGAGAGGGTGCCTGAGTGGATGGGTAGCTGCGGGGAGTGCACATGTAAATGAAATAGGAGGAGAGATAGATGTAGGGATGGGTAGGCAGGTAGACGGGGTAAATGGATGAGTAAGTAGATGGGCGTGTGGGATTGTGGAAGGATTGATGATTGTGGAGCTCTGTAGATGAGATGGATAGACACCAGATAGGTAGGTGGGGTGAGGGTGGATGGGTTGTCCTGTGGGGACATTGCCCCTCCCTTCACCATTGCAATGACGTCCACAAGGCGTTTGCTAACAGCGCAACTGCCGAAGTGGGTGGACGAGCGAGTGGAGTGGCTGGGCTGGTAGTGAGCCGCGGCTGGTGAGTTTGGGTGCTGGGGGGTTGTGGGTTCACGGGTGACGGAGCGAACATTCACGGCTCTCTGGAGTGCCATCAGTCAACGCAGGCGGAATTGCTGCCGCCTTGTAAACACGGAGACACCGCGGCTCCCGCGACGCCACCACGGGGGTGGCCGACGAGGAGGGAGGGGGGTGGGGGGACCCTGAGTGGAGGAGGCAGTGGAGAGGCGGTCGTGATGGTGGAAGAGTGGCCGGGTGGGAGAGATGGTGGGAGAGTGGGCGAGATGGTGGGAGAGATGGTGGGAGAGTGGGCGAGTGGGAGAGATGGTGGGAGAGTGGGCGAGATGGTGGGAGAGATGGTGGGAGAGATGGTGGGAGAGTGGGCGAGATGGTGGGAGAGATGGTGGGAGAGTGGGCGAGATGGTGGGAGAGTGGGCGAGTGGGAGATTGGCCAAGTGGGAGAGTGGGCGAGAGCGCGTGGGAGAAAGAGGGGGACGTAAAATTAGAGAGAGAAGAGGGGAAAATGCGGGCGAGAGGTGGAATGGAGAAGCAGACGGGAGATCAGAGGAGGCTAAAGTGCAGCATGCACTCACTAAATATACAACACTAAATAAATATACAACACTAAATATACAAATCACTAAACATACAACTCTTCAGACTAATGTAACTTGTAGGAGGCTTTCGAGACCGATTTTATTCGTCATGAAGTTTTCGGTTGAAATTAGATCGCGTAAATGTGTCGTAAACGCCGTGTCTGGGTGGAGGAGGGTCTGCGACACATTTACATTTAAGCGATCTAACCAACAAAACATTCCTCAGACTGTCGGGGCAAGGGCTGTTAGCGAGCACATATTGAGAGGGTGGGTGGCCAGCACCACGCCCGACCGCCTTTGTCTCGTCTCCCCACTGGGGATGTCTTTAAACACCGCTACTCCAGGTACTCACCTGAGGCTGAGTCGACCTAGGGGAGACCTAGGACCGGCCCAGATAACCTTCATCTGTGTTGGTGGTCGTGAGCGGGAATGCAACTCGACTCTCTGCCGGGGTTCGTAGCGCAAACCGCGACACGACCGCTGCAAATACAAAGATCCCCCATGTAGCCTGCACAGACTTGTGGGGCAAGTGCACGCATGCGATATGCACCGCACAGATACACAAAAAAAGGACCCCCGTGTAGCCCACGCGGTGTCTCGGGGGGAGGGATGAGGCGGGGGTGGTTCGAGACAGGGGCCGTCTGGGAGCCACGCTGAGAGTCGACTGTCTCTGCATGACAAACACTCCACTACACACTCCACAGTCCACACACTCCCCGCTCCACCACACACTCCCCTCTCTCCACCACACACTCCCCCCGCTCCACCACACTCCCCCCGCTCCACCACACACTCCCCCCTCTCCACCACACTCCCCTCTCTCCACCACACACTCCCCCCTCTCCACCACACACTCCCCCCTCTCCACCACACTCCACCACACTCTCCACCGCACACTCCCCCCTCTCCACCACACACTCCCCCCTCTCCACCACACTCCCCCCTCTCCACCACACACTCCCCCCTCTCCACCACACACTCCCCCCTCTCCACCACACTCCCCCCTCTCCACCACACACTCCCCCATCTCCACCACACACTCTCCCATCTCCACCACACACTCCCCCCTCTCCACCACACACTCCCCCCTCTCCACCACACACTCCCCCATCTCCACCATACACTCCCCCCTCTCCACCACACACTCCCCCATCTCCACCACACACTCCCCCATCTCCACCACACACTCCCCCCTCTCCACCACACACTCCCCCTCTCACCACACACTCCCCCCTCTCCACCACACACTCTCCCATCTCCACCACACACTCCCCCCTCTCCACCACACACTCCCCCCTCTCCACCACACACTCCCCCCGCTCCATCACACTCCCCCCTCTCCACCACACACTCCCCCCTCTCCACCACACTCCCCCCTCTCCACCACACACTCCCCCATCTCCACCACACACTCTCCCATCTCCACCACACACTCCCCCCTCTCCACCACACACTCCCCCCTCTCCACCACACACTCCCCCATCTCCACCATACACTCCCCCCTCTCCACCACACACTCCCCCATCTCCACCACACACTCCCCCATCTCCACCACACACTCCCCCCTCTCCACCACACACTCCCCCTCTCACCACACACTCCCCCCTCTCCACCACACACTCTCCCATCTCCACCACACACTCCCCCCTCTCCACCACACACTCCCCCCTCTCCACCACACACTCCCCCCGCTCCATCACACTCCCCCATCTCCACCACACACTCCCCCCTCTCCACCACACACTCCCCCCTCTCCACCACACACTCCCCCCTCTCCACCACACACTCCCCCCTCTCCACCACACACTCCCCCCTCTCCACCACACACTCCCCCATCTCCACCACACACTCCCCCCTCTCCACCACACACTCCCCCATCTCCACCACACACTCCCACCTCTCCACCCTCCTTAATACTCTCGAGACTCAGTGAGGTTTTCCTGGTAAATGGAAAAGGCGCATCATCAACATCATTATTATTCTGTTGGTGCCCGCGGCTGCTATGTTCAGCGCGATGTCCGACGTTTCGGTTTCTGAAGCTCGTAGCTCGGTTACGACCCGGAAACGACGCGTCGAGAGGTGGAGATGATCACCGCACCCCACGTGTCACAGAACACCCCAATGACACCAAAGACCCCCCACCGTGTAGCCTTAACAGACTGTCGGGGCAAGTGCTGTTGGCAAGCACTTATGAAGGCGGGAACGGCACACGAGGGGGTGGGTGGCCAGCACCACGCCCGGCCACCTTTGTCTCCCTAGTGGCGATGTTTACACACCGCACCAGGTACTCATTTGAGGCTGAGTCGACCAAGGGAAAGCCCGGTACCGGTTCGGATAATCGTTCACTGGTGTTGGTCGTGAGTTGGAATCGAACCCGGGTACCCGGGGTTCGTAGCTTCGTAGCGCAGCTTAGCGCTAACTGCTACCACCACCACCACCGCCGCCGCATTCCTCGTTTTTTTCTCAGCGCCTCCTTTTGTTTTGACGAAGTCTCGCGACTGCCGGGGAGCCGAGGTCACGGCGAGGTCAGGAAGTTGGAGCCGCCTCCGTCAAGGAGCGGAATCTTTCAGAGGGCCACGTGACGCGTTATTCAATCAGCGCCCGCCACCCTTTAGCCAGGATATCCTTAACACGTGGCACCATTTTTTAAAATAAAATTTAAGAACGTATATATATTTTCATGGTTAGGGCTGTATTGATTGAATGGGCGATGGCTTTGATGTTTATATTTTTTTATAAAGTACCCAGGGATGTTCTGCACGCTGAACACAAAATATACATATCATGTTTTGTAAGGATATCCGGCTCAGATTAGTTTGTTCGTGTCGGGGTTACCCAATGCCAAACATCCTAATCCCGGACCCTCCTCGCAGTCCTGAGACTCGCTGAGTCGAGGCTATCCTGAACAAATAAACGACCGAATATCATAATCACATTTCCTAACTCCAACTGACTAAACATGATTTATTTGACCAGGTAAGGGCCACTGATAGCTCAACTAAGTGACTCGTCGTCATGTGGACATTGCAGCTAACTACTCTAAACGCGTGATGTTGATTCTAAATGTGGAGAGAATAACTAGAGGAACCGCAGAAAAATCCACGTGACCACGGGGAGAGAGGCACCGCAAACTCCGAAGATGCTGACGTCAGGGTTGGGATCGAACCCACAAACTCTTGTATACCAGGCGAGGTAGTTAACGTCTCACCACCGCCGTGGCCGTTCAAATTGATAATTGCTGAGCAGACACATCGAGTCGTCTACTTTAAGCCGTCGCCTGCACAGACCTCGAGCACGGGGAGCGGATGAGACGTGAGATCTGGGAGCGATCGCTGCAGATGCCTCCGATGAATCTGTTATAATCGCAGGAAATGTGTAATGTGAAGATTTCACATCTCGGGAGGAGTGCACGATCACAGGCGTTTGGGAGCTCGCCGAAGATCCGCGGACGCGACGATGCGCGACACGGGGAGAGGGTGATTGGAGGGGGGGGGGGAATGTGAAGAAGAAAAAAATCAAGAGAGAGAGAAGAGATAGAGAGAGATTACGAGGTGAGAGAAGAAAGGAGGGGAGTGGCAGAGAGAGAGAGAACGGTGAGATGAAAGTACCAAGAGAGAAAGTGAAGCCGTTCGAGATGACAGAGCAGGGAGAAATGATAGCAAGAGAGCTGGAAAGGAGAGAGACAAGAACGAGAGGACACGGAGAGTAAAGAGAAGAGAGAGTGAACAGCTGAGCAGAGTGGGGAGAGCCACGCGTGTACTTCGCGTGCCCCCCGGGGTCTGACACCCGTGGACTTTCCTAGCCGTCTCCCTCCCTCCTTCCCTCCCTGCGAGGTCAGGGGGCAGACGGGAGCGGGCAGAGGGAGTCTCCGGGAGCCGGGGGGGGGGGGGGGGTGTGGGGAGCCCTGGGGAAGAGGTCTCTGGGGGTGAGGAGCCCAGCAGAGGAAGGAGATTGGAGCGAGGGGTCTCAAGATAACGCGACGGCATCTTGAATCTGGACACGAGTGGTCATCATCATTATTGTTGTGGGTGACCGATACCCACAACGTTGAAACGGAGCTCTTCGGTTTTATCTGGAGACCTGGGTGAGCGCCACTCGTGGTGAGATGTTAACTACCTCGCCTGGTACGCAGGAGGCCATGGGTTCGATCCCGACCCTGACGCCTACTGTATATTTGGAGTTTGCGGTGTCTCTCTGCCCATGGTCGTGTGGATTTTTCTCTGGGTCCTCCGGTTTTTCCCCTCCACATTTTGTATTAACGTCACGCGTTTCAAGTACGTGGCTGCAATAAATGTCCGCGTGTTAAGCCACTTGGTTGAGCTATCATTTGTGGCCAGGTCACTTCTGAAAAAGAGCTACATAGCTCAGTGGGACCTAACCTGGTAATATAGAGCGATGTTAGCGAACACCTATTATTGCCAGCATGATATACTACTAACACCATCGCTACAACTTCTGCCATCGGCGCCGCCACTCTTGGAACCACCATTTTACTCCACCAGCATCGGCGTCCTTATCATCTGAGAGTATGAGTCCTTATCATCACCACCACTACCATCGCTTTCAACACCACCACCACCACTCACACCAGCATCGTCATCATTACCACCACCACCATCAGCACCGCCATCTATGCTATCACCTCCATCACCATGAGCACCACCATCGCCACTTTGCCAGCATCAGCGTCACCACCGCAGTCACTTAAATTACCCCGATACCATCACCACCGCCACACTAACACAGCAGTATCGATTTCACCGTTTTGTTGCAGAGGTTCACGGTTCGAATCCAGCAGTTGCCCCGATTAATACTGCGTTTTTAAACGTAAAAAAAATGCAATGCGCTGTCTGCTTCACAGAGGATGTCAAAGATCCCGTGCTGTAATTCGCCAGAATTTGGCAAATTATCAAAAATAACACCGATCATTGTCCCCCTACCGCGCAAACACCTGGCAGGACCCTCCTGAAACAGAGTGACGAGACTCGGCGAGGCTTTCCCAGGTAACCACGTGCGCATGCATCGGCGCAACCGCGACGGCCCGTCGCCACCGCCACCACCGATGCCAATCGTCACACGGCACTGGGCTAAAAATCTGTCGTGAAATATTCAGTCTTATATTTGAGGAATAAACACGGAGCAGAGCGTGGCTGATGCGGACACGTGCCAAACAAACTACGTGTGTACCCGTATTGAGGAAGACGACGTACAGCCGACCTGCTGATGCCGTTCGTCAAAAATAAAAACGGCCATAAAACGAGGAAGAAAAATCGACCGGAAATTGCAAGATGGAATTTGCGCGCGAGGACATCGCCTGGCGTACAGAGAATGAAAAATGTTTCGGTTTCACTTCAAAGCGTGCGCAGCGTGTTTAATAACCTGCGTCGTCATCGAAGCGTTACGTTTTTCCGACGGCCACGTAATTCCTTTCTCTTGCCCCCAACACCGAACGTCAAAATAAATAAATAACTAGATAAGCAAGGCGAGAGTTTTGGGACCGCAGCTTCACTCACGGACGTGTCTCACGAGCCGTACAAAAGTCACATTTTTTTATTATTTTGTTTCCTAAATATACAAGGCAAGTCGTATAAAATCTTTCAACACGTATTATTTTACAAAGAAAGGAATGGCGTAGGCACACTGACATTTTACAAACGCAAACACAGGTGGCCCGGTGCCTGGTTGGGATGGGCGCGTGCGTGTGTGTGTGTGTGGTGGTTTCCAACGGTGGTGGTGGCTGGAGGCGGTTGTGTGTGTGTACGTGTGTGAGCGTGCGTGTGTGTGTGTGTGAGCGTGCACGTGTGTGAGCGTGCGTGTGTGTGTGCGTGTGTGTACGTGTGTGAGCGTGTGCGTGTGTGTGCGTGTGTGAGCGTGCGCGTGTGTGTGTACGTGTGTGAGCGTGCGCGTGTGTGTGTGTGTGGCGGTGCGTCGGGTGACAGCATGGATTAGGGAGGTCTGGCAGGAGTGGAGTGACGAATCTGAGGGGTGGGGGGGGGGAATCTGAATCTTGATGCCAGATAATGGGAAGGGGGGTTTGGGGGGTAGCGGGTGGATTTTGGGGGGTGGGGTGATCGGTAAGGCGAAGGTTCAAGGAGCGAGCGGCTGCCTCCGGGCGTGGAACCGCGGCGACGCGGGGTTCGTGTCCCACACCGTCCATTATAAACAACAACGACGACGACAACAACAACAACGGTGGGCGGGGAGATTTGTAGCTCGGGATTGCAGAGGTGGACAACGGCAGGAGGAGGAGTGGACCCTCCGGCAGGCGCTGGCGATGTCGCCACGCGACCGCCGCGGCCCCAACCGCGGCGCCTCCGCTCGCCCCCTCACCCGCAACCCCCCCCCCCCCCCCCGCTCCTTTGTTCCGCGTCCGCGACGTCTTCGCCCCCGGTCAGTGTTCCGTCGCCGAATTCTCATCGCTGTCATCGTCGTCGAGTTTTTTTTTAGTTTTTTTGCGTTTTCGCTTTCAAAGAAAGTCAGTAAAATACATTTCGCCGAGTACATCGATTAAAAACGCCGCTCGCGAGCAATTGCAGTCCCGTTGGCGGCGGGGCGCCGGGCGCTTCAAATCCGACGTGCGGAGGAGCCGGAGTCGCTATGTACAGCCGGCCGGCACGCTGGCGGAGGACGCTGGGGGGGGGGGGGTGGCGTTTCAGGGCCGCGGCGCTTGGGGTGGGGGCCGAGGAGGATGCCTCGGCACGCGGGAGTTCCGAGTTGCCCGCGTGGGCGGGGACCCCCTCGTGGATCACCAACACCCTCGGTGCCGCCCTCCTCCACCTCGTCCTCCTCTCGGGCGCAGGGCGCACGGCGCCCGGCAGCAGGCGCGGCTGGATCGCCGCGGTCGAGCAGGGCGCGCCGATCGAGCGCTTGGCTGGACCGGGCGTCGGCGCAGGGTGGCACCGTCAGGGAGGCGGGGGGCGAAGGAGGCGCCGACCGGACGGCGATGCGGAGGGGTGGGGGGGGGGGCGTGGGGGGAGCTGTCGGCAGGGCGTCCGCGGCGCTAACCGCACGGGGGTCGCGGCAGGCGCCGCACCGCGCGGATTCCACGGCGCATTCGCGTTGTCGTGTTCGGCGTCGGCGTGGCGACGTTCCGCCGGCAACCCTTCCCCGCCCCCGGCGGCCACCTCCCCCCGCAACCTCCGATTCCTTCCTACGAGCGGCCGAATGGATTGTACCCAGAGCGGCGGCGGCGCGCCTCGCGCGTCTCAGCGGCGTGGAGACACGGCCGCCGCCGCCGCCGCCGCCGCCGCTCGTGTTGTATTGCCGCTGACGCCGTTGACGCTGGAGTTGTTGCCGTTGTTGAAGCTGTCGTTGTTCGCTGTTGCTTTCGCTCCGGGCGATGGGTTTCACGTTCCCGCTCGGTCTGCCGCCAAAGCGGCCGCAGCGAGCGGTGCCGGCGCCGCTCCGGGTGCCGTCGGGGCGGATCGCGCGTCAGCGGCAGCCGAGCGCGGCGGAGCGTCCCGGGAACCGTGAAGTTGCGAGTCCGTCGGTGCTGCCCATACCCTCCGCGTGCGTTCCACGCCGGCCTTTAAAAATAACAAAACACTTTTTATAAAAATAATTGTAACCAACAACTCCGACATGAGGACGCGTAAAATGAAAAAAAAAAATACGACCAAAACCGCGTACGAAATCTGAGCCGGCCCGGATTCGGGACGGCTGTGGTTTTCTGAATGGTGGCGATGGTGGCGGCGTTTACCGTCACCTCAGGACGGCGGGAACACGGCGGACGCCGAGGCTTGCGCCGTGGCGGTGGGGAGTCCTGAACCAAACGCACGCGCACACACACAAGCACACGCGCATGTACATACACGTATAAAGACAAAGATCCCCCGTATAGCCTTAACAGACTGTTGGGGCAAGTGCAGTTAGCGAGCACCTACGCAGGCCGGCATGGCACACGAGGGGGTGGGTGGTCAGCACCACGCCCGGCCACCTTTGTCTCCCCAGTGACGATGCACCAGGTACTCATTTGAGGCTGAGTCGACCTCATGGAAGCCCAGTACCCATTCAGATAATCGTCACACGTGTCGGCCGTGAGCGGAAATCGAACTCCGCTCGCCGGGCCAGTAGCACCACGACCCAGCACGACGACATCTGACGTCGCCCGACGGATTCCGTGGAAGGGGCGGGGGGGAGTGGGGAGATGCAGCTCCGTACCGGTGTAGCGGTCGTACTGCGCCGACAGCAGCTGGTACCCCATGCCCACGTGGGCGTGGTGGTGCGTGTGCACGTGCCGCTGCGATGGCGGCGGCGATGCTGCGCACCGCTCCGCCTCCTTGTCCCTCTCGGCGGCGCCGCCGGCGCCGCCGCTGGAACCGCCGCCCTTGTCCGCGTCGTGCACGCACTTGTCGCTCATCTGCCGGTGAGCGGGAGAGAACGGTCGGCGCGACGATCGGCGGTGGCCGAGCGCACGGCTCTCGCTGCTCGCGGGATCGCGATCTCACCGGAGTTGGTTGGCGGCACCCGCCCGGCAGTCCCAGCGAGAGGTACACTGGACGTGGTGGGCCGTGCGCAGGAGTTTCATTTCGGATTGCCGGTGGATTGGAGCGGGTACGCGACTAGTCGCGCGTCTTTACGTGTGCCCACCTGCGTGCGCGTGCGTTTGCGCGTGAACGTGCGCTCGCGGGTTTGACGTGCGCTCACGGTGCGCGTGCGTGGGTGTGCGTGCACGCGTGCGACGCGGCCGCTCCGGCGAGCCAGAGCAAGGCCCGGCGGAAGCTCCATCCATCACTCAATTAGCCGCGCCGGCACGTGCGGCTAATTTTGCCAAATCACAATCGAGTAAAACAAAAAAAACGTCCCCCAGGGTAGGCGCGCGGTCGACGCCGTCCGTCATTCATTGGCCGCCGTCTCCGAGGCCGCGCGTCAACGCCGCAATCGAACTTTTGCCCGTCCGTCCACGTGGTCCACTCATCCATCTGCCCAATCAGTCAGTCCATCCGCGCGTCAGCCCGTCCGCTGTTCTGTTTGCCTACCTGTCCGATGGCCTGTCCATCGATCACTAGTGCGTCCGTCTGAATTCATCAGTCTATCCGATGATTCGTGGTCCCTTTTATCCATCCGCCCGCCACTCCGTCTACCCATTTGTCCCGCACCCTCTCGCCTCTCTCCGTCCGTGCGTCCGTCGGTCCGTGCGCGTGTCCGCGCCTGCTCACCACGCGAGGGCTGAGCGACGGCGAGCGGTTGCGGTAATGCTTGGCGTGATGCTGCAGCAGCTCCAGCGCTTTCGTCTCCCCGCCAGGCACCGCGACGCCTCCGCCGCCGGTGGCGGGCCTGCCCAGCCCGACCGGCGAGCCGCTGGGGCTGAGCGACGACGTCACCTTGTCGGGGTCCTCCCGCGAAATCCCGCCGCCGCCGCCCCCGCCGGCCGCGGCCGCCGCGGCCGCCGCGGCGGCGCTCGCCGTGAGCTTGCCGTAGCCCTGGTAGGGGAACCCCGGGGGGTAGTAGGCGCCTGGAGGGAGCGGGCCGGGAGGAGAGGGATTGTTAACGAGGCGGGCGCAGGGGGGCCGCGGGCGGGGACGGTCGTTGCGAGCTGGAGGCGGACGACGGGCGCCTTTGACAGCAAACAAACAAAAAAACGCGCCGTACAAATAAATAATTATAGGAACTGAAATAAACCATCCCACGCTTTAATTAACGCGGCGGTAACGCACGCGTGCGGGGGGAGAGAGCGTCTCGGAGTCGCGCCCTCCCTCCCTCCCTCCCTCCCTCCCTCCCTCCCTCCCTCGTCGGTGGGAACGCAACGCCGGCGGCGGCGGCGCCGCCCGGCTCACCGCGACCACGATCATCGGTGGCAGTAACGGAACGCTCGTGGGGGTGGAGCGACGCGCGGCGGTGCCGCTGGCGCCTCATCCGAGAGCATTCTAATAATTGATTCTGTATTTCATGGTGTTATTTATTAGCAATTGATTTTTTTAAAGCAATTGCGACGCGCGCGCGCGGACCTCTCCTAAGTCGGCTCGGCCTTAAATGCGTACCTTGTGTGGAGGGTGGCGGGGACATCGCCATTGGGGAGACAAAGGCGGCCGGGAGTGATGCTGGCCACCCACCCCCTCGTGTGCCGTGCCGGGCTTCATAGGCGCTACTCGCGAAAGTCGCTCACTCCTACAGTCTGTTGTGGCCGTACGGGGGATCTTTGTGTGTAATCGCCCGCCTGGGTTCGATCGCGGGCTTCCTCATGCAGTGCCAGTTCGGCGCCGCGACCATCTTCTAGCCCCGATGTAATGGGGCCAACTCCGTCCCCTCCGCCCACGCGATGCAATCAGAACCACCACCCCACCCCCCACCCTTCTCCGCTCCACCTCTCGACGTAAAACCCCCGGGCGACCGCGGCCGACGCTCACCCTGGAAGCCGTGCAGCAGCATGGGCGTGGCGGAGAGGCCCCGGTAGGCCGGGTGCCCCGCGTCGTACACCTGCGCGTAGCCGTACGGCGACACGTACTGCAGGTACGCCGCGTGCTGAGCCGCCGCCGCCGCCGCCGCCGCGGCCACGGCCGCCGCCTCGGAGCCCACGAGGACGCCGGGGCGGCCGTCGGCGGCCCTGGCCGGCGGCGGCTCTCGCCCGTCGCGGCCGTCGCGGCCGCCCGCCGCCGGCGTGGAGCGGGGATTGTCGGACGGGGTCGGGCACGAACCGGGCCTCCTCACCTCCCTGGAAGGGGTGGGGGGGGGGAGGGGTGGTGGTGGGGGAGAAGGGGGACAACGTACCGTCCCTCCGTCAATCGGGGAGGCGGTCGCTCGTCGTTCGCCCCCGAGAGCGCGACAGAAGCCGCGCGGCAATTCCCTCGCCTCGCTCACGGCCCTCCTCCCTCCGCTCCCGCGCCCGCACGAGTCGCTCCCGCGCGCGACCCCTCCCCTCCGCTCCCCTCCGCTCCGCTCCACTGACCTGCCGACGTCGTCGCGGGCGGCGTTGACGACGGTGGTGGCGCAGGGCGGCTTGGCGGGGCTGCCCTCTCGCCGGGGCGGCTGACCGGGCGGTCCCGGGTCGCGGTCGCGCCGGTCCTCGCGGTCCTCGTGCTGCCGCGGGCCGTACGGGAACGACGACGCCGACGGCGCCGCGGACGCCGGCGCCCACGCCTTTCCCGCCGCGTTGCCGACCTGCTCCCACCGGCAACGCGCGCGACCGCGATTGGAACACATAGCCCCCCCCCCCCCCCCCCCGGGTCGTACGGGCCCCATTACTCTAGCCGTCGTCAATCCACTGCTGTCAGAGCGTACTTCACCACACTGGTCGGTGTGGGTCGGTGAAGGGTCAGTGCAGGGTCAGGTCAGATGTCACTCGCCACCGATGCTGGCTACGGCCGGGTCGATAGCGCCGCGCGCTAACGAGTGCACCACCACTCGTCCCACACTCACAACACCGAGACACACGCACAGATACTCGCGTACACTCACACGCGCACAACAACAACAACAACAGGCGCTGGTGCCAGAATAGGTGCACTTCGAGGCCGCATTAAATGTCAAACGCTCGCTGTCAGGGGGTCATAGCAAAGGTGCACTCCGCTAGCCGCCCGAGCGCGGCTCGTTGGTGAGCATCACTCCTGCATCTTACCCACGCCCACTCACGCACGCACACACCAACTCACACACACACACAATCACAACACACACACACAATACCTGCTTGTGGTGCTCCATTCCAACGTGCTTTCCGCTGTCCGCACCGGGTTTAACCTCCTTGCGAGCACCGTCAACCGGCCTGCCTTGAAACTCCTCGTTGCGAAAGTCCATCTGCTGCTGATGCTGCTGCTGCAGCTGCTGTTGCTGCTGCTGCTGCTGGCTTTGCTGCTGATGTTGTTGATGATGATGCTGATGCTGACTATGCTGCTGATGCAACTGCTGCTGATGCAGGTGCTGCTGTATCTGCTGCTGCTGAAGCTGCTGATGCTGCTGCTGCTGATGCTGCATGGATGCAGTTGTGTCCAGCACTCTGCTCGGCACTCCGGACTGCGCCATCTTCCCCATGTCCCGGTCCCCATCCTTGTCCTTCAGTTTCAAGTTCCCGGCACAACCGCCGCCGCCGCCGCCGCCGCCCCCGCCCGGGCCAGGGCTGGGGGTGGGCGAGCGGCTGTGCATTGTGGGGGTTGGCGTGCGGCCCACGGCAGCCGAGGGGACGGGCGGCTGGGAAGGCGCCCGGGAGACGGTGGCCGAGGCGGGGGCCTTGTGGCGGGCGGATAGGCCCGGGTCGCGGTCTCCGTCCAAGCCACCGCCGCCGCCGCCGGCCTCCAGCCTCCTCTCCCGCTCCAGCTCGCCGGGGCTCAGCTGCTGCGGGGGTGGGGTCCACGTCGTCGCGTGCCCGGCAGGGAGGGGGTGGGGGGAGGGGTGGTGGTGGCGGTGACGAGGTCAGGGTTAGCAGCAATGTGGTTTGAAAACATCATCCAACCACTCGCTGCACTTGAGAACCCGGTTTAGTCACGTTCGATGACCTGGATTTCAACCCAGTGCCTACCTCGTCGCTCGACGATTCCTTTACTCGCCTGGTAAAACACCTCTCACCTGCACAACAGTGACCCTCACCTGGCCAACAGTGACCACTCACCTGGCCAACAGAGACCACTCACCTGGCCAACAGAGACCTCTCACCTGGCCAACAGAGACCCCTCACCTGGCCAACAGTGACCACTCACCTGGCCAACAGTGACCTCTCACCTGGCCAACAGTGACCTCTCACCTGGCCAACAGTGACCTCTCACCTGGCCAACAGAGACCCCTCACCTGGCCAACAGAGACCCCTCACCTGCACAACAGAGACCCTCACCTGGCCAACAGTGACCACTCACCTGGCCAACAGAGACCCTCACCTGGCCAACAGAGACCCCTCACCTGCACAACAGAGACCCTCACCTGGTACGTGATGCCCCTCTCGGACGCCGCGGCAGCAGCGGCCGCGGCCGCCAGCCGGTGCTGCTCCTGGTAGAATCGCTCGTAGTGCCTGTAGTTGGCGGAGTTGCCCAGCAGCTGCTGGTAGCCCTGCTCCACGTAGCCCAGGCCCGGGATGTAGGCGTAGTGCCCATAGTACAGCGCCTGCGACGACCGCTGCTGCTGCTGCTGCTGCTGAATCACCGACTGCTGTTGCTGCTGCTGCTGCTGCAAGTGCTGTTGGTGCTGCTGCTGCAAATGCTGCTGCTGCAAGTGGTGCTGCAGCTGCTGCTGCTGTTGCTGCTGCTGCTGCTGCAGGTGCTGGTGGTGAAGGTGCTGCTGCAGGTGCTGCTGCAGCTGCTGGTGCTGGTGGTGGCAGAACGTGAGGTCCGGTGCGCGTTTAGTCGCCTTCGCTTCCGCCGCGCTCTTCAGCGTCTCTTCCTCTTCGGGCTCCAGCTTCACCCGCACGGGGTGCGGACCCACGACGACCTTGGGGTCCTGTGCCGCCGCCGGCGCCGTTCCTCCGCCGCCGCCGTTGCCGCCCCCGGCCTTGCCGTAACCGCCGCCGTCGCCGTAGAGCTGCCCGTATGTCGGGGCGGCGTCCGCGTCCTTTTTCAGCTGGGGCGGCGGGCGGTCGCGCGTCTCGGCGCTGCTGCCCACCGTCTGCTCGCACGGCTGCCCTGCGCCGGTGGCGCCGGCGGCAGCTGCGCCGGCGGGGGGTCCCGGAGGCGGCGGCGCCGTCCCCCGGACCCGACCGCCGTCCCCGGCGCCGCCGTCCGAGCCCACGTCCGAGATGTCCGAGTAGGCGGCGGGGCTGGTGGTGGTGGGCGCCGACTGCCTGTCCACGTCCGCCTTCACCATCACCGGCGGTAGCGGCGGCGCGCACCGGTGCTCGCCGGGGCAACGCGGGGCGCCGGCAGGCGAGTCCTGCCCGGGGCCGGCCCCTCGGCCGTTCGCCGGTGACGCGATCGTGCTGACGAGGCCGATGCCGGCCGGCGGTGGCTGCTGCTGCGGCTGCTGCTGCTGCTGCGGCTGGGGATAAGGCTGCTGGTGCCGGTTGCTGCGGGGCGACACGGCCGTCTTGACGGGCGCGCCGGCGCAGCAAGCGGTGGCGCCGATCGACGGGCTGGGCGCGTTGTCCGAGAAGCTGTACACCTTGGCCGCCTCGGCCTTGATGCTCGCGAGCCGGTTGACCTCATGGGCCTCGCCCAGGCCGTTCACGAGGCCCTCCACCTTGGCCAGGTACTCTCCAGGGCACGCGGGGCCCGCCGGGCCGGCTTCCCCGAGGGTTGGCGGCAGCCCCACCGCCGTCGTCGCCGCCGGCGCCGCTGGCGCCGGCGGCGACGACGACGACGACGTTCCCGTGGCTGCGACCACGGCGGCCGCCGCCGCCGCGTCCAGCGTCTTGGGGCCTTCCGGCTCCTTGTCCCTGTCCTTCTTCTTCTTGTCTTTCTTCTTCTTGTCCTTGGACGACGAAGACGACGACGACGAAGACGGCGGTGGCGGCTGCCCGAGCGCGTCTTGGGGCTTGGGCTGGATGGGTTTGAGCGGGGGCCCCACCGCGGGCGGCAGGGCCGCGGGCGACAGGGAGGGCGGGAGCCCCGCCAGGCCGCCGCCGCCCACGGGCGACTCGGGCGCCGTCGCGGGCAGCGGGGCGGCCGCCACCGCGGACAGCGGCACGAGCTGGGGCGGCGGCAGTGCCGGCGCGATCGTCCGGACCGCCTTGGGCTTCGGTGAGGATTTGTCGTTCCGGCCACCGCCGCCACCCTGCTTCTTGCCCTTGTCCCCCAGCTCGGCGGCTTTGCCGGCGGCGCAGTTGGGCAGCCCCTCCATCTCCAGCTTGGGCATCTCGTGGCTCGTGTCGCCATCCAGCGACGCCTCCAGCGCCGCCGCGATGTTCGCGATCGCCGGGATCTCGTCGTTCTCTTCCGGCTCCTCCTTCCGCTTCGTGGACGCCTTGCCGTGGCCCGCCCGGGCCGCCGGCGCCGCGGGGCCCTCCGAGCGGCCTCGCGGCGCCTCCCTGCCGCCTCCGCCCTTGGACGGAGACGAAATCGGAGCGGCCCCCTTGGAAGCGGCGCCCGGGGGCCGCTCCTCGCCGTCCGACGCCTTCTCCTCGCTGTCGGCCTCGTCCTCGGCCCGGCTCTCGGGGTCGGAATGCGCGTGCGTCTGGTGGTAGCGCAGGCCGTTGGCGTTGCGGTAGCGCTTGTTGCATCTGGGGTGGGGGCAGTCGAGGAGGGCGGGGGACTGCGGCGGCCCCAGCGGCGTGCCGGGGCCCGCGCCCTGCGGCGACGTCACCGGGGTGCCGCCCCCGACCCCTTGCGACGCCGCCCCCCCAAAGCCGCCGCCGCCGCCGCCGCCGCCGCCCGCTCCACCCTGAGCCGAGTTGGACCGCGACCGCTTGGCGCCGTTGCGGCCGTCCTCGACGCCGGTCGACAGCTCCAGCTCGTTGGGCGGCTTCGCCTTCCTCTTGTTGCTGCCGCCGCCGCCGCCAGCAGCGCCGCCGGCGCCGCCGGTGCCCGTCACCAGGCCGGCCTTGACGTCGTCGCTGGCGCTCTGAGGCGGCGTCCTGCGCCCGTTGGCCGTGCCGTTGACGGTCGCCTTGCGCCGGCTGCTGCTCGATCCGCCCGCACCTCCGTTGGAGCCTCCGCCGTTGCCCCCGGCGCCGTTGCCCCCGGCGCCGTTTCCACCGCCGGCGCCGTTGCCGCCGTTGCCGCCGGCGCCTCCGGAGCCGCCGTTTCCTCCGGCGCCGCCCCCCGCGCCCCCGCTCCCTCCCCCGCCGCCCCCTCCGCCGGCGCCGGTGCCACCTTTGCCCTTGCCGCCGTTGGCGGCGCCGCCCCGGCAGGCGCTGTCCGCGGCGACGGCGCTCTCGTTCGCCGGCGTGCTGGAGACGGAGCGGCCGCGCTTGGAGCGGCTGCGGTTGCCGCGCACGTCCAGGTCGCTCGTGGGCGACTCGCAGAACCTGGGGCCCGGACGCGGGGAGAGCGACGGGTCAGCCGGCGTCGTTCGGTCGACCGTACGCGGGCGACCGCTGTCTAACCTGGTGCCTGGTGCTTTATTTAACCGGTCCCATTGGCAGTTTAACACGACGTGGGCTTTCGCGACCGATATTCGTCACATTTCTGGCAAAATCGCCCGATGAAGCTGTATGTAATAACCGGCAAAACGTGACAGTGCTCAAATTGTAAATGTTGTGGGTTTATCCTCCACACACCGGCGTACTGAAGTAGTAACTAATTGGCATGTTTTGTTTACGTGACAAACCTTACTAATTGGCTGTGTCGGGTGGCGGTGGGTTAACGACAGCTATATTATGGACAGTGACGTTGTTAACTCTGCTTGTGCACCCACTGCCATCACAGCAGCAGCACCGAGTCACTGAATTTTGCAAGGGAGGCCTGTGAGATGCAGTTCGAAAGGAATATTTATTTCTGAGCAGGAAAAGTGTTCGACAGTGTGCGCGTGTATATTTTTATGTACCGGGTCAACATTGCAAAAGACGCTCATGTCGTCTCAACGTCGCCTTGCTGCGCGGAAAAGTTCGCGCCATGAATTCAGTGGAAACGTTACAATGTTACAATCCCGGGCTCGAGAGCGCGCCGCGATTGTTGCCAACGCGAACCGCGACCACCATCCCTGCAGAGCATTACCGCCACCGCCGCCGACTTTGCAAAACGCCTCGCGTGGTAACCAGCACGCCGAGCGTCGCGAGCGAAATCATTAAACCCCGGCCCCCCCCCCCTCACCGGGCCAAGTCTACTTCAACTCGGAGTCTCGGTGTCAATGCCCCCGACGAGTTTAAGTAACGTGGGACACATTGCGATGTTTAAACGGCGAAATCAAAGATGGGCGGGCGGGCAGAGGAAGCCATGTCGCCACGCTCACGGATCGCGGCGCTTCCTGCCGATGCTTTTATTCCTCGTCGCTCCGCGCCGACGTCTTTAATGAGATGAAAGCTCGCTCCGGGTTTCTCGTCTTTGCCATAAATTGCAGCTCCGCATTCATCGTGCACTGTCAGCACTAACCTTTGAAGCGGCCCCCGTTAATTCATTTTTTTGGGAGTTCCTTCAAATTTTTTTTTTTATCTTCCGCGCGCACGGCTTTTCGACGACGGGAGCGGCGTTGTGGGGGGTGAGAGGTGGGGGCGGGCGATGGTGGTGGCATTGTATCGACCGCGCGGGGGTTGGGGATGCGGGGAGGGGGAAGTCAGCGACGGCGTTGTCATCCCGCGCCCCTCCGGCGTGATGTTTCCTACAGTGGAGCGCCGTCGTTCGCAAGGGCCCCGATGCAAGCGATTAATGGGGTGGAGGCGGGCGTCACCCTCTGTCTAATTTACCCCGTCCCCTGGATAGCCTGGGCGTCGGTGCAGCTGCACGGCCTGCGCCCTCGATGGCTCTGCCATTTGTTTGGCATCTAACCAACGCCGGAGCGACCGAATCCGGCGTTCAGGCTAAAAATAAGGTTTTGTCCCCGCGCAAAAATTTGTTTTGGTGGATGGTGTCGGCGTCCGCCGGGACCCGTCTAATGTCTAACGTGAGCGCGCAACATCCCGTGGCCCGGAGGCGCCGGCTGAACGTCCGGTGTAGAACAAGTCCACTGGACGGCGACACCGGCGATCAATCGACAAGGCAGCCGCGCGGGCCCAGCACGGCGACAGTTTCGTCCGTCGCTCGGCAAATTCGTGTCGCCGTTTCGCCTCGGTGCGGTCGCTCGAACCGTGGGTGCTGGGAGTGCGGCCTCACCGGGGCGGCGCCCAGTCGTGCCGCGTACAGTCCAGCAGCGTCCCCACGTACGTCTTGTTCCTCCACGTCACGTTCACCACCAGGATGCCTGCGAGCCAACGGCGGGGCGGGCACACGGGCACACGCGCACACGCACGCACACACACGCACACACACGCACACACGCACACACACGCACACACGCACACACACGCACACACGCGCGTTCACACGAGCGCGCGTACGAGCGTGCGCGCGGTTGACTCGGCCCATCGTCGTCCCTCCGCGGTCGTTGAGAATAATTTCACGAACCTACAGAACTTCCCTGCGGGCCGCGGGACGCGGCACAGAGCCGGGGGCCAATACTAGGCAGCCAATCCCAACGGTTACGTGTGCGCAAAACGCGGCAACGTGGAGCCGGCCGCAGCACTCGTCAAGGAATCGCGCGTCGAGCCAGGCGAGGGAGCTGCGTGCTTGGCGCCGCTTGCTCCGTGGCAGAAGTGAAACAAAGAGCAGTGCACACATCCACACATTGAATTTTCTTTTAAAAAAGAAAATCTCCCCCTACCTCCCACCCGCCATAACGGTGGGGTGTACCACTTTGAGAACAACACCGCTGCTGCAAGTTCCAGACGGTGGCAGGAAACTGGAGACAACAATTAAAAAAACGGTGACTCAAAGCAAACAACTCCCCAACACCCCCCAACGACATCTCCCCGTGACAAACCCAACCGCTTTGTGAACCAAAACCTCAAGTGGCAGGAGACACAACGCAAACGACAAAACACAAAGAGCGGCTCTGGTAGCGCTATTAAAGAGGGATTTCTGCGCGGGGGGGGGGGGGCGGAAGAATCCCTTTTGGATGATGAGAGACGGCACAGGCGAGAGAGAGCGTGAGAGAGAGTAAGGGAGAGCGAGCGAGTGAAACGGCGAGAGAGGGAGTGTGAGAGAGAGAGATGAAGTACACGAGACGGAAAGAGCGGCCAAAAGAATAAGAGAGCGACCGAGCGAGTGAGTAAACAATTTTTCATCAGGTAAGGCGCCACTGAGCCGTGTAACTCTTTTTGCAGAAGCGACCTGGCCATCACAAACGAGAGCTCAACGAAGTGCCTCATTGCATGGAAATGTAGAGCAGCGAAATGCCCCGAATGCACGTCCATTCTAAATGTGGAGGGAAAAACCGAAGGGCCCCGAGGAAAAATCCACTCCAAACATACAGGCATCGTCGGGGTCGGAATCAAACTCACGATCTCCTGTATACTAGGCGAACCTCGCGCCACCGTGGCGAAAGAGCGAGTGAGAAATTGTGCGGTGAGCGAATGACAGAGAGAGAGAGAGCGCGAGTGAGTGAATGGGAGAGCGAGCGAGCGAGCGAGCACAAGGCGCAGCGCGGGGAGGCGTCGCGGCTGAATTTCTCGGCGGCGCAGCAATAACACGAGGAAATGGTTTCCCTGCCGTGACCTGCCCAGGTTCTGTTTGTTATTAATGCGTAATGAGTGCTTCTTGGCCGTGTGCCAGCGGGTCTACTACGGGCTGAGCGCCAGCCACCGCATCACCTCCCCACCTCCCCCGTGCCTCTCCTCTCCAGTTCCCCGCCACCTCCATCACTGCTACCCGCTCACTCCCTCGCTCGCTCCCTCCCTCTCCCCCATCCACCACCTTGCAGGCCGCCGTCGCCAATCTCGGCTCCCTCCACCCCCTCCACGCCCCCCCCTCCCCCCCGCTCGTCGTCTCAAGGGGCCAGCCCCGCGGATGAGAGGAGGAGGAGGAGGAGGGCGACCCCGCACCCCCTCCCCCCACTCCCCACCCCCACCCCGTGCGTTCCGGAGCGCGACCCCAACGTGCGCGGTGGATTCCTCTCATCTACGCTGCTGCGTCCAAATTCTCCCGTCGCTCGTCACGGCTCGTGGCCTTACGAGCGGGCGGGCGGACGGGCGGGCGAGCGAGCGAGCACGAACAAACGCGCACACACGTGTCCGCGTGTCCGTGTGGGTGTAATGTGAAGGGTCGCCTTTAAGTGCACCTAACCTGGCACGAGCGCCGTGGTGACTATCACTGTGAACGGCGGTTGTTGTTGCAATGGGGAGCGGTGGCGTAGCAGTTAGCGCACCGTGCCACGACCCCCGTGACCTGAGTTCAACAAATAAAAGTGGAGGATATTTGAAGAACTCCTGACCCTCCGCCTCGGTCAGCTCAGCATCAAATGAATCGGTGTGTAAACATCACCAGTAGGGAGACAAAGGCCGAGCGTGGTGCAGGCCACCCACCCCCTCGTGTGCCACGTCGGCCTTCTTAGGTGCTCGCGAACAGCACTTGCCCCAAAAGCCTGCGAAAGACTATGGGGGGGAATCTGTGTCTTTGTAATGCTTTGTGCGCACAAGACAAAGATCTCACGTATAGCCTGTTGGGGAAAGTGCTGTTAGCGAGCACCTATGAAGGCCGGCAGGATACACACGAGGGGGTGGGTGGCCAGAATAATGCCCGACTGCCTTTGTCTCCCAAGTGGCGATGTTTACACACCGCACCAGGTACTCATTTGAGGATGAGTCGACCCTGGGGGGAAGGTCAGGACAGCTTCGGATAATCGTCATCGGCGTTAGCCGTTTGCGGGAATCAAACTCGGTTCGCCGGGTTCGTAGAGCAGCGTGCTAGCCACTGCGCCACCGCCGCTCCCCACAGGGGAGCACGCGTGCACACACACGTGCACGCGTGCACACACACGTGCGTGGAAACGAGCACTCTTGTGGGAGCAGAGAGGGAGGCATTGTTTCGATGGGCGGGCGGGCGGGCGGGCGGGCGAGCGAGAGGGCGTGCGGCATTGTCCGAGAGACGGGGCCACATCTGGAGAAGCGGTCGTTGGTAATTTTTTATTTTAATTTCACAACGGGGCGGAGCGCCGTGGTCGACGGCCGCGGCAGCCGTTGCGAAACACAAACGCGCGCGCCCATGGTGGCGCGCGCCAAAGAGGCGGGCAGAGGACCACGTAGGATTGAGGAACACGGAGAAAAGATGTCGGTCCTGGGCAGGACGCGCGTCACGAGAGGGGGACAACACACGGCGGTCGACGGGCGAGACAAACGACGGCGTGGCGGAGGAAGGACGGAAACGCCGCGGAGACGGAGCTACGAAGTCGGCTCCATTGCAGGTGCCGGGTGGATGTTAATATCCGGGGATCGAGATGACGACGGCCTGGGGAGGCTTTCATCCAGCATTGCGTGGATTTTGTCCGATAATGATGACGTTCATGATGATTTGCACAAAGACGAAGATCCCCCCCCCCCCCCCCCGTACAGTCTTCCCGGCTGTTTGGAGTAAGCAAGTGCTGTTAGCGAGCACCTATTTAGGGCTGGCACGACCCACAAGAGGGTGGTTGGCTAGAACCGCATCTGGCTGCATTTGTCTCTCCGCTTATGCTCACACAATGCGCCAGGCAGGTGCTAGTTTGAGGCTCAGTTGACCTAAGGGTGGCCCAGGACAGGTTCAGATTATAAATTATTACTCGCCAATGATGCTTTCCGTGGCGGGGAATCAAACTCCGGTTGCCCAGCTTGAAGCGCAGTGGGCTAACCCGCTGCACCACCGACCCCCCCAAAAAAGCTGCGTAACGCACACAACAACTCGTGGCAGTGACGTCACGACAGCGCTTGCGCCAGGCTAGGTGCACTCTGAGGCCGTCAAGCAAAGTGTCGAAGGCTCGCTGACGGCAGGAGATCACGGGACAGAGCCAAGTGCCGTAGGTTGACCGAGCGAGATGACTTGCCGGGTGCACCGCCTGCGCTCCCCACCGTGCCAACATAAACACACACGCAGTACGCTCCACGGTGTCTGCACTGGCAGAGAGTGGAGATCTATCACCACCACCACCGCCGCTGCTGCACTGGCACACAAAACCGGGCAGACGCACGACCGACGCAAACCCACGCATCGCTCCGGCGATCCGCGCCGGTGTTATCGCCGCTGATGACGACGATCATGGAGACATTGGCGCGTCATCACTGAGGCACGCGTCCAACACGTGCGTCCAACACGCGGAATTTTACTGAGCATCGCCGCTTGCTCCCCCGCGACCGGACCGCAGGCCCCATCGGTTGACGGACCGACTACGTACGCCCAGAGTAACCAACACAATAAGTAATTGGCCAGAAGTTTCAGCCAACAGCCTTTCGTCAGGACGAACATATCGAGTGTTTTTTTTTGTTACTTCCACCTGTGCACAATTTCCGACGAAGCAGCAGCAGCAGCAGCAGCAGGTTACGTCATATGGTCGTACTTATTTCACACAAAGCGCTTGCCACGAATGAACAAACAATACCTCGCTGATTTCGTCAAGGAGCATGAACCATCACGGGCATCCTCGCAGCAGCAGCGGCTTTTGGCTCAGCCGTCGAACATAGACGGTGGTCACCGCATCGCGCGGCGCGTTCGGACGCACGATTCTGCGGCCCGTCTGGAACACTCTCTTCCTCCGATTTTAGGAAGCCACTAGAGCTGTGCACTTTTAAGTCATCTATATTGAAAACTCATTTCTGTAAAACTGCGTCTTGTGTTTAGTTTGTTGTCCTTCCCCCGCACCTCCGATTAGCATGGTTGGCTACGTGAAAGAAGTTCAACGTACGTGCGTACGACATACGTACAACATACGTACACACAGGCACGAACGACACGCCCCGAGCAGAAACGCCACTTTGGAGTTCTGACACGGATCCACTGCGTCGTTAAGGCGCCTGACACATCGTCTGGAACCGCGTAATGACTGCCAATCGGGGAGCAGAAAAGCATGAATACGTTCGGCAGATTGAACAAAAAGGAGCTGAAATGGCAAACTTGTCGAAGGAGGTGATGGGCTGACTTTCATTAATTCCGAAAATAAATAAACATTATAAATTCATTCGCACTCAAGACCTTGGGTGCGTAATGCGCTGCATGAACACGCACGCACGTTTCACATCCATGTGTTAATTCACGGCACGGGGCGTGCGTGTTCCTTATTGCAGAAACCACCGACTACCAGCCCCTGCTTCTATCAACCATCGATAATTATAAATCACTGAACACACACAGCAAACACACACACACACACCCAATCACACACACACACAGCAAACACACATTCAGCCAATCAATCACAAACACACGCACACTGATAACACAAACACACACTCACGCCACGTACAAAGATCACCTGTATAGCCTCAACAGACGTTTGGGGCAAGTGCTATTAGCGAGCCCATATGACACATTCACACAAACACACGCGCGCGCAGACACACACACACACACTCGGCCCGCAGCGTTTCCTGCCACGCCACCACCACCACCAGCTCATGGCCTGACAGCCCCAAAGGGCATCGAGCGAAGCGAGACAAATACAAATAATATTTAAAAAAACCTCGTTCCAGAGACGAGGCACGAGATAGCAAGAGACACAGGAAGGTGGACACCGTGGAGAGATGGAGCCAGAGAGAGGGATTCCGCACTGGGCCGTGGCGCTTGCTGCCGTATCGACCCTCGTGGAACGGAGGGGGGTCGCACCCTCATCCTCCTCCTTGTCGTCGTCGTCCCTGCTGAAGCTGGAATAGCTCTCTCCCTCGCGTCGACGTCCGAGCTAGCGTTCCCATTGCCGCCACCTCGACCAGAACGACGTTCGACACCACCGCCGCCGCCGTGACCGTCGCCGCAATTAGCCCCGCCGACCGGCAATACTTCAGCGCCGTCGCCACCGTCGACACCACCCTCGTGACCACCGCCGCCACCCCCACTGCCCTCCATCACCATCAGCACCTTCCCCCCCATCGCCACCACCCCTCCGCTCCCCCCAGGGAACGGAGACTCCACCAGCCTCCCCCCCCCTCCCCCGCTTGATTCATTAGGTGGCGAGTGGAGTCCATTATTGCGCCGTTATTTATTTGTGCGAGATTAATCCGGCCACGTCGCCCCACCCCGCGTGGCGCATTACTCATCCCGCGGGCACGCTGCACCACTGCCAGCACCGCGGTGGCTATGAGATGTTAACTCCCTCGCCTGGTATACAGGAGGTCGCGGGCTCCATCCCGACCCTGACGCCTGCTGCTGTATATTTGGAGTTTGCGTCTCTCTCTCTCTCTCATCATCACCACGGTGGCTATGAGATGTTAACTACCTCGCCTGGTATACAGGAGGTCGCGGGCTCCATCCCGACCCTGACGCCTGCTGCTGTATATTTGGAGTTTGCGTCTCTCTCTCTCATCATCACCACGGTGGCTATGAGATGTTAACTACCTCGCCAGGTATACAGGAGGTCGCGGGCTCCATCCCGACCCTGACGCCTGCTGCTGTATATTTGGAGTTTGCGTCTCTCTCTCTCTCATCATCACCACGGTGGCTATGAGATGTTAACTACCTCGCCTGGTATACAGGAGGTCGCGGGCTCCATCCCGACCCTGACGCCTGCTGCTGTATATTTTGAGTTTGCGTCTCTCTCTCTCTCTCATCATCACCGCGGTGGCTGGGAGATGTTAACTACCTCGCCTGGTATACAGGAGGTCGCGGGTTCCATCCCGACCCTGACGCCTGCTGTATATTTTGAGTTTGCGTCTCTCTCTCTCTCTCATCATCACCACGGTGGCTATGAGATGTTAACTACCTCGCCTGGTATACAGGAGGTCGCGGGTTCCATCCCGACCCTGACGCCTGCTGCTGTATATTTGGAGTTTGCGTCTCTCTCTCTCTCTCATCATCACCACGGTGGCTATGAGATGTTAACTACCTCGCCTGGTATACAGGAGGTCGCGGGCTCCATCCCGACCCTGACGCCTGCTGCTGTATATTTTGAGTTTGCGTCTCTCTCTCTCTCATGACCATGGTGGCTGGGAGATGTTAACTACCTCGCCTGGTATACAGGAGGTCGCGGGCTCCATCCCGACCCTGACGCCTGCTGCTGTATATTTGGAGTTTGCGTCTCTCTCTCTCTCTCTCATCATCACCACGGTGGCTATGAGATGTTAACTACCTCGCCCGGTATGCAGGAGGTCGCGGGTTCCATCCCGACCCTGACGCCTGCTGTATATTTTGAGTTTGCGTCTCTCTCTCTCTCTCTCATCATCACCACGGTGGCTATGAGATGTTAACTACCTCGCCTGGTATACAGGAGGTCGCGGGTTCCATCCCGACCCTGACGCCTGCTGCTGTATATTTGGAGTTTGCGTCTCTCTCTCTCTCATGACCATGGTGGCTATGAGATGTTAACTACCTCGCCTGGTATACAGGAGGTCGTGGGATTGATCCCGACCTTGATGCCTGCTGCTGTATATTTGGAGTTTACGTGTCTCTCTCTCATCATCAACATCACGGTGGCTAGGAGATGTTAACTACCTCGCCTGGTATACAGGAGGTCGTGGGTTCGATCCCGACCCTGACGCCTGCTGCTGTATATTTGGAGTTTGCGTGTCTCTCTCCCCGTGGTCACGGCGTGGATTTATCTCCGGGTCCTACTCCGGTTCTTCCCCTCCACATTTAGAATCAACATCACGCGTTTAGATTATTTGTCTGCTGCCATAAATTTCCACGTGATGATGATAAGCCACTTCGTTGAGCTATCATTTTGTGACAGTCAGGCCGCTTCTGAAATAAAGCTATATAGCTCAGTGGGGCTTACGTGACAAAATAAAAAGTTTCAGTTTATGGCTTTAACACGACAGCACAATGAGGGGCGGGTCGTGTGCGGTGGGGCAAAGTGTGGGTAACTCCGGCCTCTGCCCAGGACGTGGACTGGGCAGCGTGAAAGGGGAGGTTAAGGGGTTCCTGAGAGCGCTCTCTCTCTCTCTCTCTCTATTTCTCTCTGCTAGCAGTGGCCTGAGCAAGACATTGCAGGGCTGCGCCTGCATCTACTACCTGTACAGAGCTGTGCAGACGTGTCAACCCATCTCCTGTTGCCACAATTTACACTCAGTGAGAGTAATCATCATCAGCCATGGCAAGTCTCCTGCTGGATGAAGGCCGACACATCTATCTGTATTTCAAATCCCACAATAACAAAAGCATAACTGAATAAAATAGGATAGGCTATGGGAAGGCCTTCATCCAGCAGTGGATTGACAAAGTTACATATTATATTCTTAGTTTTTTCGGTAAAGTCACGTTGAAGAGAAACAACAAAATAACAAAATATATATATGGTCGAAACGTCGTGAGAATTTTTTATTGTTTTATATATATTTTGTTATTTTGTTGTTTCTCTTCAACGTGACTTTACCGAAAAAACTAAGAATATGAATTACTGCAGTCACGAAAGCTTTAAATCAAAATTTAAAGTTACATATTGTCCGGAAGGGCTGGAGTATTAGAACAGTGGTTAGAAATGCGATGCAATAGCAATCCAGGGTGAGCTGAGTTCAAATCCTGGCCGCGGCAAATACTGGCCATCAGTGGCAAGTGACATCTGAACCGGTCCTGGATCTCCCCGCCTGACCAACCGGCAACTAACCAGCGTGGTGAAGTATGGTCGTACAACCCCGATGACCAATGCAGACGGACGGGGTGCATCCAGCGGTTCAGGCTGAGTCGCCCTACAGGCGGCCCAGGCCCGGTTCCGGTAATCGTCAACGATGTTGGTGGTGGTGGCCACGAGCGGGAATCGAACCCGGGTCTCTGCGTGGTTGGTTCGTAGTGCAGCGCTAACCGCTCACGGAGCTCACTGGCCCTGGCCCTGGCCGCCGCCGCCGCCGCTCCGCACGGCCGCCTGAACGTTTGTTAACGGCGAAGTTTTCGTTCGGGTGATTTTTTTTTATTTTCTTGTGCGAGCGCTAACGCAATTTGCGCGTTGACGCGCGCCTAACAAAGCCGCGCAATTACCGCGCGGGGGGAGGGGGGGGGGCTGTGGGGGGCTGTGGGGGGGAAGGGCGGTTTCCAGCGCGCCTCCCGCAAATCTAATTGCGCCGTATCTCTCTACCGGCTGGATATTAAACCTCTCAGAAATCCATCTGCGCTCGGCGCGGTCAAAAAAACAATATCTGCCTTACGACAAAAAAAAACATTTCATATTTATTATGCATTCGTTTCTTTCATTATTATTATTTTAATTCCGCCTTCCGCCTTCCTCTATTTATCCTCTCCACGGACCTAATGACCTCGGCAAATCGCTCCGTAATTGACGGACTGCGCCTACTCCGGCATTATCCCCCCCCCCCCGTCCCATTGGGGGCCCCCCGATCTCTGCCTCTCTTGCCGCGGACACGGTCCCATGGGGGGGGGGGGGGGGGGAGCGCCGTGTTTACGATCCGCGCGATTTCCGGCACCGCCGGCTACCCGGCCCGGCGTCCGTAACCACCGCGCTCCCTTCCCTCGTCGCGACGGCGACGCTCTCCAATCATTTCCTCTCCTTTTTCCTCTCCCTCCGAAACTCCCTTCTCACTTCCTGCCCGTTATCACCCTGTCGCTCGGCACCGCCACCGTTCCCCCCCCCCTCCCCCCGGGGGCGAGTGTCGGCGACCGACCGCCGTTCGCGCGGCAAAAGCTACGGCTGTCAAGGATTACGTTCCTCTGTGTGGCCGACAAAGAAGGTTGTGGCTATCGCTGTCTTCAAGCTCCGACCAAGGACTGCATGCGCCACACGTGGGGGTGGTGTGGCCGGAGCTGCGCCTGCTTGGCTTTGTCTCCCCAGCGACGTTTATAGACACCGCACCGGCTACTCGCTCTGAGGCCACCCGCCTACTCGCGCCGGCCGTGGCCGGGAACCAAACTCAAGTCACCGGGTTCATAATGCAGCGCGCTAACCGCTACGCCGCTCCCCACGACACACGACACGCGTGCAAATGAACAGAGACAAAGACATCCACACACACCCATTCACGCGGATACGCCTGCTCACGTGCGCTCGCTCGCTCGCTCGCGCACCGCTCAGGGTTTGAACGCCGCCCAGGGTTGTGTCGGCGGCGAGGATCGTGAATATGAATCGATCGGCCGCTTGCCCCGCTCGCCGCGGCACTAATTCAGTCGATGCGTTATTAACGAGCGAGGTCGGTCGTTATCGAGGGGGCGATTCGCTCCGTTGTCGCGGTCCCTCCGCCGCGCTCGCTCGTTCTGCTTGCAGGTGCGACGGTGTCACGCCCGCCCGCCCGCCCGCCCGCCCGCCCGCCCGCCCGTCCGCTCCCCCGCTCGTGTGGGAAAGGAAGTCCAGTTCTAGTGGCCTCTCTGCTCGCTCGCCCGCTTGCACGCGGCCTGCCCCGCAATGGCTCGGGACCCGAGCGGCGACCGACTTTAATTCCTTAGACTACTGCAACGCGCATTCCCCGCACCTTGGCATGGGAGTTGTTATTTTTTCCTTGGCGGTCGCCAGCGAAAATATAACAAAGCCGAGCCACGGATTCTCCGAATGCGCCGGCGTCGTACGTGCGGTAAACAAAGAATGTTACCCCCCCCTACACCACCCCCCCCCCTCGCAACCCCCTCCCCCCAGAATCCCTCCCCTGCACCCCCACCCATCTCTCCACCAAGACCGATGGAGTGGACGAGGAAGAGGAGAAGGAGGAGGAGAGCAGGGAGGAGTGACAGCGAAGCATCAACAACAGATGGGTTACCATGGCAATCAACAACCGCCAGCCGGTGGTGGTGGAAGCAGCGAGTGGACCGAGTGGCCTCTGTAGCAGCGGGAATGGACGGGAGAAGAGGGAGAAAGCGGAGGGAGAAGAGCCCCCCCCCCTTCCCCCCCACCCAACGACCCCTCCCACACCTCCCACAGAAAAGTCAGCAAAGACGAATCCCGTCAACTTTTCCACGGTGAGTTTTCGGCGGGAAACACGGGGCTGGAACATCGTCAAACCGCCGACCAAACACATCGGCAGTGGCGCGGCGCAGTGTGGAAAAAACCACGGCAGTGGTGGGCGGCGCACCGCACGGCGGAACGCACCACCCCGGCCACCTGCACGCTCGGATTTCCCTCCCGACGAGCCCCACGGACCTCAATACCCTCGCCGGCTCCCCCACCCCCCACCCGCCGTTCCATTTCGTGGCTCCTTCGCGCGTCGCTCTTCCTGCCACGCTGCCCACCGCCCCCTGCCCTCCCCCCGCCCCCACCACCTTCCCATCCTCCTACTCCGCACCCCCAACAACACTGGGGCTCGTTCACCCCCGCCGCCGCGTAAGCGAACCTCACCTCCGTGCGTCTCGTGCCACACGATGCCCTCGAGGCTCACGCTGGTGCCCGGCTCGCAGGGCCCGAGGCTCTCGGGCTCCGTCAGGGTCCCCGCCTCGCACGTGTTCACGCCGACGGAGCGGCGCCGGCCGGAGGCGGCCGCCGACGCCGACGCCGCGGGCGCCGGCGAAACTCCCTGCAGCCCCGGCAGCCCCGGCGCTACCGTCGATCCGGCCGCCGCTCCCGCCGACGCCGGCGTCGCCGTGGCGGCGCCGGGATTCGCGGCGCCGCCACCGGATCCGGACGTCGTCGCCGCCGAAACCTCGTCGGCGTCCTCGTCGGGTGCCTCGACTTTGACCTCCGACCCCCGCGTGGGGGTCGGCGTAGGGGTCGCCGCGGGGCACGGGGTCGCGGGGGGCGGCTTGCCCTGAGTCCCCTGCGCCGCGGAGAGCACCAGCGTCGTGGGTAATGAGGGCGATGAGGAGCACAGAGACGACGATGACGACGAGGACGACGACGACGAGGACGACGACGCGGTGGAGGCCGGAAGCCCGAGGTCAACCTGAGGAACAGGGGCCAGAGGAAGGTGTCCGCGATTTTAATCCAATCGATCAATCAAGCGATCAATCAATCGTCTCATCCAGCACGCTGCAGGTCACAACACGCCCACCCACCCACTTGCCAGGTCCATCACCCACTCACCAACTCAATTGCCCACTCGCTCGCCACACTAGATAACAACGTTCCTCTTTCTGCTTCTTCCACGCACTGCTCCACTCTGGGATTCCCTGCCATCACCACCGGCGGCGTCTCTCTTTCATAAGAACCGTTGCTCAATTCATGGGCCAGTGCTCAGAATCTTTCGTAAAAAAACAAAGTCAGGAAATCAACCAATCAAGCAATCACCAAATCAATGAAGTAATCAAATGATCAAACCCACTCAAATCATCTCGGATATCGACTGAGGCGGACACTTCAAGCGGAGCACCCATCTCCGCGAAACGTAAAACCGAGATACGCGACAGATTTAGCCGGCGTTTGACAAAATTAAATATTCTGCCTCGCGTCCGTCCGTCCGTCCGTCGGTAGCGCTCGCATCGCAACGCGGCCGTCTCAGAGCGCCTGGCCGCCACAGGAAAAAAATATTAAAACGAGGCCGTAGCTTTTTTTTCCTGCCCCGTCCTTTAATTTGCGTCCCCGCGTGGCCGCCGCTCCGAGCGGAGGCGTCGCGGAGTCCGCGAGAGGCTCCTTGAGTCGCCGCCCACGCAGCAGGAGAGGCAACCAAGGACTTTGGACCGCGATGGCCTTGTGCCCCGTGGCGTCCTATTGGCGGCACGGCGAGCGTCGTCCGCGTCGCGCCTGCCGTCCCCGTCACGTCGTCGGCCGAATCGTTCCGAGCTGTGCCGAAGGTGCGCCCCGCCCTGCAGCTGCGGGCCCACCACTACGAGGATTTTTTTTTTTAACTTGCGGACTTACTACTCGTTACGACGTGAAAAACCGGAAGGAGGAAGCGATCGACGATTGATTTTCCGGGGGTTAGGCCAAATTTGTGTAGAAAGACCCTCCACCACCCGACCTACGCAGCCGAATGAGTGTAATCGTCACGTGGGGTGTAGATGTTTTTTTAAACGCGCCAATTAATACCGATTCAGTTCACCGTTTAGTTGATAATACGGTGGAGAATCGGATATTATGCACGGCCCTTCAGTCACCCCAACTCCCTCTCATTCAGCCAGGTCGCAGGGCAGCAAACCAAATATGAACATTACCCTATGTTCAATTTGGATTTTTAATCACAAAGGGTTTTTGTTGTTGTAATTTATTTTACCAAGGGCTGTGGACCCTGGACAGTCAAGCCAAGGCCTGGACAGCCAAGGCAAGGCCTGAGCAGGCAAGACAAAGGCCGGCTGCTCCTGAATGTTTTCCTCACAATAAAACAATCGTCCAGACTTTAGATCGAGCCGCACGCAGAAGTTACACGTACACACGCGGACACGCGCGTGAGCACCCTATTAAGGGTCAGCCACGGCACACGAGGGAGATCCAGGTCTCCTACCATGAAGATAAAGATCCACCGTGTAGTCATACCGACCGTTGGTGTAAGTGCTGTTAGCGAGAGCCTGTTAAGACCCGTAAGAACCAGGAGGGGGTGGGTACTGTAGAAATCACCACGCTCAGCCGCCTTCATCTCCCCAGCATCAAAGTTTACACACTGCACCAGACCTAGGGAGTCCTAGGGTCACAGTTCGGATATCACTCGCAACTGATGTAAGCCATCACTGGGAATCACACCCAGGTGTCCTGCGTTGTAGCGCAGTGCCCTAACCAGCGCACCACTGCTCCGAAGACAAGCACTTACACACGCACACGTGAACACAACAACTACGCACTCGCGCACGCACGCACACGACTAATGCAGGCGATTTCACACACGGCTCCCTTGGCGCTCAGATAACTTAACGGCAGCCCCTTACACGGCTCCATTAAAAACCCACAGCTCCCGTTACACGCGCCCTCCCTCCTCCTTCCGTTAGCCCCCCCCCACCCCCGCCGTCTCCACTGCTACCCTCCCCTCCGCGTGGCCGCGCTTGCCGGCAGGGAGCTCTGGCCACCGCCAAACTTGAGCTCTCGCCAGATGGGGGCGGCGGGGGGTGGGCGAGGGGTGGGGGCGGCAGGGGGGAGGCAGCGTCAACGGCGGTGGCACGCACGCACGTGCACGCGCACGCACAAAAAAAAAACCCCATGAAACAGAATTAAATAAGATCCAAGAGAGGAAAGAGGCCAGTTCGCCCCGTTTGAAGGCAGCAGGGGACGGTCTTGAAGTGGCACCGACGGTGTGTCAAGACCGGCCTCTGTGGAGGAGGCTCGTGAAGGACGCCACTGGGCAATTGGAGGCAGCCGCCCTCCCGCAACAACGGCGGAAGGAGCCGACAGCGGCGAGCGGAGCGCTGGGTGGATAAAACGCAGCAGGTTGGCACAGGGGGGAGCACGGGTGGTGCGCATTCACCAGTCAGTCGACCCGCGGCAGCCGGGTCTGTCCTGTGACCTCCTGCCAGCAGCGAGCCCTTCCACACTCCACGTGGCCTTTTGCTGATGCGGCAAAGCGCCGTGCACTCGCTCTGAGCGCCCGACTAAAGGGGGGCGCGTCGTTCGCTTCGACGGAGTTCTGTCACGGCGACCGCCGTTCGACGCCATCGAGTTATCTGAGCTGAAGTGACCCGCGTTCGCTTTCACGGGTGTGTTCATGAAAGCAAACGAGAGTTTGCTCAGACAAGACACCGCTCGTTACTGGAGGTGAGGTTGGTGGTTCACGCCAGGATGACGCTTTAAAAAAAAACAAACACATCGTCTCAAGAGCTCTAAAGAATCAAAAGCCTTTCCAAGAAGAGTATTCCACAGGAGGCAACCGGGTGGGCAATGGCAGAGCCAGGATTTTCAGGTAGGGGGGGGAACCTCTCCAACAATGAAAATGATAGAGGAGTTGTTAGTAAGGACTTGTTAGTTAGTAAGGAGTTGTTAGTAAGTAAGGAGTTGTTAGTAAGTAAGGAGTTGTTAGTAAGGAGTTGTTAGTAAGTAAGGAGTTGTTAGTAAGTAAGGAGTTGTTAGTGATTAAGGAGTTGTTAGTAAGTAAGGAGTTGTTAGTAAGTAAGGAGTTGTTAGTAAGGAGTTGTTAGTAAGGAGTTGTTAGTAAGTAAGGAGTTGTTAGTAAGGAGTTGTTAGTGAGTAAGGAGTTGTTAGTAAGTAAGGAGTTGTTAGTAAGGGGTTGTTAGTAAGGAGTTGTTAGTAAGTAAGGAGCTATTAGTAAGTAAGGAGCTGATAGTAAGTAAGGAGTTGTTAGTGAGTAAGGAGTTGTTAGTGAGTAAGGAGTTGTTAGTAAGTAAGGAGTTGTTAGTGAGTAAGGAGTTGTTAGTTAGTAAGGAGTTGTTAGTAAGTAAGGAGTTGTTAGTGAGGAGTTGTTAGTAAGTAAGGAGTTGTTAGTGAGGAGTTGTTAGTAAGTAAGGACTTGTTAGTGAGTAAGGAGTTGTTAGTAAGTAAGGAGTTGTTAGTAAGGACTTGTCCCTTGTGTTTTATTCGACGCGTGTGTGGCGATGGGGCAGCCATCGATCGAGGGTCGAATTGGAACCGCGTTGTGTGATCGGCATCGCGCTCGCTGAAGGTGTTTGCCTTGGGTGAAGTCGTGTGCTGGATACGGAACTGCGCACAATTCTGAGTCACTTATAACTGCTTTGCCGTTACTTATTGCCAATTATGGACTCAGACTATTGTTCTATCATCTGGCTCCGCCAGTGTGGGTGGGCTTAGAGGTCAGAGTGCCGAGCCGGAACCTCCCAGCGCCTGAGTTCGACTCTGGGTTTCAGCCGCCGCACGTTGATTAAACTCAACTATTTTTGCATTTACCACTTAAGTCCCACTGAGCTATGTAGCTCTTTATCAAGAGCGACCTGGCTACAAATGACAGCTCAACGAAGCGGCTTATCGCGTGGAAATATATAGCGGACTAATACTCTAAACGCGTGACGCTGATTCTAAATGTCGAGGGGAAAAACCAGAGGACCCCGAGAATAATCCACGCGACCCCGGGGAGAGAGAGAGAGAGACACCGCAAACTCCAAATACGCAGCAGCAGGCGTCAGGGGTCGCGATCGAAAACCACGACCTCCTGCGTACCACGCGAGGTAGGCAACATCCCGCCGCCAAGCTGGCGATCTCAGCCCGGCAGGGCAAAATGAAATCTGAGGCTCGGCGCACACCGCGCCGTCTAGCTGCGCACGTAACAACCAAACAACGTGCGAGCGTGTCACGTGCTTCTTCCACCGTCGCCACGCTGCCAGCGTTCCCGACCGGCCACGGCGCGGACGGCGACGCCGTCCGGATAAAATCACGGGGTTGCGGGTCGCCAAAAAGACACACGCACACACAGAGACAGAAGACGTACTGTTCGAAAAACGCCTCTCCGCCGGTGTTTTTCGGCAGCGGATCGGAACGCGCCGAGACGTTCCTGCTGTGAGGCGACCTGCGCTCGTTTCAGGGGTGGTGGGGGGGGTGGTGGGGGGGGGTGGTGGGGGGGGGTGGTGGGGGGGGGAGGGGCGACGTTCCGCCAGGTGCGGCGAGCGGATTCGGCGTTCCCAGATCGCGAGACGCCACCGCCGCCATGACCGTGCTATTGTCTGCGACGCACCTGGCTCGCGAGGGTCGCTCGAAGTAAAAAAAAAAGACGTAAATATATTAAATAATAATAGTCACCATCGTAGAAGGTAAAAAAATAATTAAAGAAACCCTCGCACAAGCCGCGGATTCCATAGCGGACATTTTCCTCGATCGCGCCAGGAGCCCCCCCCAGCTCTCCCCCAGCCCTCCTCCAGCCCTCACCCAGCTCTCCCCCAGCTCTCCCCCAGCCCTCCTCCAGCCCTCCCCCAGCCCTCACCCAACCCTCACCCAGCCCTCCCCCAGCTCTCCTCCAGCCCCCACCCAGCCCTCACCCAGCCCTCCCCCAGCCCTCCCCCAGCCCTCACCCAGCCCTCCCCCAGCCCTCCCCCAGCCCTCACCCAACCCTCACCCAACCCTCACCCAGCCCTCCCCCAGCCCTCACCCAGCCCTCCCCCAGCCCTCACCCAGCCCTCACCCAGCCCTCACCCAGCCCTCCCCCAGCTCTCCCCCAGCCCTCACCCAGCCCTCCCCCAGCCCTCCCCCAGCCCTCACCCAGCCCTCACCCAGCCCTCACCCAGCCCTCCCCCAGCTCTCCCCCAGCCCTCACCCAGCCCTCCCCCAGCCCTCCCCCAGCCCTCCTGCTGCTGCTGTCGGCGAGCGCCTATTGTCATGGCGTCATCTCAGCGGGCTTCGTCGACGGGCCAGGGAAATTATTTCCACACCCGCTTCACCACATCCGCGGTACCGTGCCGCTTTCGCCGCGGATCCGAGTCGCCTTCCGCCCACACTGGCCTCGTGGGTGCCCCGTACCCCATTTCCCTCACCCACCCCGGCCTGACCAGCGCGGCGAAGTATGGTCAAGCAACCCTTCGTGGCCAACACGGCGTGGTGGGGGGAGGGTTTTGTCCGGCAGGAGACATCGCCGGGAATCGAACTGGACGGCGCGCGGGTTCACGGAGCGAGCTCGCGCCGATCGCCGTGCCACCCCTCCGGCACCGTTCATTATCGCGCGCTGATATTTCGCACCGCGCCTCCTTTGTTTGCGCCTCTGGGCTCCCAGCTGCCGCGGGATGCGGCGCACGAACGAGCGGGGCCCCCGCGCGCATGGGCGGACGTGCGCGCAATGTGCGGACGCACGTCCGAACATGCGTCCGTCCGTCCATCCCGTCGTACTCACGGCGGACGTGAAATAGCTTTCCGGGTCGTTCCGTTCGATCGGCTGCTCTCGCATAGCCGGCCCAGCACAGGCTGCGGCTGATAGATGGACAGCGAGTGGGACGGAGAGACAGGGAAAGGAGAGATGGGTGGACAAGCACAGGGACAAAAAAACAGCAAGATCGATAGATGAATACAGAGATGGGCCGAGTAATATTAGAGACGTGGAGAGACAGAGAGACAGGCGACGGGTGAATATAAATGTCGACAGAAACAGACACGGAGAGATATGGGGCTCAGAGCTTGACAAAGAGAGAGAGGGACATGGATGTGAATTCAAATACAGAGAGAGAGAGACACACAGCGAGACACCGAGGGAGAACAAAAAGACACAAAAGAGGCCGATGTGGGAGAGCGCAACATGCCGAGCGCTAAAGAGTGCGAGAGAGGGGCAGAGACAGAGACATGGAGGGGAGCGGAGATGCAAGTCTACTCGCACACGCAGCCGCGCATATATTTTTAATTTCACAAACCTAAGAGAAGTGCCCTTGTGAGGACATCGAAGAGCAGTGAGCGAGAGAGAGAGAGAGCGCGCGAGAGAGAGCGAGAGAGAGCGAGGGAGAGAGCGAGCGAGAGAGAGCGAGAGTGTGCGAGATCGAGCGAGCGGAAACACTTAGTATGTGAGCGGCGTGCGTGCACGCGAGCTGTCGCACTCGCTCAGAGAGAGGAGGAGAGACGGCGCGCCGCGGCGGCGGCGGCGACAGAGGGGGTGGTAGTGATGATGGCGGTGGTGGTGGTGGTGGTCGTGGTTGTGGCTGTGTTAGCGGCGGTGGAAGAGGGAAAGAGTCAAGGGAGACGGTGTGGGTTGGGAAGGGTAAGTGTGGGCTTCCACATGTTTGGCACGAGTGGTGGCCGTGGTTGTGGCGGTGCTGGCGGTGCTGGCCGTGATGGCCGTGGTGTGGAGGATCGTGCCCCTCCAAGAGACCTTTAATGAGCATAGTGCAATGATCCGCTTCGATCTCGCAACACAACCCAGAGAGCCGCCCTCTACGAGGCTGCACAGGGCCCACCCTAGCGCCGGTTTCGCGTGAACGGCGAGAAATCGAACCGAGGGCGTGGGATCGGAGCTCACCGGGCCGCTATCGATTCACCCACCGATCAGTTAGAAGCTGTAAAAACCGAGGGCCAAAGTCAGACTGAGGTCCAGAGGAACAAATTAAGCGGAAGCGCGAGGCCCCGCGAACGTGCAAGCGGGAGGGAGAAACCGAAGACAAAGAAAACACGTCCTATTCTCGAATCAAATCACGATTAAACTAATTTTTATTTTACCAGGTAAGGCGCCACTGAGCTATGCGGTTCTTGTTCAGAAGTGACCTGGCCCCAAACGATAGCTCAACGAAGTGGCTTATCAGCGCGTGGAAATTCATAGCGTGAAGTTGATTCTACTTGTGTGGGGAAAAACCGGAGGACCTGGAGAAAAATCCACACGACCATGGGCAGAGAGACACCGCAAACTCCAAATAGACAGCAGGCATCGTCAGGGTCGGAATCAAACCCACGACCTCCTGTATACCAGGCGAGGTAGTTAACATCTCGCCACCGCGGCGCCCCTAAGCGGCTCATCGGAATCGATGCCAGCCCGTCCACCCTGACCCCCGAGCGTTTCGTCTCTCTCGTGCGGCGCCAACGCTGCTCCGTGACCGAAGGCTCCTCGCTCGTCACTGCGCTCGGCACCGCGCTCGTCCTGCTGGCGTGTGGTGCTCACGTTTCTCGGTGTTGCGTTTTGGTTTAAAAAAAAACGTGTTTATGTTAAATGTGACTTTGGTAAAAAGAAAAAAATGTCCCCCTCTTTTCCATCGATCGGAGAGGCCTAAATCAATCCGCTCATTAAAGTGTGATTCATCCCATCAGCGAGCCGCCGGCATGGTGCTCCACCCGCCTGCCCGCCCGCCCACCGAGCATCACATCTCCATCTCATGTACCGCGCACGCACGCACGCGTATTTATACATAAAACGCCATGGAGGCCGCCCCGGGGAATCACTTATACGCCGCGACGTCGCGGAACAAATCTTCCGGGCACCCAATTACGGCATTCGGGGGGGTTTAAAACCAACAAAACACCTGCCAGCAATCACGGCTGTCAGCCCCAGCGCCGGCCCCACCGTCTCCCCGCCCGCTGGTGCCGGTGGCCGATCCGTCTTAGCCCCGCCGCGGCGGCGACAGCGGCCGCGACAGAATCGGAATCGGATTTTTAAAAAAATGTATACTGGAGGAAATCCGATGAGCTACGAAGCTGTTTTTCACATGTCCAGGACATCGACCGAAGGCGGCGGCTCGGATGCGCGCGCCGGAAGCGCTAGCGGTCGGCTCGACGGCCGAATGGCAAACCGCGGGGGGTTATTTTAACAAAGTTTTAGCGTTCGGGAGCGGGGGTTTGTCTCATGCCTGAATTTATTTTTTATTAGTTTCTGTTCTCCGCAATATTATTCCCACTGCGCAATCGGCGCCACGTCACGAGATGAATTCATCGGGAAATCTTTGCAACGCAGTGAAACACCCTCCGTGTGTTCGAGAAGCGGATATCACAGAACTACTTCTGAGATCCCGTCGAGTGACCTCTTATTCACACACAGCACGTTCTTGCACGCGTTGCTACGGGGAGATTTGTAAGCCAAAGGGATGCAGCTTTTAAACTTCGCAGAGCTGACATTGAGCCAGCAATAAACCAAATTAAATGCGTTGGTTTTTCCATGCAGCATGTATGTATGTTGAACTTCTTTCGCACCGTACGTGGGCCAACCATGCTAATCGGTGGTGCAGTGGTTGGTGACTGGGCCGAGACCCTCATCTCGCTACACTCGGGAACTGGGTTTAATCACGGGCGGCTGAAACCCGGATTCGAACCCAAGGCCTCAGCGGTGCCGGCTCGGCTCTTTGACCCGTGACCCAACCCGACCGACCGCCTCTAGTTGCGCGGATTTTCAAGATTCTAATCTGGCCAGGTGGCTCTGCGGTTAGAGCACTTTGACTAACGAGCGGAAGGTTGCAAGTTCAAATCCCGGCTGCGGGGCCAACTGGGCCAACCATCCCCCCGGGGTCAATCGACTGAACCGCACATTCCGATAAGCAACAGTCGTGCCGTGCGCAAGCCGGACCCTGCCATGGTAATGTGGAATGCAAACCACCGTTTCGGATTGTTACCGCGTGCTCTTCTAACAGCACGCGTAACAGCCGAAAAACACGTGGGACAGCCTGCTGTAAGACGTGAACTAGCGGCATTACATTCCACATTAGCGTGGCAGGGTTAAGCCCGTCTTTAACACACGGTAAAGATATACGGCGTGACCACACAACCCTACGTACGCAGCGTCGATCCCCAATAAATTTATTTTTCTGCCCCTGCTCTGACTTTCTTCGGATTGCACTACCGGCAGCGTCACACATCTCGTCCATGCGAGGCCGGGGGGGGGGGGATGAGGAGGGGATCACGCGTTACCATCTCGTCGAGCTAAAGAGCAAGCACACGCTCCTCTAGCCGGAGACGCTCACGGCTCCTCGCACACGCGTGTGCGGGCGGGCTGTTGTCGCGGCAAGAGCGGCGAAGGCGACGGATGGCAGCCTCGGACCGCGACATCGCGGGCGCCTCTGGACCGGTGCGGTTGCTTTAATGGCAGCAATTATCACAGCCCGACCTCTCGCCATTTTAAATCACTTACTCCGAGCCGCTGTATTTCACTCGTGTGTGTGTGTGTATTTTTCAGGTAACTTTAATCGTTAATTGGATTAGGGAGAGGAATATTTTTTTCTCTCATTCCAAAAAAAATAAAAACACCTCCCCTCCCGCGCAGGAGCTGATAAATAGGAATCCACGCGCGCACGCACACATGCACGCACGCGAACGCACGGAAGCAGCCATCACTCATTTGCATGTGTGCCATTAACCCAACCTGTAATTGAGAGCTTTATTCTAATGAGCTGTAATCAGCACATGCCAATTGGCCTCCTGTTAGTGCAATTACATGACTACGGGCACAACTAATACGGCAACACAAGGGCATGAGGCTTCCTCTCTCCCTCTGTCTCTCTCATCTCTCTCCTCTATCTCACTCCACCACCCTCTCGCTACACCCACCGCTCTCTCCTCGTTTCTCTCGTCAGGCCAGCTGGTACAGCATGAGGCTGTCTCTCTCTCTCACTCATGTACGCCCCCCCCCTCTCTCCTTCAAGCATACACTCTCACTCACTCTCACCCACTCACCCTCTCCCCTCCTCTATCTCTCTCCACCACCCTCTCGCTACACCCACCGCTCTCTCTGTCTCTCTCGCCAGCCCAGCTGGTGTGGGTGTAATAATTCACCCCTTGCACAAATCAATGAATTGTCCCAAAGCAAGGTCAGGATTCAATTTAGGAATCATTCCGTTGTTTTGCCTTTTGCCATTCTCTCTGCGTGTGGAAGAAGCAATTGCGGTGGGGAAAAAAACATAAAAATATGAACTCTGTCATCAATCTACTGGAGGGATGAAGGCCTCCCCATTCCATATCGTTCGTGGGGGGAGGGCGCTTTGACCATACTTCTCCACGCTGGTCAACACGAGTTGGCGAAGGCTGGTGGGATCCAGGACCAGCGGTTCAAGGTGCCGCCAGGAATTGGACTCGGGCTGCTGGGTCCACGGACGCAGTGCGGGGGGATCACTGCACCACCGCTCCAGCCGCAGCAAACGAGGATTATAAACAGCTGACTGCGTCGCATGCGATGCGAGTCGATGCTTGCATCCAGACCGTAAGAAGCGATTTCCGTCAATGGATATTCACATCTCCAACACGCACATTCACATTAACACACGTCCATCTGCTGTCTAGACACCGCTTCCAGGTAAAGACGACATGAATTTGCGGGACCTTGTCAGTGAGTGTGTACGTGTGTGGCTGAGTGTCTATATATGTTGTTGTTGATATGTGTGGGGAGCGGTAGGGTAGCGGTCAGCGTGTTGCGCTACGAACCTGGCCATCAGAGTTCGATTCCCGCTCACGGCCACCATCAGTGACGATTATCTGAACCGGTCCTGGGCTTCCCCTAGGTCTACTCAGCCTCAAATGAGTACCTGGTGCGGTGTGTCAACATCGCCACTCGGGAGACAAAGGCGGCCGGGCGTGGTGCTGGCCACCCACCCCCTCGTGTGCCGTGCAGGCCTTCATATGTGCTACTCGTGAACAGCACTTGCCCCTACAGTCTGTTAAGGCTATACGGGGGATCTTTGTCTCCGTGCGTATATGCGTATACGTGTGCACATGTAGTTAATGAGAAAATGTCAACCCCCAAAGCCAGTTAGGAAATACCGGTTCACAAACTGCTATTAAAGTCTCGGATGAAAACAATGCCTCCGTTAATTAAACGTTGAAGATCGTATCGTTTACGTTGTTAACACCGCGACGCGTACGAGAAAACCGCACTCCGCCCGCGAATCAATTTGCCGAGCGAGCAGTCGGCGGGTTTGATAATGAGACAGCCAGCTCGCGCCGAACACCCGCACGGCCGCCACGCAAGCCTGTTGGCCATCGTGACAGCCGCACGGCGGACAGGGTACCAGCTACACCGTCGGCCCCTAGCGCCCGCCGGCACCGCCCAAGCGAGCCTGACAAACGGCCAGGCGCAGGCAGACAGGCAGGCGGACAGACACCCGGACGTCACGCGCGTGCAGACCGACTGCCGCGGGGGGCCGGTGATTAAAATTGATGTCGGGGCGATGTGTCGCCATAACAATGTGGCATACCGCGGTCTCGAGCGGACAAACGACGGCTGTTGCGGTTGCGCGTTTTGGAATCCGATCGCGCAGAGGAGAGGTTGTTTTTTTGTTGTTGCTGCGCGATCGTGCCAATCGTGGGACCGCTCTCGAGCGGCACGGCTCAAGGGTTTTAAAGATACCCCCACCCAGCACCCCCGACCAATGTTACCCTGACGGCGCGACCGGCGTCACGTCACGAGTTGATGAGCCAAGTCGGGATCTATCGCAGGGCAATGCAATTGCCCCGTGTGATTTCCGCGCACGAGTGGACATCACAGAGCCACCTTCCAGATCCCTGCAATTGACCCCTGGTTCCCGTACAAATGGGGCAGCACTTGCCCGCCCACCCACGCTGCAACACGTGAACCCCGATACATACATATTTTTTCTAATTCTCAACCAAATTTGTGATTTTTTTTCTTTGCCCAGTCATTGGTGACCCGGCTGAGACCATCGCTACACTTGAGAACCCCATTTAATCACAGGCGCCTGCCTGAATTCCAACCCAGATTATCAGACGCCTCAGCTCTGCAGGGTTGTTACGGTGGCCCGGGAGCGGAGGTCCTCGGTTCGAATCCGGGGTTTCGGCCGCCCGTAATGAAACCGGTTGGAATTCAAGCGTCGGGAGCTTGATGGTCTCAGCACCGTCACAGATGACTGCACGCACAAAAGAGCCGCCTTGCCCTGGCGGTTGAGAGCGCTCCTCTGCGTGTTGTTACTCCTAAGTATTGTTATTACTACCGAAGCATCGTCGTCGTCATCATCACCATCATCATCACGATCGGCCAACGTCATGGCTCGGCGCTTGTTTTCATGGCAGCGTTGCGCGCGGGGGCAGTGACGAACGCTCCACTCTCAGTAGGGGGGGGGGGGGGTTAGTTAACGTAAACGAAAGGGATTTTTCAAAAAGTGGCGAAAAAATAATTAAGTTGCGGTGGTATTAATTCGTTGGCGCCGCACGCCCAGAAGACCGCGGGACTAATTAAGGGACGTGAGCAATTACAGCGCCGCAAAAGTGCGTGACAATCTCACCGCGAGCGCGATGATTCGCTCCGCTCGGCTCGCTCCCCAGGCGGGATCGCTCGCTCGCTCGCCGCCCGCGAGACTCAGCCGCGAAGCCCCGCGCTCGGCGGAGCTGCGGCTGCTTGTAAATGAGACAGCGGGGGCCAGGGGACCGCTGAACGACGAGACCGTGGGACCAGCCACCCCTGAGTGGGACCACCAAAGAGGCCACTTCTAAATGAGGCCATGGGCCGGGTCATTCCGGAATTAAAGCGCGTAGAGGCTACTTCTGATTGACACCTGAGCCAAAAGTCACGTATAGATCAAGACTGTGGGCCAAACAATAGAATTAGATGGTGGGCTACTCTCGAGTGAGTCTAAGGCCACGTCGCCAGAGCCATTCGTGAGACACCACCGGCACCACCGGCACCACCACAGACCCAGACACCGCTACCACTCCAACGCCACACATGTCCCATGCCAAAGCGAGACAACCGATGTCGCCGACCCTCGGCTGACAACACGCGGGAGACGCAGCTCCGACCAAACCGAATCAAACCATCAACTCCCTACACTTGAGAAACCGTTTCAGTCGCGGGCTGTTGAAACCTGGATTCGAACTGAGGATATCCCCCGCTGTCGGTCCTCCGAACCATCGCCCCGGCCCACTTCGTCGCAGGCGCCACGGCACGAAGCTACGCTGGGAACACCCCCCCCCACCCCCGTGCCCGCGTAATTGGACCGCGCGATCCAGGGATGCAAGGGACGTGAGCGAGGGGAGCGCAGCTGTGGCTAATTTGCGCGGAGAGCGAGCGGGAGGGAGAGAGCTGGCAAGAGAGCTGGAAGGGAAAGAGAGAGGTGGGGGAGATGGAGAGAGAGAGAGAGCGCGGTCCTTTGTAGCGCGGCTATGGGGCTATTAGCGACAGAAAGCCGCGTGCGGGGACTGAGATAGACGAGAGACTGAATGATTGAATGATTGAATGAAGTGAATGAGTTTGCGAGCGAATGAACGTGCGAGGTTCTGACCTGCCGCAGGCCCCGTTGGAAGCAGCAGCGGTAGCATCTGCTGCGTCCGTTATGCAAAGGCATAACAAGATGTCAAACCAGGGGTAACTAAAGCAACGGTGATTTGTGTTGTGTGGGTGGGAGCGTGCGTGCGCGCGCGCGCGTATGCAGGGGCGTAAGACAGAGTGTTTGTGTATGAGATAGAACAAGTGTGTGTGTGTATATAACAGTGAGACAGACATTTTGCGTAAGGGAGCGATTGGGAATGCATGTGTATGATTGAGTGTGTGTTTGATGGAGTGTGTGAGATCGTACTGTGTAATAAGAGGCCATTGAGCCTCAAGACTCTTTTTTTTCCAGGAGGGTCCTGCAGTGGGATGCACGGCCGTTTTATCAACGGGTCGTGACGTAGAGAGCTCTGAATGTCGCCTGATGATGATCGGTGTAATTACTGGCGAAACGTCGAACTCAGATTGTACATTTTGTGGATTTGCTCTCCAACACACAACTGGTGTGCTGTACTCGTAACGAATTGGGACGTTATGTTTACGTGACAAACCTTACTAATTGGCTGTGTTGTCGGGTGGTGGCGGGTTTAACGACACCCACATTTATATTTATGCGATCTCACCCAAACCCCCCCCCCCCCCCTCTACATTACGAAAGTTAATTTGACTGAAAAGACCTCCGTCAAAGCGAACGTTCGTCACTTCAACGGATCTCGAACGAAGGTGAATTCCGCTCGATCAAATGCACCTCTGCGGATGCTCCGAATCGACCGATCGCTGTGAAAACGAACTTGGGTGTCGTTCATCAACGGACCACCCCTCCGACAGCAACTGGGCATCGCTCGAGTGAGGAGAGGTCTGCATGAGGCAGGGGCTTTAAAGAGGGCTCGGGCACATGCATCTCTCGGCTCGCGTAGGAGATATCCGCTCGCGCGAGTCCGCGTGGCAAGAGGCAGCTCTCAGTGTCGGGGTAACGTTGCAATTAGATCCACAAACAGGCGCCCCCAGCTTCTGCGTTTCTCAGACCCCCACACCCCACCCACGCTAAACAACACACGATGGATTTCACCGCTAATTGGCAGACGGATGAGCGCGGGAGAGAGCGAGAGAGGGCAGGAGAGAGAGATTAGAGTGCGGAGAAGGGGAGTGACACAAGAGATCGGTGAGAGCGGATAGAGGGTGCCGAGAGAGAAAAGAGAGCGCGGAAGAGCAGAGGGATTAGAGAGAGAGAGAGGATATAACGGAGATTGAGTAGAGGAGGCAGAGACAGCAGGCGAGGGAAGAGACTGCAAAGAAGACAGGGAGGGGAGAGGAGAGAGTGCCAGGGCATGTGTGAATGCCTGTCCTTGTGTCGACGTTTGTGTGCACGTGTCACAGTGTACACGCACACATTTGTTTGTGTGCTTGCATGCGTGTGTTTGTGAAACCGGCTGCCGCGTGTGTGTGCGCGTGAGCGCGTGTTTGTGAAACCGGCTAAGTGGGTGAGAGGCGCGGTGTAACAACAGTACGAGCGGGGTGGCGGTGGGCCCGTGCGCCTGATTGATGGGGTGGCCACTTAGCCTAATGTTTACATTAATATGCAAACGCGAGCTCCCGTTACCCCCCAAACCACCCCGATTCAGAGCACGGGGGCCATGGGGGCGGAGGGAGGAACTGCGGAGCAGCAGCGATGCACTCTCTGATTAAATTGATTTCGCTCGGTGTTCTGTCCCGCCTGTTGAAAAGGAGGGGTTGGACGATGCCAAAGTCCACACGTCCTATCGTGACCTTGGTGGAAATTCCACATTTCCACTCGGGACAGACGCGGGCACAAACCACGCGCGATGTCATTCGTACAACAACCCGTCGCAACACCACCGAGTGGCGGTGACGTCACCACGGTGATCGTGCCATGCTGGGTGCACTTTGAGGCCACGTCAAAGCGTCGAAGGTTCGCTGCTGGCAGGAGGTGACGGGACAGACCCAGGTGGTGCCGTGGGTTGCCCGACCGAGATGACTGGCAGATGCACCAACTGTGCTCCGGGCTGTGCCAACTTGCTGGGTTTTAGCCGTCCGACGCTCTGCTCGTCAACTGGATATTCATACGGACTACACACAAAACAATAGCTGTACACACGAGACTAAGGCACCCCCGTGTATAGCGTTTCACAGACTATTGGGGAAAGTGCTGTACTTGAGCACCTATGAAGGTCGGCACGGTACACGAGGGGGTGGGTGGCCAACACCACGCCCAGCCGCCTTTGTCTCCCCCAGTACTGTTTACTACACACCGCACCAGGGTACTTATTTAAGGCCGAGTCGAACTCGGGTGGCCGGGTTCGTAGCACGGTGCACTAACCACTTTGCCACCACTCTCCACACCATACCCACTCGACACATATGCTCTCACACATATACCGTACACTCAACACAAGTGAAATTCGCTTGCTAGACACATATCAGACACAAACCATGACTTTGTTCGATGTATAACCATGAAACAAAGCCGTGCGCTTCTGTGGCCGTCTGGAACGCTCTTCTGTTTCGATATCAGGAAACCACTGGAGCTATGCACTTATAAATCATCTCGATTAAAAAAAAAACAATTCTGAACTGCTTTTTGTGCTTAGTTTGTCGTCCTTCCCCCGCACCTCCGATTAGTGCGGTTGGCTACGTACGGTGCGAAAGAAGTTCAACATACGGTACATACGTAAACATGTGCTGGACACACACGAGGCAAGCAAAGACTCCCCCCACCACCCCAGGCAGCCTAACAAAGGCCGTTGGGGGCAAGGTGCTGTCAGGGGCAGCAGGATGGGGTAGCGAGGTGCGCGTTACCCACGCACGCACACGACACAGCAGCAGCAGCAGACAGCAGGAGACTCCATGCCCTCGTCCTCCTCTGTCCACGATGTGTTTGGGGACAAGGCGGGTGACGCACGGGGGAGCGGGGTGAGGGCCATCCTCAATGAGTTATCACCGCCCTTTCAGACCCCCAGGCACCCGGGGCTCTCAGATAAGGGAGGGCGAGCGGGGGTCTCCATCACACCTGGCACGGTGCCTTGGGGGACACGGGGGTGGGTGCGTGGGGGTGACAAACGCGGCCGGGGCCGGTGGGCTCCTGCGTTTTGCGCTGTGAACGAAGCCGGTGACCCGGGCCTCGATTCCCAGCCACGGCTAACATCAGTGGCCGAGTGGGATCTGAAGCAAATCGCGGGCGTCCCCCTTCACCAACTCGCACTTACCAGAGTGGTGAAGTATGGTCAAACAACCCTCGTGACCGACACTGCACGAGGAGGCTTTATAATTCAGTGAGGATTGATGTATCGCTGCCAATTATTAATTTAGTATACAAAACAAAGATCCCCGTATAGTCTTTTTTTACCAACTGCTGAGGCAAGTGCTGTTCACGAGCACCTATTTAGGGTGGCATGGCACATGAGTAGTGTGGCAGGGCCCCACTCCATGCCACCTTTGTCTCCCCGGTGCCGATGCGTACACACACACACATCAGTGAACTCGCATAATACAACCGCAGTTCGCCACTCATGTGGCCGGACGTCACCACAGGCTCGGTGCTACTCACATAAATTACACCCACACACACAATTAGAACAGCCAGTCGTGCGTGCTGCTAATCACATCCACCACCTCGCCGTGTAGAGGTTTCCGGCCATAATAGGCGCTCGCTAACAGCCACTCTCAGTGTCCGTGGGGGGGGGGGGCGGAGATGATGCGGAGATGATGCTGGTTCGTGTCTCTGTCGGGACGAATGAAGCAGATTCGCTGGGAGGTCTTTGCTTTGGGAATCATCTCTCCTCCTCCTCCCTCTCTCCTCCACCTCCCTCTCCTCCTCCTCCCTCTCTCCTCCTCCCACTCTCCTCCACCTCTCCTCCCTCTCATCTCCACCTCTCTCCTCCTCCCTCTCACCTCCACCTCTCTCTCCACCTCCCTCTCACCTCCACCTCTCTCTCCACCTCCCTCTCTTCTCATTCTCCCTCCCTCCCCGTGCTGCTGCTGCCGCCCCTGTTTGTTATTTTAAGTCGTCAGGCACCAATTAAGTGCGATCCTATCAGCGGCTTTGTTCGCTCTTCTCTCGGGCTCCAGACAAGGCCAGTCGGGTTTTTTTTTGTATTTTCGCCTCTCTCTCTTTTGTTTAATCCCGTCTCCCTTTGTGAACGCATGGAGCGGTCTCCCTCCCCACCACAACCACCAACCACAACTTCCCCCCCATCACCCACGCGTACACTGCCTCTCAGCCTCCCACAATCTTCCACGCATACCACTGCCTCCCTCCCTACCTCCTCTCTCCGCTCTCTCATCAACCTCACCCGATCAGACCTCCCTCTCAGCTGGGGTCGCCACCTTTCTCAGCCACAGACAAGAACCCGGACATATGTCCCGGTCAACCTGTGCCTGTTAGCACGACTGCACTATCCCGGAAAGTTTCAGTTTTCGTTTGTTAGGTATAACCCTGTGAGCCATGTGGCTCTTGACGCAGGTGCAACCGCAACAAAACAACAACAGGAAACATCTTAAGAGTGCGCGACACCCTTCAACATACCTCAATCGGAATCGGAACATTTATTTATACGGTGCTGGAGGAATCCCGTGAGCTATAAAGCTCTTGTTTCCCTCCCTTTCTCACAGACACACCGGATCTCTGTACACATCAATCGCTGCTAGCAGCCCTGCCACGCCGATGTGGTAGGTAGGTTCGCAGCGCCTACCCTCAGCTGCACACGAGATCTGAGTATCGTAGAGCAGCCGAGAGTGGGGAACTGGGGGACGTTGTGATTCTTAAGGGCCTCCTTATTCTTCTTAGACGGATGTCGTTCGACAGCGACCGTAAAGTGACGGGCGCGTTGATAAGCGGTCTCACAAACATCACACGAGAGACGGACACTGTACGCGGGTTCACAAACATCACACGAGAGACGGACACTGTACGCGGGCTCACAAACATCACACGAGAGACGGACACTGTACGCGGGCTCACAAACATCACACGAGAGACGGACACTGTACGCGGGCTCACAAACATCACACGAGAGACGGACACTGTACGCGGGCTCACAAACATCACACGAGAGACGGACACTGTACGCGGGCTCACAAACATCACACGAGAGACGGACACTGTACACCGCACGTGTCACGCCGCGCACTGTACAACTCCCCACTCAAGCGAAACACGCAGCACACGCATATTACACACACACCATTTACACACACACACACCATTTACACACACACACACCGATTATACACACACCATGTACACACACAGATTATACACACACCATTTACACACACCGTTTACACACACACACACCATTCACACACACCGATTATACACACACCATGTACACACAGATTATACACACACCATGTACACACAGATTATACACACACCATTTACACACACACACCATTTACACACACACCATTTACACACACACACACACCATGTACACACACACCATTTACACACACACCGATTATACACACATACCATTTACACACACACACACCGATTATACACACACACCATTTACACACACCATTTACACACACACCGATTATACACACACCGATTACACACACACCGATTACACACACACACACCATTTACACACACACACCGATTATACACACACCATTTACACACACCGATTATACACACACACACCATTTACACACCGATTACACACACACCATTTACACACCGATTATACACACACCATTTACACACCGATTATACACGCACCATTTACACACAAACACCGATTATACACACACCGATTATACACACACACCATTTACACACCGATTATACACACACCATTTACACACACACACACCATTTACACACCGATTATACACACACCATTTACACACACACCATTTACACACACACCGATTATACACACACCGATTATACACACACCATCTACACACCGATTATACACACACCATTTACACACACACACCGATTACACATACAGACACCAATTACACGGCACACACCGATTATACACACACACCATTTACACACCGGTTACACACACACTGTACACTTACATCACACACGCAGATAGCACAGATTACACACCACATATACAATTCTCACGCAAACACGGTATACACACACCGATTACACACGCATGTACACTTACATTACACACGCAGGCACACGGCTAAGATAAAGACAAAGATCCCCTATAGACTTAACAGACTGTAGGGGCAAGTGCTGTTAGCGAGCACCTATGAAGGCCGGAACAGCACACGAAGGGGTGGGTGGCCAGCACCACGCCCGACCGCCTTTGTCTCCCCAGTGGCGATGTTTACACACCGCACCAGGTACTCATTTGCGGCTGAGTCGACCTAGGGGAGGCCCAGAACCGGTTTAGATAATCGTCACTGGTGATGGCCGTGAGCGGGAATCGAACTCGGTTCGCCGGGTTCGTAGCGCAGCGTAGCGCTAACCGCTACACTACACACATACACACACCGAGTACTGTACACAGTGATTGCACACACACATAGCACACTGTACACACACGGCACACTGTACACACACGGCACACTGTACACACACGGCACACTGTACACACACGGCACACTGTACACACATAGCACGCTGTACACACACAGCACACACGGCACACTGTACACACATGGCGCACTGTACACACATGGCACACTGTACACACAGCACACTACGCACACATAACGCACTGTACGCACATACAGCACACTGTACGCACACAGCACACGCAGCACACTGTACACACAGCACACTGTACACACACTGTACACACACAGCACACTGTACACACACAGCGCACACACACACATAGCGCACTGCAGATATAATAAGATTTCCGACAAGCGCCTAATGCCTAGTTGAGCACCTTGTTCTTACTCCCCTACGGGTAGGCGAACAACAACGAGTACCCCTCTCCCCCCCACTGCGGGAAGTCCACTCAACCCAAGGCGACACAGGGTGTCGGCAGTTTGCGTGGAAAGCTGCTCAACAACAACACAACAACAACACTCACCGCATCCGGCATGAACCCGGGGCGCTGACAAGCCGAGACCACGCAGCGCAGGCACGGTCGGGTGACGTTTCGGGCAATAACCCAGGAGTTCCATTCTCAGGGTTGGTGTTGGTAGCTCTAAGGATGTCTGGGCCCTCGCCATAGCGACGTGGAATGTCCACCAACGCACTACGCTGTGCACTGTTTTTTTATATTCCATCAGGTAAGGCCCGCTGAGCTATACACAGGGGTCTTCATTGTTTTGTAGCGACCTGGCTATCACGAATGATAGCTCGATCGAGTGGCTTATCACGTGGACATTTATAGCGGCAGGCAAGATACTCTGAACGCACGTTGATGCTAAATGTGGAGGGGAAAACCCGGGGAGAGAGAACACGCAAACTCCAAATATACAGCAGCAGCAGGCGTCGCCAGGGTCGGGGTCGAACCCACGACCTCCTGCATACCAGGCGAGGTAGTTAACATCTCCTAGCCACAAACAAATATACAGCTGGTTCGCCACCGCACTCAATCCGCGACGCCGTACACACAGAGAGAGAAAGAGACGGGATAATTCACGCGCATTGAGCTCGATATTCACGTTCGCGGGATCACGGCTCTCGGGGCACATAGACACAAGGAAGCATTAAATATTCAGGAGGCAGGCGCGCGCACACACACACAGGAATATCGCACCGTTTTAGGCTAAGTCGACCTAGGAGAGGCCCATGACCGGTTCAGGGTGGCGCTAATCGCTACGCCTCCGCTCACCACGACACACGCACCAACACAAGACAAAGACCCCCCTGCCACAACCCGTGTAACCTTAAACTGTTGGGGCACGTGCTGTTAGCGAGCACCTTGCGAAGGCCGGCACGCGCGCAGACGGTGTTAAAAAGGCAGATGTAATGGGATTGGCCCAGAGCGATTGCTGTGCATTTAACAGAGGTCATGGAGGCATCACCACCATCATCATCATCACCACCATCATCATAACCACCATCATCACCACCACCACCATCATCATCATCACCACCACCACCATCATCACCATCATCATCACCACCATCATCATCACCACCACCATCATCCCTCCTGCACTAGGGCACCTGGCGTGCGCGCACAGCCCCGGACACACAGAAACACGCGAACACTCAACAACAACAACAACCCCGAGGGTTGTGGAGTGCGAACACCCAACAACAATAACACAAACAACCCCGAGGGTTGTGGAGTCCGAACACTCAACAACAACAACCCCCAGGGTTGTGGAGTCCGAACAGCCAACAACAACAACACAAACAACCCCGAGGGTTGTTGAGTCCGAACACTCAACAACAACCCCGAGGGTTGTGGAGTGCGAACACTCAACAACAACAACACAAACAACCCCGAGGGTTGTGGAGTCCGAACACTCAACAACAACAACCCCGAGGGTTGTGGAGTACGAACAGCCAACAACAACAACAGTAGCCGCCATCGGCCGATAATTAAGTGGCAGCGATGTGCCCGCGGCGCTTGTGCCAGGCTAGGTGCACTTCGAGGGCTGCCGCGTGAAGGCTCGCTGGCAAAAGGTCACAGGGGGTCAGACGCCGGGGGTGTCCGAAAGGATGCCGCGGCAGATCGCTCCCCAAAGTGCGTTTTATCCGCCCAGCGCTCCTTCCTCGGCGTTGTTGTGAGCGTCGCTCCTCCGCCCACCCTTTGTTGCTGGAGGGAAAGCTGCCTCCGATTGCCCAGTTGCACCACAGAGTGTGCTCTCTCTGCATATCCATACGTATGCGAACATGCAAACACACGAACAGATATACAACGACCTGTTCATACTGTTGCCGTAAATGCTGTTAGCAAGCACCTATTAAGTCCGGCACCACCTCCCATGTGCTGATGTTTTTCGCACACACCGCACCATCGTCAACTAAAGGCCGAGCCGACCTCGGAGAACCCCAAGGGCCGCTTCAGACGTCACTCGCCACTGACATCATCCCGTGGCTGGGGATCAACCCCCACGGGTCGCCGGGGTTGATAGCGCGGTGCTAAAACCAGCTCACGACGCCACCGTCCACGGCGCGTCACGTCCAAACCCGCAACGCCACGCACACGTCCAGTAACATGCGTGTGGCGATGACGCCACGCCGGCGGCGCTTGTGCCAGGCTAGGTGCACTTTGAGGTCGGACGCGTACGCAACAAAGTTTACGCGCGGCGCGCCCACGGCAACACAGGCAGACTCCCCACGTTTTGTCTCGGTGGACTTTTGGGGGCACGTGCTGTTTGCAGCGAGTAGCACCGATGAGGGCCGGCTTGGCACACGAGAGGCTGGGTGGCCAGCATCGCACCGGGCCGCCTTTGTCTCTCTGGTGGGGATGTTTACACACCGCATCAAGGTACTCATACGCACCGTCACACACACACACACACGCACCGTCACACACACACACGCACCGTCACACACACACACACACGCACCGTCACACACACACAGTCACACACACACACCGTCACACACACACACCGTCACACACACGCACCGTCACACACACGCACCGTCACACACACACACACCGTCACACACACACACCGTCACACACACACACGCACCGTCACACACACACGCACCGTCACACACACACCGTCACACACACACACCGTCACACACACACCCCGTCACACACACACACCCCGTCACACACACACACACCGTCACACACACACACCGTCACACACACACACACACCGTCACACACACACCGTCACACACACACACCGTCACACACACACACCGTCACACACACACACACCGTCACACACACACCGTCACACACACACCGTCACACACACACCGTCACACACACACCGTCACACACACACGTACGCGCGCGCGCTCCCGCTTGGGGGTGGAATAAAGCCCAAAATTGTCAAAGACTTTCCCAGCCCGACTAACAAACCATGACAGCCCTTTGTCGCTTGTGGCTGGGTGAGAGGGCGGTGGGAGGAGTGGGTGGGTGAGGGAGGGGAATGAGGCTGAGTGGGCTGAACGAGAGCGATGGGAGGCGAGGGGGAGGCGAGGGGGAGGCGAGTCCAGCCGTGCGGGTATCGAGGGCGCGTCGCGTGTGCCGGTGCCGGGGAGGGGTTCCTGGTGGCAGTGCGGTGTGGATTTAACCTCCCAGAGAGGAACTGAGATGGGATTTTCGCGGAATGACTGCCCCCACCACAGTGCAGAAACCACCACTACGACCGTACACACGCACACAAAGACAATGATCCCCGTGTAGCCTTAACAGATTGCTGGGGCAAGTGCTGTTCGCAGCGTCTATGAAAGCCGGAACGGGTGGGTGGCCAGCACCACGCTCGACTGCCTTCGTCTCCCCAGTGGCGATGTTTACACATCGCACCAGGTACTCATTGAGGCTGAGTCGACCTAGGGGAGGCACAGAACCGGTTCAGATAATTCTCACTGGGGTTGGTCGTGAGCGGGAATGGAATTATGGTCACTGGGTTCAGAGCGAAGCGCGCTAACCGCTGCACCGCCACTCCCCACACACATTCACTCCCAGCCAACACTCCCCACACACATTCACTCCCAGCCAACACTCACACTCAACACTCCCACCCAACACTCACACTCAACACTCCCACCCAACACTCCCCACACACATTCACTCCCAGCCAATACTCCCCACACACATTCACTCCCAGCCAACACTCCCCAAACACATTCACTCCCACCTAACCACACTCGTACCACACCACCAACCCACCACCATTCACTCTCACACCAACCCACCACCACACTCACCCTCACCCTCCAACCAAAACCACCACCACCACCACTCTCACACCCAACACTCACACCCAACACTCCCCACACACATTCACTCCCACCTAACCACACTCGTACCACACCACCAACCAAAACCACCACCACCACCACCACTCTCACACCAACCCACCACCACACTCACCCTCCAACCAAAACCACCACCACTCTCACACCGACCCACCACCACACTCACCCTCCAACCAAAACCACCACCACCACCACTCTCACACCAACCCACCACCACACTCACCCTCCAACCAAAACCACCACCACCACTCTCACACCAACCCACCACCACACTCACCCTCCAACCAAACCCACCACCACCACCACCACTCTCACACCAACCCACCACCACACTCACCCTCCAACCAAAACCACCACCACCACCACTCTCACACCCCTGCCCCTCCCCCCGAGTGAGTCCCCCTGCTCGCTGCTCGCCCTCCGGGCTGTGAGCACTCGGCCGCGCACTTCATTGATGTAAAAATCTCTTATTCAGCCGACCCGCGTCACAAAGGAGGGGTAGAGGTGGTGGTGGTGGTGGGGGGGTTGGGGTGGTGGTGGGGGGAAGGTTGGCGGGAGTCCGTAGGCAGCGGCGGGGAGGGGATAAGGGTTTCCAGAAGCCGGGCCCTGATTAACCCCGGGGGTGGCCCTGCTTGCGGGAGTCATTAACCTTTTAAAGGCGCAACAACACAAACGCCGGAGAAGACGCGCGGGGGCTGGGCCGGGCTGGGGGCACTGCGGCATCTACGGGCCCGGCTAAGCCGACCGGGCGCCCTTCCACCCCCCACCACCACTCCCTCTCACCACCCCTCATCACCCACAGCCACCCTCCCCCCCATACAGCCCTGCCCCCCCCACCACCACCACCACGAGAAACTGAATGCGCGCTCAGTGAGTGCGGTTAGCCGCCAGCCGCCGCGCTCAGAGACCGCCGGCTCAGCGACTTCACTCAGCGGAGAGAGCGGTGGCGCAGCGGTTGGCGCACTGCGCTGTGGCGAGCGGCGGCTATCCGAACCGCTCGCGGGAGTAATCCCATCGCCGCGTGCTTCTTCGGCAGCCCGCATTCGCCGAGTGTGGGGAGGGGTGAAGTATGGTCAAAGGACTCCCGGTGACGGCGAGCGGCGTTTGTTTGGCGGTACCGCGGGCACGCTGATGATGGGGGGGGGGCTGGGTCCGTGAGGAACGCGCTGAGGAGGAGCCACGGCCGGGCACTGAACTCAACGGCGGGCGCAGTCTGGGGCACGAGACGCCGCTACACCCGACTAGGATGTGGGCAATGACCATTTGTTTCTCAGGCGCACGATCCCTTGCGCTGTGTCGCCCTCTCGCTCGGCAATCTCGCCCACATGCCGGCTACCCACCCAACCACTCACCCACCCACCCAACCACTCACTCATCCATCCAACCACTCACCCACTCACCTATGAATCTACATACCCACTCACCCACCTATATACCCACTGACCCACCCAACCACTCACCCACCTATATACCCACTCGCCAACCCAAACACCCACCCACCTATATACCCACTCACCCACCCAACCTCTCACCCACCTACCTATCGATATACCCACTCACCCACCCAACCACTCACCCACCTACCTACCCACACATCTACACAACCACCTCCCAAACTACCCACCCGTCCACCCAACCACCACCTACCCACTCGCCTCCCTCTCGAACCACAAACCTCGAACACCCCCCCGAAGCCCATCCGCGTATAACAACAGCCATTTTCCCCGACTGTCCACCCCCCCCACGCCGCCTCTCTTTCAAGGCCCCTATCTGACAGAGCTTTAATTATGCATGGCAACTGCGATAAAAAGGGCTGCAGGCCCCCTCCTCCTCCTCGGCGATGCACTGCGTGCCGAGACATCAGCTCCGAGCCGAGAGCCGCTCTGGGACGTGGCGCAGAGATTCGCACTGCCTCTCTGGCACGCGCACACGGACAGAACATCCCCCGTGTAGCCTCACCAGGCGGCTGGGGCAAGTGCTGTTTGCGAGCAGCACCTATGAAGGCCGCCACGGCACACGAGGGGGTGGGGTGGCCAGCACCACGCTCACACGCACCCACACGAGCCGCGCAGACACGAGCCGCACAGACACGTGTACAGACACGAGCCGCTCAGACACGCGCCGCACAGACACGAGCCGCACAGACACGTATACACAGACACGCGCCGCACAGACACGAGCCGCACAGACACGCGCCGCACAGACACGAGCCGCACAGACACGTGTACAGACACGAGCCGCTCAGACACGCGCCGCACAGACACGCGCCGCACAGACACGCGGCACACAGACACGTGTACACAGACACGTGTACACTGATTGCGCTAACCGCACAAACACATGCGTGCGCACAGAGACGCGTGTGCTCATGCAAACAGCATATACATATATACAAAGACAAACACCCCCCCCCACACTCTTCCCCCCCACACCCCCTTCCCTCCCCCTTAAGAGCAATTTAAAGACTGTTGGGGCAAGCGCTGTTAGCGAGCACACACAACAAGACAAAGATCGCCCGTACAGCCTCAACAGACTGTTGGGGCAAGCGCTCTTAGCGAGTAGCACCTATGAAGGCCGGCACGGCAAGCGAGGGGGTGGCTGGCCAGCACCAGCTCCGGCCAACTTTGTCTCCCCAGTGGTGATGTTTACACGTCACACCAAGTACTCATTTGAGGCCGAGTCGACCTCGGGGAGGCCCAGGACCGATTCAGATAATCCGCCACTGTAATTGGACACACACACAAGCACACACAAGCACACACAAGCACACACACACACAAGCACACACACACAAGCACACACACACACAAGCACACACACACACACAAGCACACAAGCACCAAGCAACACACACACAAGCAACAACACACACACAAGCACACACACAAGCACCAAGAATAACACACACACACACAAGTATACACACACAAGCACACACACACACAAGCACACACACACACAAGCACACACAACAACCGCCATTCACCACTAAGTGGTGGTGACGTCACCACGACGCTTGTGCCAGGCTATGTGCACCCTGAGGCCACGTGAAGTGTCGAACGCCCGCTGGCAGGAGGTCACGGGGCAGACCCAGGTGCCACGGGTCGACTGACTGAGATGACTGGCTGATGCACCACCTGTGCTCCCTACTGTGCCAACCTGCTGTGCTTTAGCCACCCGGCGCTCCGCTCATTGTTGTGAGCGTCGCTCCTCCGCCCTCCGTTGTTGTTGGAGGGCGACTGCCTCCAACTGCCCAGTAGCAGCGTCCTTCACGAGCCTCCTCCACAGAGGCCGATCTTGACACCGCTGGTACCAGTCATCGGCAAGTCCACTCAGCTCCACGTCCTCCTGTACCACATCACTCTATCTCTTCTCTAGCCCGTGCCGCGCCCGTTTAGCCCCCTCGATCCGGCCGAACAAAAGCTGTTTCGGCATGCGGTGGCTGGGCATGCGGGCTACATGACCCAGCCAACGCAGCCTTGCCTGCCGGAGGAGCTCACCGATGGGACCGTGCCCAGATCTTTCAAGGATTTGTGAGCTCCTCACACAATCCAGCCTGGTTAAACCCAGGATGGATCGTAGGCAGGCCAGCCTAAATGGTTCTAACCGGCGAAGATGTTCCATTAGGGGGGGTCCACGTTTCGCAAGCGTACAGAAGGGAGGGAATGACCGTGGCCGAGAAGACCTTAGTGCGGAGCGACAGACCAGGTAGCTTCCACACAGCGTTATGCAACCGATGAAAAGATATTGCCGCTCGACTGATTCGGAGTGAGACCTCTGCTGTTAAACTGGAGCCGGTCATAAGCACACTGCCCAGGTATGGGAAACTCTCCACTCTCTCCACAACTGCCCCATCATCGATTGGGAGTTGTGGGGGTGGAGTGTCCGATGGTACAAAATACCCAGGCAGGTGCTTAGTTTTGGTGGGGCTGATGGTAAGGTCCCATCTCTTAGTGGCACGCTCCAGTCTCAGCAGCAGCGTGTCCAACTCCTCCTCTGAATGAGCAGCTATTACCAAATCATCGGCATACATAACATGGTTGAGCAACAGAGAGCCATCCCTTGACCGCACCCGGGCATCGATCAGCCTCCCATTATATCTGGTACACAAGCACACACACACACAAGCACACACACAAGCACGCACACACACACAAGCACGCACACACACACACAAGCACGCACACACACACACAAGCACGCACACACACACGCACGCACACACACACACACACAAGCACGCACGCACACACACACACAAGTACACACACACACAAGCACACACACACACAAGCACACACACACACAGAGTCGCACACACAGTCTCACACACACACACAGTCACACACACACAAGCACACACACGCACACACACACAAGCACGCACGCACACACACAGAGTCTCTCACACACAGTCACACACACAGTCTCACACACACACACACAGTCACACACAAGCACACACACAAGCACACACACACACAAGCACGCACACACACGCACACACACACAAGCACGCACGCACACACACACAAGTACACACACACACACAAGCACACAACAACAACAACCGCCATTCGCCACTAAGTGGCGGTGACGTCACCACGACGCTTGTGCCAGGCTATGTGCACCCTGAGGCCACGTGAAGTGTCGAACGCCCGCTGGCAGGAGGTCACGGGGCAGACCCAGGTGCCACGGGTCGACTGACTGAGATGACTGGCTGATGCACCACCTGTGCCCCCTACTGTGCCAACCTGCTGTGCTTTAGCCACCCGGCGCTCCGCTCATTGTTGTGAGCGTCGCTCCTCCGCCCTCCGTTGTTGTTGGAGGGCGACTGCCTCCAACTGCCCAGTAGCATCCTTCACGAGCCTCCTCCACAGAGGCCGATCTTGACACCGCTGGTACCAGTCATCGGCAAGTCCACTCAGCTCCACGTCCTCCTGTACCACATCACTCCATCTCTTCTCTAGCCCGTGCCGCGCCCGCTTAGCCCCCTCAATCCGGCCAAACAAAAGCTGTTTCGGCATGCGGTGGCTGGGCATGCGGGCTACATGACCCAGCCATCGCAGCCTTGCCTGCCGGAGGAGCTCACCGATGGGACCCTGCCCAGATCTTTCAAGGATTTGTGAGCTCCTCACACAATCCAGTCTGGTTAAACCCAGGATGGATCGTAGGCAGGCCAGCCTAAATGTTTCTAACCGGCGAAGATGTTCCATTAGGGGGGTCCACGTTTCGCAAGCGTAGAGAAGGGAGGGAATGACCGTGGCCGAGAAGACCTGAAGCTTAGTGCGGAGCGACAGACCAGGTAGCTTCCACACAGCGTTACGCAACCGATGAAAAGATATTGCCGCTCGACTGATTCGGAGTGAGACCTCTGCTGTTAAACTGGAGCCAGTCATATGCACACTGCCCAGGTATGGGAAACTCTCCACTCTCTCCACAACTGCCCCATCACCGATTGGGAGTTGTGGGGGTGGAGTGTCCGATGGTACAAAATACCCAGGCAGGTGCTTAGTTTTGGTGGGGCTGATGGTAAGGCCCCACCTCTTAGTGGCACGCTCCAGTCTCAGCAGCAGCGTCTCCAACTCCTCCTCTGACTGAGCAGCTATTACCAAGTCATCAGCATACATAACGTGGTTGAGCAATAGGGAGCCATCCCTTGACCGCACCCGGGCATCGATTAGCCTCCCATTATATCTGTACCATATGGAGATTCCCCCGGTACAGCTATTGAAGGCTTCACGAACTACGTGGTCAAAATAGATGTTAAATAATGTGGGAGCCAGAGGACATCCCTGTCGCACCCCAAGGTGTACAGGGAATGGCTCTGACTCCCGGCCACGTAGTTTTACCCGGGCCCGCTCACCATCATGAAGGTCCTTAATGATCGTGAGCAGAGGGTCAGGTACTCCAAAAGCACGAAGAACGACCCAGAGCCCAGGCCTACTGATGGTATCATAGGCCTTGACCAGGTCAATAAAGCAGAGATGTAGGTCTTGTTGGAATTCCCTACACCTCTGCTGTAGCAGACGGACAGAAAATATGGCATCTGTGCAGGACCGCCCTTTCCTGAAACCACATTGGGGCTCCGCAAGCCTCTCCTCAGCGTGCCTGGCAAGGCGATGCTGAATAATCCTTGCCAGGACCTTTCCCGGCACACTGAGGAGTGAGATGCCCCTGTAGTTGTTACAGTCTGTGCGGTCCCCCTTCTTAAAAAGGGGGACCACCAGGGCATCCTTCCAATCCTGCGGAACCCGTCCAGTGGTCCAGACTGTTGTTATGATGTCATATAGGGCAGTCTGTGCACAAATGCCACCCTCCCTCAGCATTTCGCTTGGGAGATCATCTCTGCCCGCTGCCTTTCCTGGTCTCAGACTCCGGATCGCCTTCAATACTTCCTCAGCAGATGGCACCTCAGCCAGCCACTCACAGGGGGTGACTTCATCCAATATTTGAGGCACCGCAGCCTCAGCAGGGTCATCCTCGCTTTGTGCCACGATGTTTTCCTGGCTGAGGGATTTTCCCTCCCCCAGGACCTCACAGAAATGCTCAGCAAATCTGCGAACCTGTTCCTGGGGGTCGGAAATTGGATCACCGTTTTTTCCCCTAATGATGGTAATAGGTGTGGCGCTGCAGGTTACTTTTTGATGGAGTTAAATAGAGATTTGTGATCACGGGCCACTGAGGCAGACTCCATCTCCTCAGCAACCCGCGACCACCACCCATCCTTGCAGCGCCTCACGGCTCTCCGAACCTCCGAGCGAAGGCTGCGGTAAGCCTCCTCATTCTCTGACGTGGGATTCTGTAGCCGATGACAGTGGGCCTGTCGCTTTTTCTCAACCATCGTGAACAACTCCTCTGTCATCCAGGGTGTCTGGGGAGGTCTGGACCGCGTACCCAAAGCAGCCATTGCAGCTGCATGAGTCACAGTCCTAAACCTCGCCCATTTACCCTCGACATCAGGAGGAGTCGGGGACGATGCCAATCCCAGCCGCAAGCGATGATGAAATTCTCGCTTGCAACTTTCATCAGATAACTGAGACCAGGCCACTTTAGGTTGGAATGGGGTCCTGGGTGTACACCCACCACCGGAGTGGAAGAATGGCAGGCGCATCTTACAGATGACTAGTCGATGGTCAGAGGGCAGATCAGCTCCACGGTAGGTCCTGGTGTCAAGGACATGGGCTCGCATTCGCTGGTCCGTCACTATGTAGTCCAGCAGATGTTCTTGCTTGGACCCGGCATGCATCCATGATGTTGTGTGGATGCGCCGATGCCGGAACAGCGTGTTGGTAATTACAAGCCCATGGGCTGCACAAAAATCTAGCAGCCTCCTACCGTTGTTATTGAGCTGATCTGGCCCATGCCCTCCAATCACTCCAGACCAGGTGCCAGTATCATGACCAACTCGGGCATTGAAGTCACCCAACATGATGACTCTATCCCGAGGGGCCACTTTAGCCAGCACCTGTGACAGGAGGTCATAGAAGGCATCTGACTCATCGGCTTTGCCTGCATCCCTCCACGGATGTTCATCTTCGGTGGGGGCATAAGTAACCACGACCACCATTCCTCGCCTCCGGTTGATGGGAAGGCGAACCCAAAGTAGCCTGGGGCTTACAGCTTCCCACACCTCACCGCCACGCTCCCACGCCCCCTTCATTCTTTTGTTCAAAAGAAGACCCACACCCTGTTGTTTGGCAGTCTGCTGCCCCGAGTAGAGGACTGTCCACCCCTCATGGCACAAGCACACACACACAAGCACACACACACAGAGTCGCACACACAGTCTCACACACACACACAGTCACACACACAGTCACACACACACAAGGACACACACACACAAGCGCGCACACACACACAAGAACACACACACAAGAACACACACGCACAAACACACACACGCACACAAGCACACACACACAAAAACACACAAGCACACACACACAAAAACACACAAACACACACACACAAAAACACACAAGAACACAGACACAAAAACACACAAGAACACACACACACAAGAACACACACACACAAGAACACACAAGAACACACACACAAAAACACACACACACAAAAACACACAAGAACACACAAGAACACACACACAAGAACACACACGCACAAACACACACACGCACACAAGCACACACAAGCACACACACACAAAAACACACAAGCACACACACACACAAACACACACACACAAAAACACACAAAAACACACACACACAAAAACACACAAGAACACAGACACAAAAACACACAAGAACACACACACACAAGAACACACACACACAAGAACACACAAGAACACACACACACACACACAAAAACACACACACACAAAAACACACAAGAACACACAAGAACACACACACACAAGAACACACAAGCACACACACACACGCGCGCGCACAAAGGAAAATAAAGGCAAAGATAACAATTCTGCTGAAGCCCACAGACTGTTTGGGGGGGGGGGGGGCAAGTGCTGTGCGCCAGCACACAAATCACAAACACGATCGAACTGCGTGAGTTCAATAATAATAATATCTCGACGTCGACAGCACGCTCGGCGACCTTTGGCCTCTCTTTCCGCAAACACACGCGGGATTGCTCACGAAATGCCCTTATCATCTTCCTGCGGAGGAGGGGGACTCTCTCCTCCTCCTCCTCCTCCCGCGGTATCTCTGGCCGCTCTGTCTCCGATCGCCCGCCCGTCCGCCCGTCTTGCCAAGCGCTCGTGCTAAATATGGGAGGTAGAAAGTATTTGCATCGGAGAACAGCAGGTGGGAAGAGCTCGCAGGGGACATGCGGTCGCGATCCGGACCACGCTCCCCTAACCCTGTGCCACATTTTTCTAACAGCTCACTAACAGCTGGTATTTTTGTTAGATATGCGCGCATATATATGTGTGTGTATGTAATTGTACTTGATATAGCTGGCACTGTGTGGGAGGAGCACAGTTGGTGCATCTACCAGTCATCTCGGTCTACCAATGGCACCTGCGTCTGTCCCGTAACCTCGCTCTGGTCGCAAGCCTTCCACACTTCACGTGGCCTCAAAGTGCACCTAGCGTGGCACACGCGCAGTGGTGACGGCACTGCCACATACCATGCCCGGAGCTGTAGCGTGGTGGTTAGTGAACCCGGCGATCCGAGTTCAATTCCCGCTCACGACCAGTAACAGCGGTGAATATTTTAACCTGTACTGGGCCTCCCCTAGGTCGATTCAGCCTTAAAAGAGAGCCCGAGGCACTGCATAAACATCGGCACTGGGGAGCTAAAGGCAGCCGGGCGTGGTGTATGCCGTGCCACCCTTAATCGGTGCTCGCTAACGGCACTTGCCCCACACACGTGAGTTACGGGCTGCCCGGGGGATCTTTGTCTTGCGTATACCATGTATATACTGAGCGACAGGACACGTCGCGGCTGGAAGGGACGATGCCCGCTGGTCGAGGCTAACGATGGAGAGACGCGCGCGGGTGCCGGGCAGGTTGTCCCGTCGCTGCGTTTCCAGCGACGGTACGGTGGCAGCTTGCGCGGGAGGTCGTTTCATGACAATCACTTACAGCCATTTGGCAATTCACTGCTGGATGAAGCCCAGTAAAGGTGGAACGTTGGGCCAACGTTCCACGTTTAACGGGGAGAAGGTGGCCAAGCCAATGTTGGCCCAACGCCGCACGCTCACTGGGTGAATGCCTCCGCGTGCCATGTTGGTCTCGGGTGTTGTTTGACCGTACGCAGCCAACCGGCAGGAAAGAACTTCAACAAACATGCGTACAATACGATAACCACAAAGCAGCGGACAGATCGTGGCTGATGATGCCGACAACGAAAGCCCACTGACGCGAGAGCCTCTCTTCCCACCGTGTCAGAATCAGATTATTTATAATGGAGGAATCTGATGAGCTATAAAGCTCTTTTTCACAGATGTCCAGTCAAGGCAACGGGGTCAGAAAGTTACTTGCGTCCCTCATCGCAGCGCAACTTCCGCGCCGTTGCCGAAAATCGTCCTCGTCACCAAGCTGCGAGAGATTAAGAGGCGCTCCGGGGGGCCATGACGGTGGCTTCGTCGGCATGGTGATGGAGGAGGAGGCAGTGGATCTCACCGGGCATCGACGTGGTTGAATAAAGGACATCGATCAACATCCGATCAACCGAGCGCTCGCGCGCACCACCGCTACGGCCTCTGCCGATAGACAACGCGCACGCGGGAAGCCCCACGCCCGCAGGTGCCGAGACATCGGCGGCGAAGGCACAGCCCCTGCAATTTCGTGCTCACCCGCCGCTGCCGGCGAAAAGGGGGGGCTCCCCGCGCACTCGAGGAAGCTCTCTCTCTCTCTCTACCCACAGGATATTTTGGCCCCCACCACTTCCGCGCTGGTCAGAGAGGTGTGGAGTACCCACGCTTTACCCCACCACACGATCTCGTTGCAGTGCCACGTATCGTTTGTTTAAGAAGTGCAATAAAAAAGCAACACGGCTCTGCCAATCTACCGCGGGGTGCTCCCGTCATTGCACGCGGAGATGCGTTCAGGGCCGTGCGGCGACAGCGAGGAGGCGAGGGGGGAGGAGGGTCGATCGTTAGCTCGAGGTGGCGTCGTCACCGCTTCTCCTCCTTCCCCGCATGTCACCGCAAACTTTGCCGATTCGTTTTTATGGCGGGATGCCGGCCAGTCAGTTGGAGGGCCGAGAATGCCCACCAGTGGGGGGGGGGGGGGGGGGGGCGGCCCCCCGCGATCGGAAGGTTGCGAGTTCAAATCCTAGTCAGCGGAGGGGCGGTTGACTCGGCCAACCATCATCATCCCTCCGGGGTCGATAAAATAAGCACCGCTGTGTGGGAAGGTCGACAGTGGGCTGCCCTGCGGGTCGACTGGCCCCGCCACTAGAGCGCCGAGTTTCCATCAACTGGCCCTGCGGTGGCTGTAAACGGGAGATGGGCACCGACGGGGCCTCCCCGACGCTTGGTGCGAGCAGCAGGACATCGCTCTTGCCTTTGGCGGGAGGGCAGCGCGCGTGGCCGGGCCGATCAAACGGTGAAAATTCACTCTCTCCGTTACACACCGCTCACGACCGGCGCACGACACGCGCGACACGGAATAAGGCCCTGGATCATCCCCCCCGCCCTCCACCCTCGCCGGTGCAGTTGCACCGCCTTCGCAAACTCGAGGGCTGCGTCACTGACGTTTGGCGGCGGCGACGATCGGAAGCCTCGCGAACACCGTGGCATTGCCTCCACCGCCGGTTAAATAGAGAAGATCGGGTGACGCGCTGGGAATTAAGAGGCATAGGGAGGGGTGGAGAGGGTGGATGGGTGGCAGGGAGCGAGAGAGAGGGAGAGCCACACAGACCGGGGGGGGGGGGGTGGGGGCCAAGCAAGCGGCTGGGAGAGAGTGGGAGGCAGGGCAGAGTGCAGGGTGTATAGAATGTCGAGGCAGGGCTGCACGGGGCGTGTGTTTGGCAGGGTTGCTTGGCTGCCTGCATCGTGGGGTGCAGGGCAGTCGCCCGGTGGGAAAGGGTGGTAGGGGGGAGGAGGGGGGTGAGAGGGTTGAGAGGGGTGAGTGAGGCGGGGAGAAATCGAGTAATGGAGGCTGGGTGCGATGGTCGGATGTATACACGGCTTGTGTCCTCTGTACGTGCCGGGAATGAATGAGGGAGTTATGGCCTCGGCTGCTGTAATTACCTCCCATCAATCACCCGCACAGGTCGAGCCAACGCGAACACGGCGCCCTGACAGCAGCCGGCGCGTGTGTGCTGTGTGTGTGCTGTGTGTGTGCACTGTGTGTGTGCTGTGTGTGTGCTGTGTGTGTGTACTGTGTGTGTACTGTGTGTGTACTGTGTGTGCACTGTGTGTGCGCTGTGTGTGTACAGTGTGTGTACTGTGTGTGTACTGTGTGTGTGCACTGTGTGTGTACTGTGTGTGTACTGTGTGTGTGCACTGTGTGTGTACTGTGTGTGTGCACTGTGTCTGTGTGTGTACTGTGTGTTCTGTGTGTGTACTGTGGGTGTGCACTGTGTGTGTACTGTGTGTGTGTACTGTGGGTGTGCACTGTGTGTGTACTGTGTGTGTACTGTGTGTGTGCACTGTGTGTGTGCTGTGTGTGTGCTGTGTGTGTGCACTGTGTGTGTGCTGTGTGTGTGCTGTGTGTGTGCACTGTGTGTGCACTGTGTGTGTGCTGTGTGTGTACTGTGTGTGTGCACTGTGTCTGTGTGCGCACTGTGTGTGTACTGTGTGTGTGCTGTGTGTGTGCTGTGTGTGCGCACTGTGTGTGTGCGTGGGGGAGGAGGCGGTGAGAGGGAGGTAGATGGAAACGGCGGTGGTGGTGGCGGTGAGGGTTGCGGTGAGGATTCAGGCAACGGACACGCGCACCTATTGCAGGTGAATTGGTCGCGACGTGGGCCCGCATTGATTTCGATGGAGCAAGGATTGCTCGCGGAGAGAGGACACACTGGCGCACACACACACAGAACACACACACAGCACACACACAGACACACACAGCACACACACACAGAACACACACACAGTGCACACACACAGCACACACACACACACAGACACACACAGCACACACACACAGCACACACACAGTGCACACATACAGCACACACACACACAGTGCACACACACAGCACACACACAGACAGACACACATACAGACACACACAGCACACACACACAGCACACACAGTGCACACACACAGCGCACACACAGTGCACACACACAGCACACACATACAGCACACACACACAGTGCACACACACAGCACACACACACACACACAGTGCACACACACAGCACACACAGACACACACAGCACACACACACAGTACACACACACAGCACACACACACAGCTCACACACACAGTACACACACAGCACACACACAGCACACACACAGACAGACACACACACAGCACACACACACAGCACACACACACAGCACACACACACAGCACACAGACACACACACACAGTACACACACACAGTACACACAGACAGACACACACACAGACGCCCCCGTGTAGCCTGCGGTGCGGCTGTGCGGGGTGCAGGCGCTGTTTGCGAGCTCCTATTTAGGCGCGAGCCAAGCGAGCGGTGCGGCGAGCACCCCCCGCCTTGGGCTGCTGCCTTTCGTTTGTCGGTACGGCACACGGGGGAGGGGGGGGGGGGGATGTGGCCAGCACTATGCATGGCCACCTTTGTCTTCCCTTTGCTTACACGCACGCGAGCACACCAACAGCTTCGCTCAATGCACGACACAACGAACACGACACGCGAACACGACACGCGAACACGACACGCGAACACGACACAACGAACACGACACAACGAACACGACACGCGAACACGACACACGAACACGACACACGAACACGACACGCGAACACGACACGCGAACACGACACGCGAACACGACACAACGAACACGACACAACGAACACGACACGCGAACACGACACGCGAACACGACACAACGAACACGACACAACGAACACGACACGCGAACACGACACGCGAACACGACACACGAACACGACACAACGAACACGACACGCGAACACGACACGCGAACACGACACGCGAACACGACACAACGAACACGACACAACGAACACGACACGCGAACACGACACACGAACACGACACACGAACACGACACAACGAACACGACACGCGAACACGACACGCGAACACGACACAACGAACACGACACAACGAACACGACACGCGAACACGACACGCGAACACGACACAACGAACACGACACAACGAACACGACACGCGAACACGACACGCGAACACGACACACGAACACGACACAACGAACACGACACGCGAACACGACACACGAACACAACACACGAGACAACACACACGAGACACGACACACGAACACGACACACGAACACGACACACGAGACAACACACACGAGACACGACACGCGAACACGACACACAAACACATTTTCTCAAAACTCTGCGCTTGTCACTTGTTGTTGTTGTTGTTGCCGCTGCTGCTGTTGTTGTTGTTTAGCGAGCGGAGAAGTAAATTGGACAAAGCCGCGACACCCGTGCTCGTCTCTCGCGTGTCACAATTAGGACGCAGCTCATTTAAATAATTAGCACACAGATGGCTCCTCCGCAAACACACGGGGGGGGGGGGCACGGGAAGGGGGGGCACGTAGGGGGCAGGGGGGGGGCAGGTGTCGCGTTACACAGCGCGGGAACCCGAGACGCCGGGAAGGCGTGGGGGCACGCACGGAGACGTTCGGGAGGGGGGTGGTGTGGGTGGGAGGGTGGTAGGGGTGGTAGGTGTGGGGGTAGGTGTGGGGGTAGGGGGGGTGGTAGGTGTGGGGGTAGGTGTGGGGTTAGGTGTGGGGGTAGGGGGGTGGTAGGTGTGGTGGTAGGTGTGGGGGTAGGGGGGGTGGTAGGTGTGGGGGTGGGGGGGGTGGTAGGTGTGGGGGTAGGGGGGGTGGTAGGTGTGGGGGTGGGGGGGGTGGTAGGTGTGGGGGTAGGGGGGTGGTTGGTGTGGGGTTAGGTGTGGTGGTAGGGGGGGTGGTTGGTGTGGGGTTAGGTGTGGGGGTAGGTGTGGGGTTAGGTGTGGGGGTAGGGGGGGTGGTTGGTGTGGGGTTAGGTGTGGGGGTAGGTGTGGGGGTAGGGGGGGTGGTAGGTGTGGTGGTAGGTGTGGGGGTAGGGGGGGTGGTAGGTGTGGGGGTAGGGGGGGTCTAACCCAGGCTACGAGGCGGTCCGTGTCGTCGTCGGCGTCCGCCGCTGGACGACTTCAACATCTCCCCGGAGGTGTCCCGGAGGGGCGGCGGCGGCGGCGGCGGCGAGGGGGGGGGCAATCATCGTCGGGGGGGGGGCAATCACCGTCACCTCCGCGAGAGAGGAACGCGCTCGGGAACGATGGATCGATCGAGTACTCAAATAAATACACGTACCATCGATCGTCATGCTCGAGATTAGGGGGGGTTGGTTGGGGGGGGGGGTACGTCGGTTTACGGATTGCGGTGGGTTCTAAGCTCACGATACACGCAGCGTGTGTGTGTGTGTGTGCCTAGTACGCAGTGCGCAGTGAGTCCACGTCGCCCCCACAGCCGCGAGCTGTCCCACCTCGAGGTATTTGCCACCACGCTATGTTCGGTTGTTGTTGGTGGTGGTGGTGGTTGTGCCGTTTGTGATGCTGTGGTTATGGAGGTGGCTGCTATGGAGGTCGCGCCGCTGCTGCTGATGGCAGTGGTGGTGGGAGGTTGGGGCTGGCAGTGAGATGGTCGTGATGGTAGTGATGGAGGTCGTGCAAGTGGTCGCAATGAGGGTGCTGAAAGTTGCGATGGCAGTGGTGACGGTGTTGGTGGTGGTGCCGCTGATGGTTGTCGCGGTGGCGACGATGGTGTTGGTGATGGCAGTGGTGATGGCTGTGGCGATGGCGGTGAGTTTATGCAGAACAAGCGTCCAGATTGGCTCGGCTATTCTCCCTTCACGCGAGACACGCAGCCTCCACGCTGCATGACAACATCTGCATTCATTCCAGCAATATTTCACATGTCACGCGCACCGCACCCATCCATCTCTGCCTCCCTCGCCCCTCCGCGCGACTCCCCCACGGCGGCGCACGCTGTCGTGCGAGCAGCATTGTGGACAAAGCGACCAACCTCTCTCACAACGCGATTCCAAAGAGCGAGTCAACGGAGGCGGCGGTGACGTGGGGGAGAAAAAGCAGGCGGGCGAAATTTAACCGCACGCTCGCCCTGGTGGCCTGCCAGCGGTCGACAGGATCGGGGTTTTTTTTTGGAGAGAGTGGCGGCGGCGGCGGCGGTGGAGGAGGAAGGGAAGGGAGAGTGGGGGGTGGAGGTGAGGGGGGTGGGAGCGGTGTGGGCTGGTGTCCGCGGAGTAACTGGCGATGACGGGAAACGTCGGCGGCCGCGGAACAACGTCCTCGCTCGTCACGCACCGAGTTCAAGTCGACGGGGGCGCTTCTCCGCTCGAGCGAGTGGCAGGGCGGTCGAACCGACAGCGGGAATCTCCACGTTCACATCACGGCAGCACGGTTTGTTTTGGGCAAACGGTTTGTTTCTGACCCCGTGCCCCGATTTGGACATCTGTGAAAAAGAGCTTCATTGCTCATCGGATTTCTCCAGGATGAATGAAGACTGATTCTGAACAACCAACTCAACTCAATGGTGCTGTTTGTTGCTGGCCTCCTGGTCTTTTCGACTGTTTGGCCTGTGCTCAGCACCTGTGATTTAAATGAATATATTCCTTTTCTTTAGAAGTGCTGTTTGTTGACCTTCCACCGCAGCTCCGATTAGCACGGTTGGTTACATACGGTGCGAAAGAAGCTCAACATATACACACACGTACGTTTCAAAATGCACTCCCAATATAAAAACGTGAAATTATCCAGACTCACTGTCCCCCCTCCCACCTCCCAGCCCCCCACCCCCAGCCCTCCGACCCACCAGAAATGACGCAGCTCAGCTGTGGAAGCGCGAGCGGAACTTCCCCTTGCACGGGTCGCCGCCGCCGATTTCTAACGTTGCCCCGGGCCGAGCCGGCCCCTCCACAGACCGCCCGCCGCGCGTCTCCCGTCTGGTGGCAGACTTTGCTCGAGCGGAAGCGGCGCTGATCGCACCGCGTGCGTCCGTCGGGTGGAGAGCGGCGGTGGTGCCGCGCGGCAAGCGAGCGGCGCCCTACGAATCCCGGCGACCCGAGTTCGATTCCCGCTCGCGGCCAACAGCAAGTGGCGAATATCTCAGCCGGTCCTGGGGCCTCCCCTAGGTCGACTCAGACTTAAATGACTACCTGGTGCGGGTCTGTATACATCAACACTGTGGAGACAAAGGCGGCCGGGCGTGGTGCTGGCCACCCACCCCTCCCCCACGCCGCCGTGTGCCGTGCCGGCCTTAATATGTGCTCGCAAACAGCAGCTGCCCCAAAAGTCTGTTAAAGGCTACACGGGGGGATCTTTGTGAATGTGTATGCGTGCGTATGTACGGATTCGTTGGTACGTGTGCACGCCTGTATAGGGTGGGTCGGTGGGTGTGAGCGTGGGCGTGTGAACGAGCACTGTTCAAATGGCACACCATCCTGACCAAGTGTGTGCTCACATTTCACTCTGCCTCTCGGCCCCCCGTGTCTACTACTCATTACTATTTTTTTATTTATTTTACCAGGTAAGGCCAACTGAGCTAGATACACATCTTTTTCAAAAGCGACCTGGCCACGAATAACAGCTCAACGAGGTGGCTTATCACGTGGCAATGTACAGCGGCCAAATACTCAAAACGCGCGCTTCTAAATGTGGAGGGAGAGACCACAGGATCCGGAGAAAAATCCACGCGACCACAGGGAGAACATCCAAACAGCAGGCGTCAGGGTCGGGATCGAACCCACGACCTCCTGTATACCAGGCGAGGTAGGCAAATCTCGTCCGCAAAAGCGAGGGAAATCTGCTGGAGTGGGCACTTAGGCGGTAATCGATGAATCTATGGAAAGTTTATTTTCTCGCGTGCGACACCCAGCGCATAGCGAACGGATAGATGGTTTCCGATTGGCACGGCGCGTGCAGCGATTCGTTGACCGCAGCAACGTAGCCGCTGTGCTCATTCCTCCCCCGGGGGCGGGGGGGGTGGAGCAAGGTCTTCGATAGAATCACATGAACCCGTAATCGTGCCGCAGTGGAGAGCTGTTAACTACGTTGCCTGGTGTACAGGAGTTCGTGGGTTCGATCCCGACCATGATGCCTGCTGCATATTTGGAGTTTTCACGTCTCTCTCTCTCTCTCACCCTGTGGTCCCGTGGATCTTTCCCCTCCACATTTAGAAGCTATGCGTTTTAGAGTATTCGTCTGCCACTATACATTTCCACGAGATAAGCCAGTTTGGTGAGCTGTAATTTGTGGGCCAGGTCGCTTCTGAAAAAGAGCGATGTAACTCAGTGTGCCTTACCCGGTAAAATGAAAAAGGTTTCAGTTTTATCGCGGTCAGTTCGGCAAACATCGCGACGCGCGAGGGCTTCGAGCCAAGGAGTAACTCTGCTCTTTACGGACGGTTTAAAATACCAAAAAACCCCATGACACATTCGTGACCGGCCATGAAGCTTTTCATGACCAGAAAAAAATCCTGGGCTTGTGAGTAACATCCCATGAACGACCCCCCCCCAACCCTCCCCCCCCCCCCCATCGGCCGAATCCTCTGACGCGTGCAGGGCACTCGATGCTTGCAAGCGACGGCATCGACGCCTCTCGGTGGCGACGCGGCCGTCAAATTCTTCGCCATCGCCTCCCTCGAACGCGGCTGCGGCACCGGAACGTTTTTTGTTCAAACTATTTTGTATCCTAAAATAAATACGTACGCTGGCACGTTGGACTTCTTCCGCACCGTACGCAAGCCAACCGTGCCCATCGGAGACGCATCGTCGGCGAGTAAAAGCAGTAAATCACGTGGCTTGGTCTCACGGCCCCTTGGCATCGCACTGTGCTTGCTTGAACGACCGTTGCCGGATATTTACCACTGGTCTGCAAAGCCGATAGGCCGATGGACTACAACGTAAACAAAACATACACGCGGAGACGCAGAATGGAGCAGTTCCGTGAATGTACGATTTTGTGTTTTTTTTTTTACTTTAAAGCCACTCCATAGCAAAGGGTTGTTGTCGCCTGCCAATCTATACCAGACAAAAAGGCACGCGGTCCAAAAGGGATCGTGGGTTTCCAAAACCAATCAGCAGTTAATAAAAAAAAATACTATTTGACCCTACAAGGTCGCGCGCCGACACTTCGTGATTGCTTTTGGAATCCCACGATCCCTCGTGGGCCTAATGCCTCTTACGCACAACGTCAAATTGACGTCTTCGTTCACGGCCTGCCAACGAGATTCTCCTTCGCTTCATTTGGAAATGCCTAATGTTTCACAACGCCTCTCGCTGTGTAGTAATAATAATATTGTCAGCCGTGCTGCGCTGCACTCTCCGGCATCCGCAGCCCGCTGCTTCCGTGCGTTTGTAACCGTTCTGCAATTGCCTTCCCTGCAATGCTGCAGAGAAACACGGTTCCGGCCACAAAGCGCCATTGAATTGAACTGCAAAAGGCTTATGCTTCCTCGAAAACACGCTTTGGGCTACAAATGCCCTCGAATCGTGCTGCAAATGCTTCCGTATTGGACGCGGCAGAGCGACGCGCTCCTGGCCACGAACGCCTTTCAATCGCCCTGCAAACGCACCCCTTGCAGCGCGCGCCAGGAACACGCGCTGCCAGCCGCCAACGCCGTCGACTCACGCCGGTGCACGCTCCCACCTCTCGTGCAGCAGGGGGGACCGCGCTTCGGGCCGCAAGCGGCACCGGATCGCGGCTGCCATCGCTCACCCGCCGCACAGCAGGCCAGCGTTAAGCATTCGAGGGCTGCAAAATTCTGACAGCGGCGCAAAATAAAACCCTGGCCAGTTTCGCTTTTTTCCTTTCTCCTCTTTCGCACCTCGGGAGCTCCGCAGCGGGAACGCAAAGACGGACGCTCGAGGCGAAGTCCCGCGGCCGCCCGCCCGCTCCGCTCGCCGCGGCCGCCGCGGCGAGCGAGCGGGCGGGCGGGCGGGCGGCCGAGCGCCGTCCGAACGGGGGCGCGACCGAAACGGCCTCATCAATTACAAGAGCGCCGCTCTGCAGCGCGCGATGTTGGATGGGGTGGGGGTGGAGGGGAGCAAGTGCAAATCTCGCCCCCCCCCCTCCCACCCGACAAACGACGTCGAGCCGGCCGTGCGACAGCCCCGAGGTGGGGATGGGGGGGGGGCCATAGTCACCCGCGGACTCCTCGATGTCGCCGATGCCCCGGGCGGGCGCGTGCCGCGGACGCCTGCGAATCGCGTCGCGATAATTGATTCCCCCCCCCCCGCCCCATCGAATCGCCGCTTCCTTCACAGAACGCTGGAGGTGGCTCCGAGCTTGGCGGTCCCGGCTCCGAGCGACCGACCCAATCGCTACGGAAACGACGGCGGGTTGGTGGGGAGTCAGGGCTCGTGGGTGCGGGCCAGATGCTGCTCGCTACTTTGTTTCGTGCAATCCCTTCGAGACGGCTCGCGAACGACGATTATCCGGTGACCGCGAGCATCTTGGCCGCGCTGATCGGGCACTCGAGGGGGCGGTGGGGGGGGGGGACTGTGGTCGACCTGGCAAACAAATACGCCGCGTTTCGCGTTTCTCGTTTCAGCGCCGCGCTCAGTCGCGACAGACGTGGCCGTGAGTGCATGCGTGAATGTGCGGTCGCCTGCCGAGAGGTATTTGAATGTCCTATTGGGTTCCCCCAGCGAGGTGCGAGAGGTTTCCCGTCTTTGTGCTCCGCTGGCGGTGTCCGTCGCGGGTGGCGAATCGACGTCCACATTCCCCAACGTCTATGCGATCCGAGTGAAATCCAAGAAATCAATTGTGTGCACCCTTAAAGTCTAGACGGTCCTATTAATCGATAAATAGGTTTTTTTTTACGCGCCACTGCCGATGCAACGAATTGAAGAAAACAAAAGGCGACCGCTCGGGCAACGGCAAAGAAGGCCCATTGCCCGAAACGTCACCCACTACGCTCCGTTTCCTCTCCAGGAATAAGCGGTGTTTGGCGAGAAACGAGTCGAGCCTCTGCTCGTTAATCGACGCGAGGATCACAGCAGCTCCGCCACTAACGTCCGCACCACCACCGCCACCACCACCGCCGCCGGAGCCGCAGCCGAACCCCCACCGCTATCACGCGCCGGATTACAGGCGAGAACCGCCGCGACAAACTCCTCCATCCCCGCCCCCCTCCCCACCATCCCCCCACCATCCCCCCACCACACCAGCCTCCGCGTCCCCCCCCCACCCCCAGATCGCTTCTGCTTCCCGCACCGGCCCCCGTGAGACGCTGCTGCAACATTCGCGATAACGGCGGAGCGCAGCACCTCCCCCGCGGTCCCACAGAGACCTCGGGCAGGCGGCAGGGAGCTTCCACCTGCCCACTTCCTCCTCCGCCTCCTTAGCGGAGCGTGGCCACCCCGCAGGGCGGCCGGCGGTGATGGGAGGGAGGACGAGGAGGAGTTATGTGGGGGGGGTGGGGGGGTGTGTGGAGGGGGGTAAGGAATCAATCACCCCCCGCCCCCCCACTTCCCCACCCCCCACTCCTTGCTCGGGTTGCGGCGGTGGGAGGGGGCTGCGGGGGAGGTATGTGGGGTCACGCAGCCGCGGCGCCGCGCTCTGCTCGCATCGGCCAGCGCGCGCACGGACACACGGACACACGCACACACGGACACACGCACACGAACACACGGACACACGCACACGGACACACGGACACACGCACACGGACACACGAACACACGGACACACGGACACACGAACACACGAACACACGGACACACGCACACGGACACACGAACACACGAACACACGGACACACGCACACGAACACACGGACACACGCACACGGACACACGGACACACGCACACGGACACACGAACACACGCACACGGACACACGGACACAGACACATGCACACGGACACACGGACACACGGACACGCACGCACACGGCGGTCGGCAAACTCCCGGGGTGTCCTGGCCACTGCACTGCACATCGCCGCACGCTGTCACCGCACGCTGATGGACTGCTGTTGTCTCTGCTTTTGCACCCAGATCTTCTACCTCGCAGAGTCTCCGTGAGCCCGTTGGCGCGGTGACGAACAAAGTTTACGCATTTATCGCTCCATCTATCGATCCACCTCGGAGCGTCTCACACCTGCAGGCACAGCGGCACTTACGTGCGCCTACACAGGCTTTTGCGGACAGTGCTGTTAGCGAGCACCTATTGAGGCTGGAACGGCACACGAGGGGGTGGGTGACCAGCACCACGCCCGGCCGCCTTTGTCTCCAAAGTGGCGATGTTTACACACCGGTACTCATTTGAGGCCGAGTCGACCTAAGGGAGACCCAGAATCGATACAGATAATCGTCACTGATGTTGGCCGTGAGCGGGAAACGAACTCGGGTCGCCGGGTTCGTAGCACAGCGCGCGAAACCGCTACACTGCCGCTCCGCACATACTCACACATGCACACACACTCACACGCACTCATTAAACCACGCACACGCGCACTGACACGTGCACTTAGACACGCAATCACAAAGACTCATTCATGCACTCACACACGCACACACACACTTGCAAAGACTCACACACACGCATTCACAAAGACTCACGCACTCACGTACTCACAAAGACTCACACGCACCCACAAATACTCACTCACACACGCACTCACACACTCACACATGTACTCACAAAGACTACCTCACAATGACTTACTCATACACGACTTACAAAGACCCACTCACTCACACACGCACTCACATTCACAGAGACTCACACACACACACTCACACACTCACAACGACTCACACTCAATCACACACTCACAAAGACTCACACACTCACTCACAGACTCACACACTCACACTCACTCACAGACTCACACTCACTGACACACTCTCACAAAGACACTCACTCACTCACAAAGACACTCACACATACTCACAAAGACTCACACTCACTCACAGAGACTCACACACACACACACTCACTCACAAAGACTCACACACTCACTCACACACTCACAAAGACTCACACACACACTCACACACTCACAAAGACTCACATACTCACTCACACACTCACAAAGACTCACACACACACACTCACAAAGACTCACACACTCTCACAAAGACTTACACACTCACAAAGACTCACACTCACTCACACAAAGACACTCACTCACACACAAAGACTCACACTCACTCACAGAGACTCACACACACCCACACACTCACAAAGACTCACACTCACAAAGACTCACACACACACACTCACAAAGACTCACACACACATTCACTCACAGAGACTCACACTCACTCACAAAGACTCACACACTCACTCACAGACTCACACACTCACTCACAGACTCACACTCACTGACACACTCACAAAGACTCACACTCACTCACAAAGACTCACACTCACTCACACACACTCACAAAGACACTCACTCACTCACAAAGACACTCACACATACTCACAAAGACTCACACTCACTCACAGAGACTCACACACACACACTCACTCACAAAGACTCACACACTCACTCACACACTCACAAAGACTCACACACACACTCACACACTCACAAAGACTCACATACTCACTCACACACTCACAAATACTCACACACACACTCACAAAGACTCACACACTCTCACAAAGACTTACACACTCACAAAGACTCACACTCACTCACACAAATACACTCACTCACACACAAAGACTCACACTCACTCACAGAGACTCACACACACCCACACACTCACAAAGACTCACACTCACAAAGACTCACACACACACACTCACAAAGACTCACACACACATTCACTCACAGAGACTCACACTCACTCACAAAGACTCACACACTCTCACACACTCACTCGCACACACTCACAAAGACTCACACTCACTCACAGAGACTCACACACACTCACACACTCACAAAGACTCACACTCACTCACTCACACACAAAGACACACACACTCACTCACAAAGACTCACACACTCACAAAGACTCACACTCACTCACACACTCACAAAGACTCACACACACACTCACACACTCACAAAGACTCACACACACACTCACACACTCACAAAGACTCACACACTCTCACACTCTCACAAAAACTCACACACACACTCACTCACGGACTCACACTCACTCACAGAGACTCACCCTCATACAAAGACTCACACACTCTCACACACTCACAAAGACTCACACTCACTCACAGAGACTCACACACACTCACACACTCACAAAGACTCACACTCACTCACACACAAAGACACACGCACTCACTCACACACTCACAAAGACTCACACACACACTCACACACTCACAAAGACTCACACTCACTCACACACTCACAAATACTCACACACACACACAAATACTCACACACACACACACAGACTCACACTCACACACTCACAAAGACTCACACACTCTCACAAAGACTCACACACACACTCACTCACAGACTCACACTCACTCACAGACTCACACTCACTCACAGAGACTCACACTCACACACAAAGACTCACACACTCTCACACACTCACTCACACACACTCACAAAGACTCGCACTCACAGAGACTCACACACTCACAACGACTCACACTCAATCACACACTCACAAAGACTCACACACTCACTCACAGACTCACACACTCACACTCACTCACAGACTCACACTCACTGACACACTCTCACAAAGACACTCACTCACTCACAAAGACACTCACACATACTCACAAAGACTCACACTCACTCACAGAGACTCACACACACACACACTCACTCACAAAGACTCACACACTCACTCACACACTCACAAAGACTCACACACACACTCACACACTCACAAAGACTCACATACTCACTCACACACTCACAAAGACTCACACACACACACTCACAAAGACTCACACACTCTCACAAAGACTTACACACTCACAAAGACTCACACTCACTCACACAAAGACACTCACTCACACACAAAGACTCACACTCACTCACAGAGACTCACACACACCCACACACTCACAAAGACTCACACTCACAAAGACTCACACACACACACTCACAAAGACTCACACACACATTCACTCACAGAGACTCACACTCACTCACAAAGACTCACACACTCACTCACAGACTCACACACTCACTCACAGACTCACACTCACTGACACACTCACAAAGACTCACACTCACTCACAAAGACTCACACTCACTCACACACACTCACAAAGACACTCACTCACTCACAAAGACACTCACACATACTCACAAAGACTCACACTCACTCACAGAGACTCACACACACACACTCACTCACAAAGACTCACACACTCACTCACACACTCACAAAGACTCACACACACACTCACACACTCACAAAGACTCACATACTCACTCACACACTCACAAATACTCACACACACACTCACAAAGACTCACACACTCTCACAAAGACTTACACACTCACAAAGACTCACACTCACTCACACAAATACACTCACTCACACACAAAGACTCACACTCACTCACAGAGACTCACACACACCCACACACTCACAAAAACTCACACTCACAAAGACTCACACACACACACTCACAAAGACTCACACACACATTCACTCACAGAGACTCACACTCACTCACAAAGACTCACACACTCTCACACACTCACTCGCACACACTCACAAAGACTCACACTCACTCACAGAGACTCACACACACTCACACACTCACAAAGACTCACACTCACTCACTCACACACAAAGACACACACACTCACTCACAAAGACTCACACACTCACAAAGACTCACACTCACTCACACACTCACAAAGACTCACACACACACTCACACACTCACAAAGACTCACACACACACTCACACACTCACAAAGACTCACACACTCTCACACTCTCACAAAAACTCACACACACACTCACTCACGGACTCACACTCACTCACAGAGACTCACCCTCATACAAAGACTCACACACTCTCACACACTCACAAAGACTCACACTCACTCACAGAGACTCACACACACTCACACACTCACAAAGACTCACACTCACTCACACACAAAGACACACGCACTCACTCACACACTCACAAAGACTCACACACACACTCACACACTCACAAAGACTCACACTCACTCACACACTCACAAATACTCACACACACACACAAATACTCACACACACACACACAGACTCACACTCACACACTCACAAAGACTCACACACTCTCACAAAGACTCACACACACACTCACTCACAGACTCACACTCATTCACAGACTCACACTCACTCACAGAGACTCACACTCACACACAAAGACTCACACACTCTCACACACTCACTCACACACACTCACAAAGACTCGCACTCACAGAGACTCACACACTCACTCACACACACTCACAAAGACTCACACTCACTCACGCCACCGGTTGCTAAAAAGCGACCCCACGCCCCGGGTCGGCACGAGGCTGAGCAATCGCGGACAGCGCCGCCGCTTCTGGGAGCGTCCAAATGTTTGGTCGGAACGGAAACACAACACGGCACCGAGTAAACATCGACGCAACGTCAACCTCGGGTGCCTCTCTCTCTTTCTCTCACACCCAACAACAACATTAATTATTTAAAAATAAACCCGGGCTACGGTGGAGAGGGAGTGGGGGAGGGGGAGGAGAGGAGGAGGGAGATGAGGAGGGAGAGGGGAGGGAGAGGGGAGGGAGAGGGAGAAGGGGTGGGAGAGGGGAGGGGGTGGGAGAGAGGGTGGGAGAGGGGGAGGGAGAAGGGAGGGAGAGGAGGAGAGGGGGAGGGAGAGGAGGAGAGGGGGAGGGAGAGGGGGAGGGAGAGGAGAGAGGAGGGAGAGGAGAGAGGAGGGAGAGGAAAGGGAGAGAGGAGAGGGAGAGGGGGAAGGAGATGGGCGGGAGAAGCGGGATGGCGACTCAATGGGTCAATGCGAGTGCTGCTTTGAAACTCCACCACTGCGGGGCGGGCTGCATAACCGGGGGTGGTGGTGGGTGGGGGGTAAAATATAAAATAAATTACATTTACAAAAATCTTTAACCGCACACTCGGCCGCTTACCTCGGAGTGACCCAGGCACAAACCAGACACTGTGCTCTGGGGGGGCAGGAGGGGGGCAGGGGGGGGGGAAGTAAGATTTGAGGGATACAAATGCCCCCCCCTTCTCTCTCTCCTGCTCGCAACAACGCGGCCTCTGTGGGCAGAGCGTGCGGGCCGCACCTGCCAACAACGCGGCCGCCTCTCTCACTCACCCCCCCCCCACACACCCCAACAACGTGTTATCCCCCTGCCCACCACCACCTCTCTCACCCCCCCCCCACCCCAACGTGTTATCCCCCTGCCCACCACCACCTCTCTCACTCACCCCCACACACCCCCCACACACCCCAACGTGTTATCCCCCTGCCCACCACCACCTCTCTCACTCACCCCCACACACCCCCCCACACACCCCAACGTGTTATCCCTCTGCCCACCACCACCTCCTCCTCCTCCTCCCTGCCCTTCCTCGAGGCGCCGCTGCCCTCTCCCGCCGCTCGTCCGCACATCATCCACACTCTGCTGCTGCTGCCCCTCGCTGCAGATTTGGACATCACTACCACCACCATCACCACCACCACCATCATCCCCACCATCCCCACCACCGCCATCACCGCCATCACCACCACCGCCTTCGTCACTCCTCTGCTCCGTTTCTCGGCTCACGCTGAGCGCTTCAGCTTCAAAAGACAGAATGTCAATCTCTCTCGTGTCCATCTCTCTCGTGTCCATCTCTCTCGTGTCCATCTCTCTCGTGTCCATCTCTCTCGTGTCCATCTCTCTCGTGTCCATCTCTCTCGTGTCCATCTCTCTCGTGTCCATCTTTCTCGTGTTCATCTCTCTCGTGTCCATCTCTCTCCTGTCCATCTCTCTCGTGTCCATCTCTCTCGTGTCCATCTTTCTCGTGTCCATCTCTCTCGTGTCCATCTCTCTCCTATCAATCTCTCTCCTGTCAATCTCTCTCCTGTCCATCTCTCTCCTGTCAATCTCTCTCCTGTCAATCTCTCTCCTGTCAATCTCTCTCCTGTCAATCTCTCTCCTGTCAATCTCTCTCCTGTCCGTCTCTCTCCTGTCATTCTCTCTCCTGTCAATCTCTCTCCTGTCAATCTCTCTCCTGTCCATCTCTCTCTTGTCAATCTCTCTCTTGTCAATCTCTCTCCTGTCAATCTCTCTCCTGTCCGTCTCTCTCCTGTCAATCTCTCTCCTGTCAATCTCTCTCCTGTCAATCTCTCTCCTGTCCATCTCTCTCCTGTCAATCTCTCTCCTGTCAATCTCTCTCCTGTCAATCTCTCTCCTGTCCATCTCTCTCCTGTCAATCTCTCTCCTGTCCGTCTCTCTCCTGTCAATCTCTCTCCTGTCAATCTCTCTCCTGTCAATCTCTCTCCTGTCCGTCTCTCTCCTGTCAATCTCTCTCCTGTCAATCTCTCACCTGTCAATCTCTCTCCTGTCAATCTCTCTCCTGTCAATCTCTCACCTGTCAATCTCTCTCCTGTCCGTCTCTCTCCTGTCCGTCTCTCTCCTGTCAATCTCTCTCCTGTCCGTCTCTCTCCTGTCAATCTCTCTCCTGTCAATCTCTCTCCTGTCAATCTCTCTCCTGTCCATCTCTCTCCTGTCAATATCTCTCCTGTCAATCTCTCTCCTGTCCATCTCTCTCCTGTCAATCTCTCTCCTGTCCGTCTCTCTCCTGTCAATCTCTCTCCTGTCAATCTCTCTCCTGTCAATCTCTCTCCTGTCAATCTCTCACCTGTCCATCTCTCTCTTGTCAATCTCTCTCCTGTCAATCACTCTCCTGTCGAGGACTTATCCACGCTTGCTGCCTCGCCCCCACTGATGTCCTCTTCCTCACGCCCCCCCTCCCTCCCCAATGTGTGCAGATACTACCGACAACAGTTGGTGCGATTATTCGCAAATTGAAGAAACACAAAAGAACTGTCAATCTCCCTCGGCCTGGGGCTCCATGCAAGATCTCACCTCGTGGAGTTGCAATGATCATGAGAACGGTGAGGAACTACACGGGAGGATCTTGTCAATGATCTCAAGGCAGCTGGGACCATAGTCACCAAGAAAACAATTGGTAACACACTACGCCGTGAAGGACTGAAATCCTGCAGCGCCCGCAAGGTCCCCCTGCTCAAGAAAGCACATATACATGCCCGTCTGAAGTTTGCCAATGAACACCTGAATGATTCAGAGGACAACTGGGTGAAAGTGTTGTGGTCAGATGAGACCAAAATGGAGCTCTTTGGCATCAACTCAACTCGCCGTGTTTGGAGGAGGAGGAATGCTGCCTATGACCCCAAGAACACCATCCCCACCGTCAAAATGGAGGTGGAAGCATTATGCTTTGGGGGTGTTTTTCTGCTAAGGGGACAGGACAACTTCATCGCATCAAAGGGACGATGGACGGGGCCATGTACCGTCAAATCTTGGGTGAGAACCTCCTTCCCTCAGCCAGGGCATTGAAAATGGGTCGTGGATGGGTATTCCAGCATGACAATGACCCAAAACACACGGCCAAGGCAACAAAGGAGTGGCTCAAGAAGAAGCACATTAAGGTCCTGGAGTGGCCTAGCCAGTCTCCAGACCTGAATCCCATAGAAAATCTGTGGAGGGAGCTGAAGGTTCGAGTTGCCAAAACTCAGCCTCGAAACCTTAATGACTTGGAGAAGGTCTGCAAAGAGGAGTGGGACAAAATCGCTCCTGAGATGTGTGCAAACCTGGTGGCCAACTACAAGAAACGTCTGACCTCTGTGATTGCCAACAAGGGTTTTGCAACCAAGTACTAAGTCATGTTTTGCAGAGGGGTCAAATACTTATTTCCCTCATTAAAATGCAAATCAATTTATAACATTTTTGACATGCGTTTTTCTGGATTTTTTTTGTTATTCTGTCTCTCATT